>NC_136059.1:769205460-770407543 GCF_964261635.1 Lissotriton helveticus
TTTGATGTTGCCATCCCAAAAAGTTGGAGCCATTTACCACAACATACACCTTACCAACAGTGGAACGGTCCTTGAAAGAAATGATAGACTTGAACATTCCCTTCATGGGAATAGGGTCTCTATTATAACCACTGGGGGCTATATCTGCCTTGGAGAGTATATTTTGTTCTTGGCCCAATATGGATTTAAAATCAGAGTAATTTACCAGAGTGAATGGGGAACAAGAGTCTGTAAACATTTTGACATTTCTCCCATCAATGTAAACCTCGCATTCAGGATATTTCTGATCACCAGCCCCCACTTCATTGACTTGTAGAATTATCTTCTTGACTTGGGCTTTATCATCGCTAGGTTTTTTGCTCCAAATTTTCTTTGGGAAGCATCCACATACTCTTTCTAGGTGCCCTTTCTTGTTACATTTCCTGCACCAAGCAGATTTCGCCTTACAATTAGGATTGTTGGCTAAATGGTTGTTACTTCCACAACAATAACACTTTAACTTAGAATTTTCCAGATCTCCAGTCTGGTTACATCCATTATCCTTCTTAGTTTTGGATAGCTCATTTTTGATTTTGCATACTTCCGACCCTTCCTCTGTGTTGGTTATCTCTGCCACCTTATCACTAGAGTCAGTAGAGTTTATTTCTTTAATGCAAATGTCAGTGTGTTCGATGGATTCAGCTATTTTAATTGCTTCTTAGAGATCTGGTTGTTTTTGTAATAATTTCTTCTGAATTTCTTTGTTATTAGTGCAGTGCACTAATTGGTCTCTAATTAAAGAATCATTTAAACCCTGGAATTCACACAACTTGCTGAGACCCCTAAGAATTACAACATAAGTAGAAACGCTTTCTTGTTTGCCTTGTGCACGACTGAAGAATTTATTTATTTCCAATACTATGTTTACTTTGTCCCCAAAATGAATACGTAATTTTATTAACGTGGTGTTGTACACATCTTCATCATCTTCTTCCATCTCTGATTCTGGAAGTGATTCAAATACCTTCCTTCCAGTAGGACCTAAGTTGTGTAACAAAATATGCTGTTTCCTGAAAGCACTGAACTTCTCCCCTACAATGGCCACAAGATAGAACTCAAATACTTTCTCCCAGTCTTCCCATGGGAGTCTGGGTTCCCCAAACTCGTTCAGAAATGGGACTGGTTGTAACATGCTTGCAGCTGCCATGATGACAGATACCACAATAATGATAAAAACACAAGAGTAGATACTGCGGTTAGGTACTGGCAAAAACTTTATCAAAATGACACCCAGGATGTGCTAAAGAAGAAGGAGCAGTAACACATATGTATTATTCATAAGGTATATATATTCAATAAAGAACAACACAGGCCCACAACCTACAATTCAGGAGGAGATATCAGGAAAATACCAGAAACAGACATATAAAAGGTAGGTAAGATAGTGAGGATAACAATGGTGGTAATATACCTTTAAATTTGTGCAGAGGAAAATGCACGAAAGGATTCTAACCAAGAAATTTCATAGCAGGATAGAACGTACAATATGTTTCACACTCAATGGAAAGTACACATAAAGTGCATGTGTCACTATGTTCGCAAATGACACACTGTGTTGGTAAATTTAAATCAAAAATCCTGAAAGCAGTGGTAATTAAAATTGGTGTGCATGTCACCGTACAATGAATTAATGAACATATTGACACGCTGAGGAATGCGTGTCTCCAAAAATATTAGTGAATTTCCACATGATATTACAAGAAAAGTGGTGTATGTGTCACCGCAAGGCCAATAAATATGTTGACACGCTTTGGAGTGGGTGTCTCCGATGGCGTAAGCGGAAGAAAATACAAAAAATGTGGTGTGCGTGTCACTGTACAATGAATCACCAAGCCTGAAAATATGTTGACACGCTTTGGAGTGCGTTTCTCCGATGGCGTAAGCTGATGAAAATACCAGAAATGTGGTGTGCGTGTCACCGTACAATGAATCACCAAGCCAACAATATATATATATTGACACGCATTGGAGTGCGTGTCTCCGATGGTGTTTGCTGAAAGGAAATGTAACGTAGCCGCTGGGGAGGTATCCGGTGTCTGGGAAGTGGTGAGGAGGCAGAGTGGCGCAAAGTTTGTCTCTAGGAAGTCAGCTGAGACACTCCCAGCGGCGGCAGGAATGAAGAAGGGGTGCTTGAAGGGGTGAACAAGTTCCTGAGGTAACCCAGCGGATAGAGGACAGACGGTCCGACAACTGCCGACTCCGCTTCAGAATCAAACGAGGAGCCGCTTCTTAGGTCGAACCACAATCACGACACCAGCGGAATCGTCAAAAGTACCTCAGTGACAGAAACGAGGAGGCACACAATTACAACTTCCCCTAAGTCGATTAATTAAAACCACACCGGCAGGTTCACCCGAAGTGCCTCGGTGGTACAAATGTAGCAGGCACACCGTTGGGAAGGCAGAACACATTCATTTGAGGCAAGGCATGGCTGCAATACAAATTCTTAGGAAGTGTAAATACTGCACTTCGATTTGGTTAGGAGTGTCCAGTAAAGAATAGATCCCACCCAGTGCTGAGCAGGAGAGGGAAAGGCTATCCGGAAGATGGAATGTAACTCCTCAACGAGCATAGAAAGGCACAGGTACGCTCAGCAGGAAGGATAGCAACCAACATGCATTAAACAAAGTCATCCAGTGAAGCAGTCATCCAACGAAAGAAACAAAACCTCACCAGACTGGCCTGAAGAGAAAAGGAGGTCAGCTGACGTCTCATATGTTGACAACCGTTGTTTGGAGGACTGCCTTGAAGAAGAAGAAAGGCTGCTGGTCGAGTTCATGCAGAAGGGGAGGAGCAGGTAACATCTGTCCCCTTTCACAGATTGTCGCCAATGATAAAAAGACTGAAACCGGAAGGTAAGGTAAGAAAACCTTTATTCTTCACAACTCCTCTCTCCACCAGTTCAGGCACCGCTCATGAACATTCTAAAGCAGCCTCCAGAGCATAAGGAATGTGCCACTCGGAATGCAGGGTGGGGAGAAAGGGAATGTACCATGTCCAACACAATAGATAAGCAGTATTACATAATGAGCAATAACTGTTCTGAAAACACACTAAAATAACAAGGTTGTAACACGCAGCAGTGTCACCTCAGGCAGTCTGGGAGACCTGGGACTTTGATGAGGAAGATGATGCAGGTCTAGCACACCCCACTGCATCAGCATCAGGGATCTCCCAAATGTACACAATCCTAGTCATTTTCATCACATGTGTGTGCTCAGCTCTAGTGCCCCAACCTCAGTGCACTGCAACTGACGGACACTTCTGTTTGCATTTTGGGTGCCTTCTGTACGTGCTCCGGCTTCCTCCATGTTACTCAGCAGTTGTCTCTGTTATGCTGGTGTTTTCAGTTTCCGATGATGGTCACTGTTCAAGTTGTTTCCAGCACCAAACACTCTGTGCAGGCTGGCTTACACTCACTCCACACACTTCCAGCACAGGCGTCACTGTACATGTGGCCCTGCCAATAAAGGGGTTTGGCGCACGTTCCCATAGCCAGTTCAATATGATATCTGCGTGTGTCCCTGTGGTCTTGTTGTATGCATGAGGGCCCTGGGCCCTACGACATTACATTGTGCTGTGTACAGCGGGCGCAGACATGTCACCGCAGGCAGCGGGTATGACCTTGGACACATAACTTTGTCGCCGCCCACTCAATTTGTAAGGGGAGAGGCCTGGGCCGTCATAGACGGAGCCAACGTGGGTGTGTGACTGATATGTGCTTGCCCCTGGGCGTGGTTCTGTACTGGGAATGTACATCTTCATGTGTCTCTATGGCAGTGTGGGTCTCCTTTTTGGTGTGTAGGTGGTCCCTGAAGGGTATTAGACACCCACTTATGTGATCTAGTTCGCCTACCATGGGTTCTGACCCCACCGCACCTGTTTGGCCACCTCCTTTTGGCGTTCTGACATCTGCCATTGGGGTGCCATGTGTGGGTTGGTGAAGTGTTGTGAGCCAGCCGTGCTTGCAGTGGCTTCCTGCTGTGTAGTCTACTGCAGGGTCTGTGTTCTCCTCTAAGCTGTTTGGCTGCCCTGGTCCTGGTGATGAGTTGAGTGGGATGTCCATGGGCTGTTGTTGTCCGTCAGTGTCGAAGGTGTGGCGGTCCTCTCCAGCATCACTGATGTGTGGTTTTCTGTGCTTTACTGGGGGTGTTGTGTGTCCCTCTGCAATGTGAAGGGGAGATGCATGTTGACATTGTGTTGACATGTATGTTGGCGCATTGTTCTTGTTTACATGCAGACTGTATGAAATTGTACAATGTGACTGTTTGCGTGGAGCAGGATTTGGATGGGAGACCATGTTCATTTCACAGTTTCCAGATCTGTCAGATGTAGTGGGCCTGTTTCTGCGCGTGTGCGGAGTCTGTTGTGTCCTCTGTTCTGCAGTATCGGGTTTACGCATTGTACCACATTGTCGTCAATGTGGGTGTGCTGGTCTTGCAATGTGTGTGTGCTGGAGTGTGCCAAGGGGATCAGGGACATGATGTCGGTGTGCAGTGTGCTACTCACTGTTATGCATGTGTGCCATTGTGCACATCTCCCCCCATCCCCCAGTTCCTGGTCGTTACTCACCCTGTTAATGTTGTGTCAGGTCCTCTCGAGCTGTGTCCATACTCCCTACTCCTTGCACCGTCTCCACTATGTTACCTGTGACCACCATTTCCTCCAGCTCCTCCTGCGGCGCAGGACTCCCACCTCCTGTCGCCATTGCTGCCTTCCTGTTGGCAGCGGGTTTGTGCCTGGTTTAGTTTGTCACTTCATGCCAGCGCCTCTTGGCCTCCTCGATTGGCCTCTTCGACACTCCGTATGTATGTGATTCTCTTGGGTGGTGGGGGGACTGTTAATTTGCACACTCGTTTTTAAGATTGCGCCTGCGTTTTTAAATAGAAGCTGGGAATTGAAATTGTGGTGGGGGAACTATTAAATTGGGTATTTGCACATTTTGTTTTTTAAATATTGCATCTGTGCTTTAAATAGAAGCAAGAACTGAAATTAGCGCACTGACTATCCTGCCTGGAACCCCTAGATCCTAGACTGTCCTCGCGGTGCCCATCTGTGAGAGCATACCCGCCATTTTGAGGTCAGCAGTCTAGTCCTTTTCCCTCCCTAGACCTACATAAGCTGTACGCTGGCGTGGCCGCGCAGCTAAGCTATGTGATTCTCTTGTGTGGTGGGGGGACTGTTAATTTGCACATTTGCACACTTGTTTTTTAAGATTGCGCCTATGTTTTTAAATAGAAGCTGGGAATTGAAATTGTGGTGCGGGAACTATTAAATTGCGAATTTGCACATTTTGTTTTTTTAAATATTGCATCTGTGCTTTAAATAGAAGCTTTAAGTAGAAGCAGGAACTGAAATTAGCGCACTGACTATCCTGTCTGGAACCCCGAGATCCTAGACTGTCCTCGCAGTGCCTGTCTGTGAGAGCGGACACGCCATTTTGAGGCCAGCAGACTATTCTTTTTCCCGCCCTAGACCTACATAAGCTGTACGTTGGCTTGGCCGCGCAGCTAAGCTATGTGATTCTCTTGCGTGGTGGGGGGACTGTTAATTTGCACATTTGCACACTCGTTTTTTAAGATTGCGCCCGTGCTTTTAAATAGAAACTGGGAATTGAAATTGTGGTGGGGGAACTATTAAATTGCGTATTTGCACATTTTGTTTTCTTGAATATTGCATCTGTGCTTTAAATAGAAGCTTTAAATAGAAGCAGGAACTGAAATTAGTGCACTGACTATCCTGCCTGGAACCCCTAGATCCTAGACTGTCCTTGCGGCACCCGTCTGTGAGAGCGGACCCGCCATTTTGAGGTCAGCAGTCTTGTCTTTTTCCCGCCCTATACCTACTTAAGCTGTACGCTGGTGTGGCCGCGCAGCTTAGCGGGTGCACCGCTGGTGTGCCAAAGGCATGCCCGTCAGCGCCCGTCCGCGCACCAGTCACGCACAGCGCCAGCCACGCTGCCCGATCTGATGTGGGGGGCGATCTTAGTAAGAAGACTTGCTACTCCAGTGAAGAGCTAAAACAGATAGGTAAGTCAGCAAGTGATAGAATTGCCACACCCCGTTTGGAGGAAACAGCTGGCATTAAGGCTGACTTTGTCAGGAAAGAGGTCATAGCGGGAGGGTTGCTTAATGTTAGGTGCCTGCCTAAACATCATGTGGAGATCCAATTGTTACTTGACGCTCATTGTCTAGATGTTCTCTTCATGACCGAAACCTGGACTCACTCGGGAATGGAGGTAGAACTAGGTTTGGCCTGTCCTCCGGTTTATAAAATTCTACATAAACCATGAGCTAGAGGACGAGAAGGTGGGGTAGAGATAATTTTCAAGAAGATGCTGGATCTCGGTCAATTAGAGATCGACAAAGTCAAAGGCTCCAAACTTCTTGGCTTTTCACTCAAAGATCCTAAAGGCTGCTTACTGGCGGGCATTATTTGCTACAGACCCCCAGGAGCGGTGAGTTCACCTCATCTGCAGGGACTAATAGACACCATCTGTAATATAGCTCTTACCCACTCCAACTTGTTCCTTTTGGGTGATTTTAATCTATGGTGTAACAGAAACTTAGACTCCGGATATAGTAACCTTATAAAGGCCTGTGAGAGCCTGCGTCTCTGCCAGTGGATTAATGAAGCTACCCATAAGGAGGGGGGGAATACATTGGATTTGGTCTTCTCTAAAGAACAGGCCTTGGGTGCAGTAGAGATCCTTCCAGTTGGCTGGTCTGACAATCATCTGATTAAGTTTCAGATACTTGACCCTAGAAGGGCTTGGCCTGCTACCAGAGAAATAAGGATGTTTAGGAGCAGAGATTGGAGAGGACTGCTTAAAAAGAAAACAAGTCCCTCCTCGATATTTTCCTTTGGAAATGATTTTAACAATGATAGAACGGTGGAAGATAATTATACGGACTTTTGTGATCAGATTCAGAGCCAACTTGACCAGATTGCCCCTATAAAAAACTGTAAAAAGGCTGGCAGGCCATCAGCCAGCTGTTATAATGACCATCTTAAATCTTTAAAACTGATCTGCCGACAGGCTGAGCGTAAATGGAGGAAGATCTACTCGGACGAGGATAAAGCCTCCTGGAAGGCTGCAATAGTGGAATACAGGAAGGGAATCGATCTGACCAAATCTGAATACTTTGCTAATAACATCCTAATTTAAAAAAATAATTCTAGAACAATCTTCAAAATAGTGAAGGACATGACGGTCCCAGAATGTACACAGTCTAAAATTATGCCAACCCAAGCGTTGTGTGATAGTTTAGCGATTTTCTTCATGGATAAAAAAATATATATCATCGTTGATGGACTGAATAGGAATAATCCCTCCATGAAAGAAGAACTTACTGATGGAATCAAGGAGTCACGAGATCTAGGGAAGAATAAAAGAGCAGAGTTAGGTTGATTGACCTCTCCGAGTCACTTTGAGCCACTCTTGGAGGAGATTTTTAATAAAACTGCTATACAGGTGTCTTCAGGGTCCCCTTTAGACCCCTTGCCCTACAAAATGTGGAAGGAGCTGGGCCCAGAGCTTTTTTCTATCCTGCGCCTGATCTGTAATAGCTCCCTAATTTCTGGCTCAGTGCCAGCATTCTGGAAACGGGCGGTGGTTACCCCACTTTTGAAAAAAACAACACTTGACCTGACCTGCGCTGGCAGCTTCAGACCAATCTCTCTCCTACCTTACCCGATTAAAATCATTGAATGACTGGTCAGCAATACCTTGGCGCAGTTCCTGGAATCTAACTCCAGGCTTGACGACGTTCAGTTCAGCTTCCGACATGGCCATGGAACTGAGACTGCTCTGGTGACCGTGTTAGACGACCTTCGACTGTGGGCAGACAGGGGACAATCAGGGATTCTTATTTTGCTTGACCTGTCTGCCGCTCTCGATACGGTCAACCATTGTATTTTGCTGACCAGGATGGAAGAAGTTGGGGTGTCAGGGACGGCCCTAGAGTGGTTTCGCTCTTATCTATCTGACAGATATCAGGCGGTCTCCCTTCCGCTGTATCAGTCTAAATTTTCCAACATCCACCATGGCGTTCCTCAGGGCTCGGCGATAAGCCCTATTCTTTTTAATATCTATATGAGACCCTTGATTGGAATCATGAAGGCGCATGGTGTGAAAGTGGTGAATTATGCAGACGACACCCAACTCCTCTTGGGGGGTTGAGGAGAGATATGTAGAGTCCAATGCCTGGCAGCGAGCACAGGCATATGTGGTGGACAAAATCCTACAGCAGGCACTTTAGTGGTCGAGCTCCTGGCTTTGCGGTCTATAGTTCTCAGTTTGGGGGCAGATTGTAATAGTGCAGTCCCTTCTTCTGTGTCCGTTGCAGCTATTCTGAGTAGATAAATAGTAAGCAGCTTCCAGACATCACAGGGACGTGAGGAGGAGGGTAGCAGCTCAGCATAAATACTGTTTTGTTCCTGGCAATAAGTAAGGTCATGCAACCATTCCTTAAATGTAGGTGCTCTGCCCCTCCCCCATCGGCAAGCAATTCTAAACTTGGCAACAAGAAAGGCTATTGCCAGGAATTTTTAACGGAACATTTGTGCTCAGGGATGTATCCCAGGAGACCCATTTCTGGTGTTAGAGCCAGCGGCGTTTCTATCATGTCTCCCAAGGCATTCCCCACTTCCTTCCAATAGTGTGCTATGTGAGACATTCCCATGCCATGCGTAGGAAGCCTGCTCCCTCCTGCTTACAGTGGTCAAATCTGTCACTGTCACATAGTTGGAGTTTGTGGAGTCTTACCGGGGTATAATACATCCTTTGAAGGAATTTAAAATGCATAATTCTAAACCTGCTACTGGCAGTAATACGTTCGGTTCTTCTCCGTGATCGGGTGCCCCATATCCACTTCCCACCCCTGTTTTGCTCCCAGTGTATTGTGTGTCCCCGCCCCTGCAGTGGCTTTATATATGCAGGACACTGCTTGTGGCGCCCCGCCTGTATCGTTTCGGTGCCGTGACAGTAATGTGGGAGGTTCCTCTAGTGGTGAGTGGTGTGTCGCCTATAAAATCAGCCGCAGCTTTGAACTGCCCCTGGTATGCATGCCATGTTTGAGCAGCATATGCCTACAGATCCCTTGCCGTGTAACAGGCAGGTTATGTTGATCAAGTAGAGGGAGTAATGGGGAATATAGCATGGGGACTTGGGGCCTTTTAGCGATGGCGCGCCATGCTTTATTTGTACAAACTACGGTGGACCCCTTGCCCCCGGCCGTTTTGTCATCCACCCCCAGGAATCCCCTAGAGGTAGGGGTGCCATAAGCCCCTGTTCTATGGCAGGTGCTTCGAACCCACCTTGAGCGAACAGCAATGTGAGGGCGATGTGAGGGTGCACCATTTGATCCAAGCCTGCTTCCTGCCCCATGCAAGCCGGATGAGTTGACACTTCAGTTGACTGAAGAAAGGACGCACCGGTGAGAAAGGGATATTAGTGAATAAGTATAGTAATTTGGGCATGATGACCATCTTCATTAAGACTGTCCGACCAGCTAAAGAAAGTATGAGGGTGATCCATCTATTAATCATGTCCTCTACCCTGGCAAGAGCTACCTCATAATTTGCATGCATCAGTTCTTCCCTATCTCTGGAGACAGTGATTCCCAGATATCGGACCTAGCTATCACTCCATATCAGAAGATAATCCATTTGGAATGGGACGGTACAGTTCGTGAGCGGGATGATTTGGGATTTTCCCCAGTTGATGGTAATGCCCGAGAAGGCCCCAAATTTGATTGTTTAGCGTATCATAGCTTTTAATCCATCTACAGGATTGCGCACATATTGCGTGATATCGTCCGCATAGAGTGGTACCAATACAGGCTGTGTGGGGTAGTCGAGGGCATATGGTTTGTGGTGCTGCCGTAGCATAGCTGCTAACGGTTCCATACCTATAGCGAATAGCAGTGGTGACAGGGGGGACCCCTGCCGCGTGCCCCTGGTAATGCTAAAGGCAGGGGAACGTTCTCCATTCAGTAGTAAGGTAGCGCAGGGCTGGTTGTACAACAATTTGATCCACATGAAAAACCCTGGAGGAAATCCCATGTGGGTTAAGACAGCAAGAAGGTATCCCCATTCCAGGGAGTCAAACGCTTTGGTGGCGTCTAGGAAGACGGCCACCGCTTGTTCTTCCTGGTCGATACCATGCAGTATGGAGAAGAGGGTCCGCAAGTTATGTGAGGTTGATCTGCCGGGCATGAAACCCGCCTGGTCAGGTCGAATTAGTCTGTCCATCAAGAGTGAGTCTATTGGCCAGGACTTTCGCCAAGATTTTAACGTCACAATTTATCAGTGAAAGTGGTCTGTACGAGTCTGTAGAGTCGGGGGGCTTACTGGGCTTCAATAGTGAGAACAACATTGCTTATCGCATAGTGGGCGGGAGTGTCCCCGTTTGAGCAGCCTCCTCATAAACTGCCTTCAGGAAAGGAGCCAGTGTGTCTATGTAGCTTTTATACAATTCTATCCCAGGGCCGTCTGGTCCCGGCGCTTTGCCATTATTTATTTGCATTATAACTTCTGATATTTCATCTAATTCCAGGTCAGCCGCCAAGAATTCACTCTGCCTATTGCTAAGCCAGGAAAATTCAACCTGTTGCCGATATTGCGGCGTCTCATCTTGTCACGCCGCACATGACGTGTATAGCGTACTGTAGTGTGCGGTGAAAACCCCCATTATCGCTTTCGTGTCCCTTTGTGTCGCCCCTTCTCTATCTGTGGAGTGGTGCAGATGTGGTGTTGGCAGTCGAAGGTAATCCGTAGATGTGCAGAATAGAGCATTGCATACTCTACTCCTTCCTGTTGGAGTTTCTTCTTTCACACTTCCTGAACATTTAAATTAAACTCAGGGTAGAGTGAAATGACATTGTTTTTGAAGACAACATTTTTGAGTTCTCTTGCCCTACGCAGGACAGTGTCCCTTTCTCAATAGTTAAGTAGTCTCGCAACTATGGGACGAAGCGGCGCTCCTGGTCGGGGTCTGGGAGCCAACGTGCGATGTGCCCTCTCCACTATGAACATCTTGGAGAATGCCTCCGGGCCAAAGCATGTAGTGAGTAGGCGCTCCACAGTTTTTGAGCCGTTCCCGTGTTAGTGGTTTCAGGCACGCCAGTTATGCGTACGTTATGCTGCCTCGAGCGGGCTTCAATGTCCTCATTTTTGGCTGCGATCACCTTTAGCAGTTTGTCCATGTCTGTGAGCTGTTCCACCACCTGCAGGTGGTCGTCCTCCAGGGTAGAGATGCACGTTTTGGCCTCCTTAATCCTCCTGTCTTATTTTTTTAATTTTCTGGGTAATCTGGTCCATTCTAGAGCACATGGAGTCCATCTTCCCTTGTATGGAAGCAAAGCTTGCCTTCATTGTATTGAGTAGCGTCTTCATATCTACTTCATCTGTGTTTTGCACCTCCTCGGCCCCCGCTGTCCTGTTCTGGATCAGGCGGCTGCCCTCTAGTCATCTTGCAGGTGTCATCTTGTCAGCCCGCCCACCTAGCGTCTCCTCATACATTGTTTGTGCACCCTAGGAGCTCTGTATCAGAAAGCCGAATGACGGTCTAAGATAGGGTCCAAAGAAAGATTGAAAACACCTCCTAGAACTGTTTTATAATGTGAAGGAATATCAGAACGTTTTTTGCTGATTGCATGCCAAAACTCAGGATCATCCGAGTTGGGTGCATAAATATTCATCATATATAATTCTTGAGAACCATTGGTCAGTCTAGTAAGTAGCCATTTTCCATTAGTATCATGTTCCGATGTGACTATGGACAAACTGGATTGTTTCGAAACAAGGACTTCATTACGCTTCCTCAAAGCCTCAGAGAAATTAATGTTCGCAACCCAACCTTTCCTCATTAGTAGAGCCTCTTTAAAACCTATCTTGGTTTCCTGGAGGAGTACAATGTCTACTTTCAGGCCTTTACAAAAAATCCAAAATGTTGTCCCTCTTCACTGAGTGGTTCAGCCCTTTGGTATTTAAGAAAACGTCTAAGGGGGGCATTTGGGCAACAATATAACACTGGATCCACAATGAAGTGTAATGAGTTCAGAGTGATACTGAGCAAAGGAAAGCACTGAAAATGAAGCAGATGTTCCTCTGGAAAAAGGGAAAAGAAGGGCAGTACAAAAAAAGAAAAAGGGAAAGTGGGGACCCATACCTACCCGGAGCCATGACAGAGAGGTGATGAGACCCCTCCCACCAGGGGATGTCTGTAAGAGGGGAAAAGACATGGACAAAGTGCAGCAATGGCTGACAAAAGTAACACTGGTAAAAACCACAAGGAAGGGTAACTAGCACAGATGCCCATCACGAGGAGCAGTAAAGCAACTGGGAAAGCATGTATATAAAAGAATACCACATATTAACAAAAATTAGCGGTGCTAACATAGGTTCAAATAATATGCATGGTTAGAAACGAGCGAACAAGGATGAGCAGTCTCTCTGCCTTCGGATGGTGTTTTTTGGGGAGGCGTAAGCGACCGCGTATTAAGGCAGATGCTATCCACTGGGGAATGAGGGCACTTACCCCTCTGATCATCATATTTTCTTTGACTGTTGATGCATTGAGCGGACTCAATGCTGGTTTGAAGGTAGTTTGCTGGTGAAGGATTATAATTTGGCCCAGCTTGCAAATTGACTGATGCTAAAGACTATTGAGTCTGTTTTTGTTTTCTAAAGAGATGCTGCTTTCGAGGTAGACTGCTGGTGAAGGATTATAATTTGGCCCAGCTTGCGAATTTTCTGATGCTAAAGACTATTGAGTCTGTGTTTGTGTTCTAAAGAGCAATGAAGAAGTACTTTTGGCTTGTCGCCGAACTGAACGAAATGCGTTGGCTGCCTTTTTTTGTGAAACTTCATTTTGGATGAAAGAAATATAAAAAGACTGAATAATTTCTTTTGTTCAAGTGCACTGCTCTTTACAAAGTATAGTTTAGAATCTGTGATCAGTGACACCAAAAGGCAACAGGTGGCGATTAGTGTGCACAAACCACCGCTTTAATAAGATTGTAGCACAGTTGTGAGGTGCTTTTCTCTATGTCCGTTGCCTAAAGCTTTCTTTGGATTTATTCAGGATGAGAAGCATGTTATATCAGAAACGGAATACGTAGTATATAGAAATATTGATTTTGGACAGACTTAACCAGATTCAAATTGAACCTTGAATAAGTGAACACGTGAGCTTACAATAAAAGACAGGTACTCCAGGTGTAGGTGAAGACAGCGAGGCACAGGAGAGTCACAAAATAGGGGAGAGGAGAAACAAAAAAGTATAGAGGGTCAGAAAATATGTTAAATATGTTAAATAAATAAATAAAGAGTGGAGGAGAGGAGGTGGATATGGGGTGGAGGGAAGGAAGCCATGCTAACCAGAGCGCCACACACCCACATGCTGCCCGACCGATGGCCGAATCCTCCACCCAAACCCAGATGCCACGGCACCCCAACTCCTTACCTCCAATCAAAGGCACAGTAGCTTGCCGCCGACCCCCCACTGACCGCCAGCGGAGCCCGCAGCAGCAGCAGCACAGGCCTCAGGGTCAATAAGGGCAGTCAGGAAACGTGCAGGTCTCCCCCATGTGACCTCCACAGGCTCTCCACCTCCAGGAATGTTGCTTGGGCCCAGGCAGTCGTGGGGTGGGAAGCCCCGCTCCCAGCAGGCTGCCCAGGGACACCGGTGATGACCCTTCGCGAAGGACCCCGATCCCAATTGATCCCGCTGCAGGCGGAGGCCTGCGACGCCAGAGAAGTCCGCCCAGGAGGGGGGCAGTGAAGGAGCACCTCCTCAGCAGGTCACAAAGCGAGCGGAGGCACGTCGCTCTGCCAGGAATCAGCTCTGCCTGACTCAAGCTGCCTCCATGATGCAATGGGGTCCACTGCGCCAATTACAATCAGTCCAGGCTCAAGCAGGCACCAGCCCAACAAGTCCGCCGCTATGATACAATGGGGGCCTGCGGCGCCCGGGTTTGCAGTCCAGGCCGCAGGGGTTCACTCACAATACACTGGTAAGTCCAGCAGCTGTGGCGCAGTGGGGCCTCACGGCACTAATGCCCTCAGTCTGGGACAGCAAGGCCCACTGCTGCCACACAAGCAAACCTCAGGCAGAGGCCCACGGCGCCGGGCACACGGGTCCAGCCCACAGGGCAGCAACAGCGATCCTTACCCCCAATGGGGTGCACTGCAAGCACCAGCTCCCAGCGGCAACCAGGCCTGGTCCCGGCCGCAGGAGCAACGAGGAGAGCTCCGACGTCCCCAGGCACTGCACGCAGGCCCACCAAGAACCCCGATGGCAGGCACAAGGGCCCCTGACGAGCCGAGCCACAGCAGGTGGAGCCGGGTCCACCACGGAGCAGCGGGCCAGCCCCGGACAAGAGTGCCGCAGACCGCCAGGTACCTTAGATATGTAGGTTTTCCGCCCGACTGACGGCCGATTTCACCGCCCTCTCACTGCAGGCGTACACCAACTCTCAATGTGCCCAGGTCCCACAGGGGGGGGGGGAGACCAGCCAATGACCGCCAAAAACGGGGTGGGGGTGCCAGCTACTTCAGGGCCCCCACCGTGCAGACGACCACAGACAGTCTAGGGTGGCAAGTCAACAGCGGGCTCAGGACCTGCGCGGTAGAGGCTGCCATTTTAGAGATGCCAGCGCGGCTGCCCGGAGAGTTCAGGGCCACTCACACCACTCCAAGACACCACCACCATCCTAAGCGGAGCTCCGGCCGCCCCCCAGCAGCAAGGCTCACGGTGCAGGTTGTCAGGGAATGCCGATGGTGACGGATGGCCGAGCGGATGACGGAGGGTCCGGAGCACACCTAAGGTGCGACTGCTATCTTGACGCTCGTAGCCACGCCTCAACAAAGTTCGTTGAGTGGCCTTTAAAGTTGATCCAGAATTTCGAAGGACTTGCAAAAGAGAAAGGAATACCCAAATCCAATAGTCTGTTCGGCAGATTCAGAAAACCTTTATGACGAATAACAGTGTCTCTGGCATAGTCCTGGCAAATTAAAATTTTGTGATCATGTCACTGCCCCGATCATATCTTCCTCATAAGGCTCTAAGGTTTGCTTAATATATTGATAACGCAATTGTTTAAAGATCAAAGGTCTCAGATGTTCGATATTTTTGGGCTTGAAAGTTGGAACTCTATGGGTTCTTTCAATCTCAAAGTCTTTATTGAAGGATAGCTGAAGGGGTTCCGGTAGCCAAGAAATCAGAAAGTCAGATGATTCAATTCCCTCTGGTAGACCAAAAACACACAGGTTGCTCCTATGGTTATGGTCCTTCTGATCGGTGAGATTTCTCCTCGGAGCTGAAATGGACCGTTCAAGGCTTTGAATCTGCTTAGCATGAGAGTTTGTATAATCTTTCACAAAGCTAATTCTGGTTTCAGCGTTGGACATTTGAATTGACATCTCTTTAAAGTCATTGCGGATGGCTTCCACTTCCAATTGACGAAGATCAGTATTTGTTTTAGTACTCTGGGCAATGTCGTGAACGGTATTAAAGTTTAAGCAAAATGAAAATGGCCTCCAAGGTAGATGCCGAGTCAGGGCTACCTTTGTTGGGGACTCAGGGAGTGGTGGGGATTGCTTTGACCACCTCAGTTTCTCTCTCTTTCATGTTTCCATTAACACCTTTCACCATGAGCGCCGCTGTGACTGAGAGCGTTTCTATTGGAAGAAAGGGTTGAGATACAGTAGAGTAGCTCCCACTGACATGCACTGGTCCCACACTAATTATGATAACTCCACTGACTTGGCTGGGAACCACTGGATTACACTGGTTTTCACTGGTTTACAGTGTATGCCACTATGACCAATAGCAAAAGAATTGCACTGACAGTCAGCTCCACACCCAGTAGATAGAGCTTAAGTACAGTATATATATACCTAATGCAGAGAGTATTGGTAAGACTGCCCCTTTGATTATTCAATTATCTGTAATATATTTGACCTGCAGAGTTAATCCAGAGACAATCTGGGCGATTCCAAACTACAACAACAAAGAATTAAACCAGCTCAGCATGAGGAACTGCAACAAACCAGTATGTGGCAGCAGGCGTTGGGTCTAACTAAAAACAACAAAGCCGTCAATTTGGAGTCTCTGAGGTGGTGCGCCACGGGGTAACAAAGGGAGCCTCCAGCATACAAAAGAAGAAAAAGGTAAGATCTTACTGCATGAAGAGGATGAAGGTCTTTCCTTAATATGCAGACCAATCCGCCTCAAAGCAGGGATTCATAGTCAAAACGCAGCTCACTCAAAAATGCTGCAAGCCGATACCGCCATCATGATGTGCTTGTCGGCGAACTCAAAAAGCAGTGAAAGCGCTGCCCAAATGAGACACGGAGGTTCATCAGCCACACCTCTGGAGTCCCGCAATAGTCCGCCACCTGCGAACGTGATTACTCAATCATTTCAGGTGCCCTGAACAGAATTTTTTGATTCACAGGGCAACAGTACATAAATGACATCATCTACTGAGCTACATACACATCGTCTTGTATCGGTATGCAATACTCAATTACACAGCGCAAAGTTTAAACGTGACAGTATGCTTTCATAGTGATATTATCGACACAGAGTATACAGAAATAAATTAGACATTTTACTTTTACCCCAGTAGTTTACATGTGTATCAACATTGTAGGCACCATATCGTTCCATTAATTTTTTACGGTCTTGTGTGCTATATTCAGGTACCTGGCCCTGTACTTGTCCCTTCTTCGCCTGTCTCCTCTCCAGTGCCTGACAATTGGGCTTCTGATTGTTGTTGCAAGTATTCCATAAGAGGTTGCCAAAAGTCTTTTGGCCTAAAGGCCTGTGGCAGTTCCTCCTCGTACGCTCCCAGAATCTCTTTACAGTACACCATATCAGACATCCAGTCCTTAAACCGGGGCGGGCGTTTACTGCCCCACTTGATGGCTACGCGCCTTTTTGCCAGTAGGAGCGCCACTGCAAGCATATGAGTTAGTGCTCCCACCACCTCCCGCCAGTACGTTTCCAATACGGGGCACGCCCATGCCATATGGAGGAAGTCAGCCTTAGGGGCAGCGCACCTTTTACACTTATCGTCCGTTCTGAGCCCATATCTGTGCATTTTATCTGGGGTGTAGTATGTCCGGTGTAGGAATCTGAAATGTATGATGCGTAGGTTGCAATTTGTGTGAGTAAATGTAGCTGTGCACAGCTGTAGTTCCACTCTTCTTCAGATATAGGGGACCCGATTGCCTCCTCCCACCGTGTCAGCGCTCTGTCTGGGTCTGTATGTTGTTCATTTTGGGATGCCGTGTATAATCTTGTTACTAGTGCCACCCGTGTCGGCGCAGTTAGCAGAATCTGTAGTGCCTGTAGTGTTATTGGCTCAGTCGGGAAATCATCATATAAGTCTTTCATTGCTGCCCTCAACCTAAAGTATGCAAATCTCTTCAGCGGCGTTTGATGCGCGCACTGGGATGGGTTCTGGTAGGAAATGAATGTATTCTGCGGGAATAACGTGCCTACTGTCGTAAATCCCATCTCTCCGATAATCTTTCTCATAGTTTGTTCTTGTGTGACCGACAGTTTGGGATGATGCGCCACTGGTAGCGCCGGTGCATAAATTGGAAATTTCCGCGCTCGCATTGCTAGCGTATGCCATGCTCGCGAGGTACACTTGACAGGGTGGATAATGTCGTTAGGGTACGCCCTCACCGAGTCTGATATGTATTGTGTCCGTTTATTCGGGTGGACAATATCTGTTTCCACCGCTATATGCGGAATGTGTGAGTGAGGTTGCGTCCAGTAATGTGCATGGTGTGCTTGTGCACAATAGTAGTATAATTGCAGATCAGGGGCGGCGAAGCCCCCCTGATGATACGGTTTTGTGAGGACCTTCCAGCTCACTCTGTGCTGCTTCACGGCCCACGTGAGTCTTTGTAGCATTGTTTGTAATTTAGTAAAAAAAACCTGTGGAAGCCAAATAGGTATATTCCAAAACAGGTATAACATTCAGGGTAATACTACCATTTTTTGGAGAGCTATGCGATCTGCCATGGATAGTGGCAATTTGATCCAATTTTCGATATGGTCCTCACATTTGCTAATTGCCACTCCATAGTTTGCTCTGACCACCGTCTCCGGGTCGCGGTGCACCCAGACTCCCAGATACTTTACCGGTTCAGAGCTCCATTTCAGTGGATAATCCATATGTGGTTCCGGGGTCTCTGGCGTTAGGGGGATCACTACAGATTTGTCCCAGTTTATGCTGAGGCCCGAGTATTGTTCAAATTTTATATATTCTCTAATTAGTAGGTTTAGATTCGTTTCCTGATATCTATTGTACAGGACCATGTCATCCGCATAAAGAGGTATGCTCACAGGCCGAAGATTAAACTGGAGTGCAGTTTCTGGATGATGCTGTCGAATTTTACAGGCTAGCGGTTCCAGCGTGAGCGCAAACAAGATGGGCGACAGTGGGCATCCCTGTCTTGTACCGCGGCTTATTCCAAATGGTTGTGAGGTATGGCCATTAATACGCACTCTAGCTCTGGGTTCGTCATATATTAATGCAATCCACTTCAGAAAGGCGGGCGAGAATCCCATCCTAGAGAGGACAGTCATCATGAAGTCCCATTCTACCGAATCGAAGGCTTTCGCCGCATCAAGTAGTGCGGCTGCCGCCGGCAACTCGGGGTTTAGGCTGTGATACATCGTGAATATAGTGCGGATATTGTGGGTTGTGGATCTCGTGGGTATAAAGCCCGCCTTGTCTGGGAGCACAAGGAACTTTAATAGCGGTTGTATTCTGTTTGCTATTATTTTTGCTAATATTTTTACATCTATATTGATGAGGGACAGGGGGCGATATGAGTCGTAGTGTGTGGGGTCTTTTCCGGGTTTTGGAAGCGCTATCAACAGCACCTCTCGCAGCGTTGGTGGGAGGGATCCCTCCTCGTAGGCCTCCCTGAACATCTGTGCTAGCTGCGGAATCAAAAGGTCTTTGAATTCTTTATAAAATTCCCCCAGCAATCCATCTAGTCCCGGGACTTTGTTATTAGGTAGTGAGTTGACTGCCTCCTTAAACTCGTATTCTGTAATGTGGTGTCCCAGAAACTCCCTGTGAGTGTCGGACTGCCAGGCTAGCCCACACGTCATCGAGGTAGTCATGAATGTCTGACTGTGGGTGTGTTACCTTCGTGGTATATAGTGTTGAGTAGTATGAGCGTAATTCTTCCATAATGGAGGGGGTATCATGTAACCGCACATCCTGAGCATTCGCAATTTGCGTTATTAGAGAGGCGCCCTGCATTGGTTTAACTTTTTGCATCAGCGCCCTACCTGGACGGCCTCCCTCCCCATATGCTCTAGCTCTGTATTTTTTGGATAGGTATTTTATTTCTGTGTAAGCATACTCATGATACGTGGTTACCTTACTCCGTATGTCCGCTAGGATGGATTCCTGTAGGGTGTTAGCATATTCTGTCTCTAGTGTCTGAATGTCCCGTTCCACCATTTGTAGCTGTTTTCTAATATCCCTGAGGATTCCAGCGTGTTTACTTATGCAGTATCTCCTTACAGTAACTTTGAACGCCTCCCATACTGTCCAATAGCTCTCCACTGATCCAGTGTTCCGCTGGAAAAAGTCCTCAATAGTGTGCCTCAATTCCGCTCGGAACACCTGGTCTTTCAGTACTTCTGGCCTGAGTCTCCACGTGAATTGTCTCGGGGTGTGAGTAGGCACCTCCAGCACGATTCGGACATGGGAGTGATCTGATAGAGTCTTAGGCAGGTGTTCCACTGCCATAGTCCACGTGCTCACCTCTTGTGTGGTCAACTGAGGTTCTTTGGTTTTCGACTTCGTCCCGCATTTGGCCGCCATTTTGTGTCCCGTCGCCATTTTGTATTGCCTTCACTCAGGCAGCATGGCGACCGGAGTGTTTTTGCAGTTTCTAGCTGCTACGTGTCTCTTCTGTTAAAAAGTAACCCTCTGCCCTTGTTTACAAAGCCGATGTCAGGGTCTGGCCGAGTCTACTAATCCATGTCTGGACTGAATGATCCCTGTCTCGACTGACTGTTTGTCTCTCTCTATTCTTTCTTTACTTCATTTTATCCGACGGGCCTTCGCTATTCTCTCCTTGTATTCTCTTGTTACACAACTATCCTTTGAGGCACACAAATATGTCCTGCCACCTGCAAATTAGATTACAGGCACTAGCACTGATTAATTTGTGGGGAGGGTTGACACACAGGGTCTGAAAGAAGGGCGTATTTGGGATACTTGATAGCTTGTTTTTCAACTTTCCTTATTGGCTAGCCTTGTATGTATTGGGAGTATACGTTGTAAATATGTGTGCTATAAAAGATTGTGCGCCACGTAGTAAAGTGGCAGTCTCCTAAGAACCTACTTTGTACTTCTGGGACAACTGTGCTTAGCTGCAGCTAATAAACCTGATTTTCTATGCCTAACAGAGTGTCTCGTGTCTCTGTTCGACAAGGCAGGTGAACTCGGAGATTTAAGGCGTGCCCTGCGCCGCCAGGCCCATAAGGCCCGGTTATTCACAACCAATAGTCCAATCTCGACCATGTGTTATGAGTGAGTTATGTGCAGCTGCCCTCCCTCCTCCCCGGGTGTCTCCTTCGCCACACGTCCACCATAGCCCAGTCATTCATTCCGTCTAAGATAGCCCGAGCTGCGCGTCTCCCGTGCCTATCAGCTCCAGAAGCCCTATCTAGTAGTGGATCCAGGCATGTGTTAAAGTCCCCTCCCCATATCATTGCTTTTGGCTGCACCTCACGTAGCTTAGCCCAGATAGTTTCATAAAAGTGTGGATCATCCATATTGGGTCCGTATGCTGTGATAATTGTAAGGTCTGTGCCTCCAAAGTACCCCCTGAGTATTATATATCTCCCCTGGTCGTCCGTGATCGTAATGTGTAGCGTAAATGGGGTGTTGCGGTTAATTAATATTAGCACTCCTCTAGCATAATTAGAATAAGAGGATGCCACTCGAAACTGTGCCCACCTATATCCAATGCCTGGACAGAATTTGTGACGGTGGATGAGTGGAGCTTAGGGAAGAGCAACCATCTTAGCTGTGCGTCAGGCTACGCCCCCCACAGGAATCTATTTTTCATTTGTATTCATGTTAACTGCATTTTTCTTGTCTCTAATTCTCTTGGAACCTGTGTTTCAGCTGCCTAGACACTAAGGACCTAGGGTTGCATTGATGGTTCAATAGGCTGGCTGTAGTACACTGGGCTGTGAGGTGCACCCTATATGACTGTGGCTGACCTACCAAAGCAAGAGTTTTCCCTCCTGCTAGTGTCCCGTCCCCATCTGCCCCCACCCCGCCAGAGTGTCCTCTTCTATATCCATGGCAGGAACTGCTTTGTGTTTGGAGTAACTGTGACTGTGGGTTTGCAATGACTAAATACAACTCTGTCCCTACTTGCTGGTCTCTTTCTCCCAATGCCTAGGGACATATTGGACTTTTTCTCTCCAGGATCACCATGGTTGACATGGCAGTCTGTTGGACTTGGTCCTCTCTGCAGGATCACTCCCAAACCTTTTGCCTTCACCCGTCATAATTTTGCCTTGTTCATTTTACCACTGCTAACCAGGTCTAAAGTGCTTGTGCACACTCCCTAAAACATGGTAAAATGTGCTTACATCTAATTGGCATTTTGAATTTACTTGCGTGTCTATTATTCTTTATTGTTTCAGTTAATAAAACCCATACAATTTTGAAAATACCTATATACTCCACATCTTAAAACAATTTAGTAGAAGATTTCATAAGAAAAGGTACAATGTTGCTGACTTTCTAAATATAAAATAAAATACATTGAATCCGTTTAACACCAATCTGAGAACCCGACCTAACATATTAAAACCAAACTGCATGGTCCAATTCCTATTTGCCAAAAAACATGATCTTCCATTATTACTTATTCCAATCCCAATACAGAATTCATATTGCTATTTCTGCTGCAACTTCACCAGTGGAACTTAGCATTTTTGGTACTTGCAATAACTACACAACCAATGGCATGGTGAGTTGTTTGTCCAGTTTCAATGTTATCTGTTCATACCGTATCAAATATTTGGTTCCCTTACAGTTTAGATATGGATCCATTGAGCCCAAACCTTTGATTATTGCAGTTCTACAAGACCGAATCTCTCTATCATTAAATGCCTTTTTCAAAAGCCACGCCCGAGTTGATTTTAAACAAGGACATATGCAAATAAGATGAATGAAGTCTTGTTTCGCTGCGCCACATAGAATGCATATTGTGGGGCCATTGTATCTCCATTTGGGCTGATCCGCTAAACTTGGTAAGAGCCCAAACCTGGTGGCCATGAGTTCCTTTTTAGGTAGTATGGGTATGTTGTATTAAGATATTTAGACTGACATAATTTTGTATAGGACTGCAGGACCAATGAAAATAACAAGGACTCCCTGCGAATACGTAAGATTCCTAGGGCTGGGGAATAATAGCATTGTGGATAAATCCCTAGGCAAACACGGTCATGATCAATCAACAACCCATGTCAAGAGTAAACATGATAGAGTGAACTCAGTGTAGACTAAAAATAATCAGTTAAAAATTCATATCTTTAATATAATTTGACTGCAGGACTATCCAAGCGAGAGACCACTTTGCAAATATGTTTTTGTTCTCTAATAGTGAATGTAGTTTTGCCATTTTATTTGCCACCCTATGGCAAACAGGAAAGAAGGGGTACTGTGCCCAGACATCTTTGAACTTTGTTTCTTTCGAGGCCAGTTTCAAAATCTTTCCATAAATAGAATACTGTTCTTCTTCCTGGGACCGCCACAAGGCAACGTGTAAGTCATTCGCTCAACGTAACCAGAATTTGTACCAGCTTTTGACGTTCGCCTAGGTTCTCCAAATCCCTTGTTTAGTAAGGCCAAATTCCAATCTCACCTGAGCTGGAGATGCATTCTGTGGTAAGTTAAAAACCTTTTTGTATGCTTTCACTTGTCCAACAATTTTTCATCTGCGCCGTGTAGAACAATGCTTGCGTACTCCACTGTCGGCATCAATTTGGCACCTATTACGGCTAACAGTGGCTTTAAGAATGGACCATTTAACTTTTTTGAAACGGCACAGAATTCGTAGATTAGGCCATTACCTTTTGTTTCTAGATACTGTTTATGTTTTTGGAAATTTAAACGATCATCTATGTACAACCCTAGATATTTATAGTTATTAATTACCCTTAATGTTATTTCTCCCAGCCTGACCGCTTTGCAATAGTCATAGCTTTAGTTTTTTTGATGTTAGTTTCCAAAGCATTGTCATTTGCAAATGTTGCTAGCTCGTTTAATGATCTTTGTAAGCCGACTCTTGTCAGGCTGAGTAATACTATATCATCGGCGTAGGAGAGATGTGTTATCGGTAGTGGGCCCAGACGTGGTGGATGAGAATGTTTCTCATTTAATCTTATTGAGAGGTCCGCTATAAAAAGATTAAATACATTTAGGTGCTAGTACACATCCTTGCTTTAGTCCTATCACCGCGTGGATTGCCCTTGATAATCTCCTGCCATCTGCGATTTTTATTGGTATCCAAGTTCCAGTATACAATTGAATTATGGCACGCAGTATTGATTCTTGGAGACCCATCTTCTTTCATTTACACCACAGTAGTCCTCGCTCTATGATGTCAAATGCTGCTTTAAAATCAATGAAACAAAGCTGTAATTTTAAATTCAAATGTTTGTACCTTTCCGCAATCATGGTCAATGCAAGTATGTTTGTTGTTGTACCAAACCCCTTACGAAATCTTGTTTGGTTCATAGGAATCAACTTGTTTTTAGTAGACCATTCCACTGGGTCCTCCAAGATTAACGATGCGTAATATTTCGCTTCCACATCCATTAGGACTATAAGCCTGTAATTTGCAGGATCCGATCAACCTCCACCCTTGAATATTAGGTTGATTATTGACCCATTCCAACTCATTGGCAGACTATTCGATAATTTTACCTCCATAAAGAGCCTTGACAACGGGATCGCCCAGTAGTCATGGTCACTTTAGAAAATGGGCTGAGGTATCCCATTTGGCCCTGGGGCCCCGTCCCTTTGACCTGATTTTATTATTTCATTGTCTTATCAGCTACCTAGAGTTGGCAATCCAGCGTTGTTTGGCAATCCATGGATTTAGTCGGGTTATTAGTTGTATCCGGAGGCTTAGATTCCAGACCAATATAACTGTTTTTATCATCAAAACCTATAACTTTTTTAAATGTACTACTCAAGTAGTTTACCCAGGTAGACTCCGTCACACATGCGGTGTTTACAATTTGCGAGGGTCGAGTTATCCAATTTATTATTTTCCAAAACGCTTGATTGTTTGATTGTTTAGTGCAGAAAAGAAGCTTTGACCAGAACTGCCCCTTGTTCGATTTTTGATCCTTCCAGATTTGTTTTTTATATATTTTTTATATAATCCCAGGTACTCACATCATTATTTATCCTATCCTGTCTGACCGTTTTTCTAATTTCTTTCCTTAACGTTAGCACTTTCTTCGAAAGTCTCACAGGCTCCTTGTTTCTTTTCTGTTTTCATAATCCTATTTGGGTGCCTGTCTCATGAAATTTATAGTAAAAGTTGTCCAGTTTGTTACTTGACTACTTTAAGTGGCTATATTAGTTTCTAATGTTTCTTTTGCTAATTTTGTTAGCTCTAGTAGATTACCTGCTGAACATCTTATATGCTTCAAGTTAGTTGTAGTTAGGTTGCCTACCTCTATGGGTGCTGCCCGGTACTTATGATATTTTGTTCTTATTTCAAGATGGTGATATGAATGATCACT
Source organism: Lissotriton helveticus (assembly GCF_964261635.1). Taxonomy (NCBI): domain Eukaryota; kingdom Metazoa; phylum Chordata; class Amphibia; order Caudata; family Salamandridae; genus Lissotriton; species Lissotriton helveticus. The sequence goes on from NC_136059.1 coordinate 769,230,335, forward strand.
TTGTATTGTATATTTAATAATAAATGTCCTCACTTGATTTAATAGATGTAAAGTGATGACTGTATAGCCTATTATTGACTGTGAATTTGTACCTTGATATGTCCAACATGGGGACATGTCATCTTTTGTTTTTCTATTTAATATTCTCAGTCCTAGATGTTCCAAGCCCATGACTGTTTTTTGTCCAATTAAATTCCTTTGTTTTTCCGTTGTGGGTTTTTGTACCGGTACTGACCAGAACACATTTTGCGCAGTTATTAACTCATCCTCCTCGGGGGTATAAATGAGGTTTGTGTTAAAATCACCTGTTAATATGATTTCCCACTCTGGGTTCACCAATCTGCATTCTGTAATTATCGAAAGTAATTTATCCAACTGTAGTCGTTTTTTTATTACATTTGGATGCAAATAAACATTTATTAATATAATTGTTGTTAAGTTGTTTTTTGACAAATTATCTAATTTGATAACTTGTGAGTCTGAAGTTGTTGCACTAAGCTGCTCTGAACCTATAGCCACTGCTGTTGATATATATACTGCTAGGCCACCTTTTGCTCTCCCATACCGATGTGTTCTTGTGGCGTTAACATGATGAAGTGTGCAGTTTTGCCACTTCCTGCGGATTTTTCAGCCAGGTCTCTTGAAATGCAATGATTTTATACTTATTCCAGTATTGGTGGGATATTCCCCTGAATTTCACTTTTAGCCTCAGCTATGTTCCAAGAAAGAAGCTTTAGGCAATCGTAGTGAGGACTGTTAGCTTGATTAACAAGTCATTCCCTTGTCGGAGCATGGAGAGCTGCAGTTAACCATTCCCAGTGTGTTGGGCCCTGTCCCTGTGTTTGTATATTGTTACAATTACTATTGTCACCCTTTTTTCCTCTAGCATTTTGTAATACCGAATACACTTGGATTTTTTCAGTGACTAGGGAATGATTCTTCGGGAGCTTCGATAGCGGTGAGGGGTAACAAGGTCTTATGGGTTTTTCCAGTATAATACCCCATGATTCAAATCTGGCATTCCTATTAGGTACCACAATCTCCTCATTTTTCCTTGTCGCAAGTGTCCTTTCCATCTGTTTCCTTTCATTATGAATTGTTAACATCTGGTTCTTTTCTTCCTGGGGAATGAATTTTATTGATAGTAAATCAGATTGAGTGAGGTTTTTTAGAACCGGAATTTCAGCCAATAGCCTTATTATATTTCCTCTATTGAGGATGTTTTGCTGTCCCTGTGAGGTGTATTGAGGCTTTAGGATAATCTGCTTACTCCAACTATCCTTTTGATTTGTCTCAAAATATGTTGACATGTGGTTTAACTTATGTTGTGATTCTGTCACCACCATTTTAGAGTTTGCCCCCACTTCCTTGTTGTTTCGTAAATTAACTTTAATTTTAACTTGTTTATTTTGAACATCTTCTGTTTGTGTATTCCTTGGTAAACCTCATCAGATTCTGTTAAGTCCCGAATATTGTTGTTTATTACAGTCTGTGTAGATTTTATCTCTGGAGACTTACGTGTGCCACTATTGTGTTCTGGGCTACCCTTTTTTTAGTGATTGTGTGTGGCCATTGGAGATGTTTAATTCGGAGTTTGGCTCTTGTCGTATTGCCTGTCCTGTCAATACACTATCGTGTGACTCCGCTTGTCTTACACTTTGAGTTTTTTTCTTGTTTTTTTCTATTGCCATCTCGCATTTAGTTGGGATATCTGAATTCTTTGTTTGTTTTGTTGAATTGTTCCTTTTGGTTGTTGTAGTTTTTTTTACTTAGTGTCTCATGATTGATTTGTCTTGAGGTCATTGACTCCTCTGTACTTTTACTAAGACTTATTGTATTCCACGCAGGTAGTTAATCATTGATTACGTCATTCCCATCTTCCCTTACATAGTTTTTAGATTTGTTTACTTGAGCTAGTTGCTTTTTTTCGAAAATATGGAACAGTCTCTTTTCACCTTTATTGCTTTTCCTCACTTTCTTGCCTTTTTTTTGTCTCTTCCTTTGTTTACATGATTTCGAATCATCTTGTTCAATTGTCACAGCCTGTTGTTTTTTTATTTGTTTTATATTATTATTCTTAACTTCTAGCTCCTCGTTAGGTGAATTTGGTGCTTTATTTACCTACAGTGTTTTTGATTGCTCAAAGGTTGAAACTTGCTGAATATCTTTTGATGCTTCACCTGTATTTATTACATTTGTTAACTGCTTCTTGCTATTAGTCTGTCTTGATTTTAAGATACTTGTAAAATGTAAAGGGAATATGCCATCTATCCAGGGCCTGTTAATTAAATGCTACCAGTGGGCCTGCAGCATTTAGTGTGCCACCCAGTTAATTATCCCCTCAAACCATGTCCCAGACTTGCCATTGCAGCGGGAATGAAGTTTTAAACAGCCATTTTGTCTTGGCTAAATAAACCACTTGTCAAGCCTTACACTCCCCTTTTATGACATATAATTCACCCATAAGGTAGGCCTTAGGTAGCCCATTGGACAGGGTGCATTGTAAGTAAAAGATTGGACAAGTAGTTTTAAGTGTTACATGTCCTGGTAGTGAAAAACTGCTAAAATAGTTTTTTACTACTGTGAGGCCTACCTCTCCGATGGGATAACATTGAGTTGCCATATTACATTTAATAAGTACTAACTTTCGATTGGGAAGACATAATAAATTTCAGGTTTCGAACCTGAAGAATTGTCATTTAAAGTCCTCTGTAATGGGAAAGTCAGATTTTAAGTTAACATTTTTAAAACGCCACTTTAGAAAAGTTACTAACAACAATAGGGGTTAAGCCCGAAGGACCGGGGCCAGGTAGGGCTAATCAAAATTCGAAACACAATACGAACACCTGGCTATGTGCTAGCATACACGCTTACTCTTTATAGAGTAACAAACAGAGTATTCTTTTATCTGTTTGAATGGAATTTTTATTAAACCATTCTTTTTATTGAATATTTTTTAAAGTGAGCAAACGATTTTTTCAAAGGACTGAAAAAAGAAACACATATTTCTCAATTTAACACATAAACCATCACATATAAATGACACAATTCAAAATGACCTACAATCAAACACGAATTCAATAAACACGGAATTCAAAATTGCTTACATCAAATTACAACAAAAGACAAAATCATTGAATTAATACAAACATAAATCCAATTAAAGTTTGCACCATCTATGAAAAACACGATACCAATCGTGAAATTATCCACTTTTATGGACTAGACATATTATTTCAGCAGAAATATCACCAGAGTGTTTAGGATAATGAGTTAATCCTGAATTCATCCAACACTCAAAAAATTTAGATTTAACTAAATACCTCTCGAAATGTCTCTCAAAATGCCAACTCGTTTCAAGACCCAGGCTGGTGGTATTGGGTCTCTCGTCAGGGCTTCAAACAAATTATCAGGATATTCTAAGAAAAACAAAATAAATACATGATGCAACAAAAGCATCAACCCCAAACTACCTTTCTATCTCATGCGTGTCGCTATCTTATTATGTACCTGATTTTTTAGGTAGGAGCAGCCGCTCCAGCTAGTTGATTACAGGCGTTTTGGCTATATGCTATTTTTATTTGCATTTGATCATACAGCAACAATACAATCATGTCATCATAGGTCAACATATCCCGTCCTCCAACCCTCCACCCACCCAGCCACACCATTAAAAGCAGTACATCATTATTCATCCCAGACCATTTCACTAGTGCAGTCTGAGCCCAAGTCAGTAATGCCATACCAGAGTGCCTTCGGAGCCCTCTCGTCTGTGGACGAGCCCTTCCCCGGTGTCCCATCTCACAGTCCCCCATCAAGGCCATGGTATTTCCTCCATTTACTCCAGACTCTGCCAAATTTCTTGGGGCAGCCCCGTGCCTTGTATGTGACCCTTTCAGCTGCCATATAAAGGTCCAGGCCTCTCCGTCACTCCTCCATCTGTGGTGCCGTGGCCACCCCCCAGTTCTTTGCCACATCTCTTTTAGCTACCAACAGGGCCAGAACCGGGAAAATCAGGAGCGGGTGTGCGAGATCTATATCGTTGGTCATACCCAGCAGGACCGTTTAGGATCCATTGGCAAGGGAGCTTCCAATACCTCTCCAAGTTCTCTCAGAATCCTCACCCATACCTGAATCATTGGACAGGACCAGATTGTGTGGTAGAAGTCCCCCCCCTCTCGACCACATCTGAGGCAGTTCATATCTCCCACCTTTCCCATTTTGTATAGGCGTACCCTATCAAAATAGGTCCTTTGAAGGACGTTAAATTTAATGAGCCTCAGCCGGGATTTAATAGCTACCTCTCTTGGATGCATGAGAACAGTATCCCAGTCCACCCCGTCCATTTCACCTACGTCACTTTCCCATTTACTTCTAAGGGTGCCTAAGTCATCGGCATATTATTCATAAGGGTCGTTTACGTAAGTGAGACCGCTCTCTCCGGTATTTGTTCTTACAATAGGCGGCCCTCTAAAGGGGCATATTCAGGGAGTGTGTCCTCCGGGATCCCCTCTGCCCGCTACGTGTGCCTTAGCGGTGCATATTTAAAGTATTGTGTGGTGTGTAGGCCAAATTCTGTCCTTAAGGCTGGGAATGACTTTAGTGTCCCCTTGGAAGTCACATCCCCTAGTGTCGAGATCCCTATGTCATCCCACTTCTTAAACCCCTTCAGTTCATTCAATTCTTGCAGCCATGTATAGTGCCACAGGGGTGTTTGTCTGGTGGGCCTTTCTTTCAGCCGATAGTCCTAGTTGCTCTATTCCAGATCATCAACATAAGCCTGGTGGCAGGCAGCAGTCTCCCCCTCCCTTTACCCCCGTATAGATAATAGTTGTAAGGGCGGGTGCCCATTGTGTATCTCTCTAGGGCATATGTGGGGTGCAAGGCCGGGGCATGGAACCAGTCATTGATAGCTACCAAGTGTTCTGCCCAGTAATAAGCCTCAACGTTTGGGAGTGAGATCCCCCCACTGTATTGGTGTCTCTGCAAGGTTGTCAGTGCTACTCTAGTTTGCTTGCCTAGCCACAGATAGGTGCGGACTTCCGAATTTATTTCCCTGAACACACCATGTGCACATTTTTATCTGTGTACAATTCTGTAAGAGAAATCCAACACCATTCAAAGAAAGAATGCATCTACTCTTTTGCTGACTTGCCACTAACATTGCAAATGTCAATAAAAACTGTGTGTACCTTACACCTGTAATGCAGAATGTGGGCAGGATTTATTCAATGGGAGACTTGCAAATCCACAAAAAGGGAAAGGTATTATGTTCAAAATTGTTTACCAAAAGGTTGCACTGTACAATTTAAAATTCAGTTACTGCACGGACTTAATTTAAACGCGGCCGTCCGATCCCAAACTCAGTAAGAGAAATGCTTTCCTTCTGCTCGGAAGCGAGCGCATTCGCCTTCTCAAAAATAAATTCGGAAATGCAAACGTGAGCCCATTGAGTTTACGGGCGAGCATTAATGGTTTTACTTAAATTCTGAGAAATACGGGAGAAGATACATCGCAAACTTACTTGTATCAACTCAACCAAATCCTCGAATATTCCACTCGTAAAATATGCTGGTTTGACTCACACGGCATCTCTAATGGAATCCCTTCCTGTTTGTAAAAGCTATCAATAATGAGTAGTGAATTTTCACCCAATCAGAGCATTGTAATAGTACTCATTTTGCCCAGAACAATGTGGTGCATTGTGGGGCATGTAGTGTCCACAACTAAATGCTAGTTAATTCACTCATGTCAATTAATTAAATAATTAACTAACTAGAGCACTTCCTGTTTTGTGAAAGCTATTAATCATGTGTAGTGAGGTTTTGCCCAATCGGAGCATTATAATACTACTCGTTTTACAAAGGACAATATGATGCATTATGGGGCATGTACTGTCCAAACTAAATTCTAGTCAATTCGGTCATGCCATTCAACCCAGAGGAAGCACTATTAAATTTCAAAATAAGATAAAGTTCCTTTCTTAACAAAGCAGTGTCGATGTCAAAATGATGTTTAGATGTATCCATTCTAGTCAACACAGTCCATTTAAAATCTTTTTCACAATGGGAATTATCAGTGAAATGTTGTACCATAGGCGCAGTGAGTACCCTCTTTTTGATCCTTGAGCGGTGCTGTGTGATTCTTTGGTTTATCTGTTGATTTGTTTTGCCTATGTATAGCAAGGCGCATGGGCGAACAATCGCGTAGACCAGTGGTTCCCAAACTTTTGACTCCTGAGGACCCCCACTGAATCACTACTGGAAGCCGGGGACCCCCGAGCAATTTGCACAATTTACATTAAATAAAATTAAAACAGTCATTCGCAAAAAATACACAAACAAGTACACATCAAATAAATACTTGCATTACTAAAGGTTTTATTATTTTATATTGAAAATTTTGCAAAAATCAAAACATTTTAATGGGAAGGATGGTGCTGCATCTCGGCCTCATTAACAACCAAGTGGTCTTTTAAAGACCTGTGATGTACTCTGGTGCGACTGTATGTCAGCCTGGGGTGCCACACATGACAGGGGAGGAGGGGAGCTGAAGCCCTTTGAGCCCAATGGGCGTTGAGTGCCTGGTGTGCACTGCAGAAGGTATGGCCTGAGGCTGGAGACCAGCGTCAGGAACTCACACTGTTGCAGTTTAAAGTAGGTAAGTGCTTGTGATAACCATGAATGCTTGAAGTGTAACTCATAGTATTTGAATGTCACTCAAAATTACACTGAAATTTGGCCGCGCTTGTTCGTCATTATCTTCTGTTCACCCTTTGTTCCTTTCTTCCCTCGTTTCCCTTCTCCCCAGACACTACTCGCCCACCTTTCTGTCTCGTGACAAAGTCGACTTTCTTTCATAATACCTACTTACCTCACACTTTCCTCCCCCCTCTTTCTTGCAGTCTTTCATGCCTTCTAGGTCTCGCGTTTGCAAAGATTTTGGTTGTAGTTATACTTTATTGGACAGTTGCGCCATTCACAAGTCAGTGTGCCAGCCCACTTTAGCTAATCTCACTCAGTAATTTGCACATAGTACTTCTTTCCAGACTGTAATAAATGTGTATTCCTTGACACAAAAGCTTCCAACCAAAGATTTTTTTTAATATTGCCTTGTCCCCCGGTAGCCCCCTAACAAAGTTTTACAGAGAACAAAATAAGCAATAACAAAGTCAAGACTCACAGGCAGTGCCGGGCCTACTGACTGACAATGCTTGGTTCTTCTAGCTTCCTCATGATGATGCCTGGGGGCCCACTGTAAAATGTTTTACGGTGCCTTTTCTTCGAAGTCATTGTCTATTAAGTGGCCCTGATAAGGGAGCATATTCCACAACCGTTCAGGCACACACAAATAGGTGTTTTATACAGGGGCAGCTTGTAACTCCCTGAAGACCCTAGCGACTGGTTCCTCCAGGTTCAGACCGGTGAACCTTCATACCGAAGGTATTGGAGCGCTTTACATGAGCACCGTATTTATATTACACATTCAGGCACGGGGAGATTCAGTGTTTTGCCCAGTTGCAACATAAAACATCTCACTACCTTTTGCAAGTTCTCCTCGTAGACTTAAACAGCTATTATTCCCTCTAGTTATTACCGTTACATAGACTAACTCCCTTGCATAAATTTAAACACATGCCGTCCCATGATGCTATTTGTAGTGACTACAGCTCTGCTCATCTTCATGCTGTCGCTAATCTTTAAAGTAACCAGATTGCCATCAGGCCGATTGGGAGGCTGGAATACCTTGGTACAGAGAGCCGGGTGATTGAATTATAATGTGACCTGCTAGGCCACGCTGCAGCTGCCATTACTAAACCTCAAGACATCAGTATGTTATCAGAAGAGAAGAGGAAACGCACGCACTGCTGTGCGAGTGTGACCTCAATCACCCTTCAGCTTGCACTAAAGCAGAATGGTGATTGGCCAGTGTGGGGTTTCTGCAATTGTATTGCAGTCTTGCCACCCTGGCGCCAACAACATTCACACCTCTTAATGCTGTGAGGGAGCATGGGCGTTTCATTTTTTTACAACAACAGTAGGCAATCAAGTCCTGCGGACCCCCTGGGAATGTGTCACGGACGCCTGGGGGTCCGCGGACCACAGTTTGGGAAACGCTGACGTAGACAATATTTTTAGATTTACAATTCGTAAATTCTGAACATTGCCAATTAATGCCCTTATGGGAAAATTCAGTACCCTCAACTGTGGAGTCACAAGACGCGCATGTGCTGCATTTATGATGGACCTCAATACGTTTTAAATGCCATTGTGATCTTAAGGACTGTTTATGTTCAGTAGAAAAAATATCTGGTTGTACTAGTTGTTGCCCAATGCTCTTGTTTTTTTTCATGGCAAACAGGATTTTAGGAAACCCACATTCCAATTTTTCAAGTAAATGCCAGTTTTTCATTATGACTTGCCTGAATCTATTCATGTCTGGACCAAACGTGTTTGCACAAATCATGCGTTCTAAAGGAGACTTCTCTTTCTTTTGTAAGAGGTCTTCCTGGACGTGTACCACGCCCTCTTTATTAAATGCTTCAGGAGCTTTTTCGGATATCCACGAAGGATCATCTGCTCTTTAAAAATTGCCGCATGGTGCCCATAATCCGATTTTGATGTACAGTTGCAACGTATTCGCAACAGTTGGCCATACAGCAGATTATCCCTCAAATTCCTAGGGTGAGCACTTGTGTGGTGAAGGATAGTATTTTTATCAGTGGCCTTTCTGTGCAGAGTCGTTGTCAACTTCTTGTCATTAGGCCTCACTTCAACATCCAGAAACATCAACCTTGTTCTACTCATAGCCAATGTAAATTTGATGTCTTGGTGGCGAGTGTTAAGCCAACCATAGAAGCCTTCCAACTCTTTCTTCGAACCGTTCCACAGACACCAAATGTCATCTATGTAAAGCAACCATTGCGCTATGTTCTCTTTAAATGGGTTGTTGTTAAAAATAAATCTGTCCTCGTATTTCGCCATGAAGAGGACCACCATTTCAGAAGCAAATGGACATCCCATGGCTGATCCCTTTATCTGAATGAAGGAAGAATCATCAAATTTAAAATAATTTTTCTTCAAGGCAACCTCTGCTAATTGAAGAATGAATTGAGAGGGCACCCTATGGGGACGTGGTCTTTCCTCCAAGTATGCCTCCATCACTTCAAGTGCTTCGCCTTGGGGTATCTGCGTGTATAATGAGATGACGTCAAATGATACAATCCATTGGGTCGACTCATTAAACTCATTTCCTTCGATCTTATTAATAAAATCTGCAGTATCCCGCACATAAGAGGGTACCTGGGTCAAAAAAGGCTTAAGAAAGAAATCAACATATTTGGAAATTGGCTCTAGTAAAGAGTCACTACCGGAGACTATTAGCCTTCCCGGGGGATTTTCTAACCTCTTATGTATTTTAGGTAAAAAATACAAAACGGGGATCCTTGGGAACTTTTTAGACAAGTATTCAAATTCTTTTGGTCCCAAGAACCCCCGTCAAATCCTGCTTTCAATATTCCCAAAATGATTTCTTGAGTGGGCCTAGTGGGATCCTTTTTGACCTTCTGGTACCATTCAAAGTTGTTCACCTGCTGGCTACCTTCAGACACACACTTTTCCTTGGGCCAGATGACTACAGCACCGCCCTTATCGGCTTGTTTTATTACTACCGATGTGTCTTTTTTCAAATTCTTGATTGCTATTTGCTGCTGTCTCGAAATGTTGTGTTTAATGAACACTTTTTTTTGTTTCCAACTGATTAATACCTGATAACACCACTTGTTCATAAGACACAATTTATTTTGGTTCTGTCTGTGGAAATGGTACAAATTTTGATTTGTTGGAGAGCCCAAACACCTCCTTCGTAGTGGTATATTCCTTTCCATGGAAAAATGTTTTAAAAAAATTGTACGGCAAAATTCTAATGCCTTTAATTTCATTTTAGTGAAATCAGTAAATCTATTGGGGACGAATTTTAAACCTAGTTCTAATACAGATGAAATTGGAGGCATTAGAATGTGCAGAAATATTTGAAAGAAAGCTTTTTGTCATAATGTTTTGAAAAGGTGTGTTTTTCTTTTCGGTCCCCAAAGTTCCCCACTCCACCCTTTCTCTCTGGGATGTCCCACCATAGATGCGACCCTTGGGCACAACCCACACTGCACTTTTTGGCTCCCAAGAAAATGCTTGTGAGTACCCATGTCCTAGAGTATAGTTGGTGGGACTTCCAAACAAGCCAAAAACAATTCTTTGTTAAACCTCAAAAGAAAACACAGACAACAACTGCCTAAGCAATGGCTAGGGAAACATGCCTCCATGCATAGAAAGGTGATTTCAAAGTTTTATCCAGCTAAGATAGTAAACAATGTACCTGAGAGTGTAAAGGTTATCAGTCTTACTTGCAAACATATCTCAGCAGAAATCAGCATTTAAGGCAACAATAGAGAAGAGGACTCATTACTTGTCATGAGTTACATCTATTAAGTAGGAATTTGATGCCTTGAAGAAGGGCTATTTTGTATGGTTGGATTTTGTGAACATTACATCATCCAACTGGTCACAGAGATAAGCCTCTACTGAAAAAGCAAATAATGAGAGCAACAATGGAGACTACTGTTGAGTACCTTGTGGAGTGGCGTAGAGTGGAGTGCCAAATAGTTGAATAGCGTACAGTGGAATGGCATAGTGTGGAGTTGCACAGAGTGGAGTGATGTAGAGTGGAATAGTGTAGCATGGTGTGGTGTAGCATGGAGTGGCGTAGAGTGGAGTGGTGTGAAGTGGAGTTTCGTAGAGTGAAGGGGCATGAAGTGGAGTGACGTAGAGTAGAGTGCTGTAGAGTGGAATGGCATAGGGAGGAATAGCGAAGACTGGAGTGGTGTACAGCAGAGTGGCATAGAGTGGAGTGGCGAAGAGTTGAATAATGTAGAGTGGAGTGGTGGAGAGTGAATTGTCAGAGTGGAGTGGTGTACAGTGGAAATGCGAACAGTTTTGTGACATAGAGTGGAGTGGCATAGAGTGGAGTAGCATAGCATTAAGTGGCATTGAGTGGAGTGACGTACAGTGAAGTAGCGTAGAGTGGAACAGCGTAGAGTGGAGTGGGTAGATTGGAGTGGGGTAGAGTGGAATAGTGTACAGTGTTGTGGCATAGAATGGAGTGACATAGCGTAGAGTGGAGAGGCGTACAGTGGAGTGGTGTACAGTGGAGTGACATACGTGAAGTGGTGTACAGTGGAGTGCTGTAGATTTTACCTGAATTGTATAGAGTGGAGTGGCATAGAGTGGAATAGCATAGATTGGTGTGGCGTAGAGTGGAGTGGCGTAGAGTCCAATAGTGTAGAGTGGAGTGGCATACAGTGGACTGACATGGAGTGGAGTAGTGTACAACGGAGTGGTGTGGAGTGGCATGTGGTGTAGTAGAGTCTACTTTAAACAGACATAATGTGAAAGTGGCAGAGCGGATGTAGATGAAATGTGGCAAGAATAAAAATCATGGGGTCAAAGGGGTAATTTCTGGTAGTATCTCTAAATTGGTTGAGTAGTATTAAAGTTATAAGTTACAAAACACTTAGTTATATATTGGGCCACAGTATACCGTAGTAACTTTGCAATATACCTTGGTAACTTTGCAGTATACCGTGATACATGCCGTTCACATGGCGGTATATGATTGGCTAATGCCTGCCTTTACAACCGTAAAAGGCAGCCATGTAGTTTTCACCACACTCTGGCTGTGTTCTGGGTTACTGCCGTAGATATAGGTAACTAGTACGTTTTTGTAAGTACCCTGGTACTTCCTAGGTTGTACCACAGTACTCCTTTACCTTTTTATAAAATATTCAGAAACATGTAACTCATTTTCCCCATATATTACCACTTTAGTGAAGTGATAATACGCAGGGAAATTATAAAACCTACTACTTATCTTCATCTAATGCCCTAACCCAGAACACAGCACCTGATGCAAGCAGAGAAACAGATCAACATACTGTGTTCACCGAGAGGGAGCAGCATAAATAACTGCTCCCGCCTGTGGCTCCCCCAGCATGCAGTGAGCTGGCTGGGGCTGTGGGGCCCCACGGCTTCCCCTTTGGACCCCAAAAGTGTGCATGGTGGGTGCCTTAGGTATGCACCAGGGCCCCCACCTTTTATAAAGAGAAGCACGAGGGATAGGGTCCCTGGGTTCAAAAGAGGATCAGGGAGGAGGGTCTCCCTTTAAAAAACATGGCCCTCGGGGATGGGAATCCCTGGGCCTTTTGAAGGCTCAGGGAAAGGGCCCTGCGTCCCCCTCTCCCTATAATTAACACACTGGGGGATGAGGTCCCAGGTGCTAAAATAGATTTTGGGGGGACTGTGTACCCCCACCTTTAAAAAAACAAACAGCCATCTAGCATGGGGTCCCCAGGGCCTAATAAGGCTCAGGGAGGGAGGACACTTGGCCACCCTCCCCTTTAAAATACATTGGGTCCTGGTGGATAGGATCCCAAGATCTTAATGAGGCTTAGGGAGGGAGGCCAAGTGGCCTACTCCCTTTTAACATACATAGGGCCCTGGGGATGGGGGCCTCAGGGCCCAATGAGGCTCGGGGAGGGGGGGTCAAATGGCCCCCTCTTTATAAAAAAAGGCCCTCTGGGATGTGATCCCCAGGGCCTAATAAACCTCAGAGAGGGGATCCACGTTGTCCCCCTCCCCTTAAAAATACATAGAGCCCAGGGGGATAGGGTCCCCAAGGCCTAATGAGGCTTGGAGAGGGGGCAACGCAACACCCCTTCCCTTTAACAAAAAACATATGGTCCATGGTTCTCCCTTTTATTTGCTACTGAGTATGCTAAGGGTACAAATCACCTACAAGACGCGCCTGTTTGGCCCCGCCCCTTCCACATCAGTAATATGCAATGGTGTTCCTGTCATTTTCCAGGCTGATAGACACTGTGTTTCCTTTATAATTGCACATTGAAAAACTGAAATCTTTGGTAGAGATGAATGCATCGTTGATTTATTGGAGAGCAATCTCTTCTGTAGTAACTGTCCAAGATGAGTGGGTTTTTTCTTGTTGTCTCCTGGTCTGAGAACCAAGTCCACAGTTCTCCCTTTTAATTGGTGCTGAATATAGAAAGGTGGCAAATCACCTAAAAGCTCTGCCTTTTTGACCCCTCCCCTCCCCTCCCCTTCCATTTATTTTATTTTATTTTATTTTATTTTATTGTTTTATAGAGTGTGAACTTGACCCGAGGGTATCAGAGCACCTTACAGGGTAAACATAGCAGTGTACAATAGGCAAGGAATCACAGTAGGGTAGTGGACACGTATGAACAGTTTACAAATAAGTAACTCCAGATAAGGCCCCAGATTTCTTGAAGAGGTAGGTCGGTATTCCGAAGGCAGGCGTTAGACCGCATTAGATCAAGGTCTGTGTATTGGTCAAAGGTCTGTGTATTGGTAGGAGGCAGCAATTAGGAGAGGAATTTGCCCATAAGGAAGGTTTTAACCTCTCTTTTGAAACGTGCCAGAGAGGGAATTCTTCTGATGGCGGGCGGGAGAGAGTTCCATATTCTAGGAGCGGATCCAGAGAAGGCCCGGTTATACGTTTTTTTTTTTGGGAACCGTTCAGGTTGGAGTAAAAGGTTGCTGGCGGAACGGGAGTTTCTGCTACCGCTGGTACCACAGGTACCACAAGCTTCTGTGCAAGGTAAGCAGGAGAGTTTGAGTACAAAGCTTTGTGTGTGATGCAAGCCGGTTTGAGTTGTATTCTGGCCTCGAAAGGAAGCCCGTTCAAAGCTTTCAGGTGTGGAGAGATATGGTAGAAAAATGTTGAGCTCGTAAGAAGTCTGGCGGCGGCATTTCGGCAGGCTTTCAGGGGTGCCAGGGAGATCTTGGGTAAGCCTGAGAGAGGGGAACAGCCATATCCCAGTCTAGAGATTACTAGCGCTTGGACTGCGCTTTTTAGGTCGGCAGGTTTAAGGAAGGGTTTCAGTTTCCAGAGATAGCTCAGGTGGAATCTGTCTGATTTGGCCATCGAGTTGATGTGGGTTTGCATGTTCAAAAACAGTCGAGGGTTATTCCGAGATATTTTGCTGAGTCCACGATGGTCGGTGGGCAATCTAAGGCGGTGTTAGCCTTCATCCATATCTGCATCTCGGGATTGGTTTTTGGAAGGGAAATTAGGAGAAATTCTGTTTTCTTGGTGTTGAGTTTGAGTTGATTTGAGGTGAGCCAATGGACGGTTGATTTCAGGGCCTTGTTCAGGGAGAGAATATCCTCGAGAGAGGAGGCTTTGATGTAGAGCTGGGTGTCGTCAGCATACATATGGTAGGAGATATTCGCTGAGCGTAGTACTTTGGCCAGTGGTTCAAAATAAAGGTTGAAAAGGGTAGGGGACAGGGTTGATCCTTGAGGGACTCCGACCTTGACCGGGGAGGGGGCAGATAGGTTGCCGTTGATTAGGAATCGCTGCAATCGGTTTTGGAGGAAGGATCTAAACCATTCTAGAACAGACCCGTCCAAGCCCATGCTCAGTTTAAGGCGTTCAATTCATTTTTCATGGTTGACCGCGTCGAAGGCCGAGGATAGATCTAAGAGGATTAGAAGGCGCGTTTTCCCTTGGTCCAGGGCTTGGAGGGCATCGTCAACTATATGGAGCATGGTCGTTTCAGTGCTGTGCCCTGGTCTGAACCCAGATTGGAAATCATCGAGAAGGTGGAAGTTGTTGATGTGCTGACTTAGTTGCTGTTGTACACACTTCTCTATCACTTTGGCTAAGAGTCAGCAACGGTGCGGACCCTGTTGCTAACTCGCTACTGTGCACGGCCAAAGCCTGTGCACAGTGTGGGGTTGGCTGTTTGAGACAAAAACCTGAGAATCCGCTGGAAAATAAAGGTTAAAATAACATTATAGCTAGGTGTGATAAAAAGATATTTTTTATTTTTTTTAAAACCTTAGATATTCACTAAAAAAACAAAGTTTAAAGTAGCGCTACAGTTAGGTGACGTTAGTAACATTTGAACTAAAAAAATACACAGAAATTCACGAGTTATACTCAGCAGAGCTAACTATAACTTGTGGCCCCTCCATGCACTACTTCTGACCTCACATAATACATCACTCATAACATGTTCTATGACATCATTAATGGCATCATTGATGACATCTCAACTGACATCATTGATGGCATCACTGATTACATCATCCAATGAGTGTGTTAGATTGTTGTATATTTTACACTAGCTGTACCCGGCCACGCGTTGCTGTGGCTCAGTCTGGTTAAATGGAAGGGAAAGAAAAGAGGAAGCGCACGTTTCTAATATGTTTAATTTCACAATGCATGTGGGTATACAATATGTTTTTGTGACTATTGTCTCTATGCGTCCCTTGTAGTTGTTGCACAGCAAGCAAATCGATAGGGTATGTTCGGCCTTTCGATTAAAAATATGCGCGTATTGTACATGCGCGTATTCAAAATCCAACGTTGTGTATATATAAACACGCGCTAATGTTGCAAAGTGAACCAACTCCTCCCCCCTCCCTCCACCCACTTCCCGGTCTGCCATCCTGACACCAACTATCCATCCTAATATATGTAGACTATTGTCTCTATGCGTCCCTCCCTCCACCCACTTCCCGGTCTGCCATCCTGACACCAACTGTCCATCCTAATATATGTAGACTATTGTCTCTATGCGTCCCTCCCTCCACCCACTTCCCGGTCTGCCATCCTGACCCCAACTGTCCATCCTAATATATGTAGACTATTGTCTCTATGCGTCCTTTCTTAATGTTGCAAAGTGAACCAACTCCTCCCGCCTCCCTCCACCCACTTCCCGGTCTGACAACCTGACACCAACTGTCCATCGTAATATATGTAGACAATTGTCTCTATGCGTCCCTTGTAGTTGTTGCGCAGCAACCAAATCGACAGGGTCTGTTCGCCCTTCTGATTAAAAACAAACGCGTATTGGACACACGCGTATTCGAATCTAACGTTGTGTATATAAACACGCGCATAATCGAATCCAACGCTGTGTCAAAATTTCTAAGCAATCAGTGAAGAACTTTCGGAGATTTGAGATTTTGAACAAACGAACATTGACATTTTTATGTGTCTGTTCGGGCTTTCGATTTAAAACACGGGCATATTCGACACAAGCGTATTCGAATCCAACGTTGTGTATATAAAAACACGAGCGTATTCGAATCCAACGTTGTGTCCAAATTTCAAAGCAATCGGTGAAGAACTACCGGAGATTTACGATATTGAACAAACAAACATTTACATGACTCCTAAATGCCTTCTGTGAATACCGAAAGTCTTAAAGTTAGGTTTTTTCTCAGTTTAGGAGTAGTAAAGTTAGGACTACTAACTATAGGACTCCTAAATGCCTTCTGTGAATACCGAAAGTCTTAAAGTTAGGATTGTTCTCAGTTTAGGAGTAGTAAAGTTAGGACTCCTAACTTTATGACTCCTAAATGCCTTCTTTGAATACCGAAAGTCTTAAAGTTAGGATTTTTCTCAGTTTAGGAGTAGTAAAGTTAGGAGTCCTAACTTTACTACTCTTAAACTGAGAAAATCCTAACTTTAAGACTTTCAGTATTCACAGAAGGCATTTAGGACTCCTAAAGTTAGAACTCCTAACTTCTGTGAATACCAAAGTGAGTAAGTGCCTTCTGTGAATACCAACATGGTAGTAAGTTTAGGATTTTGTCTTAAGTTAGTTCTATGAATGGGGCCCATAGTAAGCTACTGCAAATGTTAAATTAATATTCTTTCTAAACTACTGATGGGTGATACTGTTTCTAACATTAGTCATCTGAGTGTGTGTGTGTGACTGTGTCAGTGTGGGAGTGGGTGTTTCAGTGGTGTATGTATGTGAGTGGGTGTGTGAGTAGATGCATAGGTGAATAAGGGGGTGTGTGAGTAACTGTATGGGTGTATGAGTGGCTGTATTGGTGATTTAGAGTGATTGGCTGTATGGGTGAGTTAGTGGCTGCCGTAGTGGCTATATGGGTGATGGAGTGTGTGAGTGGTTGTTCTAAGTACTGAGTGGCTGTGTGAGTGGCTCTATGGGTGGGTGAGTGGGTGTGTTAGTGGCTGTATGTGTAGGTTAGTGGCTGTTTGATTGGACGTATAGGTAAGTGAGTTTAGGTGAGTAGCTATTTTGCACAGTAAGGGGGTCATTAGGATGACGGGCGGACTTTGTCCGCCCGTCATCCTACCGGTGAAAGGGACCGCCCGCCATACGGGCGGGGGTCCCGTGGCTAGCATTAGGATGCGCCCACCACAGTGGCGGGTGAATCCTGCATTCCTATGATTTTGGGGGCGGTGCCTGCCATGCTGTGCATGGAACTTCTGGAGGGGTACCATAGGTACCCCCCATGTGCACCCCCCACCCCGCCCGGAGTCCATGGGGCCCTCATTGGGCCCCCAATGCAGACTCCGCATGCCTTTCCGTGGAGGCATTGCCGCCATGGAAAGGCATCTGAAAAAGCCCCATGTAATATGTAATATGGCTGGCAGTGTCTGATAGACACCGCCACCTTAGAAACCCTTTTCCGCCCCGGTCGCCTGCCGGACGTTCTTTCCGTCTGCCGCGGACCCCCCAGCCATACTAATATGGCGGGGGGTCATTCCGGCTAGGATGGTGGGCGGATCGCCCCACCAGGCCGGCGGTGGCTACCATCGGCCTGGGGGGGGGTGATCCACCCACCATCCTAATGGGGGCCTAAGTGTGCGACTGGTTGTAAAGGTGAGTTAGTAGATGTGTGACGGCTTGTATGGATGTGTAAATGGGTATATAAGTGGTTAACTGGATTACTGAATTGATGTGTGAGTAGCCGTATAGGTAAGTGAGTGGCTGTGTAGCCGTATGGGTGAGTGAGTGCTAGTGTGACTAGCTATGTGGGTGAGCGAGTGGTTGTGTGAGTGGCTATATTAGTGAGTGAATGGCTCTATGGGTGAGTGAATGGTAGTGTGAGTGGCTGTATAGATAAGTGAGTGTGTGTGTGAGTGGCTGTATGGATGAGTGAGTGGGTATATAAGTAGCTATATGGGTGGACAATATGGCTGCATGTGTTGCTGTGTGAGAGAGTGAGTATATGTGAGTCCTTGAATGGGTTTGTGAATGAGTATGTGAGTGAATGTATCAGAGGTTGTATGGGGGTGTGAGTCAGAATGAGAGTGTTCTGTGGATGATGTCACCAGTGATATCACAGACCATGTCATGAGTGATGTAACTTGTGAGGTCATAAGCAGTGCACTGTGGGGGTGTAAGTTATAGGTAGCTCAGATAACTATAACTCCTCAATAGTTTTTTACGATTGAAATCAGAGCCTAACTATAACATCCCTGTAAACTTTAGTTTTTTCAGTGAATTTCTACAGTTCGTTAACTTTTTAATCCCCCTGTAATCTGTCACATTTGTGAGTGGGTGTATGAGTGCGTGAGTGCCTGGGTGAGTGGGTGTGTGAGTGTCTGTGTAGGTCTGAGAGTGGGTGTGTGAATATCTGTGTGAGTGGGTCTATGGGTGTCTGTGTTTATCTCTGAGTGGGTCTGTGAGCAAGACCCGGGGGTGGGGTCTGTGTGTGTATCTGTGAGTGGGTATGTGAGTGCCTGCCTGAGTGTCTGAGTAGGTGTGTGAGTGCCTGAGTGGGTCTGTGAGTACACGTGTGGGTCTGTGAGTAGGTGTGTGAGTGCCTGTGTATGACTGTGAGTGGGTGTGTGATTAGTTCTATGGATTTTGGGCATTTGCAGAGACGACAAGAAAGAAACCACTCATCACAGTCTATACAGATCAGATTGTGCTCTAGTAGATCAATGATGAATTTACCTCCATTAAGGATTTCATATTCTTTTTCAACGTGTAATACGAGAGGAAACACACTTTGCTTTGCCTTACCCAACCCAAGAAGTTAGGATTGTTTGTGCTTTACTGCTGTGGAGCTTCAACTGGGGCACCTGCTATGTTTATATTTGAAAGTGCTTCCCGTTGAGGTTTAATTTCTGTGAAATCAGCATCAAGGCCAAAATAAAACCTATTTTTTCCAAAAAGAGTCCCCAGTTTTGCTGAAAATGTCTACCCAACTAGAATTCTTTAATTCGGTTAATTAGTAAGCGCTAATTTGTTGAGTAAATGTCTCGTGCATATGCTAAACTACAGCTGCGTAAAGGATCATGAGGTGTGCATGTAATTTCGGCAATGTGATTGTTACTTCAGCGTCTTATTCCACAAATCTATGATAATGTGAATCCTCTTGATGAGACTATAAAGAGGTGAGTTTCCCGAAACAGCGGTACTTCCTGGTTGAAGATTGAACCCATACTCACACAGATTGGAGCTGGATGGGCTGCAAAATTAATGGGGAGGAATGCACCAGATACAATCCTTTAGAAGATCTCACATGAAAATGTAAAATCCTCGGGTATTTAAGATAATGGTAGTGACAAAATCAACAATAATGCTAAAAGTCTGAGAAATGTAATTGTTGCCTCTCAATACAAACTGGGTAGAAACGAGTTGGGTTGAGGAAAGTAGATGGCATGCCTGTCTCTCCTGTGCTTCTTAAGAAATGTGGAAATTATGCTGACAGAATTTAACACAAAGCACCAACATTTGCAGTTAAAAAGAGGAGACCAATAGATATCCATTTAGTGGCTCATTACACAAAGCGAAACCAGAAAACTTGGGATTAATCCCGGCTTCCTCGCATAACTAATCTGTGTGACTCTAGGCAAATATTGTATTTCAGCAATCTTCCATTTTCTTTATTACTGCAAATGAAAGTACCTTCTCATCTGTGAGAATAGAATATGAAGAGTAAAACCGTATTGGGTTTCATTTATTAGACTATAATGTTGCTCTGTCTATAGAAATGTGGTCCACATACAGTGTGCACATTACAATTTACTTGACTCTTAGTTCTTAAACAATTATGTATAAAAAATCTCACTTTTAATATGTGCCTCTAGGTGCAGCGATATAATTTGATGCTTGAACATCAAAGATTCAGCATGTTAGGGAAACAAGCTTTTTTGAATTTGAAGCAATGTTATCATATTTAGGTGATGTTTGTTGCGTGAGTTACATGGTGCACATTTCAGCACTCAGATCAGAAAACATGCTAAGACAGCCGGGATTGTGTTCTGATGTAGGCAGAGTGAGCAGGCTGATCTATTTGGAACGGATGGCCCAAGAACAGCAGACACCCTCCCTGCAGGAGAATCAGCTGCCAATGCCCAGAGAACAGACATTAAACAAAACATCACCAACCTTTGGGTAAGATGTAAACTATCCCCTTGGATACCAAGCAATGACAATGCTTCAGTTTGGTTTTAGGGAGAGTAACACATACTAACGAAGAGTCAATCAAAGTGTGCAGGCCAATACTTGCCAATGTGGAGTTCACATATCTCAGCAAGGGTATTGCTTTGTCATGATCCAATTTAAAGAAGTCCCTTAATGCTGCTTGATTGAAAATCAATGTCTCACTTTTCCGAATCGAAAGCCACAATAACAGAGAGGCCAATTTAACAGCATCACTAATATAAGAGAATCCCAACTCGTTACGGCATATAAAAGTGGAACAGATTCGAGGCAAGGAAAGTAGCCTTTTTAGCAAAGGTGTCTTCTATGCATTGTAAAAAAATCTGTGTTTGCTATGCCGCACGTTGCCGACCCATAAGTGGCTGCTGCCTTAGCTTAACAGGAATAAATCTGTAGCATTTCAGGAGTAGGTTTGTTCCCCACCTTCTTTGAAAATCTTCAGACGGCTGCAACGTCTCTCTCCATATGCAGTGCTTTATTACTCACCGTATGCTTCCATGAAGAGTTCCCATCAAATAAGACTCAAAGGTATGGAAAGGTGTCAACCATCTCCACTCTGCTCGGGGCAAGATAAAATACTGGGCGACTTCTTTGATGGTGAACCTTCAATTAGTACAAATGATTTGAACTCGATGACACACCGGTGCAGGGAAAGCCTGAACCTACTGGGGGCTGGTGAGCTTTGAAAGTGGTGAGACGTAAAAGTTCTGGATCAGTGACCTGTGGCGAGTGTGCGTTGTGAGCGAGCCTTTTGAAAAAGAGCTAGGCATTTTGAAAAAGAAGTAGGTAAATTGTGCATTTTCAAGCAAAATTGAGAAAGCAAGAAGGTTAATGAAGCAATTGTGGAGTGTAGTTATGACATCAATAAAGAGATTGCATATGATAATGACGTAGGTAGAGAGGGCCGCATAACCTGATGATGCAATTGGTACAGATCGGTTAGTGGTGATTTTGTCTGTCCATATCAGGGTGTCTAGAGGAAAGAATTGGGGATACAGAGAATGAACACCTAAAAATACTTAGACACCCATTTAAAAATGTTAATTGTGTGGAATAGCTAGGCAGATGCCCTTCTGTAGAAATGGTTAATTATCTGCCATTTTCAAGGTGTAGCTTAACTTTTGTACGTTTAGAGATCGGGGCCTACACCACAACTCTTTTATAACCCCACAACTCTTCTATAATGTCAAATAAGTGCAAACATCCTCTCAGCTATGATGATGGGCAAGGAACATAAAACATACACCTACAGGCAGAAACGTACACAGACTTTCGCACAAACAAGCACATAACACAGACAAATCAGAAATTACATTAGGACCTTACAATGATTTGAGTTGTGCCCTACCGGCTGCAAAAGATGTCGGCACAAATGCATTTACCTACCAGGAATTCACAATAGAAAATGTGACTTGCTGGTTACAAGCAATGAGTTAGCACATTAACCCTCCAACTTATTTTTTTTTAGTTCAATGAAAGTTTATTAGTCATAATAAAAGGCATGAATACAAAATAAATTTAAACAATTGTGAGGGAGGAAAAGGGGAGGGAGGGAAGGGAAAGCATAAGGAGAAAAAGCAGTAAGCATTATAAGAATGAGGAAATTACAATAAACTTTTCATGGGTAATAAGGATAAAAAGAGGAGGTAAATTAATGATACAATAAAAACAAATGCAGATGGGGTATTAAAATAAATATGGTAATAAAGAAAGTGGGATGAAAAAGGGCATCAAGGGGGTTTAGAAACCTCCTGCTGAGCAGGACGCAAACAGAAGGAACGAGTTGTGCAATTATCTAAATACATAGTAACAGGAAACCATAAATCTGCGCGTTTAGCTGCCATCTGGGCAGGAAAAACAAAAGCAGTATCAAGCCTATGATTGTGACAAACATTATACCACCATGCTTGAAAAGTAATGGTAGAGAAAGACTTCCAATTAATAGTAATTTGTTGAAACGCAACAGCCAATAATAAATCAACAATACGAACATAAAGATCAGTCGTATCCCAACAAGGAGAAAGACTCCCCAAAAAGATGTGGGAGGGAGAAAAAGGAATACATGTATGAAAGATAACATTGATTTGTGCCCAAACCTGTAACCAAAAGGCACGTACGTTCTTGCATAGGAACAACATATGAAACAAATTAGCATTGGGTAAGGAGCAAGACCAACATACATCTGGGGTGGTAGGAAATCGCTTGTGAAGGGTAGAGGGAGTCTGAAGCAGTCGGTTGTATATGAAAAACATAGATTGCGTCAGGGGCGCTGCCCTAGAGGTTTTACGGACTTTCGTCCAAATCTTGTCCCACAGAGATATGGGCCATGAGGTAGAAAGATCAGTTTCCCACTGCTCCTCCACTTTAGACTTGGGTCTAGGAATTGTATGTGCATGAAGATACTTGTAAATGACAGAGGCTTTGGGAAGAGCCTGTAGGAGAGAGTGAAGTGGGAGAGTGAGGTCAGGTGAAACAGGAGGAGAGGTTGCCTGTTGAAGTCTTGTATGAACCTCCATGACCGCTGCTTTGAGGAGAAGGTATTTGGGAGCAAAGGAGGAGGGTAAATCAAAGGTGGAACAGAGGGCGTGAAAGGTCATAAAAGTGGATTGGGAGAAGAGCTGCGAAATCCAAAGCAATCCCGTGGATCTCCAAGATTTCCAGTAAAAGGGTTTACCTCGGATCAAGAGGTATTTATTGTGCCAAATAGTGGATGAGAGAAAATCGGCAATATTCGCTGGTGGGGGAGGGTTAGAGGACAAAAGAAGTTTGACAGTGAATTTATGAATGAGAGTAGGAATCAAGGAGGGCTTGTGTGAAAAAGAAATATATTCAGCAAAGGAGAAAGGGGAGAGGAAGAGACGTTCAATCTTGGTTCACAGAGGGCAAGGGTAATCAGGGTTTTGTAACCAAAAGGAAGCTTGACGTAACAAAAAAGCCTTGTGATAGGCCGGGAAGTCTGGGAAGTTAACTCCTCCTTCAGAGGTAGGGCGAATGAGCCTAGCAAGGGACATTCGGGGTTTTTTGTTATGCCATAAAAAGGAAGACAAGACTGAATTAATTTTCTTGAAAAATTTGGCCGGGATAGAAATGGGGATTTTGGAGAGTGTGTAGAAAACAATGGGGAAAAGCATCATCTTAATGGTGTCCAAACGACCCCACCAAGACAAGTAAAGAGGATGCCATCTGGCTGTGAGGTCGGATATTTTCTGAGTGCACTTAGTAAGGGAAAGGGAAACAGTGTCAGGGATGGAAGGGGTGACGTACAAACCCAGATACTTAATATGGGAAGGGCTCCAGGTAAAATTGGAGGTGCTAAAGTCAGGTTTAAAGATGAATTTCGTCAGGGGAAGGATCTCACATTTATCATTATTAAGCGTATAACCAGAGATTGAGGAGTAACGCTGTACTTCTTCCAAAAAAGCAGGGATGGAGACCGTGGGATTTGAAATGAAGAGTAAAATATCATCTGCGTAAGCAGCGAGTTTAATGGAGGAGTCTGCTATTTGAAAGCCATGAATGTCGGGGTTCTGGTGCAGTCTGGACAGGAAAGGTTCTAAGGCAAGATTGAAAAGAAAGGGTGAGAGAGGGCATCCTTGGCGAACTCCTCTACCAAGGTCAAAGTAGGGGGAGATTTGACCATTAGCATAAACTGCAGCTCGTGGGTGAGTATACAACAATGAGATAAGGGAAATGAATTTGGGGCCATAACCCGAACCATCCGAGGGTATGGAAGAGGTAGGGCCATTCAACCCTTTCGAAAGCCTTTTCGGCATCTAAGGCAATGGCTGCGAGGGAGTGCTGGAAGTGGGACGATTTTGACAGTATGTTAAATAAGAGCCTGGTGTTATCAGTGATGTAACGGCCTTTAACAAAGCCGGATTGCTCTTCTCCTAAGAGGTCAGGGAGTAAATGGTCCAACCTTATCGCTAATGTTTTGGCATAGATTTTATAGTCAATGTTAACAAGAGATATGGGTCTGTAGTTCTTGCAATATTGCACGTCTTTACCGGGTTTGGGTATTAAACAGATATGGGCATCGGAGAAGGATCCTGAGGAGGCACCTAAATCAGCAAAGGAATGGAGAAGGGAATGCAGCTTCGGAATCAGTAACTTGGAGAAATGAAGGTAAAACTCAACGGTAAAACCGTCCGGGCCACGGGCTTTGTTGAGTTTAAGACGCTGAAGCGCGGTGAGCAGCTCTGTCTGTGAGATGTCAGTCTCCAAAGAGGAAAGATCAAGAGGGAAATGGGCAGGTGGTCGAATAGTTGAGAAGAAATGTGAAAGAGAATGGGGGGAGGGTTGAGTGTCAGAGGTGTATAGGGACTCGTAGAAGCGGGAGAATGTGGCAAGAATGTCGGTGTCTTTGTGGTGTAAGTGTGTATCAGTGTAATATACGGATTCAATAGTCATCTTGTTGTGTTTGACCTTCAGGTAATTGGCAAGGATTTTCCCCGCTTTGTTTCTACCACCATAAAACTTAGCACTTGACTTAAGTAAGTATAAGGAGGCATCTTCAGTAGACTTTTCATTAAATTTAAGTTTGGCAGCGACCAGATTTGTCAGACTATCTTGGGAATGCGAGGTGAAATAGGCGTGTTCCAATCGCTTAATGTCAAGAAGAAGGGTTTTAGTGAATTGGCGAGCAGTCTTACGCTTCTTTGCGACATAATTAATAATGAAGTCGAGCGCAGCTGCTTTGAAAGCATCCCAAACAATGTGTTTTGAAGTGGGCGGAATATCGTTAAACAGAAAAAATTCATCAAAAAAGGCGGTGAAGGAAGTGGAAAATTTGGGATCTAAAAGGAGGGCATTGTTAAAACGCCATCGCCTGGGACCATCAACTTTAGGAAGCACATCAAGGCTAACTGTAACAGGGGCATGATCCGAGAGTAAAATCGGACCAATTTCCGCTGAATTAAGCCTTTGAGCAAGATCATGTGAGACAAAAATGTAGTCAATCCGGGATTGTGAGCGATGATATGGGGAGTAAAAGGTATATTCCTGCAAAGTCGGGTTGCAAAGTCGCCAAGAGTCAATGAGCTTATGTTGGGATATGGCATGAGTAAAGAGTTTGTGCGATTTGGTAGGGACATAGGTAGCATCTGATCTCCTATCTATAAACGGATCAAAAGGTTGATTGCAGTCTCCCGCAAGGATGAAATTATCATCCATGAATTGGGTGATGTATGGAGAGAACTCAGCCCAAAAAAAGGGGTTCACCAGTGGTAGGGCCATAAACATTAAGGAGAGAGATTGGAACACCTCTAAGTGATAGTCTGACATGTGTCCATCGGCCATTAGTATCAGAATTTTGGGAAATGACAGTGAAAGGGAGAGACCTGCGACAGAGAATTGCAACACCATTGCGTTTCCCATCACCTTGCGAATAAAAAACTTCACCCACCCAACCTCTTTTAAGCTTAGCAGACTCCACGTCAGAAAGGTGAGTTTCCTGAAGAAACGCAATGTCAACATTCAATTTGGCTAGATGGGATAAAATACGTTGACGCTTAATTGGGGAATTGATACCCTTAACATTCCAAAAAGTTATATTCAAAGACATGTCATGTGCAATAAAGTAATGAATCCATAATAGAGTACAAGAAATTGTAGAGAAAAGAAGCAATAAAATACAACGCATACAAAAGTAAAAGAAAAACCCATGAAGAAGGAAGAGTAAAAAGGAAATGGAGATAAGATAGAAATGTAAGAGGAAAAGAGAGAAAGAATTGGTGAAATCAAAAGAATATACAAGAAGAGAGAGCAAAGTGAAGACGGGAATGAAATTCAAAAACGTTAGAGGAAGAGGAGAAATTAAGCAGAAAAGTCTACATCCTGAAAAAAAGGTAGTTATGAGTACAACATAAACAAGGAAGCAAAAAGGAAGTAAAATTATCAACCAATTGGTGAAAGAGATGGGAAAATGCGAAGAAGAAGATAAGAGTCCTAGGGAAAATATGTAAAAGAGACAAAGATAAAACCAAAGAAGGGGAAGAGGATCAATGAAGAGATGAAGAATGGCTAAGTAAGAGGAGACAAGAGAAAAAAAGAATAAGTGGGCGGGAAACAAAGAATAGAACAGGAACCAAATGGTAAAAAAACACTAGGAAAAAGGGGAAGACAGGAAACTTACATAACATCTGGAACAAGACAAAGCAAAGGGTGGGAGGGTGGAGGCCACGTGATGGATGACGACGTAACCACAGCTCATATGGGGAGACGAAGGAAGGGAGAAGACCCAACGGACCTCATGAACACAGGGAAGGAACCAGAAGAACCGGGAAAAAATATGTGTAAGAAAGAGAGACAAGAGATATAACATATCAACAAGTAATAGTCAAACAATATATACTATGAAATATAAGTAACCATCATAAATAGTAACTGAAGAACAGAGAGCCAACAGCAATGCAGTGACAGAAGATCATTTAGAAGTTGAGGCAGAAGCAGTATCCATCGTCTCACTGGAATACGAATAAAGAAAGCTTTTCAGCTTCAAAGGGTCATCATAAGTTGTAGTCTTGTTATTAATGGTCACTTTAAACAGGCAAGGATGAAACAATCCATACTGTGCTCCTAAAGAACGTAGTTGGGGTCGAAGAGACAAGAATTCCTTACGTCTGTCAGCTGTTGATTTGGCATAATCCTGTGAAAACAATAGGGGATGGCCATACCAAGTGATGCGATTCATAGCTCTCGCTGTAGATAGAACTGTGAGTAAGTCAGTGTACTCGAGGAAGTACATAATCACACCTCTCGGTTTCCTCAGTGAAGCAGCAGGAGAAGACGTGCCTCTGAGTGGGCCTAAGCGATGCGCTCTTTGTATGTTAAGATTGGTACCTTCTGGCAGATGGAGGAGTTTTGGTAGAAAGGATTTGAAGTAGGCAATAGTCTCAGATCCTTCCAGTCCTTCCTCAAGGCCATAAAGACGCAGGTTATTCCGTCTACTCCTATTTTCCAAATTTTCGATTTGCTTGTGTAAAATCGAAACTTGTGCACATATTGGATCGACCTTGGAAACTGAGGACTCCATTGATGCAACACTTTGCTCGAGTACAGTAATCCGTTCATCAACAGAAAGCCATTTGTCTGAAAGTTGTTGTATTGTGGATTTGGTCTCTTCAATAAAGGGACGCAGGGCCCTTATTTCATCTAATAGTAAGTCAATAGTAGTAGTAGAAGACGGCTGAGAAGGAGGTGAAGGAGGATCTTTTTTTAATCTTTTGATTGTACCTTTTTTGGGGACAGGCATTAATGAAGTTGAAGATGAGGAACCCTTTGTGGAAACTGCATCAGGTAAGTCCTCCATCGCTAAACACTGGTAACGGGATCCTGTAGGACCTAAGACCTTCTTAACAGTGGTGGAGGGTTTGCGCAAGTCTTTATGTAATCTCCCCATATAAAAAATACACAGGCTAAACGCAGGAAAATTACGAGAACAGATTGGCGCAAGCTGGTTAAAGTAAGCAGAAGCAGAGTAATATAGGCAAGTCAGGGAAACATTTTAAACACATTTGAACAATGCCCCATCAAGCCTAAAAATACATAACCTCAGCAAGCACCCTATGTACAAGCATAGAAAAAGTAGAGGCATATGAATTTCCATATAAAGACTACTCATGAAAATGAAATGTAAAGTAGAACATGAGGTGAATAATATTGTTAAGCTGCAGAATTCGATGAAGGAGAAGTAGTCATTCATAGAGCAATGAACACACTCGTAAAATCAACTGTGAGCTGCAGGAAACGTAGGAATTCCATTGTAACACAGAGTTAGTTGAAGAAAAGAGTCAATCATTATGAAAAAGATGAAAGGGCGCTGAAATAGCATTACTCCTGAGGAGAGGCCGGTACAAAACGCGCTGCTGTCTGGAAAGAGCTCAACCGCGATAAAGCGGGAATTGAAATTGCGACAACGCTGAGGAGAAGGTAGCCGGTATGCCTCGAGGAAAAAAAAGGGAAAAAAAGCATCCAAAGCGCGTATGAAAAGCGCAAAATGAAATAATGCTGGCAATGTGAGGCAGAGAGAATATGCTTGATATTGCATATCCTTGAGGGGGAAGCAGTATTGGCGAAAGACAGTCACGCCACAGGGCAGAGCCGCTAGGAGTCAAGCTCCGTCAGCGGTAGCACAAAATGGCGGCCGCGATCCCCTTGCAGAGCGCTGCACTCACTTGTGGCCAGAGAGCCTCAGAAGATAGAAGGAGAGCAAACGAGGGTTTCTCTCAGCGCCCCTCATATTCCGACATCGTTCGCTGCAGGTTCGAGGCAAAAATTGCAGACAGGAGTCACGCCGGGTCTCCCGTCATCCGCGCCTCCCGGAGAGAGCTACGGGGAAGCCGCCATCATCGTCGGGCATTAGCCACGCCCCCCATCCAACTTATTTTTTGATGATGCAAAACTATGACTTGCAATATCCTCACAGATCGCTGCAGTATTATAGCCTGTGAACCCAGTCAGATAAATCAACACTACCGCTTGAAAATGTGCACATGCCCTCACTTTTCTTAGACTTTGAGAAAACAAGCGCTATATCACGCAACCCACTATTTATGATGTTGACAACCACCACCGCTGGTGCAGGATAATCAAGAATATTCAACATAGCTTGTGACCAACGCCACTGGTTCACGTTATTCACTTCTGGGTGTGGACTCTTGACCCAGATAACTATCCTCAGCAGTCAAAAGTCCAAGTGATGCAACCATTGGAAAGGGAAGTTTGAAGGGAACACTCCGGCTTGCCTTCAGACCGACTCAAGAACGGTGCAGTGGAGGCAATATGCTCTAGGCACCATGTTCCTACAAAAAAATTTATGCATAGATTTTTAATTTAAAGCAAGCATGCAGTCATTAATATTGAGGCCGCTTACATAGACATACCACTAGATGACACAAGTAGCCATGTTTTCTCAGGGTATTTTAATTAATACTTCTTACCCCTGGAAAACACGGAAGAAGCCTCCATCAACTTGTTGAGTCATGCCCCACAAAAGATCTGACCAGTGGCGGCTCGCAGAGGGAGTGCTGCGGGCGGTGGGGTGGGGGAGTGGCAGGGTGGGGGAGTAGTGGACTCGAACATACGACGGAACGGAGTAAAGTAAGTAATAAAATAAATAAAAACTATTAACCTTGCACTCGCTGCATCACCGAGTTGACAATGCAGCGAGAACAAGGTAAATAGTCAGCAAAAGCAAAAATAGAGTCAACTAGTAGTGACCCGAACCCATACGCAATAACAGGGTACTATGGTCCTAATGTGGATGACCCTACTGTCATGCAGGCTCTCCACACATATCTTTTGGATGTCTCAGCTCAAGTTATCCTAGGGGGCGACTTTAGTCTGATAATAGATCCTAGGAACGATAGAATACCAGTAAGGAACATCTCAACACTGCCTAGAATGAGGAGTTGAGCTATACCTTGAAGATCTAGGATTGGTTGATATTTGGCGAGAAAAGGCTTAAAATCCCAAAAGTTTACCTTTAAGAATAAAAAACTGGGTAATTCTATAAGGATAGATTATTTCTTAGTTGATAAAGCATTAGGTAGTAATGTGAAAAAGGTTGAGCATCTCCGAGCACACCTCTCCATTTACTCAGCAGTAATGATGGAGGTGGATTTTCAAAGTTCACAGAACTCGCCTAGATGGACGTTAGATAGAACCTTGCTTCTCGATCCTGAGGTAATAGAAAATTTGAGAGTTGAAACCAACTCTTTCTTCTTAATAAATACAGATGAGACCTCATGGCAGGTCAGTGGGATACATATAAGGCGGTAATAAGGGAGAAACTAATCAGTCTAGCTGCCCATCGGAATAAGTTAATCAAGAAGAAAATCAGCAGCTTGGAGGGCGGAATACAAACCTTCGAGATGAGAATTGAGGAGGAGAATATGGGACATGAAAAGGACAAACTAGAGGAGGAAATGAATTATATGAAACAGAATCTCTCTAGCACACTAGAAGCTAGAATTAAAGAGAAATGGGAGGTGGGTAAACTTGCTCATTACCAATATGGGGAGGGCTGCAGCACATTGCTAGCATGGCAGACCAAGACAGAGCAAAGCCGCAATAAGATCGAATGTTTCCAGAAGGAGGATTAGGCAGAACCCAGCATAGAAGAAACGGCAATTGGGAGCGCGTTTAACAGCTTTATTAGGGATTTATATACCGAGGTCACACATGCTAGTGAAGAGCAATTAGAGGATTATCTTAAAACCTGGATAAACCAGACACTATCAGGAAAGCACAGAGAGGAGTTAAATGCTAAAATAACAGAAGAGAGGTAATGGGGTGGTAAAAGAGTTAAAAAAGGCAAAAGCGGCAGGTCCAGATGCTCTGCCAAATGAGATATATAGATTCTTGAAAGAAGAGCTGGTGCCCGGTTAACCGATCTGTTTATTGAGGTATTCTTGAAGGGTCAGGAGTTACCGAAGTCCTGGGAAGAAGCAACAATATGCATTTTATTACAACCAGGGAAGGACCCAAGGCGGTGCGAAACGTACAGGCCAATATTAATGCTAAATAGCGATTTTAAGATATACACTGAACTGCTTGCGAAAAGACTTGGCAAGGTGGCCGGGAGTCTAATCCACGAGGACGACAAGGGTTTTATAAAGGGCAGGCAGATCCAAGAGCTAACCCATGAACTACTGCGAGCAGTAGATGTGGCTACACAGGAGAGGATCCCCCTGTATGTAATCACTTTCGACGCCGCAAAGGCAGTCGACAGGGTCAGCTGCTCTTTTTTACACAAAGCAATAGAAGCGTACAACCTGGGAAGTACCTTCGCAGGGGCGGTAAGCTCTTTATATAGAATCACCTCAGCATGTGTATTAGTAAATGAGTCCCTTACGGAGAAGATAAACATTGGAAGGGGCACTAGGCAGGGGTGCCCTCTGTCCCCATTACTGTTTAACCTTTATATAGAGCCTCTAGCAAATGCCTTAAAGCCAAACCACCAGATAACCTCCTTCAAGTATAAGGAATGGGAGAAGAAGTTTGCACTTTATGCAGATGATTTAAGGCTATTTACGGGTGATCTGACAGGTTCGCTTCCAAGAATAATAGAGTATTTGAGCAGTTCAGGAAAATCTCTGGCTCTCGGATAAGACTGAGATCATGGAGTGGAACACCCAGTACAACAATTCTATGATAAAGCAACAGATTAGGTATCTGGGTATTTAGATAGTGGGAGAATTTAGAAAAATCACCGAAGTAAATTTTAACAAAGTTCTAGCGGAATCCAAAAAACTCTTTAATGCATGGAAAAGTCTCTCTTTGTCTTTCCTGGGCCGCTCTAATATAGTAAAGATGATACTCCCTAAATTCATGTATATCTTCAACTCCATACCTTTAGAATTAAAAAAAAAGTGGTTCAACAGAATACAGGGGGATATCAGCAGTTTTATCTGGGCTTCAAGAGGAGTCAGAATCACGTAGAAGAAGATAAGGAGGAAGAAAGAACATGGCGGGATAGCCATCCCGGACTTGTTCCAATATTATAGGGCTTTTCACTTCAAAAACATTAGAGTGTTATTCAAAGAACATTGGTTATACCCACACTACATGCAAGCCATGACAATTTCAGAAGGAAGCCATTTCCTATATACATTTGATCACCCACATTTTTTTTAAAAGGTGAAATTAAAGATACTAGGGTCTGCTGCTAGGCTATGGTTTCAATTGAGGCGCCTTTGGAAAATCCCTTATTACAGTGACTATGCCCCAATCTGGAACACACCAGGAATGCCGGAATGTCTAGAAGACTTGTTATCAACACCTCTGAGAGAAGGAGGGATAACAAAGTGGGGGCAACTAATAGCAGAGAACGCAAAAGTCGGTTGGGACCACCTAGTGTCACTGACCAACTGGGCACTGTCTAAGTTTAAATTTTATCAACTGCGAGCTGGGTAAAATCCCTAGGGAAAGATGGCACAGGAAACAGGGACTTAGAGACAAAAATTCAAGGGGAAGCTTTGAAGAAAGAAGTAGCTTATTGGTACTGGTCGCTCATTTCTGAAGTGGAGGAGGAATTTAGCCTACCCACGGAGATCTGGGGGAAAGACCTGCCGACGCTGCATGTATCTCATTTATGGCAAGTATGCTACATGTTGGTACACAATCAAGTCTGCACCTCTCAAAAAGAACCATTTCTTCACCCTGAATAGAGCCTATTGGACACCAAAGAAATTGGCCAAACTGTAAATAGGAGGGGGTGAAAGAGTGTCCCAAATGTGGTGAGGAGAGAGCGGATGATATCCACATGTTTTGGTAGTGCCCCCAACTACAGGTTTTTTGGGAAGATGTGGGTAAGATCCTCTCGGAAGTACTACATCACGAAATAGAGGTAAGCCTTTAGTTAGCCATGTTTGGGGTGGAAGTTGGATCTGATAATAGGGGAGGACCTAGGTTAATAAAAAGCAGAACAATCTGCTCTTCCTTTTGATATTACTGGCCAGGCGGGAGATTTGCATTAAATGGGTTAACCATAATCTGCCTACTCAAGCGGAATGGTTGGGATCAGCCCATAGGATAAATAAAGTAGACCGGGCAGGAATACGAAGTAAGAGGCAAGGGTTCTGGGATTTAGGGGAACAACATTTGGAGTGTTGAATTATTTGAACGGAGTGTATAGGAAAATCTAAAAGTCCAATCATTAAGCACAACAGCAATAAAAAGAAGGGAGAACTGCTGGTGCAGGTACGACTCCCAACAATGGAAGAGTGGGACAGGTGCGCAGGGGGAGCCTAGTGGCCATTACGATGTTAGGATACCCCATACGCCTAGACCCCCAACCAATGGCGTGTGACATGGGGCAGGGCCAGGGCAGCACAGTAAGGTGAAGATGGTTCCCCCTACCGCAAAAAAATTGTTACCTCATCGCAACCTGTTTATTGCGCAATGAGGACTAAAGCAAACAAAAACAAAAGTACACAAGAATGGAGCGAGCACGCATCCTTGTCTCACTCCATGCTTGATGCCAAATGGCTTAAAGGCTTAGTGCATTCTCCAGCTCGGCTATACCTACCGCTAACTGTGGCCCCTGCATTAAGCTGCCTTATAAAGTTGAGGATGGCTGTATAAATTCCCATGGTGATCATGATATCCAATAACTTACTATGAGCTTGCGATCATATGCAGGACTTTCCGAAGATTCGATAAAGCTTTAGTACACAAAGAGTCAAACCAACGCTCGGGGGGAGGGGGTAGAACGAAAGGGCCTTGTCAGATAAAATTCAACCTTGTCTAGTAATGAGGTGAAATTAGTTTTAACATGGTAAGGTTCTAACCATGGATCTAAACAGGCCATAACCTCTGATTGTTTGTGATGCAATATCAAAGGGAGAAAATTCTCCTCATGTGCATTCTCCCATTTCAGGATGTATCAATGTTTCCTAGCTAAGAGAGGTTTGGCAGTAACATCTACCTTCCCATTTTAATTCACAGGCAAGGACTGCACGATCACTAAGTCCCAAAAACTTTGTTTGGGTATTAGTCACTCTCTCACTAAGGGTGGTTGTTACAATTATGAAGTCTAGCGTGGACCCTTGGTCAAACCTTGCAAATGGGATTTATGGTGTTAAGATTCCTTATCACCATAAGCCTTTTCAAGGCCTTACCATAGGGGTAATGTTTAAAGTGGATCATGCTGTCGCCAGCACAATCTGTAATAAATAATACATATCGGTTTCACCACCTTTGGACATATTTTGGTATTAAAGTAGCCCACCCAGATGACATCCAGAGATTTATGATGATAAGTGATAATTTTACCAATTGCATGTTCCAAAAAGTCA
Source organism: Lissotriton helveticus (assembly GCF_964261635.1). Classification (NCBI taxonomy): domain Eukaryota; kingdom Metazoa; phylum Chordata; class Amphibia; order Caudata; family Salamandridae; genus Lissotriton; species Lissotriton helveticus. Next base: position 769,264,445 of record NC_136059.1, read on the forward strand.
ACCACTAGTGAGATATCCCCATCAAAGCAATTATTATAAAAATGATTACAATTATATCAGGATACGTATTCCCCTCACATAACAAAGCATGAAAATAGGGTGAAGTATCAAATAATTTCACAATGTTAACATTAATAGTGTTAGCTAAAAGGGTCAAAATGCTACCTCTAGCTCAGCCCGAGGTGGCTGGTAATACTCACAGACCCACACTGCCATTCACAGACCTTAGCACAGACCCATATCACCACTTACAAACCCAGTCACACACCCACACAGGTACTCACACACCCACACAGGTACTCACAGACCCCCACAGGCACTCATGCATCCAAAGCAAACACAAGGAGATGATGGACAGAGCGCTGAAACTTTTCAGACATTCACCCCCAGTCACAGATCTGGGTTGAATCCATCACCATTCTTTAGCCCACTCAGCCACCCCATTTCAGACAGGCTATATGCAAATCAGTCTTGACCCTGTGCCTCATGGGAACAGTCCAGCCTGAACTGCCAAGCCAGGTCTTCCCTGAACGGGAAACAAGCTTCCGGGGACCTGTTTCTAGGTAACATTAATCATCCAGGCTAGCTTGAATCCAGTGGCAAAATGAGCAAGGGACCCACGTCTGGCATACCCTGCAAACTTAGGGCAAACAAAGCAAACACATGGAGATGATGGACGGAGTGCTGAAACTTTTCAGACACTCACCCCCCGTCACAGATCTGGGTTGACTCCATCATCATTCTTTAGCTCACTTCGCCACCTCAGTTGAGACCCAGCTATATGCAAATCAGTCTTGACCCTGTGCCTCATGGGAACAGACCAGCCCGAACTGCCAAGCCAGGTCTTCCCTGAACCGGAAACAAGCATCCTGGGTGCAGTTTCTGGGTAACATCCTTCATCAGCAAGGCTAGCTTGAATCCAGTGGCAAAGTGAGCAAGGGACCCACGTCTGGGCATACCCTGCCAACTTAGGGCAAACAAAGCAAACACAAGGAGATGATGGATGGAGCGCTGAAACTTTTCACTGAGAACACATTGTGCCTGTAACCCCCATGGAATTACAAGACCTAGAAATATATGGGCACCATTTTATTTCATTTCTTTTATTTGAAAAGATTTATAAAGCGCGAACATGACTCTTACAGGTATCAGAGAGCTGTACAAAGTGGCAAAAGCAAGAATAACACAACACAATGGAACAAGTGAGGTCGTTAAATAAACACATAGTCAAACAAAGGGGGAACAATCACGGTCAAGGGGCAGGAGAGTCAGCCAGACTGGAGGGACCAGTACAGTTTCAGAAGGTCCATAGAACAAGATAACAGGGGACCTGCGAGCATAACATTCAAACAAATGGTATAAGAGAAGTATCAAATCGAGATAGAGAGAAGTCGAGGGAAGGTAAGCCAGGTGAGGACAGTTGATGTTCACTCAAGATTATCCATTTGACATGTTTCTTGAAAGATGCAGTGGATGAGTTGGATCTGATCTCAGGAGGAAGAGCGTTCCAAATTCTTGGAGCAAGACCAGTGAAAGCACAATTGTAAGTTCTTTTCTTTTTGAATTTGAAAGGTTTCAAAAGTAGGAAGGTTGAACTTCTTAAGTTCTGACTCGAGCCAGATTGTTCAAGCTTTTTAGCCAAGTACATAGGGGTGTTGTAATGAATAGTTTTATGCGTCAAGCAAGCTATCTTGAAACGTATCCTAGTTTCTATAGACAGACAGTTTAGTTGAATTAGGTCTGGTGTGATGTGGTCATGCTTTCTGGAGCCTGTGGTGAGCCTGGTCGATGCATTTAGAGTGGCTCTGAGCGGCGCCAACCTAGCTTTAGGAAGCCCGGCATGGGTCACCAAACCATATTCCAGTCGATAGCCAGGAATTGTACTGCAGGCCGGATGTCCTCGGGCGGAAGGAAAGGTTTGATTTCCTAAGGGAATTAGGCTGAAGATTGGCTCCCTTAATAGTTGCACTGATGTGAGCTTGCATATTTAGGTATTTGTCCAAGGTGATACCTAACGATTTAGCAGAGTCAACAACATGAGGGGTGCAGTTAAGAGCAGTGAGTTGTTTAAGCTTGTCCAGGGTAGGTGCAGAGTGTTGCGGGGGCAATCAGAAGGAATTCCATTTTGAGAGTATTTAACAAAAGATGGTTCTGGTCTAGCACTTGTTGAGTTTGTAAGAGTGCCTCATTTAAGGTTTTAATATCTTCTGGAGGGGAGATCTTCAAGTACAGTTGGCGTGTCATCAGCATACATGTGGTAGTGAATGTTAGAACGGTTCAGAATATTGGAGAGAGGTTCCATAAAAAGGTTGAAAAGAGTGGGCGAAAGTGCGGAGCCTTGAGGAACTCTAATGGTGACTGGGATACTGGATGCAAGGGAATGGTTAACTTTGATTCTTTGTGTGCAGTTCTGTAATAAGAGGCAAACCAATTTAAGACATGGCCCGAAAGACCTGAAGAAGAGCAATTTGATTTTCGTGTTTGATGGTGTCAAATGCTGAGGACAGGTCAAGAAGGATCAGAAGATAAAGGGACATTATGATCAAGGGATCTCAGGGCGTCATCAACTATGTGAGTTAGTGCTGTTTCAGTACTGTACCCTGCTCTGAAACCCGACTAGTAGAGGTCAAGGAGTTGAAACTTCTCCACGTGGTTGCAGAGCTCCATGTGGATGCATTTCGTGAGCAATTTAGCTAGAGTCATGATGTTGGTGATAGGCTGGAAGTTCTTAGGCTCAGCTAGATCGGTGTTAGGCTTCTTAGGGATGGGACTGACTTGACCCATCTTGAAGCAGTCAGAGATCCTCTTCTGCAAGAGAGATTTGCGGAATGATTCGAGACCAAAGAGGGTGAATGACCGAATTGAGATCTTTAAAAAACTTAGCAGGTAGTGGATCGCTGAAATGATTGGAAGGTTTTAAGGACGCCATAGAGTGGAGCAGCTCCAAGTCATCTGGAAGAAGAAAACAATTCCAAGAGGCGTCGTTTTTGGGAGCACAACCTATGTGGAAGGACGGTGAAGACCCTACCGGTGGTTCTGAAGATTCTTCCGATGATGCTGTGTAGTTCAGAGGCTGCAAAATGGGAGAGTCCGATTGCAGCTCCAGTTTGATTTTTCTTGCCTTTTCAAAGAAATGTGGTGAGAAGTCCTCCCCACAAGTAAGGGTGGTCATAGGTGTTGAGATATGGTTGGAGGAGTGGTTAAATTGTTGCATGACGATTTTGAAGAGCTTCTTGAGTCTATTTTTAGAGCCATCAAGCTGAGCCCTAAAATAGTCGGTTTTAGCTTTGAGAATGTGTTTGTTGTAGGTGCTTCTCATCTTCCTTAACTGTAAGAGGCTTGAAGCAGATGGAGAGTTTCTCCAAAGCCTCTCTGAAAGCCTAAGTTTGCGACATTCATCATTTAGGAGGCAATTACACCAAGGTTTGGATTGTTTAACTGGAATCCTTTTGAGTTGCTTCTGTGCAATAGTGTTGAAGATATTGGCCAAAGTGCTAATGTAGTGATCAGAGAGATTTTCCAGTTTGGTCATGTTAGGGGGTGGTTGAAGCCTGTTCTTGGTGATAGATGTTAGAGCATTAAGGTTGATGTCTCTCAGAATACAAGTTGGTTGTTTAGCTTTAAGTGGTTGGCCCTGTCTGCGCGTGATCTTTTCTAGGATGTGGAAGGAAATTTGATAATGATCCGACCAATCACAGGGTAGAATTTCAGCCAATTGTATGATATTGGGCCAGATTCACAAAAGTAATCTGAGACAAAATCCTAACTTTATGACTTTTTTTTATTCACTAAGGGCATCTAGGAGTAGTAAAGTTAGGATTTTGCCTCAGTTAAACTTAAGTTTTGGTTTTAAGTTAAACTTCAGACCAAAACTTTGTCTCAGTTAAACCTAAGTTGTGGTTTTAAGTTAAACCTAAGACCAAAACTTAAGTTTAACTGACACAAAATCCTAACTTTACTACTCCTGAATGCACTTTGTGAATACCGAAAGTGTGTCATTCCAATGAAGGTTAAAGTCTCCGAGGAAGATATGGCTGGGTTGATCTGAACAAGAGCTAATGACCTCCATGATTTGCTCAATGAAGAGTGGATTATCACCAGGTGGATGATGAATCGTGTGGAGCACACAGACAATCTTGCCATTGTTCCAGATTTCGGTGACTAGTTGCTCACATGAGGATAACAAAGCATTTTGAGATTGTTTTATAGTGAGGCTGGAACGATGGATGCAAGCAATGCACCCCCCCTTAACTTAAGTTTTGGTTTTAAGTTAAACTTAAGACCAAAACTTTGTCTTAGTTAAACTTAAGCTTTGGTCTTAAATTAAACTTAAGACCAAAACTTAAACTTAAGACCAAAACTTTGTCTCAGTTAAACCTAAGTTGTGGTTTTAAGTGAAACCTAAGACCAAAACTTAAGTTTAACTGACACAAAATCCTAACTTTACTACTCCTGAATGCACTTTGTGAATACCGAAAGTGTGTCATTCCAATGAAGGTTAAAGTCTCCGAGGAAGATATGGTTGGGTTGATCTGAACAAGAGCTAATGACCTCCATGATTTGCTCAATGAAGAGTGGATTATCACCAGGTGGATGATGAATTGTGTGGAGCACACAGACAATCTTGCCATTGTTCCAGATTTCGGTGACTAGTTGCTCACATGAGGATAACAAAGCATTTTGAGATTGTTTTATAGTGAGGCTGGAACGATGGATGCAAGCAATGCACCTCCGCCCCTTAGTTTAAAGACGACAATCGCATCCGATAATGGCATAAACTGGAGGAATTAAGATGTCGAGAACTGGGGAGGAGACATTATTAAGCCAGATTTCAGTGAGAAGCAAGAAGTCCACATTTTGCGAAATATTGAGTTCAGAAATATCAGCTGCATGGCTCACTGCAGATCTGCAATTGAGAAGTATTGATTTGAATGTGAGGGTTGGTAGAGACCACTTCATGGTGAGAAGTGGTTATCTGAAGTAAGTTTTCCTTATTAACCAATCTGAAGTTGACCCTAGGTTCTCTGTCAGGGTCAGAGGTAATAGTAGGGATGATGATTGTAGAGTTAGAAGAGACACCCCCAGAGCCATTGTATAAAAGAAGAAGAGCAAGAGTGTCCTCAACTGACAACTGAGGCTGAGACTTACGGGGCCTAGGATGGTGGTTAGGAAGAGGCCCAGATCTCCAACTGGGGCTAGGTGGGGAGATGATAGAGGAACGTTCCTCACTGCCGTAATGGACTCTTAGTGGATTGGGATCATCAGCGCCGCGGGAGGGGTATGGATTCCAGAGCTTCACCATATTCATGGAGAATTGTAGAAGGGTAATTTGAGAACAAGAGACCAAGGCAATTAACTGGTCATAGATTGACCTATGCTAAACAAGTTGATATGAACATTGACTCAGTGTACGCAACATTTATGGTAAAAATGTCATTTTATTAGTATAAATTCATGATAAAAAATTGTGAAACTAATGAGACATACTATACTTGACAACATGACAAAGACCTATATATATTTATACAAACAAATATAAAACAATTCAATCGAGGTACTTTGAACAAAAATACAGAAAATTAAACATGATTATAAAAAATCATGTAAAAATGTAGTAGCTTAATGATGAACAAGTTCTTTTTTTCTCTACGCGCGTTTCGGCGTGCTAAGTACCATCTTCAGCACAGCCACAGAAATTCCTAAATAACTTTATAGATGGAACCAAAATGAATGTTTGGAACCAATGGAAGGCATATAAATTGCCTGTTATTTAGGGCTAATGGAATGCCTGTTGATATAAGAAAAGACTTCTTCATAATATAATATTCTAAAAACAGTATATATATATATATATATAGATTCCTTATATAAATCAGTCAATGAGGTACTGGTACTTGATCCCAAGTCTCCAGAGGAAGGACCAACTAGGCTGATGTGTCTATCGAGTTCGTAAATGGCGAAGCTGCAGAAAAAAACGTCCTTTATTAGGCTTCAAAACAGTCCTAGGTATAGCTGAAATTCTCAAACCTGTACGGTCATCTCAAGGTGTAGAAAAAAGTAATCATTGGGAAAAGCGCTTCAAACCGAGCAGCCGTGTAGTGGTACGTCAGATGGTGTGGGACTGTGGAAGGATCTGCATGATATTTTTGACAGCCAGGAGATCCTGCTTGAGGTCAACTATCTTCTCCTCAAGTTAAGGGATGTTCTCGCCATCAGCGGTCGGCCAAGAATGAGAAAGTGGGTAAAACCTGTTTGTGAGAAAGGTGTTGGATGGCAAAGTATGTCCCTCACCACATTTACAGTGGGAGATAGAGTCCTGCTCAAGAATGGTCTCAACATCCATAAAGGGAGGAGGATTAGCAAGTAGGGTAATAGGCTTTGGTGCAAGGGGGCGTGGAAAAGATCCTTGAGTAGGATTAATTATGGGCAAGGTGGTTTTAACAATTGCGGTGGGGGAAGCACAGGTGGAGGAGTAAGAGAGGTGTGGTGAAAGAGGAGAGGTACTGGGGACAGCAGTTAGGTGGAAGGCCCTTGAGTTGGTAAAACCGGAGTCCAGGCATAGATTATCAGGGTTGTCAGGGTTAGTTGTGTGGGTGTTATACTCACCCTCCGTGCTGTTGGAAATAACAACGGGAAGTAGCTAAAGGACATGGAATTGGGGGAAGAAGAGGCGTAGGCAGGAGAGGGAAGTGTGACTAAACAGAAACCATGTGGTGTTTTGCACAGCGGTTTGGAATGCAGCGCAGAAGTTAGAGCCTTTCTCCACTGAGCTCTTCTATTAGTGTAGAAAATGAGGTCTGTCACCACAGTACCCTTAGACGTGGAAATATAGGTGTCCGAGATAAGCATTTCAGTACATTGTTTGAGGAGATTATGTTTGAAAATCTTTTCCACTTTCTTCAACAGGTTGGGAGGGTAGATAATCTTAAAAGAATGCAGTCCTACCTGAGCACGGAAGTCAGAAGAACTAGAGGTGTGTTGAGCCATGATGCGGGGACAGAACAGATTAAAGGTGGCAGATCAGGGCTCCCTCCAAACACTAGCTGACTATTAAGATGAGGTTCAAGACAAGAGTAGTGAGGCTGCAGATACGAGTACGGTTACACTACCGATTCGTGACTGCCCTAGCCTAGACCACTTTCCAAGATGGTTGCCGCCTACGACATCTGAGTTCCTCGGAAGCAGGGGATATTCTTAGTCCTTATTCAGTTTTCATGTAGGACATATTCCTATGTCCATTTCAGAATCCCATGTAGGCACTATTGAGAGACTTCCTTGTGGGGGACCTGAGGGCGAGGAGCAGGCAGTGGGACCCCAAAATTCTAAGAAAGTAAAAAGTGAACCTGGAGTCCGCCAGAATAGAAATGGGATGATCGAAGTGTACTCCTTAGCCGTTACAAGATGGGCGCCCCTTTATCCATAAAGAGCTGGATGGCAGAGAGAGACAGTTCAACTTTAATTTCTATGTCAAGCAGGAAGATCCCGTTTTGCGAGGATCCATCGCGTGTGGAAAGGGAGAAACATCAGCAAGATGGAGGGCAACTAGATCCCCAGTGCCCCCAACACCCTATTTACATGATCAGACTCTAAAGGATTAGAGATTTTTTTGAAAGGGACCTTTTCACATCCGAAAAGTCTCCTAGAAACAATGGCGGCTCCTCCATTGGGGTGTGAGGGTGTTGCCCCACTGCTTTCCCGCAGTGCGAGAAGCAGAAACATAAAATGGTAAAATTAACATTTTATGTTTTTGCTTCTCGCACTGCGAGAAAGCAGAAGTGCCTAGTTGGGGGCGGGCAGGTGGGCGGGTAGGAGTGGCTTGCACCACTCTGAGTGCCCTGACTGCTTGGTCAGCACTGTGGCCGACCTAAGCAGTTATGCACACTCTACTTTTTCTCTATGTAGGCTGCATGCAGCCTACATAGACAAAATGGCTTCCTTGCAGGCGCTTGACTGGGGCGCCGTCCACCGCACCAATCACAATGCTGCCATTGCAGCATTGTGATTGGCTTAGGGAAGGGGAGGGAGGCTTTCTAAAATGTGCCCGGAGCAGCAGGCTGAGGCGGCAGCGCGTGATGCGGCGTGCGGAGGAAGGTAAGTTTTTGCATTTAAATACTATCCCGCTTGCATCACCTGCCCCCATCTATGTAAACCTCTTGGTCAGTATACACGAGTGTCTATCTGTCTGCTGGTCCTAGTGGATGTCTGTCTGGTCAGAGGAGGTCAGAATTACATAGATAAGTGGACAGAGGCACGAGGGAGTGACGTCATAAGAAACAGAGTCAAAACGAGTTAGCCTGTGGTCTACCAGGACATATGAATTAATTTTATAAACTCTGCCCCTGAAGAAACTGACAAGGAAAATGTGATGTTTAATCAATTCTGCTTCACTTAATTTGTATCAAATAGATTGCCATTAAAGATAGATTACAAGGTTAAGGCACCTACCACAGACATCATATATATTAATTTATTTTCAGGGTACACTACTGGTACACTACTGGTACACTATCTGCTTTTAATTGTGCTGTTTTGTTATATGTTTTGGTTTAGAGTATTTCATTTTGTTTTGATTCAATCATTTTGTTAATATAAAAAGTAATATATGTCGACCATAACTTGATTTTTTTAACAAACACATAAATGCCAAATGTGACCCAAAATAGCCACCCATATTAGTAAACCTACTAATAATGATATGGGTTATGTGATATGTTAGAATTTAAGTCTTACGTAACTCACTTAATTTAAGGAATGTTCCATGGTTTACATTGAGTTCTATTATGTGCTCTCATTGGTTAAGGCCCTGCTGGGTAACCAAAAGTCTGTGAGTCGTTTCTGGTTATTTGGGGTACAGGTGAGTCTTTAGATCTCCCAGTCGGCAGGCAAGTTGGGTATGGGGTGCGCTCTCCAACTAGTCTGGCTGTATGTTTATTCTCACACTGTCTCCCTGCTTCCCTCTTCCTTTCTGTCTTTCTTGTCTCACTTCTTCTGTTAATCCCCCTCCATTTCTATCTCTTTCTTTCTCGCTGCGTGTTAGATTTGGGGGTCTCTAGTTGGCACAGGTAGGTACTTGTGACAAATAGGGACCCTTGCCTCTAGTCAGGATAAGGGGATTACACTCCTAAAACAACCCCTGCTCACCCCCTTGGTAGCTTGGCACAAGCAGACAGGCTTATCTCAGAGGCAGTGTGTAAAGCATTTGTGACCACATACAGTAAACCAGTGACAACACTACAGATGTACACCACACAAGGTTTTATATCACAACTAAGTATACTTTATATAGATTTACCAGAGGACCATAAACGTCAAAAATACACAATACTGTTACTTTAAGATGGTAGTTTTAGCTTAGTTCAGTTCAGTTCTTAAGATGCGACACTTTGTGTCAATGTACCTTAAGATGCGTTGCGCTTCCACGACAAGCAATGTCGCAGTGAGAGAAATGAGGAAAAGTTCAGGTGCAAAGAAATAAAGACGTGAAGATCTTCCAGATGCGGCACGCTTCTCCGGGGATGCGAGAAGTTCTAGGTTTGAGGCATGGACTGCAGCAGCAACACCCTTGTTCAGAAGTGCGACGGCAACAGCTTCAGCTGTGACACTTTTCTCCCACGTTTGCGTGAAGCTTCCGCACGATGCGACAACTACAGCGGCGACATCCTTGTTCAGAAATGCGACGGCAGCAGCTCCGACGGCTGAGCGCTTCTCGGGGGAGGCGAGGCGCTTTCCTCGATGCGGTTCAATGCGACAGTTCCAGCGGCGACACCCTTGTACAGAAGTGCGAGGGCAGCAACAGCGATGGCAACACGCTTCTACCTCATTGCGAGACTCTTCTCACAATACGGTGCAGTGCGACAACTCCAGCGGCGACACCCTTGTTCAGAAGTGCGACGGCAGGCAGCAGCGATGGCGACAACCTTCCTCTTCGTTGCGTCGCGCTTCCAGCTCCTTGCGACACGCAGTTCCTCAGAAGGCCCTAGCAGCAGGCACTTCCAAAAGAACTCTGGGGAGCTGGGGGTTGAAGTCTGTTGTCCCTGAGACTTCAGCAGGAGGCAAGCTCTTTTCCAAGTCCTTGGCGATCCTTCACAAGTTAAAAGCAAAGAAGTTCTCGATTTGAGGCGTGGACTGCAGCGGCGATACCCTTGTTCAGAAGTGCGACGGCAACTGCTTCAGCTACGACACTTTTCTCCCACGTTTGCGTGAAGCTTCCGCATGATGCGACAACTACAGCGGCGACATCGTTTTTCAGAAATGTGACAGCAGCAGCTCCGACGGTGGCACGCTTCTCAGGGGATGCAAGGCGCTTTCCTCGATGCGGTGCAACGTGACAGTTTCAGGGGTGACACCCTTGTTCAGAAGTGCGACGGCAGCAACAGCGACGGCGACACGCTTCTACCTCGTTGCGAGTATCTTCTCATGATGCGGTGCAGTGCGACAACTCCAGCGGCGACACCCTTTTTCAGAAGTGAGACGGCAGGCAGCAGCGACGGCGACACGTTTCCTCTTCGTTGCGAGACGCTTCTCTCGATGTGGTGCAGTGTGACAACTCCAGCGGCGACACCCTTGTTCAGAAGTGCGACGGCAGCAGCAGCGACGGCGACACGCTTCCTCTTTGTTGCATCGCGCTTCCAGCTCCTTGCGACACGCAGTTCCTCAGAAAGCCCAAAACAGCAGCAGGAACTTCCAAAAGAACTCTGGGGAGCTGGGGTTGAAGTCTGTTGTCCCTGAGACTTCAGCAGGAGGCAAGCTCTTTTCCAAGCCCTTGGAGATCGTTCACAAGTTGAAAGCAAAGAAGTTCTCGGTTTGAGGCGTGGACTGCAGCGGCGACACCCTTGTTCAAAAGTGAGACGACAACAGCTTCAGCTGCAACACTTTTCTCCCACGTTTGCATGAAGCTTCCGCACGATGCAACAACTACAGCGGCGACATCCTTGTTCAGAAATGCGACGGCAGCAGCTCCGACGGTGGCGTGCTTCTCGGGAGATGCGAGGCGCTTTCCTCGATGCGGTGCAATGTGACAGTTCCAGCGGCGACACCCTTGTTCAGAAGTGCGATGGCAGCAACAGTGACGGCGACGCGCTTCTACCTCGTTGCGAGACTCTTCTCATGATGCGGTGCAGTGCGACAACTCCAGCGGCGACACTCTTGTTCAGAAGTGCGACGGCAGGCAGCAGCGACGGCGACACGTTACCTCTTCGTTGCGAGACGCTTCTCTCGATGGGGTGCAGTGTGACAACTCCAGCGGCAACACCCTTGTTCAGAAGTTCGGCGCCAGCAGCAGCGGCGGCGACACGCTTCCTCTTCGTTGGGTCGCGCTTCTAGCCTCTTGCGACACTCAGTTCCTCAGAAGGCCCTAAACAGCAGCAGGCACTTCCAAAAGAACTCTGGGGAGCTGGGGGTTCAAGTCTGTTGTCCCTGAGACTTCAGCAGGAGGCAAGCTCTTTTCCAAGCCCTTGGAGATCCTTCACAAGTTGAAAGCAAAGTACACAAAGTTCCTTTTTCCTCTCTTTAGCAGTAAGGCAACCACTGCAGGCCAATCCCCTAAGCAGCACTTTTCAGCTTAGGAATAGTCTCTCCTCAGATTCTTCAGGTTCCTCTCCTCTGCAGAGGTTTCTTCTTGTTTGTCCAAAAGTGATCTAATTTCTTGAGATCAGGGTCCCAATATTTATACCCCAAAATCCTTTGTTCTCTGAGGGGAGAGGGACCTTTGCCCAGCCCAAACCAGTTCTGAAGCACTCTGTTTACCAGACTTCTCCTTTCCTTTCACAGTGCAGGGCAGAAACATCAGACACCCCACAGGAGGTGGAGCCAGCATTGTGGAAGGCAAGTACAACCATGGAGCACTTTGTTGACAGGACTCCTTCTCTTCTTTCAGTGTGCAGGGCAGAGACATCAGTCGCACCCCAGGAGGTGGAGCCAGCATTGTGGAAGGCAGGCACAACCCATTCAAGGTTCAAGTGCAACTCCTCCCTCCCATCTAGATGCAGATCTCTCTATTCACCACTGGGCGGACTCATCCTGTCTCTTGGAATCCCCCAGCCCTGTCACTCTCAAACTCCAGACAAGGAATACACAACCTAGCAGAGGCAGGCTTGAAAGGTTTAGACAAGAAAATACCTACTTTCTAAAAGTGGTATTTTCAAACCAAGAATGTTAAAATCAATTTCACTAAAAGATGTATTTTATCATTCTGAGTCCAGGCATACTAAACTCGAAATTCTAACATGTTCTCTGAGTCAGTTAGGATTATAAAATGTAATAATTCTAACAGCCCATTCTGGCATATGGAGAACAGGTAGCCTTGCAATAGTGAAAAACGAAAATGGCTGTAATTCACTATTAGGACATGCCACACACACCAGGGCATGTCCTACCTTATACTTACAATGCACCCTGCCCTCGGGCCTGCTATAGGGGTGACTGATATGAAGAAAAGGGAAGGTTTAGGGACTGGCAAGTGAGTACACTTGCCCAGTCAGTGTGACAGTACCAGACTGCACACAGGCTCTGCAATGACAGACCTTAGACACATTTTACAAGGCTGGTTCTGTTGGTGGCACAACTAGTGCTGCAAGCCCACCAGCAGCATTTGGATTTACATGCCCAGGGCACACTCAGTGCACTAGACTAGGGTCTGACAAGTAAACCAAATAGCCAAACATGAAACCACTCATTAATACATCAATTTACAATAGGGAGCACTTGCATTGTGACACTGGACAGCAGTGGCACAGTGCCCAAAGCATCTAACACCAGCAAAAATATGAGGCAACAGCAAAAAATGAAAGGAAGACCCACTCCAATGGTGCCAGGTCTAACACTGCCGGTCTCTATCTAGATGTCCCAACCTGAATGTGTGCTCGCCCCGTCCTTCCTCTTCCTCTCTCGGCGTTCCCTCTTTTCGGCTGTCTCTCTCCTTGACTCTCTGTTTTTCTATCTCTTTATTGGTGCCGGGCTATAACTATGTGTCTTACCCTGTCTGTCCCCTTGCCCTGTCCTTTCTCTGTCTTTCTCTATCTCTCTCTTTTTTTTTTTTGCAGAGTTTTATATAGCGCGAACTAGAACCGAACCGAATCATTTATCAGAGCGCTTTACATAGCACCAGTTACATGAGGACACACTTTCATTTTAGGCACAGGGAGATTAAGTGATTTGCCCAGAATCACTGGGGTTTTTTTTTGGCGTCGTTACCGAGACTCGAACCCAGAACCCCAGGTCCGAGGCCGAGCACCTTAGCCGTTAGGCCAACCCCTCTCCCTCTCTCTGCTTACCCCTCTGTTCCCAATTCCCTCCCCATTCGTTCATGTCTTTCTTAGCATCCTTTCCTCATCGTGCTCCCTTTATCCTGCGGCCCTCTCTCTTTTTCTGCTCCTCTGCTCCTCTGCTTCACTCTACATGTCTAATCTTATCTCCCCTTTCCCTTCGTAACCCCCCTCTGCCCTCTGCAATATTGCTATCAGCCGATGGACAGCCTTGTCAGTGGGAGGCATGAGACATGCATCTGGGGCTACCCCCAGCAGAAACAAACAATTTAGCCATAATGAGTACTCTTTTGTGTCACAGGGAACCGTCAGGATCCTCTCCTGTCAAATAGTAACAGGGGCACATTAGACTTGTGAAAGAATAGCACACAGTAGCACAGATGGACAGAGCACGTGGTAGGCCGGCGTCTGATATGCATACGAGTAGACTGACAGTTTTGCCAGTCATTGTCTTTGTTAGAACAGATTCACAATTGCTTTATCAACCTTCCTGTTTTCTCAAATGTGCTTGAAAATGCACCATTTGCCCACTCTTTTTTCAAAATTTTCTCTGGGGAAGAACCCCCCAAACCCATCATAGGTGGTTCGGGCTCGCTATGCTCGCTCGCCGTAGTGCAGTACGATAATTGTTTTACGCCTCCCCACTTTCAAATGTCGCCAGCCACCACTGCCTAGACATATACTGTACGATTTATGCTTAAGAAACCAAAATATGCAAAATGCCTACTGGAAGATGTGTACTACTGCAGGCTTCTGAAGCCATTGTTTTTGCTTTCTGCTGCTCTCGTGTCCATATTAATATTTGTCTACGTAACCCTGAACTGAAATCTCAGATACTTTATTATCTTTTCTATGTAACTTTGTATCCGTTTGTAAAAGACTAAATACAAATGATCAGAAAGCAATGTGCAGAGGCATTGTGCAATCACTCAAAGTGAACGGAGCCAATGGGCAAAGTAGGTGGCTGACCAATTTCCCCATGCCATATGCTGTGGTGGAAGGAAGCAAAATGTGATCTAGAACTAAACTAAAACTAAAGCTGCCTAAAAGGCCAGACCTAGAAACTCAAACCATTGAGATTGACAAGTAAAATTTCTCTTGTCCCTTTCAAAATAATCTCCACACTCCTGACAAAAAATTCAGCAAGGCAATGTCAGCTCTCTGACAGCCAGTTAGCCACTAATACTCTCTACATCTTTCGACCATTTTGCTTGGATGAACAAAACAATATGCGATTTGTTTTAGGTTACACACTGACACTGGAGGATATCCGCCCTCTTAATATTTCACCAAGGAGACCAAGCCATTCCTTTGACAACTGATGTGACTAAATCCTGGACATTTAAAAAGTTCTTTCATTTGAATTAAGACTTGTAATGGAAAACACGACCCATATATTTATGTGGTTTAATTTCTGTTGAGCTACAGCAAAGAGGGCAGTGCTGCAATGAGCATGAGGTTGGCAGGTGCTGCATGCCAGGTGCCTCTAACAACTTCGGCAGTTCGATTTTTCTCTCCCTTGTGTATTCTATATCTGGCTTTTAAGGTTCGTGCCTTCGATGCTAACTCCAAACGACAAGGACATACTGATTGCAAAGCAAGGGAGGTTATTTGTAGCGCGGACGTGTGTTTTCATTTCAGCCTCCATGGTTGCCGCACACTCATCAAAGGGGAGACAGCTCCGCAGAGCTCTGCCGAGCTCTGCTAAATGACAGCTTAGCTAAAGGCTTTTGTCATCCTGCCTGCTTCCTGGGCTGCTTCGAACATAAAAAATAAACCGGCGTCAGGAAGCTGGCATTCCGCCGACTCTGATTTCCGAAAATAACCCGATTTGCATTTTGAATGATTCTAACCTCGCATTTGCCTTTTGCACATTACAAACGCGGTGACATTCCTGGAACACGGAAACGCTGCGCCCCCAAACCCCCTCTAACACCAGTCCGTCTCCCGCCCTGAGACTCATGCAGTCTGTCAGCGGGCCGCAGGCAGTCAGTACAACGCTTCATTAGTCGAACCGTTCTCATATCTAATTGTGAGGACTCGACAATAACCTCTCTTCGCAGTTCACGGCACGGAGGCGGAAATGTTGCTCATCAACAAGCAAAGAGTAACCAAACACGAGGTTAGAGAGTAGGGCTCTTGGGAAGGTCAAGTAATGAGACCGCCCTTTCACCCCCAAATACAAATAACGGTAATCGCAAAACCAATCAACTCTCATAGCAGAGTACCACCGAAATCATTAGTCTTTTAAGACTTGCATACTAATTTATGTTTAATTAATTTCGTCCAGAGAGTGAAATCGTTTTAATTAAAACGGAACTGGAGACTACCATTTATTCTTCCATTGTAATCATTTAGCGTGTCCTTGAAGACAAACTGCGAAAGTTAAAGGTTTTATAATTGCTGAAAAGATTTTAAAACGTAGCCAGGCCATAAATTTAATATTGAGCCTCCAAAACGAGCACACACAAAGTCATTGCAATAAGGGTGTTTTTTTCTATGCAGTACGTTTAAACATCTCTCATCCAGGCAGAAAAAGTCTCTAGTAAAACTTAAAAAACATTAAAATTGGGACTCAATTTTATTCATGAAGGAGCACTAGAAATAACTCAGTCAACAGTAAAGCTTGTCAGGGTTTAGTATGAAAATAACGTGCAGTGAACCCGTTATTAACTAGACCCAGTTGCTGCATTCCGGGTTATTGGTCGACCACGGGCAGGCTAAAGACATTTCCGTTTATTCCAGTAGTATACTGCAACTGGTTATTGTTGATGTGTAATGGTGTCTGTAAATAGTTCCGAAAGGAGGTATTCCCCACCTCCCCACCACTCTGAGTACTCACCAGGTGGCCAACTTGCCACCCAGGAATACCGTACCTCTTTTGTCTTCTAGTTCTACCCAGGGTAAGTACGGTGGAACTTTATCAAGCCCTCATTGTCCCCCTTGTTGTTTACTATCTGCTAGATGCATCAACGTTCGATTTTGCGAGTCCTTAATTGCGAAGTTTAAGGATTCGCATTTAGGGACTCGCAAAATCAGATGCATGTAGGATTTGCTAAAATATTAGCAATTCCTAAATATTCTTTATCTGCGACTCGCAGAGTGCGATTCGCAAATAAGGTATGACATCTCATTGATTCCTATGGGCCAAGAGGTCCATGGGAATGAATGGGGAGGAATTCTCAATTTGCGATTAGCAATTAGCTAATCGCAATTTGAGAATGCGATTTCAAGGGTGACGGGTGTCCAAAGGACACCCTGTTGCACCCCTTAAATTGACCTGGACACTGGTTTTGCGCACACACATGTCCCAAGGACATGTGTGTGTGTAACATACAACTTTGAAAGATGCACTTTAGTGCATTTTTCACAGTTTTCGCTATATACCATGAAGTTTGATTTCACGGTAAATAGCGACCCCTATCAGCGAAATCGCTAGCTATTTTACATCCATGCATTGCATTTAAGGAATATCATTTGAGATTCCTTAAATGCAATCGCATATAGCGATTTATGCATTTGGGATGATGCATCCCAAATGCATAAATACCGGTCGCAGAGGGGCAGATTCTGAGAATCTGCCCCTTTGCAAACGGTATTTCGCTTGATGCATCTAGCCGTAAGTCTGTTACTGATACCATTTACCCGAAGAAGTTCTCTTGCTTTTTCTAGTCAAAGTTCAAAAATAGTCATGACACAATTTGGCCCTTTGATGTGTTCTTTCAGGGACTGTATGAGCAGATGTATTTCTTTGTACATCCTGGTTCTGCTTTGTGGAATTATGGTAACAGCACAAGTGTTGTGTGGCAGAATATTGTTAGCACAAATATCCGTCTGACACAAATCTATGGTTTGGAACGTCAAGATGGCGGTCGCAGTTTGAGAGTGCTCCGGACCCCTCCATCATCTGCCTTGATCTTGCACGTTATACCGCCTAATGTGAGCGACTCCCACTCGCTCAATATCTTTTAATATACATCTGTTCCTGAGTAAAAATGACTGGAAACGAGTGTTGGGTACGCATGCAGACGGGGTGCTGATACCGACAGAACACCGGCACGATTGAGACCGGTGCGATCGGGCCTGCCTGGCTCCCAAAATGGTGGTGCTGCTCTGGACCCGACGGTTGAGCGTGGGCTCGGTTGGGCCCAGTAATTCAAACAACTGCGGGTGCTGCTGCGGATCCTGTGTCACCGATGGCAGACAAGAGCTTCAAGAACCTGATATTTGCGCTGCGCGCCTGCTGGATGCTGATCGCTACTGGAGGGTGGAGCTGTGGACTGGTAGGACCTGCTCTGCAGTAAGTAGAGTTGGAGTTCTGGGCTGGGTGACTTCCACGGCCAACAAACGTGTCTTCACCTGGTGGCCGGCTACTCCTACCTGACTGGGGCTGAGTGTATCCTGAAGGGCCCGCTCAGAATGATGGTCCCTGTCGGAAGCACCTCGAGCCTGGTGTGCAGCCCTGGAATTGAACTGCGGGGCATGGCAGGATGGCTGGCTATGTAAAACGATGAAGTACACTGCGTTGTAGTGCGCTAACACAGGTACGTTTATTCTCATAAAACAGCACCCACAACCAATAACTCCCACTGCTCGCCAGGATATCTGCCAACTGAACTAACGTTCACAGAGTCCTGGCATGCATCGTTCCATCCCCGGTCATGGAATCACAGTCAAACAATGCATTATAAGAAGATCGGAGACATCCACGCGCTGGGGTGCAGCACGAGATGTCTCAGCGAGTTACTCCTTACTACAACTTCTCCCTCCTCAAGGAGGACAAAGCATGAGAACAAAGCTCCACCTCCGGGTTGCAAGCTCCGTCTCAAAGCCGCAAGCACTGCCTCTGGGCCACAAGCTCCGCCTCCGGGCCGGAATTTCCGGCCCGAGTGCGGACGTAAAGTTAGTAGTCGTAAATCCATTCTGTGAATACCAAAATTAGTAAGTGCATGCTGTGAATACCAAAAGTAGTAAGTGCATTCTGTGGATACCAAAAGTAGTACGTTTAGGATTTTGTCTTAAGATAATTCTATGAATCGGGCCCAATGTAAATAATAGGTTTGCACCAACAGGAGCCTGGATGAAATTGTGATCACTCTGGGGTCATCAACGCATCGCACCAGTCATCATCTTCCAAAGGTCCTATCCATCCCTTCCAATGGGCCCTGAGGGCGTTTAATGACCCCGGGGCATTAAGGATCAAGGTATGGTGGATCTGGGATACCCCCCTCTGCCTAGGGCCCCCATCAGTAACTTGGCTTTCATAGGACTAAACTGTGGGTTGGTCGTGTCTGAAGGGATGTGGGTGATCGGTGCATGGCGCAGCTGTAGGAATTTATGAAATTGTGTATTGGAGAGTGTTAGATCTGGGGGTCTCTTGGCATAGCTAAGTCCCTTTGTCCAAGTAGGGACCCTTGCTTCTAGTCAGGGTAAGGGGGATACACACTGTTGATAACCCCTGCTCACCCCCTTGGTAGCTTGGCACCAGAAGACAGGCTTATCCCCAAGGCACTGTGTAACACAGTAAAACACCACAAATGGACACCGCACTCATTATTTATAAAAAATAAAGTTATCTTTATATAGATTTAGGCAGATCAGAACGACATAAAAATCACATACGCAATCAATTTTATCTAGAGAATTTTTCTCTTATGAAAAGTGTCCACTTTGGTACTATTCTCTTTGTAAAACGTACTGATGATAATAAAAACAATTGTGGGCTTGGTGTAGGTGTGAACCCTCTCCTTCTAGAGTGCGGGAATTCACATCACTAAAAAAGCACGGTGTTCAAATCAACACAAGAGCGCTGTAGTCAAATCACCACAAGAGCACTGTATTTAAATCACCACAAGAGCACTGTATTCAAATCACCACAAGAGAGCTGTATTCAAATCACCACAAGAGCGCTGTAGTCAAATCACCCAAAGAACACTGTATTCAAATCACCACAAGACCGCTGGCTTTGGCTCAGGAAATCACTCGCCTTGTACAAGCGTGGACGTGCGCCGGGCACCAGAGTGTTTAACACCCCCTCCCCCGATGCGGTCCGCCGGCAGCGCTCTCAATCACAACTTCCCTGGACGCAAGCTCTGGGCATGGAGCAGAGCCGGTTACCTGAAAGGGTAAGGGGGCTTAGCAGTTCACTTTGCCCTCCCGGTGGAGCAGCTCTGTCTTCGGCGGCACTCCCCGGTGAAGCAGCTCTTTCTTTGACAGCACTTCCCGGGCTCTGGTACTGCTTTGCTCTTTGTTGTGGAGCAGGGGGAAGCCCTCATCACTTGGAGACACCTCGTGCTTCTTCTAGACCCATCGCGGCTCCCAGTCTCCTGGAGCCACCCCCAGTCCCTGTCACTCACAAACCAAATAGCCAATCCACAAACAGGCAGAGGCACACAGAACGGCTGAACAAGAAAATAGCCACTGTCTAAAAGTGCTATTTTCAAACCTAGAATTCAGGGATACCAGATTCCATATGTGTATCTTGCCGCTATGGGAAGATATGCAGGTAAATATGATATACAGCATTCCTCATTCTAACCTTTGGGCAAGATAGCCTTTCAATAATGAAAAACGAAATTGGCAGCATTTCACTATCAGGACATGTGACCCACACTAGTACATGTCCAACCTTTCACATACACTACACCCTGCCCAGGGGGGGGTACCTGAGGCCTTCCATAGGGGTGCCCAACGTGTAAGAAAAGGGAAGGGTCAGGCCTGGCAAGTGTGTACACTGGCCAGGACAACATGGCAGATCACAGACTGCGCACAGGCTCTGCAGTGGCAGGCCCGAGACACCATTTTAGGGCTACTCATGTGAGTGGCACAATCAGTGCTGCAGGCCCACTAGTAGCATTTGTATCACCTGTCCTGGCACACTCAGTGCACTTTACTAGGGACCTATGGGTAAAACAAATATGCCAATCAAGGATAACCAATCACAATAACAACCAGGGAGCACTTGCACTTTGGCACTGATCAGCAGTGGCAAAGTGCCCAAAGCATCTAAACCAGCAAAACGAAATCCATCAGTGTCAAAAATGTAGGAGGTAGAGGCAAAAAAGTCAGGGGAAACCACGCCAAGGATGCCTGGTCTAACAGAGAGTATTGGTCTGTTAAAGATCCTGGAAGGAGACCATATGTGATCCTGTCCAGACATCAACTAAAAGTGTGATACATATGGCGTCCCAAAGAGTAAACCCCTCAAGTGCTGCCACTCTCCCAACCATGTACCTTGCCAGAACGTGGTATGTTGAGTACGTTTCTTCCACCAACCTGTACGTTTCTGAGCCACCCTGCACCCTGTGAACACCTGGCGGGTGACCGCTGGTATCGTGGCCAGTATGGTATGTCTTGTCTTGGGTGTATGTCTCATTTTGGAGGTGCCAGGCATTCACCTGTCATAGGGGGGCGGTGGATGTGGTCTGTTGTACCAATACGGAGGAGTAATGGAGCATGAGCAAAAATTCCTTGTGGCAGTATCTGAGCATGTGATACTGACAGTACATCCATGGCCGGCATGAAAATCATATCTATATGTGCGTGTGTATGGTGTGAGGTGGAGGTGTGCGTGTACTGCCCTTGTCTAGGGTTCCAAATCCTTCATACGTCATACGAGCCCAAGGAGGCCACCCTTTTATTCAAGTCAAGAAGTTGATTGTTGAGGCACCTGCTTTACATGCTTTTTCAGGACGGTTGCAAATGCTTCCTCATGGTAGATGGCAGTTTCACTGGATTGGGTGCCGTCCTAGGACAATGGGTGTCCGGAAAGGGACACACTATTGCCTTTGCCTCAAGAATGCTTAGACAGTCTGAGGCGCATTACAGCCCAATTGAGCACGAGGCTCTGGCTTGGGTATGGGCAATTGCCAAATTCAAGAATTCAAAAATTACATTTGGGGACGTGAGTTTGAGGCGTTTACTGACCACAAACCCCTTACACATATACTCAATGGAACTGGTTTGGGTAAGACTTCAGCTTGATTTGTGAGGTTGCTATAAAAACTGCAGGAGTTTCACTTTTCTACTAAGCATATACCAGACAGCAGGAATTTCAGGGCCGAGTGCTTGTCATGCATAGCCTTACATGATGAGTCTGAACTTGATGAATTTGGGGACACTAAATGTGTGGCCTTGGATGCTATCAAGAAATATCCCAACATAAAAGAACAATCGTGGCTGGAAGCTTATGGTAATGACAAAAAACTAAAGCAGGTTATGGAGTATATTGCAAAGGGATGGCCAGTGAATAGAAAGCTTACTGGTGAACTGAAAGCTTTATGCCAAGGTGGCATCTCTCATCAATGGCATGGTCATACGTCATGAATTATTTGTCCCACCAGTAAGCCTTAGAGAAGACATTATTAATTCCTCACATCATGGTCATTTAGGAATTACCAAGACTTCTCAACTTGTTAAGTTGTACTATTGGTGGCCTTTGGAAAATCAGGTCAAGTTTTTTTATTAATTCATGCGCTGAATGTCTAGTGTAAGACAAAAAATGGAAATTGATGGCTACACCTTTGCATCCCGTCTCCTGTCCAGACAAACCATGGGGCAAGAATTGCCTAGATTTTTCAGGACCTTATGATGTTTTGCCACATAATCTTAAGTTTCTCATCTTTATGATTGACTATCAAAAGTAGTAAGTGCATTCTGTGAATACCAAAAGTAGTAAGTGCATTCTGTGAATAACAAAAGTAGTAAGTTTAGGATTTTGTCTTAAGTTAGTTCTGTGAATCTGGCCCATTGTGCTTATCTTGCTTCTATCAGGATGTTTCGTGCATACTTGCTATCGCTGTTCCCATACGCCTCAAGACTTCTTTCACATGGTGTGGTCCTGTCCTGTAATTACCTGTTGCTGGGAGGCAGTGGTTGCTGAATTATCGGTTGTACTGGACCTGTCCCTGGATTTCTCCCCATTGCTGATCCTCCTGGGGGTGGATGATGGTGGTGGGGGCTCTTGGGTTGACAGAGCCTTGTTGAGCACAGCTCTTGTAGTGGCTAAGAGAGATATTGCTGCATATTGGAAGGCCCCCAGGGCACGATCACTGGCATTATGAAGGTGTGGCGACAACTGATGCCTTTTCCCCCTTTCTATTGACACGTTATCCGAAGTGTAATTGTTGACTCGTATACGTGCTGTGGGCTTGGTGTACAGTATTTGCACCCACCGCAGAAATATAGGGGGAAAACGCATTCGCCGCAGTACCGCCATTAGATACGGCCATTCTATTGAAACAAATGCTTTGGCAGCATCTAACATAACCGCCCCTGCCCTAGTGTTTGGAATTAAGTAATGGGAGAGCGCAAAGAGTGTTCTGGTATTGTGCGCCGTTGACCTTGTAGGGATGAACCCCGACCTGTCAGGTAAAATCAGATTGGTCAGGAGGGGCTGTAATCTGGTTGCCAGTAATTTAGCTAATATTTTGGTATTTACATTGATTAGTGATAGTGGCCGATATGAATCACAGAATTCCGGATTTTTAGTGGGCTTGAGAAGGGCAAGTAGCATAGCTTCCTGCAGCGTAGGGGGGAGTAACATCTTATCATATGCATCACCATACATAGCTACTAGATGTGGGGCTAACAGATCTGCAAATGTTTTATAAAATTCGCATGTAAACCCATCAGGGCCCGAGGCTTTACCGTTTGGGAGCGTTTTGATGATCTCAGCAACCTCCTCAACAGTAATTGGTAGTGATAAGTACTCTCTCTGTGCATCTGATAGCCAGACTATTGTGACATCTGCTAGGTAGTCCATAACTTCGGAAGGTGATGCAGTGGGCCGTGATTGATACAACACACCATATGTTTTCATAAATTCCTGCAGTATCCCCTGAGCATCATGATGCGAACATCCAGTGTCATCTCTGACAGTTAGGACCAACTGTGGAGCGCGCCCTTCGCAAATTTTGGAAGCTAATAGTTTCCCAGGTCTACCTCCTTCACCAAATGCCCGCGCAATAGTGCGCCTCGACACATACTTAAGTTCGTATTCTGCATACGACTGGTATTCCAACATTACAACCCGAATGTCCCCTAGTACTAGTATTTTACGTAAGTTCATATTTGCGCTCTAACATTTTCAACTGTTCATCCCGTATACTAAGCTGCCTGCGGATATCTTTTTAAATTCATGCAGTCGTACGTATGCATACTCCACGTATTGTGGCCTTGAAAGCCTCCCACAGTAAACTAGGGTCATCGGTGGTAGGCTCATTTACTTGGAAGTAACCTATGATAGCAGTATTATTGGTATTCACATACACGGTGTCTAATAATTCTTTTGCCTTAAAGCACCAGCTATACGGGGGTGGCGTGTGATAGGGTATAAGGACAGGTACAAATATTGGGTTATGATCAGATAATGTCCTGGGCAGGTGTTTTATGGCGCTTGTCCAGAGCACAATGTCAATAGTCACCATCCAGTAATCTATGTGCGACCAACTGTTGTGCGCTGCTGAGGTGTGTATTGCCTCCATGCATCCCGGATTGTTGAGTCTCCATATGTCGTGAAGGTGTAGTTCTGACATAATATCTTTCAATTTGCCCACTGCTTTCCGAAGTGGGTCTGTAGTTGAACCCGCTCTGTCTATGCATTCATCCAGCGTAAGATTAAAATCCCCCTCACAATATAGTTCTGCCTGCTAATCCATGTAGCCTTTGCCATATCGCATGATAGAAATCAGGGTTGTCAGTATTCGGACTATATGTGGTTATGAGTGCGATCTGATTTGATTTTGATTTTAAAACATTTGTAAAGCGCATCATATACCCTGCGGTTTCTTGGCGCTGAATAGACAAAGTCTCGGCAGAAAAGGGAATTTGTGGCAGACTGGCCCTGAGGTGACATGAGCAGGATCTACAGGGGATATGCTTGTTTAAACAAAAAAGTTTTAAGATCTTTGCGGAAAGAAAGATAATGGGAGGCGAAACGTAAATGATCAGGGAGGGAGTTCCAAAAGGTGGGAGCTAGAGTTGAGAAATTGGCACCTCCCCACTTCTTTCGTTTGAAGCGCGGTATTTGAAGGAGAGATTTGGTCGAAGAGCGGAGTTCCCTGGCAGGAGCATATTCATTGATCAGAGAGGAGATAAAGGCAGGAGCAGCCCCCTGGCGGGCCTGGAAGATCATGCAGCCAGTTTTAAAAAGGGAACACTCCTTGACAGGGAGCCAATGAAGCTCTTTAAGGAGGGGTGTGGAGTGATGAGAGCGCGAAAGACCATACACCAGTCGTGCCGCTTGGTTCTGGACCAGTTGGAGCTTCCGCAGGCTGTACGCAGGGATGCCGTTGTAGAGGGCATTGGCGTAGTCCAGCCGCGAAATCACCAGAGCGGACATGATCAACTTGAGTGCCAGAGGAGAAAAGAAACGGGAAACAGTGCGAATAGTACGGAGAGTGAAAAAACAAGAGGAGACGACTGAACTGATTTGTGAATGTAAGGTGAGTTGGTTATTCACCCTAACACCTAGAGTTTTAACTGTGGAAGAAGGAGTGGGGGGAGGACCAAACGAGGGGGGCCAAAAGGAAGAGTTCCAGGGACTGGAGGAACCACCTGTGAGAACCAACTCGGTTTTGTCCGGGTTCAATTTGAGATGGTTGTGGTTCATCCAGTCCCTGATGAAAATCATAATAGATTGGAAATTAGAAATAGAGTGAGGAGAAGAGGAGAGATTGAAAATGAGCTGGAGATCATCCGCATAGTTATATACGGTGACCTCCAGCTGCTGAAGAGCAAAGATTAAAGGAGAAATATATAGATTAAAAAGTAGAGGGGAAAGTGAAGAGCCCTGGGGGACACCACAAGTGATGTGAAGTGGAGTAGCCGTGAAATCTCCTAGCCGAACCGCCTGGGTGCGGTCCCTCAGGAAGGACGATAGCCAGACCAGGGCTGAGCCCTCGATTCCCGCCGCTCTGACACGTGAAAGCAAGATGGTGTGGTCCACCGTGTCAAAAGCGGCGGAGAGGTCGAGGAGCACCAGCGCCTGATGTAAATTCTGGTCCAGCCCTTCCCTGAGGTTGTCCAGGACCGAAACCACGACGGACTCGGTGGAGTGCCTAGGGCGGAAGCCGGCCTGACGGGACGCCAAGCCTCCATTTGCCTCTACATGGGTGCTGAGTACCGAGGTGACATGGCGCTCAAGCACCTTCCCCAGATAGGGCAGTAGGGAAATGGGGCGATAGTTGGATGGGATAGACGAGTCAGCGCCGGACTTCTTTAGGATGGGCACTATTGTAGCTGATTTCAGTGCGGATCTGCTGTCCCCTAAGTGTTCCTGTGACAATAACGTAACTCCCCTGATCATCTACAGTAGTAGCCTCTACCCTGAATTGTGTCTCCTTTTTTATTAAAATAGTGACCCCTCTAGAGTATGAAGAATACGTTGAACTGCGAATCGTCTCTGCCCATTAACGCCCTAGCCTCAAGCCACACACACGGTGAAAACCTTCCAACCCATCCACCCACTCAACCCCCCACGGTTGGTCCCGCCAATCCACCGCCCCCCAGTTCCACTATCTACCTCAACGCCTCCCTTGGCCCGCAATACTCATCCTGCTTAGGCACACACATCTCTAGACCCACCCTAGACAATACGCCTCAACCCCCCTCCAGTACACCCCTCTCCCCTTACGCCCATCCAGTAATCAAAGAAACCGACCCGCTGTTAACAACCCCAAACTCCCTGCCTACTCTAAACCCAGCAATCCCACCGATACCTGTGATTACCCCCATAAACCATAATAAGACCACAGATATAGGGAAGAACAACCTCACAGATTCGCTATCACCACCAATCACAACAAATCACCTCCAACCACCAATGGTCGGACACGGGGCACACAGAGTCCTAACCCCCCCCACCCCTCCCTCCTTGAGCATAACCCAAAGATTGGCTCCACTAGAACTCCAACCAGGAATAGCTACCCAAAATATCAACAGAATCTTATCCAAACAAAACATCCCCTCTACTCAGGGCCTACCCCTCTCACTCCCTGGCTCCCTCAACAAACATAGATATCACCACAAAAATACACGACTGAGTTGGAAGACAACCCCACACAGTAACCATTCACATAGACCCAAGAGAACGATCACTGCAATGTCCAGGCAAGAGGCGAGGGATCTTGCCGAATCCTATAAAGCAGCGCCAACCACCACCCCAAGTTCTATGATCCCAGTAATCACTGGATTTGGGAAAGAAATCACAACCACAAAATAACGAGACCTCCAGCGCACCTCACAAACATTCCTAGGGCCCCCCCAATTGTAGAACTAAACAACAAGAAGGTGGCCAACTGCATGCTCATAAACTGCAGATCTGCGAACAAACACGCAACAGAACTGGCAGAAAAACCATCCTAACACATGACATAGACATCCTGTTCATCACCAAAACTTGGTTGAATGAATCCTCCTCACCTATCTTCGATATGCTCGTACCCCCAGGATTCTCTATCCTCAATAAGGACAGGAACAACCAAAGAGGTGAAGGGACGGCAATCATACATAAAAAGAACATCTCTATACAGAAACCGACTCCCTCAATTATCATAAACTGGAATACCTTTCAGCCACCATCAAAATGTCTGACAACAAAATGCTTCACTGTCACCTCATCTACCGACCACCAGGAAACAATACCATATTTGGTGAACAGTTGGCTGACCTGATCTCGCACTGCTCACTCTCAAACGAGAACAACCTAATACTAGGAGACTTAAACCTTCACTGGAATGAGACCAACAACCCTCAAATACAAACCTTAAATGATCTCCTTCACAACAACTTGATCCAACACTGCACTGAACAAACCCACAACAAAGGCTTAATCCTAGATGCCATCATAGCCCATGAAGATGCAATCACCATCGTTCGCACCCTCCCTGTCGACTGGTCAGACCATCGTCTCATCCTCTTCCACATCAATCAAAAAACACATCTAATTCCTAGCGTGAATGATCACTACCACTGGACAGGAAACCTGAGACAGATCCCCTTGGAAGAACTAGAAGAAAGACTGAGCACACTCTTCCCCCCAATGAAGGCGAAAGGTCCACATTAGAACTTACCTCTCAATATAATGAGGCCCTGACTGACATGTTGGACAAAATAGCACACATGAAACTAAAAAAGAGGAAGACCCTACCATCGAGATCGTGGTTCAACACTGAACTAAACCTGGAAAGAAGACAACTAAGAGCAACTGAAAGACTGGCACAATAACCCCTCGACAACCCACCTCGAACTACTCAAAAAGAAACGTAGGATGTATAATAAGCACATCGCGCACGAAAAATCCTCCTTCGTTTGCGAGTCGCTGAACAATGCGAAAAACCGCCCCAAAGAACTCTTCAACATTATCAGACAACAAACATCCAAACCAACACCTGCTGGAATTCCGGCCTCCAAAGACCTATGCAACAAATTTGCCAATTTCTTCAGCGAAAAAATTCTAAAGATTGAGCTCTCACTGACGGACCACTCGCCTCCATCAAAGACAGGCCCGCTACTCACCAAAGATGATGCAAACCCACCCAGCCAACCAACCAACAACTGGCTAACCTTTACTCCCACTACTGAAACGGAACTTATTGAACTAACCACCGTATCCAAACCCTCATTGCACCTTGAAGACCCTTTCCCCGCTCAACTGGCAAAACAACTCAAATACTCCTTAGCCCTCATCTGGACTGGGATTATAAACAGCTCCCTGGAAACCGGAATCATACCTGACTGCCTCAACATAGGCCAGGTAACACCAATAATAAAAAAGGCTGGTGCTGACCCTAATGATCTCAAAAACTACAGGCCTGTCTCCAATCTTCCTTTCCTTGCAAAATTACTAGAAAAATGTTTTCTCCGTCAACTCACCCACCACATGGACATCAACAACCTCGTCGACCCACACCAATCAGGCTTCAGAAAAGGATGTAGCACAGAGACTGCCATCTTAAATGTCATAGATGATATGCACAAATCACTGGACAAGAACCGCTGCTGTCTAATCATACTCCTTGACCTTTCAGCTGCCTTTGACACGATCGACCACAAACTACTCATTAACACTCTCCAAAACAGGGTAGGAGCAAAAGGGGTGGTTTCACAGTGCTTCACCTCCTTCCTACAAAACCGCTCACAAAGAATAAAAATAGGAAATTCCACATCCGACCTACACCCTATAATCAGAGGTGTCCCCAAGGCTCAGTTCTATCACCCGCATTGTTCAACATCTACATGGAGCCACTCACCATCATCCTCAACAAGCCAACCTTCCCTTCCACCTCTATGCCGACGACACCCAGATCTACCTAGAAACCTCCTCCCTAGCAGACATGCAAAGACTAAACATCACCCTAAGAGAAGTACAAAAGTGGCTGTCACTTAACCATCTGAAACTAAATCAAAACAAAGCGGAAATTCTTCTCATAGCCAGCAAGGAAAAGACCCCGCATATCACGGAATGGATAAAGTCTATTGATGCTCTTGTTTGTACTCTCATCCCAGCAGACTCAGTGAAGTCATTGAGTATCAATCCAGACCCCAATTTGGATATGATCAAACACATCAAGAACACCGCAAGAGGCGCCTTCTTCAACCTAAAGCTACTAAGCAAAATCAAACCCTTCATCCCATCAACGGACCTTAAGCAAGCCACGCAGTCCCTTGTCCTATCCAGATTAGACTACGGGATCGCCACCCTCACAGGCACGGCGAAACTTCACCTGGCTCCGCTCAGAACAACACTAAATGCAGCAGTCAGGATTGAGGAAATACGAACACATCACTCCCGCGCTAACAGAACGTAAGTGGCTCCCAGTAGAATTGCGAGCCAATTTCAGAACCGCCTGCCTCACACACAAAGCTCTGCACACTGGCAAACCCACCTATCTAGCTGCCAAACTCAAAAAAGCGGGACAGACAAGAAACCTCAGAAGCACCAACTCTCTGCTACTCATCCCTCCGAAAACCTGCAAACAAAAGACCCTATCTAGGTCCTTCACAGGAAATGCACCCTAAATCTGGTATGCCATCCCCATACATGTTAGGACGAACTCTTCCTACTAAGCTTTCAAGAGCCAGCTCAAAGCGCTCTTCCTCAATCAAGTCCTCACAAAGTGACAACGGATCTGCTTTAATTTCCGACCACAAGACAGAAGACCCAGCAACTACGTTAAAGTCACTCCTGACATCACTTCCCTCCTATTCTGAACATTACTCCCCCCTATTTGAACATCAAACTCTCAACTCTGCATCGATTACTACCAGACGTTTACGGATTAATGAACCTCCTTGGACTCACTATTTACCTGGTCACTCTTAGTGTAATAAACTGGTATGAACAAATGTTGTAAAGCGCTCCGATACCTCCGGGTCTGGCTAGCGCTATAGAAAACTCCAAATAAATAAATAAATATGTGTTTCCTGTAAAAGGGCAATATCAATATGATGCCTGTCAAAGTACGCAAACATTTGCCGAATTTTCTTGGGGTTATTAAGCCCTCTAAATTTCCAGGTGAGTAGGTTTAAGTGTGAGGGCCTAAACTCGTTGGTGGCCATTAAATTAGGTAGAGAGGCATTCTGCAGTATATTGTAAGTGTCGACATTTGCACTGCTCCAAGGTTGAACATTTTGTGTGGAAAAGGATTGGCAACATAATCAATCTGGACCACAAAACTATCAGGACTGCTGAAAAATGTTCTGCACCGAAAACTGAGAGAAGCATCTCCTCCACATACGTTTCCATCCGCCCTGAATTGGTGGATTCTGGAACACCCGCGATTCGTACATTATTACGGCGGGATCTCGCTTCCAAGTCTTCAGCTTTATTCTTTATGATCTACAACAGCTTCTCCATTCCTGTACATTTACTGATAGTAGCGTGTGCTTCATCTTCCACCGCTGCAATACGGTTTTCAGCTTGGTCCAGTCGTTCCCCCTGCTTGTCTAGCTTCGCCGACATGTTGTCCACTCACTGAGTGAGGGTATCTAGCTTTCCGTTGATATCTTGCAGACTTTTTTGAATCGCTTGGAGAACATTTTCCATTGCGTTACCCAGTGTGGATTCAGTTTCAAGTTCAGTATCAGAGTGAGCTGTTGCTCCTTTTGTTTTCCCGTGAGAGTTTGGATTGTTGTCTATCCGGTTTACCCATGTTGGTAATAATGTGCGCTCCAGAGTATAATGACGGACTCTTTAGTGCTCCTCAACCTCAGAGTATTGCAATATGCCATTGCCTTCTCTACTCAGAAGGGATTTCTCGCCCCTTGGTGTGGTCTTCCTCTAGATATTACCGCATTTTGTCTCAGCTGGTGGTCAATTAGCAACAGGTGCAGTACATCCACACAAAGACAGTTGTCATCCAGGACTGTGCACAGGTCAATACCTCTAGATCTCCAAAGAATTCCAGTCGCAGTTTACAGACGTCGCACAACAGCAGATCATCAAAAAATGCACAGTGTGATCCGTAATGCGCGCCTTAGGAAGAGCAAGACACAGCTCGTAATCCACGCTAGCTGTAGGTGGTCTGCATGCGTTGAATTAAATGACTGCGTACCCCTCTAAAAGTTCCATCACTACAACAAAGCAGCGTCACTTCTGGGCAGCAGGGATCAGGGCTCTGGGCCTTGTAATCAGCATGCGGATCCCTTTATCTCCACCACCTACGCCAGCCACATATTGCAGGATTAACGAGAGAGAGAGAGAGAGAGAGAGAGAGAGAGAGAGAGAGAGAGAGAGAGAGAGAGAGAGAGAGAGAGAGAGAGAGAGAGAGAGAGAGAGAGAGAGAGAGAGAGAGAGAGAGAGAGAGAGAGAGAGGAAAAAAAAAAAAGAAAGAAAGAAAGAAAGAAAAACACTCTTCCTGGAGTGCAGGGTACCTCTTTGATTCTGGAACGCCTTCTTCTAGTGGGAACCAGATTAGAAGGTTAGTTCTCCTGACTTCCGATAGTTTTCTAAACACGATCTAAAGGATGCATAAATTATAACAGGTAAATACATAGGCATAAACGTCTTAAAGGTAAGATCAAATATCAGTAGAATAATAAGTGGTTTTAAACAACAAAAGTAAACCAGAATACCTAAAAATATTAGCTCCCTGGAATACTCTCTCGGGTTTGTAAATGTGTTTGGACACTGTATTACTTCTTTAGATGCTATGTCTATAGAAAGAAATAGCCATTATAACACTCTACCCCGAATTACTCTGTTAAGATGAATTCCGCAAGTTGTATGCCAATTTTACCTATTAACACATAAACATATCATAAAATAAAGTCTTCAAGAACAGTACTGAGTCCATAAAGTCTTTTTGAATATTTTGCAGCAATTGTCTTATAATCATGACTCTTCTCTTATTTCTAGATCAGTTCTATCAAAGTTCCAATGCCTTACATTTATTAACTGTCTTTCACTTGGATAGATTCTCCAATATTAAAAATATATACTTTTTTTAAGTCTCCACCCACCGTGAAAACACACACACTACCACTAAAATGTACCTCAACCCATTGCAATCCCGCATGAATAAAATTCAACTGCATTCTATCAAAGGGTCCTCCTGACCTCCCAATGTGACTAAAAGTGACTACAGTCTTTTTGCCAGCATTTATTTGTTGACAGGTAACAAACTTCTGGCACACAGCTTCAGCAACCGCACGAAATCGTGGATAGTACCATGTCTGTCTGAACACCCTTACCATTGCATCTCTTCCAAGGTGCACCGCACAATGAATATGTCTTGCCATTGGACTCAAAAGATCACTAAGTAACACCGCTCGTCCGTCATTGAAACCCAAATGTCAGCATCCCCTTTATCACATCCAGTCTTGATTCATGCATACCTTTTCTGCTCTGAGACTTCGTCCTGCAGGCGCTTGAGTTCATCCCAAGTGTCGTCCATAGCTAACATCATGTTGAGTTCAGTTCTCTCTCTCCCATATATTCTCTAGTGAATATGCCCCCTTGCTAGGCACAAAAGCGTGCAATCTCATCGGCATACTTATTTCCGAGAGAAACCGTCCCATGTTCCGTATACTTTACAACAGCGATTTCGCTGCAAAGCCTCTAACAGTTGTCTAACATATTCCCCATTCCTGACGGGAGAACCAGATGATGTCATATAACCTCTTTGAGACCATAGCTGTCCGAAATCATGAACCACACCGAACTCATACTGACTGTTGGTGTAGATGGTGATTCGGATCTGATCAGCTGCCAGGCAGGCACGCGTCAAGGCAATGATTTCAGCCACCTGTGCGGAGTGTACGACTTCTAGACATGCAGATTCAACCTCTACTGAGATGGAACACACAGCAAACGCTGCTCTCAACTGGCCAACATTGTCCCTTAGGCATGAACCATCTACAAAGAAGATCTCATCAGGGTCAGGCAAAGGTTCATCAACAATATCGGGACTCGGTTTGGTGCAGAGTTCAGTCACATCGAGACAGTCGTGGTCCTCAAAATCTTCATCATCTACATTTGGCACAGGCATCAATGTAGCGGGATTCAAGACAGAACACCTTCTCAGAGTCACATTCTCCGCAGCAAGTATGACCTGCTCGTTGCGTGTGAGTCTGTAATTGGTCAAGTGATGTGTCTTAGTCCTCGTCATCAACAGTTCAACAGAATGTGGAACATGCACAATCAACGGATGACCCATTACAATACTTTCACATCTCTCAATGCTGACACCGATTGCAGCAACGGATTTGAGACATCCGGGCAACGCTGAAGCTACTGGTTCTAAAGTAGCTGAGAAGGAGCAACTGGTCTACGGACACCTCCATTATTTTGAGTCAGGACTGATAATGCGCAACCTTCCCTCTCACAATAGAACAGTGAAAAGGACTTGTTGTAATCAGGCATTCCCAGAGCCGGAGCACGACATAAGCTCTTGGGTCTAAGAAAGCCTTCAAACAATCGTCCCATGGCACCAGATCGCTCACGTCCTTGTGTGTCAGTCTCTGCTAAGGCTTTGCCGTTAAGGAGAAATTGGGAATCCATTGATGACAGTAACCAACCATCCCTAGGAACATCCTGACCTCCTTTTGCGTGGTAGACACAGCCATACTTGTGATTGCTTCAATGCGATCTGGTGACACCTTTCTCTTGCCTTTCTCAATTCGATGACCCAAGTATTGTACCTCACTCAAACAGTACTGCAACTTGTTTGGGGACATCTTGTTTCCATTCTCTGCTAAGTGATTCAATAAAGCAATTGTGTCAATCCTGCAGGCATCCTCTGTCTCGGCCGCAATGAGGAGATCATCAATGTATTGCACAAGAACAGAGTTCTGTGGCAAAACAAGACTCTCAAGGTTCTTCTTCAAGATCTGATTGAAGATTGATGGATTCTCTGTATACCCTCGAGGGATACGACACCATGTTAACACACGATCTTGCAACCGGAAAGCAAAAAAAATTTGGCTTTCCTCATGCAGGGGTATCGAAAAGAAGGCTTGACACAAGTCAATTACCATAAACCATTCAGCTTTGCATGGATTCTGAAATAGTATCGCTGATGGATTCGGTACCACCGGACAACATGGAACAACAATCGTGTTGACCTTTCGAAGGTCTTGCACGATCCTAAACTTCCCACTCGGCTTCTGTAATCACATAATGGGTGAATTGCATGTACTGCCCATTATCTGCTTCAAATTCCTTGCTTGATCATGGACTTGATTACAGGTTTAATACCTGCAAGTGTCTCTGTTAACAAATTGTACCGAGGTGTCCTTGGGAACTTAACATTTTGCTTGACCTGGATCTTGACTGGCTCAACCCCCTTAATCAGTCCAAACTCTTCTCCTGTGAAGCCCCACAGATCCTGTGAGACAGAGTCTCTCAAATCCAGTGGAAGCTCTTCCACCGTCAACACAGGGTGCATTTCTATACACAAGTGTTGATTTGCAACTTTGAAGGTGGCATCAACATCATTGGTCTGCAATTCGACTCCCTTAGAGGTACAATAGATGGTACAATTTAGCTTGCACAAAAGGTCTCGTCCTAACAGGCAAACAGGACTTGAGT
Organism: Lissotriton helveticus; assembly: GCF_964261635.1. Classification (NCBI taxonomy): domain Eukaryota; kingdom Metazoa; phylum Chordata; class Amphibia; order Caudata; family Salamandridae; genus Lissotriton; species Lissotriton helveticus. The sequence continues at coordinate 769,298,738 of NC_136059.1, forward strand.
CGCACATCACGAACTGGTGTCGATCTCAGAAAGTCCCTATCCTTACAGGAATCAGTTCAATCAATGGGTTAGTCATTTTCTTGTCACTACTCCTAAAACTTGGATGGATTGTCCTGAGAGGGGTAGGTTGGGAACTACTGCAGATCCAACAGTAGAACGGGTAGCACCAGTATCAACCAAAAAGGTGCTAGGATGACCGTCAACATCCGCCTCTACTAACCGTCCCCTCTGGTCTACCTCTAAGACTGCCCCAAAGAGTGCAGTCCTCCTCCCCCTCAGGCACCTTCATTGTAGCGGGACTGAACGTTAGTCATCTAAATCTTCAAACGGGCATCTGTCTATACGTCCTAGGTCCCTGTGGAATCCTCGGAAGTTTGTGGAACTTGCACCTGTGGCACAAAAGTCCCCCTTGCATGGACCTGGGTCTCATCACGGTATTCACAACCTCAGGTACCTGCACCATCTCCTCTTCCTCCTGCTGGACTTGATTTGCTGGATTCAATCTACACTCTTGTTTCCAATGCCTGATTTTGTGATGGAGATGACACATAGTAGTCTTTTTCAGTTTTGCCACATCCACTCCTGTCTTGGGATCTACAGGCTTTCCCGTTCCTTGGCCCTGGGCAATCTGAGCTCCTCCCTGATTGTTCCCCTGTCTTCTTCCTAGCATTCCTCCACTTGGCTGTACCTGGAGTTCCCTGTTGGCAGTTTGCATTTGGACTAGCATCAGCTTATCTTTAAGCTTTCTGTGCTTCGAGTCCACCTCGTCACTGCAATACCTGGCATATCGTAATATTTTATCGACTGACTTATTCTGCCAGCAGATCAGATGATGCTGACTCATGAAGCTAATTTCTGGTCTCAAGCCTAAAACGAACTTGGAGACAAACTGTCCCATATCATTGGGGTCTATGGTGTCTAGCCCACTGTACTGCTTAAAGGCCAGTTAGAGCCTCTCATAATACTCATGCATGGTTTCCTTTGGTTCCTGAATGGTTCTATTTATCTTAACCCAATCAATGTCCTGTGGCGATATCTTGGATTTCAACCACGTGATTACTTGCTCAAACTTTTTCATGACAATATGTGAAGGACCATTTGTAACAGGATCCCTATCTGGTTCAGAAGTCGGCCAATTGACTGCAACCTTACAAGTTACCCACAAGTCACCTGGTACTACAATCAATCAATCAATCAATCATGCCATTTGTATAGCGCACTACTCACCCGGGAGGGTCTCAAGGCGCTTGGGGGGAGGGGTATGCTACTGCTCGAACAGCCAGGTCTTGAGTTGTTTCCTGAAGGCGAGATGGTCCTGGGTCAGCCGAAGGTGGATGGGGAGGGAGTTCCAAGTCTTGGCAGCCAGGTAAGAGAAGGATCTTCCTCCGGCGGAGGCTCTTCGGATGCGTGGTACGGCTGCGAGGGCGAGGCTGGTGGACCGTAGATGGCGGGTGGGCGTGTAGAAGGTCAGGCGGTCGTTGAGGTACTTGGGGCCCAGGTCGTGGAGAGACTTGTGTGTGTGGGTGAGGAGCCGGAACGTGATCCTCTTGTCGACGGGGAGCCAGTGCAGTTTCCTCAGGTGGCTGGAGATGTGGCTGCGTCGGGGGACATCCAGGATGAGTCGGGCAGAGGCGTTCTGGATGCGCTGGAGTCTTTTCTGTAGCTTGGCTGTGGTTCCGGCGTAGAGGGCGTTTCCGTAGTCCAGTCGGCTGGTGACGAGTGCCTGGGTGACAGTCTTCCTGGTCTCGGTCGGGATCCAGCGGAAGATCTTGTGAAGCATACGCAGGGTGTTGAAGCACGATGAGGAGACGGCGTTGACTTGTCTGGTCATCGAGAGGGAGGGGTCCAGGATGAAGCCCAGGTTGCGTGCATGGTCGGTTGGCTTGGGTGCGGTGCCCAGGGCTGGGGGCCGCCAGGAGTCGTCCCAGGCGGAGGGCGAAGATCCCAGGATGAGGACTTCCGTCTTGTCCGAGTTCAGTTTCAGGCGGCTGTCCTTCATCCACTCGGCGACGTCTTTCATCCCTTCGTGTAGGCAGGTTCTGGCGGTGTCAGGGTCTCTGGTGAGGGAGAGGATCAGCTGGGTGTCGTCGGCGTAAGAGATGATGTTGAGGTTGTGCTGGCGTGCGATGGCTGCGAGAGGTTTCATGTAGATGTTGAAGAGTGTTCAAGTCAACCCACAGCACCTTTGAAATCTTAACAAACCAATTAACCTGCTTATATCATTCAACAGGCTTCTCCTTCAGCCGAGGAAACTCATTCGTAAAGGCTGCCAAATTACCTCTACTCCAAGGCACATGCACATACCCTCCATTGGATACCTCTCGCAAAGGGTAATTCTCTACTCCTACCATTCCCCCTTCTGGTGGCTGTGTCTCTCCTACGCTCTTTTTGTTGCTCTTCTTTTTGGACCATCTTCCTTCCCACTTGTCAAGCATAATCCATGCATGTATCCCTATGATCAATTCCTGGATGTGAGCCTTCAGCCCTATAACTCTTTTCTCTTCCAATTCCTGATGACTGTACTGCAAGCTATGACTTCCCTGTAACATCTTAGTTTTGGACAGGTCTACCTCGTATCTTTTTGCCAAATCTGTTAACTTCTCATGTGCTGACCTTGCCTTATGAACCACATCTTTCGCCACAAATAACAACTCATCAGGCTTGTAAAGATCAACCTTCTCTAAAGGCAAGTTCCCATGTATGATCTCATCTACCTCAGCCTTCACCCTCACAACATCCAACATCTTTGCCCTTATGGCAACCTTCAGGGTTCCTCGACTAGATGCTCCACTCAGTTCCTCATTGTCTTTGCTCTGATTTCCACATCAGTTTCCTTCCGCAATATCCCTAAGAGCTGGTCTATTCCCTGCATTTCCGTGATCCCAACCTCCTGTCATCCTGTCATTCTGATTCCTCACAGGTGGTTCCCACATCCTTAGATCAGATCTTGAGTCAGCAAGAGACCTTGGCCTCACTGTCCTTCCATCCACTTGTCCCCTTGAGGAGTCCGCAATGGCTGGCAACGGAGTACTCGATTCTACGGGCCTCTGTAGGTGAGCTATTCCGTTTACTATACCATTTCCTCCTGAGCCATTTCCTTCTCCTGCTACTGACTGTGCTAGACTCCCATTCTTCACTTGATCTGGATCATACACTGAGACTATAGGGCCAATGGTAACCGGCACTGTAAGAGCATCTCGTAGCCTCGTAACGCCTGTAACTCCATGAGTCTCTGGTCTTGCGAGGGTTTGCGTTCCCATCCCTTCTGTACTTGTTGAAATTCTCCCAACCACTGTCGCACTAGGCTGAGTCTGTGATCCTCCATTTCCCTCGGTTGTTCCTGCCTTTCCCTCTACTGAATCTGGATTGTATGGAGGCGGCTTCTCCATCCGTTGTCCTCTGCTCGCGATCCCCCGACAACCATCACCTTGGGCTCTATGACTATGGGGACTCAATGAGTATCCTCCTCTAGATTTCCCCTTACTCCAGAGATAACCATCCTACTCTGCTACCAACTGATTACGCCAGATCCTTATCTCAATTTTATCAGATCTTACCATTTATAAGGATCTTCGGTCGACTGGATCTTTTTATCTGCTGAGAGGTGTAAAGGGGAGAAAACCGATACAATCACCTTCATCTACAAGACTCATCAATTTAGACTCAGAAGGATCACTGACTCCGTCTTTCAATTTAAGAGTTTTATCACAAAGCCAAGAATAATTGAACATACAAGTACCTCATTACGAGGTTGAAAAAATACATAGGCAGCAACACGAAGTTCATCCTACGGATTAACCTAATTCGGTGCAACGTAAAAAGGATAAGCAATTCCAGAAGAAATGAAACAAGCGACAATTGATCCGATATCCAAAGTAGTCTTCATCAGATTACAGAAAAAGGAAAATGAATTGATTAGTTCTGTCCCAACTCTAACACTAAGGTGACATCCCTGCATAACTTCCGGGCGGTCACCAAGACGGACTCTGCTGACTGAGGCTGATCCCAGCTTTTCAAGTGGATTCCTGCATGAGCAGCACAGAGAGCCGAGGCACTGGGAACCGAGGCACCATGAGCCGAGGCACCGAGAACCAAGGCACCGGGAGTCGAGGCACCGAGAACCGAGGCACCGGGAGCCGAGGCACGAGAACCGTAGCACTGGGGGCGGCTGCTCCGAGGCACTGGGGACTGAGGCACTGGTGACCAAGACACCAGGAGCACCGGGGCGGTAGCACCGGGGACCGCGGGGCCATGGAGGCCACAGAAGCAGCGGACACGGAGCTGCTTGAATCGGCTATTGGGGAGTTTGGCCTGGGTATCCCCGAAGCCATCTACTACCCAACAGGACATAGGGGCATGGATTACCGCACCACTGATGCCTCTCGTTCTGACTCTTCCGCCTCATTCGGAGCTTACCTTGCTCCTATTGATTATCCAGCCTTGGCGCAGGTCGGGCTCCTCCAGATGACTCCGAATGGTGTTGCTCTAAGGCGTGATCTCCCGTCTTCATGGGACTTCAAGACGTCTTGGCTGATGCCCAGTGGCGCCGTTTGGTTCGGCTATTAAGGAGTCCGGCCTGGGTTCTCCCGCGGCTGTCTCCTACCCAGCTGGACATTGGGGAAAGACATTCCTCGTCTCAGTGCTGCTTCTGTTCTCTACCTCTGCTTACTGCCTCGGATCGAGTTGCCGCTGATGAATGATAATGGGTCCAGCCTTGGAGCAGCTTTGTCTCCATCGGCTGCCTGCCAGTCCTTGCTGCTGCCTCGCAGCCTCCCCATGCTGGCTACCTACCTGGATATGCTCCGCCTCGTCCCCGAATCCTGAGAACCTAAGATAACTTTTTCCAGGTATGGGGGCGTGGGAGCCACGACCGGCAGATTGTCTACACCGATGCCCCAGTGGACCCGAGCCTCCACGCATCCTCTCCCTTCCTCACCACCTTTGTCTTTGGAACTACATACCCCCCTTGACTTCTTTTTTGCACTTCAATTCACGCTCCCTGGGTCACTTACATGGACTTTATGACTATTTATTTTTTGTCCTGCCCGCCATTTTGTTGGTGCTCTCTATGCCGATTCCTCCCGACCCAGACCTGCCATCTTGTTGAACCTTTGTCCTTTACCCTTTTCCCTCGTTCCCCCTTGACGATCTTCAAAGGGTTCTCCCTCTTTCTGATTTGCCTTTTCTCCTTCCCCTCGTATCCCTGCACCCTCTCTCATAATACAACTTTTGTCCCACTCTACCTTCCCTCCCCCTTTTGATTTTCCCACTTCCCATGTTAATTTCCATGCAACTGTCTTTTATTTTACTGTATCTTGATTGTACTCTTATCGTTTCCATGTATTCATTATGTAACTTATTTAAACTCGTAACTTACAACTCGCTGTGGTGTAACCTAATGTAAAGCTCTCTGATACCTATGGGTCTAGCCAGCGCTATATAAAACTCATTAAATAAATACATAAATATATAAATAAACATCTTTCAGGCAAAGTAGAGAAAAGGTGTCAGCTTGTGAAGACTTCCTAAGAAGTACATTTACTTTGGAGAGGGTCAGAAACTATCTAAGTCTTCATCCTAGAATCTATCCCTTCTCTTACCCTCCTAATGGCTCTCTACTCTCATCAGCCCTCTCTGCCTGGTCTGCCTCTCCTTCCTCGGGGCACTGTCCCTAATACAAAATGCACAACTCCTAAATCACACCCCAACATACCTCCTCTGGATGCACATCTTCGGCAGGTGATTTTCCACAACTAGTGCTTCGTCTAAGAACAGTTTAGTTGTCCTTGGGTCCCGGCTTCTCCAGCAAGTTTCCAATTATCGAATTCCACTGCTACTTTGTAACAGGTCTCCTCCATACCTAACTCCTAAAACAAAGAGCATCAGTCTAGCTAACGAAAAAAATGTTCTGGCACCTGCAACGGAAAGCATGTGAACAAATCAACCTTGCACATACAAATCTGCTGACTACATTCTATTGAGAGGCTTCCCAAAGAAAAATATACTTCAGGCCTTCTCGACTCTGCTAACATAAGAAACCATGAACAGGCCTTTCTGGCAAAACGTGAATATTCATTTAATTCAGGCCTTTACACATCCAAACCTACATAAGATTAATACATTGCATTTCTAAGCATTACATTTGTTTACCTTAAAGCACCTTTTGTCATTCCTACACGTGCAGACTTTTATAGTGCACGTTTAAATCTAATGCATTACATTACGCACAAACTGATTCATGACGCACTAACATTAGGCAGTCACAATTTAGATGTTGATTACACTTTCAGCTAACACAAACTAATTTCCTAACATTACACATACATTTTTAGTTATTACATCTGATTTTCTAATGATTAGGGGCCATATGTATCAACAAACTATTTTGCATTTCCTAAATAGCGAATTTTAAGGAATCGCTATTTAGCGATTCCTTAATATTCCTTATTTGCGAATTCACATTTTGCAAATTCGCAATTAAGGAATAATTTCCATTGCATTCCTATGGGCCAGGAGGCCCATAGGAATGATTGCAAAATAATTCTCAAATTGCGAATTCGCAATTTGCTAATCGCAATTTGAGAATTATTTCAAGGGTGCAGTGGTGTCTCAAAGACACCCTGCTGCACCCCTGAAATATACATGTGTGTGCATATGGCGCACATACATGCCCTATGGGCATGTGTGTGCATCACATGCCACCTTAAAAAATGCCAAAATATGCATTTTTTGAAGAATTCGCAAGTTACCATCAACTAAAAGTTGGTGGTAATTTGCGAATTCTTAACCATATTTCGCTAGCCAAAAATGCTACATACATAGCATTTAAGGAATCGCAAAATTGCGATTCCCTAAATACTATGTCAAAATAAGGAATCGCACAACTTTGCAATTCCTTATTTTGGGAATGTTTCATACATCCCAAAACATGCAAAACGGACGTTTGCGAGTCGCAAAGGCCGAAATTCTGCGAATTTCGGCCTTTGCGATTCAAAAACGGCTTGATACATATGGCCCTAAATGCTTAATTCAACCCAGATTACATATGGATGCGGACTATTTATTTTATTTTATTTAATGCGATTTTATATTGCGCGAACATTATCCGAAGGTGTCAGAGTGCTTTACAAAAGAACAAGTTGCGTTACATAAGGACTATCGATTACATGAGTCACAATAAAAGAGACAAACCGAAAACATTTCAAATGTACAAGTTGTAAAATTACTCATGGAAGAGATACAAACAGAACAAATTGCAAATGTACAAGTTGTAAAGTCACTCAAGGAAGAGAAACAAACGGATAAACTCTAACATCACATAGGAATGGTAGTAAATACAAAGGTCTACTACATATACTAGTGGCTAGAGTTATATATATACAAATAGTAAATTCACTCAGGATTACATTTTTACAGTAATAATTACACCTTAGCAATCTAAAGGGCAAGGGCAGTAAGAGGGGGGAGAACAGAAAGAAAGGGAAAGGAAGGCAGAATAAGGACAGGAAGGTGAAACAAAACGGGCGAGGGACCAGAGGTATGAACAAGATCGACAACGAGGAGTAAGTCCATGGCACAGGAGAGAAGATTGAAAGGTCGCCCGGCTGGGACAGAGGAAGAGGTCAAAGATCATTAAGTTGGCGGATAAGGGACAGGGGAGTCAAAGAAGAAAGTCACAAAATGGCAGGGAGCATAAGAGTCCAAGTCAGAAAGTCAAGGGAGCAAATTCCAAAAACAACAAGAGCAAATTTTGCGGACGGTAACTAGAGAGGGGAAAGAGCCAGAGAGCCAGGAGGGAGGAGGGCAGTCGGTTTCAAAGTCATAGCTGTACTGTCCATGAGCAAAATGTCAAGGCAGCGGGGGCAGTAGTGTCCAATCCGGTGTCCATAGGTCAAGGAAGCATGTTGCAGGCGCCAAAGCAGCAGTCCATAGAGCGGGAGGCAACAAAGAGTGGTGCAGAGACTTCATACCTCCGCTATGTCCCCAAATCGGGCCAGATGTCTTGTGAGGAGGCGAAACAGTCAGCAGCAATGCGGGCATGCAGTGAGTGGCCCCTCCCCCACCGGCTATGTCTGCCTCGTACCGATGTTGCGGGCAGGCAGGACAACCTCGATGGCAGTCTTTTCCTACAAGGGGTAAACCGGCAGAGCTGTACCTTGGGGTGGGGACGGCGAGAGGGCTCCGCAGATCGTCAAAGCTAGATGCAGCGCTATCAGGCTCCCATCTTATGACCTCATGGGTGCAAGCTCGGTATCCTCCAAACGCCATCTTAGTTCATGGTTGCTGAGGAGCGTTTCGTCTTATTGCTCAGCTCACCAATGATCAAGGGAAGTGATGTTGTGTTCTGCGATAGCCACAGACATTCCGATAGCGGAATTTGTGCTTCATGTGGGTTTTAACAGTGGAGGCTGGTGTTCATGGGCGAGATAGGCGTAACCCGGACACCCTTGGGGCATTAAAAAAATATGAACTGGAACACCGAGCAGCTAGCAATAAATTGTGCTGGCTGCTCAGTGAACAAACATGGGTAAATCCAGGTTTTTCTTTGAGGGGGTGGGGGATGATGGCATTGGCACTTGACTACAAATTTAAAAATAACTTGAAGCTCTATCAGGGTCACCACATCCTTCACTCCAGTTTGTACAAAGGGAAGAGAAGGAAGACTACATCAATAGGAAATTGATTATGACAAGCAAATGAATCAGACATAATCAGTCATTTTTTAATCTTTTGTGTCACGAATTTACCTGTGTTTTAAAAAAAACTGCACTTACTCTGTCTCTGGCATCTTAAGGACTTGCTCCTCGAAACTGACCGCGCAGCGGATTTAGCGCTGCAGCGGAACCGCCAGAACACAAACAGAACTGCCGCCATTGACGGCGCGCTGCGAGGCCACGCCCACTTCGAGGCCACGCCCCCCGCCCTTGGTATATAGACGCTGACTGATAGCGTTTCTTGCCAGATCCACATACCCTCCTGAGGCGGAAGCCGGGAGTTTGCACTGTTCATTTTTTAATCTTTTGTGTCACGAATTTACCTGTGTTTTTAAAAAAAACTGCACTTACTCTGTCTCTGGCATCTTAAGGACTTGCTCCTCGAAACTGACCGCGCAGCCGATTTAGCGCTGCAGCGGAACCACCAGAACACAAACAAAACTGCCGCCATTGACGGCGTGCTGCGAGGCCACGCCCACTTCGAGGCCACGCCCCCCGCCCTTGGTATATAGACGCTGACTGATAGCGTTTCTTGCCAGATCCACATACCCTCCTGAGGCTGAAGCCGGGAGTTTGCACTGTTCAATTTTTAATCTTTTGTGTCACGAATTTACCCGTGTTTTTAAAAAAACTGCACTTACTCTGTCTCTGGCATCTTAAGGACTTGCTCCTCGAAACTGACCGCGCAGCGGATTTAGCGCTGCAGCGGAACCGCCAGAACACAAACAAAACTGCCGCCATTGACGGCGTGCTGCGAGGCCACGCCCACTTCGAGGCCACGCCCCCCGCCCTTGGTATATAGACGCTGACTGATAGCGTTTCTTGCCAGATCCACATACCCTCCTGAGGCGGAAGCCGGGAGTTTGCACTGTTCATTTTTTAATCTTTTGTGTCACAAATTTACCTGTGTTTTTAAAAAAAACTGCACTTACTCTGTCTCTGGCATCTTAAGGACTTGCTCCTCGAAACTGACCGCGCAGCGGATTTAGCGCTGCAGCGGAACCGCCAGAACACAAACAAAACTGCCGCCATTGACGGCGTGCTGCGAGGCCACGCCCACTTCGAGGCCACGCCCCCCGCCCTTGGTATATAGACGCTGACTGATAGCGTTTCTTGACAGATCCACATACCCTCCTGAGGCGGAAGCCGGGAGTTTGCACTGTTCATTTTTTAATCTTTTGTGTCACGAATTTACCTGTGTTTTTAAAAAAACTGCACTTACTCTGTCTCTGGCATCTTAAGGACTTGCTCCTCGAAACTGACTGCGCAGCGGATTTAGCGCTGCAGCGGAACCGCCAGAACACAAACAAAACTGCCGCCATTGACGGCGTGCTGCGAGGCCACGCCCACTCCGAGGCCACGCCCCCGCCCTTGGTATATAGACGCTGACTGATAGCGTTTCTTGCCAGATCCACATACCCTCCTGAGGCGGAAGCCGGGAGTTTGCACTGTTCATTTTTTAATCTTTTGTGTCACGAATTTACCTGTGCTTTTAAAAAAACTGCACTTACTCTGTCTCTGGCATCTTAAGGACTTGCTCCTCGAAACTGACCGCACAGCGGATTTAGTGCTGCAGCGGAACCCCCAGAACACAAACAAAACTGCCGCCATTGACGGTGTGCTGCGAGGCCACGCCCACTTCGAGGCCACGCCCCTACCCACTTCCGCTTCCCTGATAAACATGTGTACTCACCGGACGCGCAGCGGACGGGCGCAGTGGGCGCGCCGTTTGCACGCCGGAGGCGCGCCTAATGCAAGCCCGTCTGCGCCCGTCAGCGCCAAGTCATCGCCTCTCGCCAGTCCCCCTGGCCGGATTCCACAGAAACCCCTTCGTTACGATAAAGAACACCTCACTGCCTTGAACCCTGGACGGAGATGTGTCGATATCACAGGTACACTTGGCCACACGCACCTCCAATGTAAATCCTGCCCATTTACTACAACCAGCCCCTGTCGTTTACGACAGGCACAAGAAGTGCCTAAAGCTTCCCCCCTCTTGATCCTTCAACTCAATGTCAGATCTCTTACCAAACACTACCTGGAGGTAAATTCTCTCATACTTGATGAGAACCCGGACATTCTTTTTCTCTGCGAAACTTGGTTACGTGATGGCACGTCTGCCATACCTAACCTCACGCTTCCAGATGACTACCATATGTTGACTTTAAATCGAGATGCAAGAGGGGGAGGCATCGATGTTATCTTCAAAAAGCAATTTTCTTGCTCTTTCACCAAGGAAGATCTCCCCGGTTGTGAATGTGCCAGCTTTAAAATTACAACTAGCCCACACTTTGCCCTGTCGGGCCTTTATATCTACCGCCCACCTGGACCTGCCTCAAGATTTATCGAAGCCCTTCTTGAGGCAGTAAATTCTCTGGTGACTAAATCTGCAAATTTTACAATACTGGGTGATCTCAACCTCCACTTTGATGTACCCACCGATTCTACTATTAAAAATCTTCTTGCAGACCTATCGGCTTTACAACTTAACTCCTTAATCCAGGCCCCTACACATTCTGCCGGACATACCTTAGACCCGGTGTTTACCAACATCCAGGAGATCAAAACTGAGATGCCTGCTCCAATGGGATGGACGGACCACTATCTTATTAAACTAACTATACCGGTCAATGGTCCAGCGTATAAAACCAATCCAACTCGCCGCCTTAAAAGACCATGGCACAAACTATCAACCAGTGACCTTCATGTCACTCTAGGAGATTTCCATCGAGAAGATGACCAGGACATTAATATAACCTATGGCGCTCTTAACGACTGGATCACCAAAGGACTAGAGGCTCTTATGTTATGTTATGTTATTATTTCTTTTGTATAGCGCAACGGCTACTCAAAAAGAGTGTCCCGGCGCTTTAGGTAAGGAGAACTACATCGTCATAACACAACACATTAAAATGAGGAGCAAAAAAAACACAGTAAAACGAGCAGCTGAAAGGCCTACTGGATGAACAACCAGGTTTTAAGACCTCTCCTAAAAGCAAGTAGACTAGTGGCTTCCCGGAGTGTGAGCGGAAGCGAATTCCACATCTGTGGTGCCAGCAAACCGAAGGAGCGGTTTGCTTATTCCAGCCAAATGGGCTAAAGGGCGCACCTCACCCTCCAAGCCATGGTACAATGATACCCTTAAATCCATGCGCAAGGAATGTAAAAAAGCCGAGCGCACGTGGAGGAAAGAGTACAACAATGGGGATAAAAACAAATATCTATTGACACTAAAAATGTACCATAAAGCTATTTGCGCCGCACGCGCTACCTTCTACGCAGACAAAATTAACTTGAGTTCTAATCCCGCCAAAATAGTCTTCAATCTGGTCCAAGAACTTCAGAGAAGCAGGTTTCCTTCCCCCAGTATTACATCTGCGCAACAATGCGAGGATCTTGCCACATACTTCATAGAGAAAGTTAAAAAAATGTACAGTTCCTTCCCACAGCACTCCCCCAATCCCATTAACCCTACCAATCTCACCCCTGAATGTTCCCTCTTGACTCACATCCCAGAAATCTCTCATGACGACCTAAACAAACTATGTAGGAAAGTAAAGTCAGGCTCCCCTGCAGACCCTATGAGCCCCACTCATTTCGTGGACTCACTCAACTTTTTTCTGCCGTCTTTAGCTGCCATACTCAATCTTTCCTTTTCCTCTGCTAGTGTCCCGACGGCCTGGAAACAAGCTTGGGTCTCACCCATCATTAAAAAACCCGCTTTGGATCCATCTAAACCAGAGAATTTTCATCCCATACCTCTGCTACCATGGCTGTCCAAGCTTGCAGAGGCCCATGTTAACGGCGTCCTGTCTCAACATATGGACCAGAATAACATCCTGGACCCATCTCAAAATGGGTTCAGACCAGGCCACAGCACGGAGTCTGCCCTCCTGGCTACTACCGAACATCTCCGGACGATTTTAGATTCCGGTCAAAGTGCTGCGCTGATTCTCCTTGATCTCAGCGCGGCCTTTGACACGGTATCCCATGACATCCTTCTTAATCGTCTGGAGATGGTCGGAGTCTCTGGCCTTGCCTTGACATGGTTCGGCTCCTTCCTCAAAGATAGATCCTTCCGGGTGTCAGCCCCTCCATTCCTATCCAAACCCCATCCGATCGCACAGGGAGTTCCACAGGGCTCTGCTCTGAGCCCCTCCCTTTTTAACCTTTACGTGCAGCCACTTGCAGCAGTGGCCAAAGAGTGGGGCCTGACGCTGGTGTCCTATGCTGACGACACACAGCTGGCCATCACTCTCACGGAAGGCCCTTCTATCTTTGCCTCTAGATTCAGAGATGGTCTTGCGGCAGTGGCCCAATGGATGACGGATAACTACCTACAGCTGAACGCCGGAAAAACAGAAGTGCTGCTCCTTGGTAAAAACACCTGCCACTGGAATGAGCACTGGTGGCCGTCATCCTTGGGCCCCACTCCCCCTCCCAAGTCCCTTGTAAAAAATCTGGGAGTCTGGATGGATGCCTCACTCAGATACCAGACACACACCAAGAAAGTAGCTGCCACGTGTGTTGGTCTGCTGAGGAGTCTCAGCCCTATACTAGGCTTTTTTGACGCTAAAGTCCGCCAACTTATCATCCAAGCGACAATTCTGTCTCGATTAGACTACGCCAATGTCCTCCTCCTAGGTGCAAACAAAGGAGAAATAGCACGACTGCAGCGTGTGCAAAATGCTGCGGCACGAGCATTAGTCGGCCTCCCCCGCAGATGCTCGGTTAGAGCCACCATTCGCAAATTGCACTGGCTGCCCGTCAACTCCAGGATCCATTTCAAAACCCTTATCATGATCTTCAAAATTCTCAAACTTGAAAGCCCTATACTCCTACGACCTCTCCTCACTCCTTATGTTCCTCAACGTGATCTGCGATCCTCTAGCCATCATCTTCTGAGCATCCCCCGTACAAAGCTCTGCCGCATTGGCGGCCGCTCCTTTAGGGCTATGGGAGCCAAGCTTTGGAATGCTCTTCCTCTAAACATCCGCTGCATAGAAAATCTCCCCACCTTCCGTAAGGCCATTAAGACACACCTGTTCCCCCTCTCTCCAAACCTTCCCTTCCTTCCCTCTCTTTCTAGCTTAGGATGGGGACTGTGGCCCTCTTTAGCGCCGGGACTACTCTATGCTGGGGCAGCTGTTTGCGCTTTACCAAAACCATAGAATAGAATAAAGGACGTAACCAGATGTTAATGAAAAATAAACATGACATGTGAAACTTAGAGTTACCAATGTTTGTAGCACTGAGTAAAAGTACTTAGTATCTCCCTGTTGCTCTCCCTTAAATGGTCCCGAAGGACCTAAATACATTTCACAAATAAATTTCTCTTTGTTTTTCAGAAGTAATCCAGGTTTATTAATCCTTATAGTTCTTCATCATGAATGAATAAGCTAATTCAAACACATTTCCAATTTCCGAAATGTGTTTGAATTTGCTTATTCATCCATGAGATGTATCATGATGAAGAACTTTAAGGATTAATAAACCTGGATTACTTCTGAAAAACAAAAAGAAATGTATTTGTGAAATGTATTTAGGTCCATCAGGACCATTCAAGGGAGTGCAACAGGGGGACACTAACTGCCAGACTCATCAATGTCCCGATTTGCGAGTCCTTAATAGCGATTATTAAGGAATCACTATTAAAGACTCGCAAAACGGGATTCATGTAGAAATCGCATGTAGAATCGCAATCGAAATCAAATAGGCCCATAGGAATGAATGGGGAGTAATTCCTTATTTGCGATTAGCAATTTGCTAATCGCAAATAAGGATGCGATTTCAAGGGTGCCAGGGGTGTCCAAAGGACACCCTGTAGCACCCCTGAAATGTAAATGTAGACTGATGTTGCGCACACACATATCCAAAGGACATGTGTGTGTGTAACATACAACTCAGAAAAATGCACTAAAGTGCATTTTTCTAAGTTTTCGCTATTTACCACAAGGTTACACTTCGCGGTAAATAGCGGCCCCATATTGCGAATTCGCAATTTTAAAAAGGTCCATGAATAGCATTTAAGGAATCTCTAATTGAGATTCCTTAAATGCGATTCTTCGCAATTAAGCGATTTTGTTAATTGCGATTTTTGCATTTGGGATGATGAATCCCAAATGCAAAAATAGCGCTCGCAAAGGGCCGGATTCTCAGAATCTTGCCCTTTGCGAGACGATTTTACATTGATGAATCTGGCCGTAAGTACTTTTACTCAGTGCTACAAACATTGTTGAATCTACTCCCCACTGGCCAGAGGGAGATACCCCGTTAGCACCCAAGATATCTAAATCGCCAGTTTAATTGCCAAATTCGAAGTTACTAGTGTGCCTCACTATCACAATTCCTCGAAACTTAGAATTAACTCATCCATTCCTTTTCACTACATGAATAGAAACGTAGATAGAAGTCAAGGGAGCTTTATCTGCGAGTGTGTGCTTTAATATCAATATGCTGAGGGAATGTTGCACCCTATTGTTTATCATTATTATTCCTTAGAAGAGATCTTTCTTTCTCTCTCTGTCTCTCACACACACACCCACACACACCCCCCCCCCACACACACACACGTATGCACTCTCTCTCTCCTGCACATGGGATCAGTGAGTGCCACTTTCTGAGCATTGCGGTTCGTATCTAACAGTGGATAATAACATGTAAGTACAATAGTATCTCTGTCTTACGATATTCTGATAGTGTTGGACCATATTGCACTGTTAGTGGATACATTAGGAAAGAAAGGTTAAGACCTGTTTTTGTGCATTGTACACACAGACCATGCTTTGAACTTAGTTAACTGATTTTATCTGTGCTTAAGTGACAATGCCTTAAATGAGTACCTCTTTGATTGGTGAGTGATTATTACCCATGACTTTAATTACCGTAGTTTTTCACTATAAAATAATTTCACAGCGATGAATCAATCTTAATAATATTTAAAATATATATTTAAGTAGAAAACAGTTTTTACAACATTCCATACAGCACTAAGCCTTCCAATATCTCTGTATCCAAATGTAGATGCAAATCTGTGCTATGAGTATGTATACATTTTTTTAACTATTGATGCTGAATTTTTTCTTGCGTTTTTGTTCTTACAGACATCACTGGTCAGTTTTTAAATATTTCTCTTACTTTATGTAATATGTTTGTTGAGTTTTCTTTTTAGCATCACCATATTATCAATTTAGAGGCATGATAACGACAATATTAAAGAATATAAACATTTTTATAATTTGCAATGAGCTAATGAAACCGTCTCGTTTTGTATAATGTTAGTACAAATCAAAATTTAAATACAAATCCTTGAAATGTTTTAACGTAAAACATTGTAACTTTTATATATTGAAATGAAGGAGAATTAATTTTTCTGTAGACACTATGGGGCATTTATACGTAATTTTAGGGATTATACCACCATCAATAATCACATAAATCAGACCCCTAATCTGTTAAAATAGTGAAATATAAGGGGAAATGATCTGATGCCAAGGTTCAGTAAGATGAGACTTTATCAGATGCCTCCTTCTACAATTTTGTCAATTGTTTTACAGTTTTACCAATTACGAAGTACAGTTGAAGGCGTCGTCCCTTCTACACATGTAAAACATGTAATAACCTTTCTACGTGCCCTGTAATGAGATGTACATGCCTCTTTAATCGCATAGGTCTTTCTCCAGTGCTACTCCATTTGTCTTTCCTCTAGTTTAATAAGTAATAGTTCAACTAAAAGCCATGAGCCAATCCTTTTTGTTATAAACTAATTTCTTATTTTTTAATGGGTCCATTACATTTGAAATTAATCTGAATTCCGCTGGTATTGTTGCAAGATAACCTGTAAACAAATTGGAAATTTAGACCGTGATCTTGAAGATTCCTGACCTACAAGTGGATTTTGATAATGGAATGCTGATCTTGAGTTGAATCATAACTTTATCATCTCAAGATAAAGGAATCCGTGATGTTCGACCATGGATACATTAGCATCTGTAATAATTAGAATAAGATGAAGACTTCTTATATGGACCAGACCTAATTTTTGCTAAATAAATCCTATCCCCTTTAGTAAATGCAAAACAACTTTTACAAAACCGGAATCCTCGTCTAATCTTTTAATAAAATCACTCAAAATATTTCTTCATCAAAGACACTACTTCACAAAATAACTGGACTTTGGTTAAGAATGACTTGCCATGTGTAGGTGGACGATTCAATGCTGTGATAAAAGTAAACTAATCCGCCACAGCTGAGCATTTAGGGCCTCATTTATGAGATTTTGCCATATGGCAGCACCGCAGGCCTTCCTGCTGCGCCATGAATGTTGCTGGGAATGGCCCCAGCAACACCCACTGCACACCCTACTAATGCAGAACACAGCATTAAAGGGAATAATATATACGAGGCAGCATTAAGCCAAAACAAATGGCTTAGTGCTGCCTCTTAAATATGGAGCAGGCTCCTGCACCACGGAACGTCACAAAAAGTGATGCACCAGCGGCAACACGGGTCTCATAAATGAGGCCTGTGTTGTTAAAGATCCAAAGCTTATGACGCCTCACCAAATGCAGTCGAAGAGTAACTCATTTGCACCGAACAATGTCAGTCCATTAAACACAACCCACTAGAGTCACTGGGCACCCTATGAACCAGGCATTGAGCCTTTGGACAATCCCTTTACCACCCTTACCTATCCCTTTTGCCAGGAATAGAATCCCAGGTTCATTTTGGCTGGACGTTTTTCGGTAACCTGATTTTATGTACTGTTTTTAGATTTTCAGGCACTCATGCTCAAGGCTACTGCATTATCAGCGCTTGCATCCGGAATGCTGAGAAACTAGTGAAAGTATGCGACGGAGTTGATGCTTTGTGACATACTGTCTGACACTGTTATCCTAATGTCTGGTATACTTTGCTTCACCCTTATAAAAACATATTTTAAATATATACCTCTGACTGGATATTGGATGCATTGTGTGTAAGGATTTGTGTCATAACATATCTCAGTTCCAAGCCCTCTAACACCGACTGGAGCAAGCCTTCATGGTTCAATTTGAATAACTATGAAAGTCTACTGTACAAAACAAGTAACTTGGTTATCCAATAGGTTATCAATATTTCCAGAGACATGCTTGCTCACTGAAAAAGTATTGTGAATCAGGTCTGTGAGTCAGCATGTCTTATTTTAATTAGAACAGTTTCTATTTTTGGCTGACATCTTTATCCATTCAAAACCTCCATATCTACTCACTGCCATTCAGGAAACCTTTTGGTTGACACCAGAATTAAAATCTGTAAAAGAAAAGAAAATAGTCATCAACGACGGGGCAAGCAAACACGTGCACTCTTATAGTGTAATGTGAAATGCAACAAAAAGAAAGTACCTCGGAAAGTGTGAGCAGTGGAAGGACACACACTGCTCACAAAAGCAGTACTTGAGCCATGTTCCAGGGGAGGGACAAACACACGAAGAGGAAGCAAAGCTACGTTGACCGAAGAGGAGTCAGTAAATGAGAGTGATGGTAAAGCCAACTAATGGTAAGAAGTGGGCAGGCTCTAAGCTCTATGTATGTAAATAAAATGTCTCCCGAGTGACAGTGCATGGGCTGTCTCGGGAGAACCTAAAAAGGTGGTAGGTATCCACATGCACAATTGTATATATTTTGAAACTTTTCTGCAAAAACTCTTGTTTATGCATAGCTACCAGGGAGTGAAACAAAACAGGCTCCTTTCTTATGCTTGCGTATCAGATTCAACACCTTCCATATACAGCTCACGCTTCTTCTCCTTCCTTATCAGGTGTGCCCTCCAAAAGCATGCTGAGGAAACTGGGCACTTAGTGGTTTTTGTAGGTAGTATGAAGCCTTATGTAACATGCATGGTACAATATAGGCCATTGAAATAATGCCCTTACCCAGATTAGAAAGTGCTAATGTCAGTCGTCCTCTTCACAAAGAAAGTTAGATATGTGCTCAAGTAGAGTGCACTATACATTTCGAGCAAAGTTCCAACTTTCTTGGAATTCACAGACTTCCAGGAGCCTTCCGAGGAAGCTATGAGCTGCACGTGATATTCACAAATGTGTGGAATTATATCATGCTGGCATAATTTTACCTGTGAGTAAATCTATTTATGAATGCAAATTATGTTGTGAATCACAAGGTTGAATTTGCAGTCATAAATTCTGCAAGATATGTAGCTTGTGAATCGAAACATAGAGAACTACTTTTCCATATAACAGTTGCAAGTCAGTATTGAAAAAAACAGATTTTTTAATTTCATCACCTTCTGCTAGATTTTCTTTAGACCTCATTTCTTGCGTACTTTTTGAACACGCACACCCCCTCATGTAATTTAAATTCACCTTGAGAAAAATTGCCATTTCCAAACAGCGGAGTAATGAGTTTGTGCTAGAACAGAGGCGCGCAATGCAATTTCCTCCTCCGCAGTACCTGCTGCAAACGTCCCAGGGGTGGCATCTGGCTCGATTTCCTAAGCAAATCTTTTATCGTGATGAGGTTGCCTGCCTGTGGATGGAGCTATTTCCAGGCATATTTGTAGGCACGCCTCTGAAAGGACGCAGTCATAAAATGCCTCCATTCACATCTACGGAGATAGACGATGTAATGAGAATTCTTTCAGACATTAAGGGCAGTTCTTCCTCTCTCCTCTTTACTATCAGGAAAGAAGTAGGCAGTGAAGAAATACAGAGAATTGCGTTCCTGCAATTTGTAAATGCTTTTTCCTCCCTCTCAACTCTGCTTCGTGCAGCCATTGCCAATCTTTTCCACATAACCCTCTGTGCCAGTGTGTGTCATTATTCATCCCAAAAAATGCATTTCGTAGTAAGGTAAATAGTTCTCGCGTAATATGATTGTATGTACTCTTACACGCATTTGTGAACTGGCCCCAAAACATCTCTAATGTGAATAACATTGGAATATTCATTTAATAGTCATACACAGTTTGTATAAAACAAACGGACTGCGCCCTTTCTGCACTTTTAAAATTAGGGAGTTGGAGGTTTTGGGGCCTAGTCACAAAAGCGAGTATATGTAAAAGGGCACTTGTGTTGTGCTACTTTCATACTCAGAAATGTTTTTCTGAATCGGTTTCGTAGTCTGGTAGCTTAGGAGATTCAATGCATTCATCTCACATCTTCCGTGGTGGAATTTCCCATTCTCCATTGGCAAATGTTTACTTCAGGAGTCTTTTGTGGCATACAGATTTGTTTGAGTGTTTATTAGGAGAAGAGCACACATTGGGGCATATTCTCAAGGACTTATCGCAGAGTTATCGGCACTTTAGCGCAGCCAAAGTGGCGATAAATGTATAGCCCTATTCTCAAGCTGGTGCAAACAGCCGATATCTCCAGTTTCCCTGCGATAGCAGCCGCAAAAAAACATCGCTACAGATGACACCGGTAACTAACGCTAATGATATGCAGAGTAGGCGTTCCCGTGCAAAAAGCTGCGACAACACCAATTCTCAACATTCTCAATGACCAGCCAGTTCGGCGATAACATCCCAAAATAGGCCATAAGGCGTGTTAACAGCAGGGATATTTAACAACTGCCTTTTACTGGTGTTAAGCAGGACAACTACCTACAACTAAAGGGAAACCAGCCCAAAGCCATATCTGAAGACCAACAGATGCCATGGAGCCAATGATCATGCAGCATGGAGACCCAAGAGTGCCACAACACCCACCGCCACCACCACCAGGACCACTACCACCGAGGCAGCGCAGAACAGTACAGAACAGTAGTTGATGGTGTTCTATCACCTCCATTATCAGGATCCTGTTTTCCTGCGGACTGAACTGCGTCATTCTCTTCTTCTTGCCCTTGCCCTTCCCTGACCCCGAGGTCCCAGGCTGGTCCTCTGTGGGGCTTGTGGGGTTCTGGTTGTCCTCTGTACTTGCTCCGGCTACCTCCATTGTGCTTCATAGTTGTTTTGGTTTTGTTTGTGTTTTTTTCCTACTTTTATGGTGATTTTTCCCACCTGACGAGTGTGAATTGCATGCCTGGCGAAGATTAGCGCTGATATTTTTATTGCGGTTGGGCCCATCACAAGTTTTTCCACGTTGGGGTTTAAATTTTTATCGCAGTCCCGGTGACTTTATCGCAGACATTTGATGCGTTATCGGGAAACTATCGCATGTTACCTCCATGTTGTGAATAGGACGTTAACACAGAGTTGTTTTCCCGTGATAGACGGCGAGATGAAACAGTGCCTGAACCGATTTTGGCGATGATTATCGCACGTTCTTGTGAATATTACCCATTAACTTTGCTTGGTCAGCGATCACCAGGTATCATGGCCTTACCCTATTGACACTAGAATCCACCCATGCAGCAGGCCATGTCCTGGACTGTATTTGTTCTAATATGGATGGTTTGTCAGTTAAGGCTCCATATACCTTAACTTGGTCAGACCACAAACTCATCCCATTTCATCTTTTGGTGAAACAGAAGGCGCCGGTGCCAAATGTAAACCTGGATTCGGTTGGTTGTAAACCAGATTGGATCACTGCCCTAGCACGACCTGAGCTTATGGAGAAGTTGAAGGCTAGTAAACCGGGTTTAACAGGGTGCACTCTAATAGATAACCAGCAATGTTGCGAATGGCTAGCAACATTTGGGTCGTCTTTGGATGTGAGGAAGAAGCGTGGAAATGTACGTGGCCCCACAAATAAAAAGAGCGCCCCCTGGTTTACATTAGCCTTGAAAACGGAGCTGGGTGCAGTAAGATCCTTGGAGCGTAGGTGGCGAAGGAATTATGAGCCAGCTGCTCGTGATATTTATAAATCGGCACGTAAGAACTATCATGCCGCAATTACGCTGGCAAAAAAAACCTACTACTTGGAGGTTATCTCTTCTTCGAACAAGGGACAGAAGGAGATCTTCAAGATAGTCAAGAGTTTTACTAATCCCACCGCACTCTCCCAGGAGCTGCCGCTCTCGCTGTCACTCTGTAATGACATAGCCAACTATTTTGAAAAGAAAATCCAGGATATTGTTAGAGATTTTCCATCGGGCCCCCCCGTCCCGGCTACTCCGGGCAAAATGAGGACAGGCGGTATGATATCCAACGCTCCCCGTTTGGATTCATTTACGCAGGTCTCTATGGAGGACTCATATCAGGCCATTTTGGCCATAAAATCTGGGTCCCCATTTGATCCCTGCCCGCCTATGGTCCTTCGAACCCTGGTTGCGGAATTAAACCCAATGATTAATAGTATCATCAACTCTTCGTTGGCCACAGCAGCAATCCCAGAAGACTGGAAATGTGCAGCGTTTATGCCACTGCAGAAAAAAGCCCTGCCAGACCCAACCATTCTGTCCAACCTGCGCCCTATTTCCCTACTCCCGGCGATGTTTAAACTGACGGAGAAATTCGTTAATTATCAGCTGACGAGTTTCTTGGAGGAGAATAACATCCTTCACTCCAACCAATCAGGGTTTCGGTCCAAGCATTCGACCAAGTCCGTTCTCTTGTTCTCCGCCGAGATGCTACGAATGGCACTGGACCAAGGGAAGAAGGCCGTCTTGATTTTACTTGACCTATCACCGGCCTTCGATACGGTCGCACATTCAATCTTGATCGACCGCTTGGAGAACGCAGGTATCGGAGGAATGGTGCTGGCATGGCTCACTAGTTTCCTTTCTCAGAGACGTCAGGTAATAGTACTAGGTGACTATAAATCTGAGGAAAAGACTGTCAGCTCAGGGGTCCCACAGGGCGCTAGTCTGAGTCCTGTTCTTTTTAATCTTTATATGGTCCCCTTGATTGAGCTGATTGCGTCCTATCAGATTGAAGTCATATCGTACGCTGACGATACCCAGCTGATCTTGGTGCTGGATAGGGAGCTGCCTGGTGCGGAAGAAAATTTGATGAACTGTCTAAGGGCTACATTTGAGTGGATGACTAACAATCACCTCAAGTGTAACTTGGGGAAGACAGAAATAATATCTTTTGGATCTCAAAATTCGTTTTCCCCCTCACAATGGTGGCCCGAAGATGCAGAGGCTCCTCCTAATACCATTGGTTCTGCGCGAAATCTTGGGATCAAATTCGACGACCAACTCTCATTTAAACAGCAAGCGGTGGCCGTAGCAGGCTAGTGTTTTCAGATCATCAAATCACTGAGGAAGTTTTTTGATCTTCTTCCTCTGGCAGCCAGAAAGACTGTGGCAGTGGCCCTCATAACATCCAGATTGGACTACTGCAACAGTCTTTATGCAGGCACTAATAAAGTAGTGCTGCATAGGCTGCAGATGGTCCAGCATGCTGCTGCTCGCCTGGTACTCCGCTGGCCGAGAAGATCGTCTGCTTCGGCGGCGCTTAAGGCCTTACATTGGCTGCCCATTCACAAGCGTGTATTATTCAAGATTCTTGTTATTACCTTTAGAGCCTTTCAGTCTCAAGGCCCCAGATATCTTCTGAAAGGTTTTAAACGCTATGTGCCAACACGCTGTTTCAGGTCTGCCAATCAAAATCTTTTAGTGGTACCTAAATTCAGACTGGCCACCAAAGGGGGGAAATCTCTTTTTGCGTTAGGATCAAGAGCTTGGAATAAACTGCCAGCTCAGCTACGCCGTATAGTCAAGGAGAGTGACTTTAGGAAATCCCTGAAGACATGGATCTTCTCCCTCCCCGATGCAGCTTGCAGAGCATTGGTGTAAAGCTTGTACCGCGTGATACTGCCTTTTGTCCACCAACTTATTTCAGCTGGGTTGGGAGTGGAGCGCCAAGATGCTCCCTGGAGCGATAGTAGCGCTATATAAATGTGTGCTTACATTACATTACATTACATTACATGCCATTGGGAAAGTGAACCTGGATGTCACAGCCCCTCAAGTGAAGCCTCATTATTTACGAGCATTACCCCACCAGTGTGCAAAGTATTGAAATGCTAAGTGAGGGTGACTTCTGATCTTTCACAAATGTCTTTAAGGGAATAACAGAGGTTCCTGATTTCAGCTGTGGTTTACGGAGCACCTCACAGACTTAGGTGGTGCTATGCAGTAACGGCCCGTGGTGGGAGAGCTGCTGTTGCAACGAAATTCTTTTTATTTATTTGTTCATGTACTTACCTCTGTGCTACGGTATTCCGGAGTTTACTACCCCCCACCGCGCCCCTCCCCTGACCCACGTCAGTGCGCGGCAGCACTGTCACCACGGGCCGCTACAGGTGCTATGTTAGAAGCCCTAAAATGTGAATGCACCTTAGCAGGCTGGAAGCTCACTTTCATTAACATTCAGTAGCTTAGATCCTGCCAGCATATCTAAACCGCAATGCTAGTAAAACTGAAGGCCTCAGGCACTCTAATACATGGCAGAACTTCACTCACCATAAAATAGAGGACCTCCCACTAAATAAAAACAGAGCAGAAGTCCACAGACATTAAAACTCAGGACTTCAAGGCGTGTGGCCGAGCGAACAAATATGGCGGATGCTCTCCTCTAAACCTCTGCGCTGGGCTTCCTATAATCCTACAAATTCCTAGTTTGAGCATCTACATAATGTATGAAATATGCCTTTAATGATTATAATAATGCAGTAGCAAGAGAGGAGCCAAGAGACAGCCACCTCTGATATCCTCAAAGGGTCTGTTGAGAAAAGATCCAGTCAGGCAGGCAGGTACAGATTGGGACACGAAGAGGCATGTTCAGCGCCACCCTGAGAGGTGAGCAGAGTGAGGAGTAGAACCCGCCTAGGTCTTCAGCATCTGGCCAAGTGAACCAAGTTTGGTCAGGGTGCTGGGGGAAGCATGGTGCAGCACGAAGCTATGTGCTGAGGCAACGCAATACCACAGTAAATCTGGCTCTTAGAGTCCTGACCTGACAGCTCTTCGGAACGCACTGACAATAATACTGAAAGCCCAGACACTCCATTAAAACTGAGGTCCCCATGTACTAATACACCACACTGTAACTACAATTCAAAAGGGGTGCTACGGGTGGTAAGGGAAACAGTTACCTTGTTGATGGCGAACCAAGCAATTTGTCGTTAGCGACTTTGGGCCTGTCGGAGGCCTTCCAAGACACACTGTGGGTTTCACTATTGACCCATATATTACACTGCAGGAGGTCGAAAGTGAAATCGGATGGTCATTCTGTCGGGCAGTCGGAGGACTCACTGTAATCCCTATGGAGGGTGTTTCGGCCATCAGGATTACGATGTCGGTTTCCAACAGGTTTTCCATGGTGGGCTTTCTGACATGGAAAGCCTGTCGGAGAGTACGACAACACAGCGACTTAAGCTGCTTTGCCTTACTCCGTATCTATTAGGCCATGAAAAGCCATGCAAAGTCGCTTTGTGTGGCCTCGTAGATATGGGTCTGCACTCTGTGCTGCAGGTGTTTAAAAAAAAGTGATACACAGGTGGCACAATGGACGTGTAAATAAGCACCTCAGTGTTCACTCAGCAGAATTATTGCTAGGGTTTTACAGATGTTACAGCTTCGATTCCCATTCAGTAGTGCAACCCCCAACATGCAACATATATCAACAGCTCAGGCTTCACATAGCTTTATCCATCAGGTTGAAGAGACATTGCCGGTTCAAGCTTCTGGCAGTAGAGATGTCTTTCAAGTCACACAGATCTTACATGTGCAGGCCTTTGACAGCAGAGCTAAAGTTCAGGTTATATAGATCCTGCATGCTCAGGCATGTAGAATATTCACAGCCTGGGTACAACCCAATGACTATGCCACACACAAAGCTTAGTATTACACATCTTTATTCTGCTGCCTGTAAGTGTGAACTCAACATTCTAAAGCAAGCTTTCATGGCACTGTGCTTTGACACCTACGTCAGCTCTGTCATGGGGTCAAAAAACAAGCTATGAGCGGAAAAATACAACATCCCCAAACAAACATCAATCCAAGCATTATTGTGTCCTCCAATTCTGAAGCTAGTTCAATTGTCAGCAGTGTTGCATCAGATACAAGTGAGGTGAACCAACAACAACAAACATGTGCCACTCAACTATAGCCCTTCAGAGGAGTTGGGGTTTCTCACAGAGGACCGTCGGCAAACATTAAGGCAGAGATTACCCCATGCTCCAAATGCCACAGGAGGAATCAACAGTGCAAACAGAGGCGCAAAGCGCGGAGGCTACAGCTAAAAGAAAAGAGGTAGGGGGAACCAGATTTTGGAGTAAACAGTACAGCGGCTGCTAATACTGTCATTAATATGACTAATTTGGAGTTAAATACTGCAGAACTACAACTTTTGGCTTTGGGACTCTCATTTTGCCTTAAGACTGGTTTCAAATACATTCAATCGCGTGTTGATGTATTTAAGTTTATCAGAAAGCTAAAGTTATTAAAGTATCATAAGCTTAAAAATGCAAATACACGAGCTTTGTCTATTAATGCTGATAACCAACCTAGTATGCAGTTCCAAGTATCTGATGTCCCTGTGTTAAGAACTGTCAATGAATTAGCCGATGTTAATGATGTTGCACCCTCCAACACGCAAGAAAATCTCTTAGGGATGGGTATTTCTACTACTAGAGCAGCCCTCACACATTTCCGCCCACCGTCAACCTTTATCCCCATGATGGTCAGGGATGCCATAGATATCTTTGGGGATTGCAATATTGAAGACCTTAAAGCTCTCCATAAAACATGCCTGCAGAAAAATAAACATAGGCAGTATATAGAGCAGCAATATTCACGCCTTATGAAGAAAATTAGCAACAATAATAATATTATCGTGAATAAAGCTGATAAGGGCGGAAATATAGGGGCATATTACCAAGCAATAGCGATAATTATCGCTATTGCTTGGTTAGAGACAAAATATTACCGCTGAGCTGCGGCGATTTTTATCGCAGATAAACCTTGGTATTACCAAGGTTTATTGCAAATGCGATAAAAAACGGCCGCAATGCATGAATATCGCTGAAAAGTCAGCGGTATTCATGCATTATCGAGCTAATGCTCTTAGCCATGTTATCCACCTCCCGTTGGATAACATGGCTAAGAACTGCTCAGGGCAGGTGTTAGCTTTTGGAGATATTCGCGCTTAGCGCGAATATCTCCAAAAGTTGGTAATAGGAGATAGCGATGTTAGCAACTGTTTCCAGTCGCTAACATCTTGGCACGCCCACTTTGCATGTCATTAGTGTTAAATATCACTGACATGCAAAGTGGGGCCCAAGATGGTCGCTATCTCCTACTGGCTGTATCTAACTGGTGTTGGCGACAGCTAGGTAATAGGGAGATCATTTTATCTCCGCTTTCTTGGCTTTTAAAGCCAAAAAAGCGGAGATAAACCCCCTTGATAATATGCCCCATAGTTCTTTGGCCACGAACAATGTATATGGAGGAGGCTATGAAGCAGCTTAATGACACTTGCTGTTACAAAAAAGTAGCCTTCTCTGTACTGATCGTGGTTAAAGATCAGGTTTTCAAAGAATTGGCTCAGTGGAAACGTGAGGGCTTAATCAGTAAGGAAGAGCACAATTGTTTAAGAACTGACTTCCCCATTACCCCAACTCTATATTTACTTCCTAAAGTTCATAAACAAATTACTCCAGTTCCAGGGCGCCCCATAATCTCTGCACAAGGAAGTTTACTAGAGGCCATGTCTAAATATGTGGACTTTTTTCCCCCCGAATATGTAGAAAATCTCCCTTCTTACATTAGGGATACTGGTCATTTTTTAGAAAAGCTCAATGAGATTAAATGGGAGGATGACTATTGCTTTTTAGTAATGGACATCTGCTTCCTTTATACCAGTATCAACTATCAGGATGGTCTGAATGCTATCAGTCATTTTGTGTCAGATAGGGATGTTTGTTTCTACCAACACAACAAGATGCTGCTAAGGATGACAGAACTTTGTTTAACTAACAATTTTTTCCTTTTTAATAAGGAGCTATTTCAGCAAATGAGGGGTGTGGTGATGGGGGCGTGCTTCTCCCCCAGCTATGCATGCTTGCATGTTGGTTGGTGGGAGAGGCACGTTCTCATGCACACTCATGCTGATAGTGTTTCTAAGCATGTCATCAAATGGTGGAGGTTTATCAATGATGTTTGTGTTGTTTGAAAAGGCTCACAGGAATCAGCGTTGAAATTTGTTACTGATATCAATGAAAACACCTTGAATCTCCAATTTACGGCTCATGTTAGCAATTTGAAGGTGGAATTTCTAGATGTGGAGATCTATGCGGAAGATAATACCATACAAACCAGATTACATAGAAAGGCCACTGCTGGCAATTCCATATTGCATGCCAGCAGTTCCCATCCAAGCCACCTTATTAAAAGTATCCCCTATGGGGAGTTTTTACGTATAAAAAGGATATGCAGCAAGAAAGAGGACTTGGAAAAATGTTTGTCTGAATCCAAAGATAGATTTAAAGCTTGAGGCTATGATTTGAGGGACCTACAATCAGCACTGGCTAGGATACAGGATCAGGTTACTCAATCCGTCACTAGTAGTGTGGTTGCGAATACTACACACTCAGATGTAAAATCAAAACCAGTGGTGAGGTTAATCACCACATTCAGTAGCTAATAGAAACAAGTCAGAAGGATTGTTAACAAACATTGGCCCATTCTCAGGACTGACATGACGTTGGCTCCGGAATTGGAATCACAACCTGTAATAACTTTTAGAAGAGCGCCCTCCATGAGGGATGCTCTTGTAAGAACTAGCCCAGAAGTAAGCAATACGGCCAATTGGTTGACAAACAGAAAGGGTTTCTACAAGTGTAGTTCGTGCAGACCCTGTACGTTTGGGGTGAATAAACAGATTTTTGAGGATGCCTTTTTCTTCTATGCCATATAAAATTCAAGGCCTTTATTCATGTAAAACCGACTATGCAGTTTATGTACCTAAATGTACATGTCAACTTCAATATGGTGGCAGTACTAAACTCCTGTTTTTAACCGTATCTTGCTGCACCTACGGGCAATTGTGAATTTGGATTCCTTATATACAGTTTCCCGACATTTTAAATTGGTGCACAATAACAACCTTCAAGATCTTTGCTACTTTGTAATTGACGGAGTTCCCAAATCTATCAGAGGAGGGAACAGATAGAAGAAATTGCGCCAATTGGAAAGCCAGTATATCATACGGTTAGATACAAAGATGCCCAATGGGCTCAATACAGGGGATGATCTTTATAACTTTCTGTAGTATGGCGTCAACCTTGAAAGTAATTTGCATGAAATTATGATTCTGACTCTTAATGTGATATTGTTTTTATGCACTCATAAATATATATATATATATATATATATATATATATATATATATTCACTGAAAAAACCATAGGTTATAGACCATATATAGTTAGGAATTAGCATTTACAAAACCTTGAAAATTCACTGAAAAAACCATAGGTTATAGACCATATATAGTTAGGAATTAGCATTTAAAAAACCTTATTTTACTCACACAAAACCATTGAAATTCCATATATAGTTAGTTGCACTAACTATATATCGCGCACCTGCAATCCACTGCTGATCATGTCACATATTACATCATTCATGACATGGTCAGTGACATCACTGATGACATCACTGATGACATCTCAAATGACATCACTGATGACATCACTGATGACAACATCCAGTGACTGTATGTTTCTGTAAAGTTAAAATATGTCTTACATATTGAAGAATGAGTGGATGTATAAGTGTCTGGATGAAGGATTTAGTAGGTGCGTGACTGACTGTATGAGTGAGTGATTAAATGTGTCTCACTGAATGCATGGGTTAGTGACTAAACTGTCTTAATTTGTGCATCATTATGTCTGTTGTTCTGTAAACTGCTGCATGTGTTGATCATTAGCTATACGAGAGGCTATATGTGTTATTAATTGGTTGCCCAAGTATTTCTATGGGAGATTGAGTTTGTGTGGGGGTGGCTGGAAGGTGTGTGACTCTATGCATAGATGTGTGAGCAGTTTATTCACTAGGTGTATGAGTTCAAGAGTGCATGTGGAAACAGCTACATGGGCAGTTGACTGTGTGCATGAGTGTATTGATGAGTGAATGGATATCTCAATGCTACATGTCATAGTAAGTACATATGTAAAACACAGTACATGTGAGAGTTGGCATATATAAATAACTGTGCATGAGAGCCACTGAATGAGTGAGTGGTTGTATCGATCATTGTGAACTTGTATCAGGGATTGTATAAGAGAGTAAATATGTGTTAGTATATGTTTCAATAAGTAAGGTGTGTTTAACTGTATAGTTGAAAAAATGGAGGTGAGATTGTTTCTTTGCATGACTGACTGGGTGTGTGAGTAACTCCATGGATGAGTGGCAGTGTGTGAGTGTCTGTATACACTGAGTGTATCTAAGGTTATATTAGAGTCTGAAGAGGTTTATCGTATTAGCACAAGAATGATGTCAAATGAGATGTCATCAGTGATGTCATCAGTGATGTCATTTGAGATGTCATCAGTGATGTCATCAGTGATGTCACTGACCATGTCATGAATGATGTAATATGTGACATGATCAGCAGTGGATTGCGGGTGCGCGATATATAGTTAGTGCAACTAACTATATATGGAATTTCAATGGTTTTGTGTGAGTAAAATAAGGTTTTTTAAATGCTAATTCCTAACTATATATGGTCTATAACCTATGGTTTTTTCAGTGAATTTTCAAGGTTTTGTAAATGCTAATTCCTAACTATATATGGTCTATAACCTATGGTTTTTTCAGTGAATTTCAATGGTTTTTTAATAGCAAATATCATAAGCTGTCGAATGTCAAGTACGTGGTAAGTGAAAACATTTTCGTGTTTATGCACACTGATCTGCTTTGAATGGTGCCCCCCCCCTCATTTCTATTAGGAGTACTCTCTCTTTGCAGATAGTGAAAGGTAGTTAACGCAGGCCTTTGCCCCCGTTGTAATCCGTCGTGCCTGTTTCTCTCTCCATTTGATTGATTGTTATCCAAGTATTTACTGTTTTAGAATTAGTTCTCTTTGGTTCATTCTCTATTTACAAACAAACACAGAGTCGCAATACTCTGTTTAGTCTTTGCAGATAACGAAAAATCGTGTAAAAAAAAAGAAAAGGAATCGAGCAAAATCAGTAGGCCACTAATGGGATCTCTTTTTGACCTTGCTAAAATAGAAACATTAGGAACAACCCCTCATGACAAATACAAAACTAGTGAGATGAACTGAACTCCACACAATGATGGCTGCAAAACAGCTCGGCTCCACCACCCACCCCGCCCAAAATAACGATAAAGAACGGCTGCCATGATTGGTTGCGGAATGACCACGACGGAGCTACGAAATGGTGCTGCTCTCATGCTAACCCCAGCTTCAGTCTGAAACATCCAGAAACACTGTAGACTACCAATTCGATCAGTTCCGGTAGCGCCCCAATGTAACCCGGTAGAGAAGAACTAGCCCTCCCCTCTTTGACTGATGGTTCTTGTTGCCTGTCCCTTCTGTTGTCATTTAACAGAACTATTTAGCCTGCTGAAAGGGGTTGTGTTCCGACCGCTGGTTGGTGGAGACATTTTGACTATATTCTGTACCTGCGTTGTCGCGTAATGCGTCATATGACGCGCCGCGTTAGCGCATCCGGAAGTCATCCGGGGCGCGTAACGTAAGCATAACAAGTCATGTGACTTGTTAATAAAACTTTTCATTGGTTCATTTTACTTTTCTTATTGTAATGATGAAAGGCTTGGTCATATGACCTAAAAATTACGCTTTTCATTACTTCCGAACATTATTTTTTCTTAAATATATGTTATAATGTTCCAGGCTAATGTACTTTCCCGGAAATTTTACAACTGTCCTGCAAGTAAAATATATTCTTTTTTCAAGAAAAAAAGCGTTTCTTCGTCCCATGACGGAGCCGTTGAGCAAAAGAGGGTCGACCTGCTGTCTTAGTCGCCGATACGCCTGAATATGAGATTCTTATCGATCACTTTATGTTGCAGGAATAGAAAACACAAAAGCCCTTGACCATTTATCTTTACTGCGTTCCTTCGTATTATACCTTTTACCCTTCATGTAATTGGTCTGCTTTATTTCACTTGCCTTTTAATGATTCTAAAACAGTCACTATTATTAAAAACTTTACCAATGTATATACTACTACCATGTTTTCTTTTAAAAACCTTTATTGTGAAAATTTCATTATACAAATACGAGCCTATAACCACGTGGGCCTGCCACAGAGCAAACTGTAATCGTATATGATGAATAGACATTTACACTGTAGAGGAACGTAACGGGCGGGCCATTAGGTTGCAAGAACTAAGGTGTCTAACAGTTACGGAATCGGTGGACGTACATTTTATAATTAAAATACGACAGGGCCAGTTACAATAAAATTATCTAGATATACATTTGCGGGCAAGTACCATGGGTGACGTTAATTCGAACTTTCAACAGTACAGTAATCAATAACACATCAGAACTTAATATCAATAGGGATGTCGAAATATTCAATCAATTCTCGTCCCCGCCCGCCATGTGCTTCAAAACTGCATACGTATCTCGTGATTTCAAGGTTCTGCAACCAGTACACAACAAGGAGTTACGAGTCCCATTTATTCCGGCGCCATTTTGGGCGAGGACGGGCAGGTCCAGGATATAGTCAAAATGTCTCTACCAACCATCGACTATGATGATGTTCATATGCTGTATTTATTAGAGTAACACTCATCTGTCCACATGAAATTAATTTGCCACAATCTAAACATGTCATTTTAATCTTTCCAAAGTTCTTCTAAATATTTGGGACCGTTTCCCTTGCCTCTGAAGCTCTCAGTGCCACTTCTTTGATGAATGTACTAGCAGGTCAGGGGTTCTCCTCCAAATCTCTCTTTTATGCAGCACTATAATTAATTGGTGCCACCTCTCCATATGACGATGCATGGTATAGTTACCACAACTATATTTTTTTTCGGTTCCTCTGGAGAGTTCATCGTGGCAGATGAAGCGTGTAACGTACCGGGCATTTACCTTTTTTTGCATGTACAGGAAAGGAAAAAAAAATCGAGCGTCCGAGTTCTAAGGTGTCCCAGGGCCATTTTAGTGGACCAGGCCCAAATCCAAAGAACAGGCCGCCATTTTGAGAGTCCTCTTGCAGCCGCCTGTCGCTGTAGCATCAAGAGCAGCCGAAACTCAGCTGAATGGCAACTGAAACGGTAAAGGGGCGCCCCACTACAGCAGACGAGCCTCCACCTAGGAAGGCCCATTCACGCCGGCTCCCCCCCCCTTCGGGCACCCCACGCCGTTATTCGGAGCAGTATTGTAGGATGGCCACACCAGTGCGGCAACTTGCTAGACATCACCTCGGTGGTAACCGAATCTCAACGCCTTGTGGTGTCTTCTATTCAAAAAACATTGTTATGCTGCCTTCGACCTATTCGCCGCAAGTGCGCACACAACTCAACTGCATAGCTTGCTAGACACCACCTCGGTGCCATCCGGATCTTGGAATGTCAGCACCTTTTGGTGTCTTCTCTTCAGAAAATATTGTTGCGCTGCCTTTGGCCCCATTCGCACATCAGTCCGCTACTGACGCCATCTCACAGGCTAATGGGGCGCCCCACGCCGACTTTCAGCATTGTAGAATGACCACACCAGTACAGCAACTTGCTAGACATCACCTCGGTGCCATGCGGATCTCGGCGCCCCACTGCAGATGAAGTGCCTCTCAACTATGAAACCACCACGGTGACATCCGGATCTTGGCGCGTTGTGCTGCCTTCGGCCTATTCGCACATCGGTCCGCTACTGACGCCATCTCACAGGCTAATGGGGCGACCCACGCCGAGTTTCAGCATTGTAGGATGACCACACCAGTACAGCAACTTGCTAGACATCACCTCGGTGCCATCCGAATCTTGGCATCTCAACGCCTAGTGGTATCTTCCATACAAAAAATATTGTTACGCTGCCTTTGGCCCCATTCGCACATCAGTCCGCAACTTAGACATCACCTCGGTGCCATCCGGATCTTGGCATCTCAGCGCCTTGTGGTGTCAGTCAGAAAATATTGTTGCGCTGCCTTTGGCCCCATTCGCACATCGGTCCGCTACTGACGCCATCTCACAGGCCAACGGGGCGCCCCACGCCGACTTTCAACATTGTAGGATGGCCACAGAAGTGCGACAACTTACTAGACACCACCTCGGTGCCATCCGGATCTTGGCGCGTTGTGCTGCCTTCGGCCTATTCGCACATCGGTCCGCTACTGACGCAAACTCACAGGCCAACGGGGCGCCCCACGCCGACTTTCAGCATTGTAGGATGGCCACACCAGTGCACCTTACTAGACACCACCTCGGTGCCATCCGGATCTTGGCGCGTTGTGCTGCCTTCGGCCTATTCGCACATCGGTCCGCTACTGACGCCATCTCACAGGCCAACGGGGCGCCCCACGCCGACTTTCAGCATTGTTAGATGGCCACACCAATGCGACAACTTACTAGACACCACCTCGGTGCCATCCGGATCTTGGCGCGTTGTGCTGCCTTTCGGCCTATTCGCACATCGGTCCGCTACTGACGCAAACTCACAGGCCAACGGGGCGCCCCACGCCGACTTTCAGCATTGTAGGATGGCCACACCAGTGCTGCAACTTGCTGGACACCACCTCGGTGCCATCCGGATCTTGGCGCGTTGTATTGCCTTCGGCCTATTCGCACATCGGTCCGCTACTGACGCCGCCTCACGTGCCAACGTATTTTCTCCGCATTTTATACCCTATGCCGCATAACAGGTCATGTGACTTGTTTATAAAACTTTTCATTGGTTCATTTTACTTTTGGTTTCCTAATGATGGAAGGCTTGATCATATGACCTAAAAACAACACTTTTCATTGGATGAAAACTTTTTTTTTTTCCCAAACGATGAAAGCCCCACCTTGTTTCTGGATGTTTCAGACTAAACTGGCGTCAGCATGAGAGCACCACCATCTCGTAGCTCCGTCGTGGTCATTCCGCGAGCAATCATGGCAGCCGCTCCCCACCAGAAGCCTGCAGGAGTCGGGGCCCCCAAAACTTTTGATGAATTCTCAAGGCGGAGGGGACGCTTTCGAGAATGGGGTCCAAGACCTAGCAGACAAGCGTCCGATTTCCAAGGTGTCCCAGGGCCATTTCAGTGGACCAGGCCACAAAGGAAAGAGCCTGCCACCATTTTGAGAGTCCTGTGACAGCCGCCTATCGCTGCACCGCAAGAGTGGGCGCAACTCAGCTGAATTGCGGCTTTTGACACAGTGGACCAAAAACGGACGGAATGGCAACTGAAACGGTAAAGGGGCGCCCCACTACAACAGATGACACTCCACCTGGAGAGGCCCGTTCACGCCGCCTCCCCCGGGGCGCCCCACGCCGTTATTCGGAGCAGCATTGTAGGATACCAAAACCAGTGCGGCAACTTACTGGACATCACCTTGGTGCCATCGTTCTGCTGCCTTGGAACTATTCGCACAACAGTTTGCTACTGATGACCCACCCCCCGCGACGCCCCACGCCGTTATTTGCTGGGTGGCAACTTACTAGACATCACTTTCGTGTCATCTAGATTTCGGCGCGTTCTGCTGCCTTGGAACTATTCGCACAACAGTTTGCTACTGATGACCCACCCCCCGCGACGCCCCACGCCGGAAATCTGGACGTTGTGCTGCGTTGGGACTATTCGCACAGCCGACCGCTACTTCGTTGTTTTTCCCTAAAAATGTTTATATGTTATTACTATTTTTGTTTTCTTGTATATATTTATAAATTATTAAAGTTTTATAATCTTACTACTTTGTCGGAGTGCTATATATTTTTAATGTGACACATAATTGTAAAAACTTTGATGTACAAAGAGTCATCCCTGGAATCTTCCGCTTCACGCTCGGTCCCCTCCCCAATCACAATACAGGATGGTTTTCAGATAATAGCAACGCTTCTGCTGTGACGGATCTCATCGAGTGGGGGCCTTGATCTACTATAACTCCTTTGAAGAGGGGTGATTCTTTACAGCTGTGGCCATAAACTACATCTGCAGGGCTAGCTGATAGCCTAGGACCGGCCTGGACAATCGGACACAGAGGAAAAGGAGTGTCAGAGGCTGCGGTAGTGAATAGGGCGAAAGGGAGGTGTCGGGCGGGCACAGGGTGTGATTCTCAGGGAAGAGCAGCGCAGATGGGGGGAGGTTTATTACCCATGCATAAGACAGAGAGCGGGGGTGACCACTGCCTGGGTGAGATGCTTGCGAGGGTGGGGAGCCATGCTAAGGATCGACAGCGTGCACAGAGTGGGTCTGGTCAAGGCATCTAAAATGGCTGCCGTGCACGACAAAAGTGTGGCATTTGAAAAAAGACAAGATGGCGCAGACAATGTTTTTCAACACTTCCTGATTTCCTTCGAATCGAACGTTAACAGACGTTGGGGCATATTACCAAAGTTAAGCGATATTTATCCCTAACGATGCATTGCAAAGATTTTTTTACCGTCAGAAATTATCGCAGATAAACCTTGCTATTATCAAGGTTTATCGCAAATACGATAAAAAACGACCGCAATGCATTAATATCGCTTAAAACTCAGCGATATTCATGCATTACCGAGCTAATGCTCTTAGCCATGTTATCCACCTCCCATTGGATAACATGGCTAAGAACTGCTCAGGGCAGCTGTTACTTTTTGGAGATATTCGCGCTTATCTCGAATATTTCCAAAAGTTGATAATAGGAGATAGCGATGTTAGCGACTGTTTCCAGTCGCTAACATCTTGGCATGCCCACTTTGCATGTCATTAGTGATAAATATCACTCACATGCAAAGTGGGGCCCAAGATGGTCGCTATCTCCTACTAGCCGTCACTAACTGGTGTTAGCAACAGCTAGGTAATACAGATATAATTTTATCTCCGCGAAGCGGAGCGCTGTTACAGATATATATCTTGTTTTTGAACGTTAATTTCTCAAAATGCACTGAAGCACATATATTGAGACCTAGCAAAGGCACATCGGGCTACCAGTCCCTAATATTTTACCAAGTTTCGTGCAAATCCATTCAGCCGTTCGATTATTATTATTATTTTTTTTTTTTGCCCCGCGGGCCCTTTTAAAACCTCCACATCAAACCTAGGGGGTCAGCGAGGATCTACTATGCCCCCTTATGGTCATTTGCCCCTTCGCTTTGGCCTCCTCTTGTCTCTCGATCCTACCGAGAGACAAGATGGCGGCCGCTACGTACTGTTTGGAATGTTTACAGACACCGGAGAGCCAATCAGCTTCGCTTCGCAAAGCTCCGTAACGCGAAAAGTACGCGAAGCGGTGCGCTGTTACAGATATATATCTTTTTTTGAACGTTAATTTCTCAAAATCCACTGAAGCACATATATTGAGACCTAGCAAAGGCACATCGGGCTACCAGTCCCTACAATTTTGCCAAGTTTCGTGCAAATCCATTCAGCCGTTCGATTATTATTATTATTTTTTTTTTGTTGCCCCGCGGGGCCCTTTTAAAACCTCCACATCAAACCTAGGGGGTCAGCGAGGATCTACTATTCCCCCTTATGGTCATTTGCCCCTTCGCTTTGGCCTCCTCTTGTCTCTCGATCCTACCGAGAGACAAGATGGCGGCCGCTACGGACTGTTTGGAATGTTGACAGACGCCGGAGAACCAATCAGCTTCGCTTCACAAAGCTCCGTTGCGCGAAAAGTACGCGTCCTGGAGCGCTGCCCGGTCCGCTGTTACAGATATATATCTTTTTTTAAACGTTAATTTCTCAAAATCCACTGTAGCACATATATAGAGACCTACAAAAGGCACATCGGGCTACCAGTCCCTACAATTTTGCCAAGTTTCGTGCAAATCCATTCAGCCGTTCGTGCTAAAAGTGAGGCCAACCGCCCTATGGAAAACTCAATGTTAAAAACACGTTTTGGGACCCCCCTTTTTTCTCGACCCCCCCTGGACGAACCCCCCCCCCAATTTTCAGGGGCTGCTCAGAAACAAAATGTGCCATTTTCCTGAAAATTTCAGCCAATTCCGTCCACAAACGCCAAAGTTATTAGACATAGAATTTTCAAAAAACCCATAGAGAAAAAATCCTAACTATATATACCTACTGGCGACCGCCAGTAGGTAATATATATATATATATATATATATATATATATATATATATATATATATATATATATATATATATATATATATATTTATGTGTATATTTATTCTGTGTAGATTTTTATAATTGGAGTCTAATGTTTACATGTCTACATTTCAATGCACTATTTACACTTTCTATTTTTTGCTGCTATCATCAGGATGATGAATTTAATTCATTTTTCTTCGAGCTTACAACTATCCTGATGTATTTTTCTAAATAATATTTTTTATGTAATCTGTATATATATATATTTTTTAGTGTGAACAGATTGGTTATTTATTGGATTTTAGCTACACTTTTACTGTGGTTTTTATTGGTTTAACTAGGTTCCTGGTTTTACTGGTTTTTATCTGGTATTTGTGTAGTATTGGAATCGTGAGATGACCATTATGTT
Source organism: Lissotriton helveticus (assembly GCF_964261635.1). Taxonomy (NCBI): domain Eukaryota; kingdom Metazoa; phylum Chordata; class Amphibia; order Caudata; family Salamandridae; genus Lissotriton; species Lissotriton helveticus. The sequence goes on from NC_136059.1 coordinate 769,336,986, forward strand.
ACACACTATTTAAATATATTTAAATATGTTTACCTCCACATTATTTATATCTCCTGTCTTTAGCATCAGAATTTTACTGATATATTCTTACACACAAATTACAATATGCACTTTATGGCATCTTTCTAATAAGAAAATTGATATGCATCCGTTAGTCCTAATTTTAGTTTATTTATATCGTGTCGTCTAGGTTCTCTCAGTAGAACGATACACTTTTGCACTTTTGTGAAATGCTCTAGTCTCCATTGCCTTCATATAATAGATTATTTTTTGACGGACTATGTTGGTTATAATGTGGGCACTTGCCCTTTATTGCACATTCGTGTATTTTTTTGGACATAATGGATTATCCATACATTCTGTCAACATTATGGAGTGGGGTTCAGAAGTTTCTGATTAATTCTTTTACTTCTGTGTTGCAATGTTTTGCTGTTATTGACAACGTTTTTCCACTTCTTTTAGGATACTTTGTATTTATAATTCGCGCTACAAATATAACACTGATACTATGTAATTAGAGTTGCGAATTTTAAAACGATACCCCACATCCATATAGTCTTTCTTCTAACTCTATGTATTTTTGGAGGGAACAAGATGGAGAATTTGAGTATTTAAGTAACAGGGGATTCCTTGCATGTCATGTGATCAAGACCGGGGCGACCTGGTCGAACGCGTCATGTTGGGAGAAATGGAGGAATAAACGCACTTTAAAATCAACTGAAACCTGAGTGGTGGTCCGTTCCTGTTAACGTCGCTGGTAAAGTGTTGCAGCATTTGGTGTTTCATATATTTATATATATATATGTATATATATATATATATATATATATGTATATTTATATATATTTATATATTTTTTTGCAGTATCAATAAGGACACCCAAATTAAACAAGCAGAAAGCCGGGCTCGGTTTCTGGCCAGTTGGTACAGAAGAGAAATTGTTGACGCAGCTATCACCAGGTCCAGGGAACAGGCCTGTGATGACCTATCAGCATACAAGGTCAAGAAGGCAAGTTGGGATGTTAACAAGGAAACTGAAAGCCAACAACCCACTAGGCTCATTCTGTCGTACTCCAGGCAAGAAAGGCAAATAAGGGCCATAGTTAGACGTAACTGGCATCTCATTCAAGATGACCCGGTGTTAGGCAGGTTAGAACCTTCTAATCCATCCATAACATTTTGGAAAACTAATAGTATGGGTAATATGCTATTAAGTAACAGACAAGAAGAACATCGCAAGGATATGTGGCTAACGGCTAGAAAAGGCTTCTTTTAGTGTTTTACATATAAAGCCTGCCAATATGGCATAAATATGAATTCCTATACAACTGCTTTCTCCACTAAGGCTCAGGAGATCAAACAGCACCTCACTTGTCAAACAAAATGTTCTGTTTTTATATTAGAATGCAGTTGTAAACTTAAGTATATAGTAAGTACGAAACTAAACGGCCACGGATGTGCTCCCCTTTGATGTGTGTCTTCGGACCTTCGATGGAATCCTGCGAGTGATTTTTGGAATGTTAATATCGGTAAAATAGTATACCTCCCCAATTCTAATTTTTTCTTAATCTTTCTCTAAATTTTTTATCCTCCATACCTTTTTGTCTGTTTTCATGAAGCCCGGTGGCTCTCTCGTTTCCCCTCCCGCGGTGCGAGTAGAGTGCTGTTTGCCGGCGCATTCTTCTCAGAGAACAGGGTTGATTGTCTGCGCTGCGGGCTGGAGGTCGCGAATGGTGTATGGTGCTCCATTGTCGAGGCTCTCTCCACCGCGGACCGTTGGTGCAACGTACGAGTGAAGGAGGCGGATCCTTTGCCTCCAGCTCCGGGCGCCGTACAGAGTCAGCACCTGTGAGTACGGGGGAAAGGCAGAGGGCGGCAAACGGTTGGGGGCGAGAGTGTTCGAAAGCGACCAGAAGGTAGGAGAAGACCACTGTTATCTTGGGACTTTTTCTGGGACTGAATGTGCTTTGAGGCGACATCCAGGCAAATCTATTAGGTTCCAGACCCAGGTCCAGAGACCCTGCCAGGTTGAACTCGTTTTTTTGGGTTTACCGGGCCGGTTATATTTTTTGAGGTTTTCTCCTGGCAGTGTTATCTGTGCTTTTGCTGCTCAACCGTGTACGAGTGACCCAAAGAAGACACTGTGGTCCGACCAGTTGGGGGGGTGGGGGCGAAGCTGCATGTAAAACAACTTTAGCATCCCCCCAGCATAGTGCCCCCTCCAGGTTACAACGCAGCCTCAAAACAACTGTGTGTAGGTACACCCTTCGTAACCGGGTGGCTAATTTTGATGAAGAGGCTGATTATACTCCACGCATTTCTCCTCCAGTTACGAAGGCAAGAGTTATATCCTGGCAAAGTAAGGGGAAGGGCAAGACAGAGTCCACACCAACGGGGGTAAAGGGAAGGGAAGGGCTAAGAAAATCTCAACCTCAAAATTTAGAGTAACTCCCTCCCTGAAGTCCTTCTAGAAAGTAATATCTGCTTCCTCTGATAAGGGCTCATACAACAAAACCAGTATGGCTGCTCAGAGTGTACAGATTCTTCAACTGCAGACCCCGGAGTGTCAAGAGAGCAGTTTCCCTCCCCTGCGGCCGGAAACCTCACTATCAGTGCCTGGACTCTCCGGGGGAGACAACACCTCGGTAGAACGTTCAGTCATTATCCACCCTGCGATAAATATATCCAAAGTATGAGGTTTTGGAGGACCAAGGAAATTTAGGTGACAGGCAGGACCCCCCGCAAGATACGCCCCTTGCTGCCTCTGCTGTAGTTCCCTTCTCTTCACCCCCTTTGCCTCCATCAAGGCTTCTACCTATGCCAGGCCCTATAGAGTCCTCTTGAAAAGACGTGCCCCCTATGATGGGGGTTGGGTCCTTGGCTGATATCTTGATAGCTTTGAGAGATGGTATAGGGAAAAGATTCACCACCTCCGAAGCTAATCAAGCTGCTCTTCAGTCCTCATGCAAAGCTCTTGCACAAAAAGTAGAAGAAGTAATTCGGAGTACTGATGTCTTGGAACTCGAAATCCCAAAAATCAAGGAAGCCTTGCATAGCTCTTCAGTTGAAGTGAACAAGTTAGTCACACAGAATAGGGAGCTGAAGGACGATATTGAGCGGTTTTTCTGTGAATGTCCAGGCTTACTTATGGGCATGCTATTTCATGGCACCCCATCTCTGACGACCAGGCAGACACGGTCCTGTAGTGCTATGAAATCTTGCAGGCTATGGCCAAGTCCTTTGACCTGTCCGTGACCACCTGTTCCCCCTAGTCTCCTTTTTGCAGCCACAGAAGGGGGTTTCAGTCGCGCCAGTCATATCCCAACCACAACACTGACCAAGTTCAGCAACCTCTGTGTGGCAGGTCTTTTTGACCCATTGGGTCAGGCAGTCATAGGCATGACACACTATCATGATAGACAAAGGATTACATTTATGCTTGTGACTTGAGTTTTGAAGAGGACAAGGGTTTACAGTTTCCTCACTATGGGACATTCAATTGGAGAATTATTGACAATTTGAGGAGGAAATTGTACGAAATGAAACCACCTCCTAGACATACCATATCATGCCCGGAAAAATAACTTAAGAATATTAAATGTACCTGAAGATTTGGAGGGGGGGGGACATAAAAAATGTCATAATCTCTCTCCTAAAGGATACAATTCTTCAGGAATCACAGGAAATTGACTTGGCACATGATATTCAGCGAGTCCACCGGGACCCGTATAAAAGAAATCCCGCTAAATCTAAGCCAAGAAAGATCCTGGAAAATTTCTTAACATATTCGCTAAAAGAAAAAATCCTCTCCTTAGCTTTGAAAGTCGACCTGATAAAATGTAGCTCCTTTTCTACCTCATTTTCATTTTCTATAAGGTCCGACATATCACATATTACTGCCACAAAAAAGTGGGAGATGGGTAAAAGAATGATGGTTTTGACATCACTAGGGGCTAAGGCCCAAATGAGGTTTCCGGCATCCCTCCGCGTCATGTGGAATAACCACATGTATAATAAGAGGCAGGTCGTGGAGGTGGACACTCTTATCGATAAAATCAGAGGCGGGAGCGAGGTATAGACCAGAGAGGGGAGGTATGGGGTTCTATCTAGTTCAGCGTTTTTTCCTTTTTTGTAAGATGATTCCTCGCAGGTACTCTAGAGAGGGTGATTAAGGTTAATGTATTTATGTTTCTGGATCACATCAGGGGGGACCTCGCCCATAGGGCTCATGCCCGGAGGATCAGGGGGGGTTTCCCAGGGTTGTAATCGGGCTGCACTCCGGGTGGGAGGGATACTGGGTGGAGGCGGGAGGGGGAGCACGGGTGGGGGAGCATTGGGAGAAAATCTAAAAAAATATGCTCAATCTCAGATTTGTGTAAGAAATTATACCTTCTATATAATAATGAACGTCGTACCCCCGAATAGACTGCTTTCACGGTATTAATGAGCAACCAAATTAAATATATATCCTGGAACGTCAATGGGCTCAGGTGTCCACGTAGGCAAAGATTAGTTCTTAAATATCTCAAACAATCCGCTGCACAAATCTGCCTTCTTCAGGAGACACACATGAGTAACTCTGAGTGTAAGAATGTCTTTGCTAAAAATCGTTGGATTGAGATTTTTTGCTCTTCAGAACAGTTTGTTCATAATAGAGGGGTGGCAATTTTGATTAGGCTCGGGCAAAAGGTACTATTAAATCAGTGGCCTCGGACCATTCGGGGCGATGGATCATAGCTCAGATCGAAATAGGTGGGGTAGAATTAACTAGTGTATCATTTTACGGTCCAAATGTCAATGACCCATCATACATCTATAATATGCAGGCAAAGTTAATATGGAGGACCCCCCATTTAATCATAGGAGAAGACTTCAATGTTCTTCTTAACCCCCTACGGGATAGGTCTAATCTTAGCCACCATGTTGGTGTCCCACGCATCCGCCGTGCTATGATCAATATGATGCATGATCTTGGACTGGCTGATGTCTGGAGGGCCAAGAAGAAAGAAAATACAGGCTTTACCTTCTTCAGAATTGGTTACATCTTAGTGGATAGATTGGGGTTAGAGAGGATTGGGGACATTTCTATCTTACCAAATATCCTCTCTGACCATGCTCCCATTTCTTTCTCTTACTTGAGTGTTAGACAAAGTTTTAGTTCTAGATGGACTCTGAAGAGGGCAATGCTCTCTGATCTTGACTTAATTAGCACACTTAAAACATCTACCACAGACTTTTTTGCAAAGAACATCGGCTCAACCTCCCTAGATTTTTTCAGGGATGTTTTTAAGGCAAATCTTCAGGGGCAGTTACATAGTCTGATTTGTTCAAAAAACAGGTCTCTGGAATTCCAGAAGTTAGAGAAAGAGATAGGGATGCTGGAGAAGGAGAGGCTTAGTACCCCCCAGTTATCTAAAGAAGAATTGACCCGTATTAATGAAGATCTTGATTGTCTCCATCAGGGCTATAGGGGGAAACTTGATTAAAAAATCAAAGCACAGTGATCAGCCCATAACATGCAGCATTTTGAATATGGAGAAAAGGCAGGGGCCCTCCTGGCCTGGAAGGCGCGGGTTGGTGAATGAATGAATGAATGAAAGTGGATTTATAACAGCGCGATTGCTGCCCTGAGGCGTCCAAGCGCTAAAAGGAACCAGATAATGGGGTGAGTGAGGTTGCATACCAGAAAAGGAAGGAGAACTGAGTTTTATTAGACGGAATTGAGCAGGTGTGTTTTTAGTTGTTTACGGAAGGAGACGGGGTCAGGGTTGGATCTCAAATGAGACGGGAGGGAGTTCCAGATCTTGGCGGCGTTGAAGGCAAACGTCCTTCCACCCGATCTAGTCCTTTTGACTCTTGGGACTGTTTCCATGAAAGCCTGGCTAGAGCGCAGGTCTCTACCTGGGCGATACTGGCTTACTAGACTGCGAGTAATTAGGGGTCCCGAATCCCAGAAGGCCTGGTGAGCAATACACATTGCTTTAAAAGTGACTCTCTTACGCACTGGGAGCCAATGAAGGTTGGTCAGTGCCGCTTTTACTGACAGTCTGCGAGGAATCTGTAGCAGAGTGCGGGCAGGGCAGTTTTGTACCAGCTGTAGTCTCTTTAGGGTGTACTCTGGTGCACCCAGATAGAGGACGTTGTTAGAGTCCAACCGTGACTGTATCAGGCCCTGTATGGCTATCTGCTTTGCCTCCATTGGGAGCAAAGGAAGAACTTTCTTCAGTGTCCTAAGCAGTCCAAAGCAGATAACTGAGAGCTTTGTGACCTGGGTGTTGAGTGTGAGACTCCTGTCCAGCCATACCCCTAGGCTTTTGATGTTATCCTTCGGGGCCGGGGGGGGACCTAGACAGGTGGGCCACAGTGAGTTGAAGAAGGTGGGGTCGGCTGGGCCCAGGAGCATAAGCTCCGTTTTGTCACCATTAAGTTTTAACGATGACCGAGTCATCCAAGACCTCACCTCCTCCAGGCATTCCGTTAGTCCACCTGAACGTGGCTGGAGAGCCTCCTGCGCTAATGAGACCACCAGCTGGGTGTCGTCCGCATAGGATATGATCTTAACTCCATACGGACGAACTACCTCAGCCAGTGGCCTCATATAGATATTAAAAAGCGCGGGGCTTAAAGAGGAGCCCTGGGGGACTCCACACTTCAGGGGAATGCTAGAAGACACTGTCTGTCCATCAAACACTTGGAATGACCTATTGCTCAGAAAAGATTTTAACCAGAGCCAAGCCTTGTCCACAATGCCGACATTCGAAAGACGGTTCAGTAAGGTGACATGACTGACCGTGTCGAACGTCGCGCTGAGATCAAGGAGGATCACTGCCACTGATCCTCCCTGATCCAGAATTTTCCTGGACTCCTCGATGACCATTAGGAGGGGGCACCAAGAACAACAGAAATGAGTTAATTATTGACGAGAATGAAGGAACTTCATGTAAACATGAAGACATGCAGAACTGTCTTCTTTCCCTGTTCTCGGATCTATACAGGGAGGATATTTCCCCTAGTTCGGAGAGCATTCAGGATTGGCTAAGACTGAAAAAGCTATCAGTCCTAACTGAGAGCAGTCAAGCTGGCTTGGATGCCCATATTACGGAGAGTGAGGTATTAGCTCATATTAATAAGATTACGAACAATAAAGCTGCCGGGATCGACGCCTTACCAGGGTAAGTGTATAAAACCCTAAAGGAAGAACTGGTTCCAAGACTATGTGAATCATTTAATTTTGTGTACAGTGCAGAGGGGAGAGAACCCAAATCTTGGAAGGAAGCCACATTTGTCCTCATTCTAAAGCCAGGAAAAGATCCCCTTAGGGCTGACTCATACAGGCCAATCTCCCTGCTCAACGCTGATTATAACATTTTTATGTCCGTCTTGTCAGGGAGATTGGGCAAGTTAGTTCCACAGCTGGTAAATACAGACCAGAAGGGATTCATTCCTGGCAGATATATACAGGAATAGACACTGCAGTTGATTCGTAGCATTGATCTCGCTGTGGCGCAGTCAACGCCTTTGGCTACGGCAGCATTTGACGCAGCGAAGGCATTCGACCGTGTCTGTTGGGCCTTCCTGCAATCGAATGAGAACGACAGCTAGGTCCACACATTGCTGACATGATGGCAATTAAATGGTGCCTAGGTTTTCTCTCACCTTGATATAAATAAAAGTTATCATCATCTGGAACTCGAAGAAGATTGCAGGTATGTTACAACCTTTTCTGCAAATTTTAGTCTGTTTCGATTTTACAAAACTCAGTTTTGGTGTGTCATTGGCTACAGAACTTTTCCAAGACGTCATTCGATGTATTATTCAGCTGGTTGTTAATGTCTTCAACTATAGCAATGACATATTGATTTTTGGAGGGAGCATGATAAGGCTCTCACCCTAATATGTCGCTTATTGACTGATACAGGCTTAACTTTGAATGCAGACAAGTGTAAGTTCCACAAGACAAAGGTACATTTATTTGGTTATAATGTTTCTGATGGGCGTATGACACCAGATCCTGCTAAAGTACAAGCGCTTTCAAATGCTGATCCCCCACGGGATCTTTCTATGATACCTTCATTTCTTGGCATGGCCAGGTACTGTTCAAAATAGATACAAAACTTTGCTACAATAAGTCCTCCCTTACTAGAGTTAACAAAGAAAAATGTTTCATGCGAGTGGCACAAGAATGTGAGAGAAGTTTATAGTAAATCTAGCAACCCAACAAAACCACTGCTAAAATGGCCTATTTCAATAGTAAGCTTCATACAGAAGTTGTTGTTGATGCAAGCCCCATCTGGTTAGGTGCTACCCTGGCACAGTACAGCAGACACCCCCATGCTCAAAGGCATATTGTGGCATATGCCAGTAGACGTTTGTCCCATAGAGAATCTGCTTACTCTCAACCCGAGAAAGAAGGTTTGGCCGTGATATGGGCTTGTGAACATTTCCATGAATTCCGATATGAAAAGCCTTTTATGATGGTAACTGATCATCAAGCTTTATTGACTGTCTTTGGCAACCCAAAAGCCACAATGCCTCCTTACATTGAACGGTGGGTACTCCGATTACAAGAGTATGATTACACCACTGTACATCTTCCATGGAAGGCTCAAAACCCTGCTGACTACTTTTACAGAGTGCCTATACAAGGTCAAGGAACTCCAACCAAGATGGAAGGAGGCCTATGTTAATTTAATTGTAAAGTCAAATACCCCAGATGCCATATCGTTAGCCCAGATCATCACTGCCACAAGCCATAATAGTGACATGCTGAAGTTGAAAATTATAATTGCACCTCAGTCGTGGAACCGACCTGTTTGACCTCTCACCAGTGATGATGAATACCAAACGTACAAAAATTGTAAAGATAAACTGTCTTTAATTGAGCACGGTGATATACTGCAAGAGTCAAGAATCCTAATTCCGGAGAGTTTAAGATAGAAAATAATAAAAGTGGTTCATGAAGCACATCGTGGTATTGTTAACACCAAGAGAACTCTCCAAGATCGAGTTTGTTTTCGATATTCAGATGAGAGGATTAAAAAAGAACTCAAGGCCTGCCAGCCATATAACTGCCTCATTACAAACATTACTCAAAATACTCTTACCATGTCCGAACTCCCAAAGCAAGAATATTCATTGATTTCTTTGTTCCACTTGACAATGGATATCATCTGATGGTAATTATGAATGAGTACTCTAGATTTCCATTAATAGAGGATCTCTCATCTACAGTTGATGAGCAAGTCATTGAGAGACTTGACAGCATTTTTACAACATGGGACGTTCCAGCTATTTTGAAGTCTGTTACTTCTTTACTGTTTTCACAGATCTCTGACAGTGGAGACACCAGCTAGAAAGCTCCCAGCTTCCATTAACCAGAACAAGTCCAATAAATAAAGCAGCAAAATACATATATATGCTCGCAGGTGCCATAGGTCGTAATCAACATGCACGCAATATCATTATGATTTTATCAAAACGGAGTATTTGTGGACATAATTTTACAACTATATAATATGTGTCAGACATTTGTTGGTACTGTAAATACAGTTAGTTTTGCACAGCCTTGGCGGATTTTGCACATTTATTTCGAATTTGCACCATTACATGTTTTTGCATCATTGTTTGCACAGCCCTGGCGTAATTGGCACATGTATTGACAATTTACACTATTACATGTCTTTGCACTGTTTCCCGGTTTTTAATTGCCCAAAGTAAATCTACTGATATTGATTTTAGCAGTATTTTAAGCAATGATTGAACAACTGTTTTCTATGTCCAGTGGCCCGTGGGTTACGTGATAGGCACTGTTGCACTTTAAATGTATCGGCTTTTCTGACTAGCGTCATGTGATCAAGGGCTCACTGGGCCCGAAATGCGTCATGGCGGTGCACGGCACACTGATGGAATAAAAGTACTTGCAAATCTTCTACCTGGGTCCGTTTTCGTCTGTCCTGGATTTTGGATGCGGAGACGAAGTTCTTGCTGTATTATACACTGATTCGCTTCCTCGATGTTAAACGGACCCCTCCATCGCTAAGGGCAGAGTGGCAGGAAGCTAGCTCCCGCTCAGGCGGAAGCATCTCTAGTTCCTGTTCCGGAGCAGCCGCAGCAGCCCCCGGCCATCCACACTCGCTCCAAGTCTGCAATCTGCGGGCGGAAGGCTCTCACGGCTGTGATCGACCCAAGTCGTGAAGTAAGTGCAGGGGTGAGCATCTGGGAGGACGTGCCGGTGAAGGAGTGTGTTCTGACAAGCGGGCAGTGCTATTTAGGTTGTTCACCACTTGCGTCACTTTGCTGCATTTTCTAAAGATTTTCAGTGTGCCATGGCCACCGACGCTGTAAGAAGCCACGAGGAGGCGGCAGCCGAGTTGTTTGATGACTCGCCAGTCACCGAAGCGTAGCTTAAGACCACATTGAGTATGGCTACAGCAGGGGTTGTAAATTGAAAGACGCTTTCAAACAGCTTGAGAAAGCAATGCAGACAGAACAGTCCAAGTGGTGGGAGCACAAGTCACTCTCTCGCTACCTGATGGTGGGTCATATCCCACGAGGCTCCGCATCATGTTGGCCCCCAGCTACGAGAACCCAGACCCTAATATGCTATCCGAATGGGCTGAATGCAACCTGGATTCTTCTTGTCGATTGTTGAGAATGTTAGTGAAATATGCTGAAAGCGATTGATCCGCTTTGCAAATCAAAATTACTGAGTTGAATGAGCAGATTGCTAAGTTGGGTGATGCTGATCTAGAGAAAAAATATCGGGAAGAGATGCATTTGAGATTAGCAAAAGAACATCATTAAAAAGTGCAAAGCTTTTAAGCTCCAGAGAGATAAGCTTGACTACCAAAATGGACGCATATTTACGTTTGCAAAAAAAATGATTCTTTAAAGCAAGCAAAATGAACAACACAATTGCAGCCATTGACATCTGATGCAAGTGGAGCAGTTCAATCGTCCACTTCTATGTCTGATTTAAGTTCAGTCCCGGGCAGTGAGTCGGACAGTGAACAAGCCACTTCAAGTTCGCGATTGGGGTTTATAAAATTCTCACTTGCTCATGAGGTGGACTGCCTGCGTCAAGATCGCAGGCAAACTTTAAGACCGCGTGCCCCCAATCAAAGACAAGACAGAGATCCAATGTCAAACGCTGCGAACGCAGACAGTGCCACAAAATCAGACAGCGCAGGCAAGCCATTTCCCAATAAAAAACCACAGAGGAAATGGAAGCGCAGATGACTGATCCAACTAGCAAATCTCTCTCTATAATCAACCTAACTGACATGCATCTAACTCCCAATGAAATTAGAACATTATCCTTAGGTCTATCATATTGCCCACTCATCAATTTTAGCTATGCTCACACTCGTATAGACTTGTTCAAATACACCTGGAAATTAAAATGACAGAATTCCATTTACTCAACAAAAGTAAGAACCGCACGACACAAGAACCAATAATTGCGTCCAGCTCTAGTCCATTCACTGTCACCGCTGCGAATATGAATTGCTCTGTGAATTACAGGATTTACACCGGGAAGGCACTACAGATGGAATTACTTCAGACACCGCTGAGCAGCCAAGATTGAACATACCAGGATTCACAGGTTTTAAACCTAAATCCACATTTAATCCCATCTTAATGCATGAGAACATCGTTTTTTTCAATGAAATGGTGAAAGCACAAATCAAGAAACTGCACACTGTCACCCTGCCCACCCGGTATAAACAACGCAATCAAAATAACACCTATGGGAGCTTAATGAAAAAACTGCAGAGCAACAACGGATCACTGACATAACCTCGACAGACTGAATATCGACTGGACAAAATATCGATGCCAAAATATCGACCACAAAATTATCGATTGCCTATACTTAAACAACAAAACACCAAAATATCGAACCCACATTATCGATAAAATAAACACGACTACAACAATATCGACTAACAACATTATCGATGTTTAAAACATCGAATATCTCATCTTTACATGAAAAACAGGCAAAATATCGATTACAAAAATATAGAATGCAAATATATCGTTTTTTTAAAATATCGAATTTACAACATACTTAAATAAATCACTTTATTATTTAAAAATTTTGTCATATTCATCACAATTAATCACAAAGAATTTCTAAAAATTAATAAAACATACTATATTTTTTACAAACGTTTAAAACACAAAATAACATAAAATATACATTTTATAAGACATAAACAACGTTGCTAACAACTAAACATTTCTTACTTCAAATTATATATATCCCTCTACTTTAAAAACATAAATATAACATTACCTATACAAAATAAGGCCTTACACATAAAAAAACGTTAATTGGCGTCACCCATATAAGGAAAACAATTAGCATAACATGTAAAAAAATTCAAATCCACAAATAAGATTAGACTATCAATTTAAACAACCAATCCTATTTCAGAAACTATTACACTAATGCTATATAAACAAGATTTAAACAAACTAAAAATGCAGACTAAGGGGTCCATTAGGATGGCGGGCGGACTTTGTCCGCCCGCCACCCTAACGGAGATCGGGACCGCCCGCCTGAAGGGCGGGGGTCCCGACATTGGCATTAGGATGCGCCTGCCACAGTGGCGGGCGCATTCCTCAAGTTAACATTGTGGCGGGTGGTGCTCACTGCACCGCCCGCCACAATGTGAAATACAAATGCACGCATTTGCATAATCGACGCGGCAGGCACCGCGCGGTGCCTGCCGCTGCGATTATGCAAATGCAGGGGGGTACCACAGGTACCCCCCGTGTGCTACCCCCCTTTGGCCGTCACTCTGGGGGCCCACAGGGGGCCCCCCGCAGCAATCACCGCCTGCCTTTCTGTGGCGGCATTGCCGCCGCGGAAAGGCCCCTAATTTCAGGCATCGTAATATGGCTGGCGGTGTCCATTGGTCACCGCCACCATATTATTCCATCACCGCCGCGGTCACAAGGCGACCGCGGCGGTAAAGCGGCGGACGGTCTTTCCGTCCGCCGCTGTCCCCTCCGGCATCCTAATCTGGCGGAGGGGAAAACGAGAGTGCTTGTCGGGCGGATTGCCTCCGCCAGGGTGGCGGTGGCCACCGCCACCCTGGCGGAGGCAATCCGCCCGACATACTAATGGACCCCTAAATCTCCAAACTAAAGGAAGGCGAAACTCTGCAGGATTTCTGAAAGGCAACTAATTGACTTCAACATAAAGAAAGCTACACCTATCTAAAGTTAGTACTACTACCTCAATATCCATAGAAAATGAAACTCTCAAACCTCACTCCTGTATTTAAAAGCCAAATACCTAAAACATATCTTTTATTTCTACTCTTTATCCTACAGACAAAAAGAATATACAGAAGACCTACACAACACCTGGACATCAAACTTAAAATATAAATAAGTAAGTATATAATTTAAATGTAACTTCGAAGTTTAATAGATAGGTAACTAAATAGAAACGAGCTAAAAACCCACTACCAAAAAATCATAAATACTTGTAAAATATTAGCTCACATTTTGTCTATTTCTACAGGTACAAAAAGATATACACAGAAAATAACAGTTTGAAAAACATCAACATCTGAAAAGAACAGCTTGAAATCAGAAAAACATATACAGGTAAATCAGAAATGTGTTAAACTGTGTGATTATAATACAACTTTCATTCTTTAAACAATTTATTGATATTTTCTTGTATTTACCTCCTAGCACTAAAATACAAGCATGACTGAAGGAGCTAAATTCATTTATTCTCAAAAAGGGAAAATGCTTCTTTGTTACATGGGATATGTCTACACTCAAGAGAAACAAAAAGATTTGGAAGTTGACAAAATATTATGCCAACAAATGTTATGGTAGAACTATAACTCAGGAAACCACTGTTACTTATACTAAGGAACATAATCACCCACCTAATGTAACAGAAATAGAGATTAGACAAATGCTTGATTCCCTGAAAGAAGCTAGTACTAGTACTGATCAACCAACAACTGCTATTTTGAAACATCATTTAAGTGTACTTCCCCAACATGCTTCTAGCCAACTACCATCTATAGAATCCCTTAAAAGAACTGTAGCTAGACAAAAAAGAGCAACATGCACAACTCCTCCCACACCTACAACTTTTCAAGAAGTGCAAATTCCCCCTGAACTCTCTGTAACTCACAGTAAAGATCAATTTATACTATATGACAACAAATCTAAAGATAAAAGAATTATACTGTTTGCCACAGCAAACAACATGACTAAACTTACCCAATGCCAAACTTGGATGATGGACGGTACTTTTTCTGTATGTCCAAAACCTTTTTATCAATTATACACTATCCACGGTCATTTCCAAAATGCTAATATTCCATTCCTATATGCCCTCCTACCAAACAAACAGCAAGCAACCTATCAAGAAATACTAACTGAAGTCAAACAACATACTAACGACTATTTTCCACAAAGAATAATCATTGACTTTGAGAAAGCAATAATAAATAGCATCCTTAAAACATACCCACACACAGCAATACAAGGTTGCTATTACCATTTTAACCAATGTATATGGCAACATCTACAAAAATCTACCTTGAGTGTCCAATACGCCACAGATAGCACATTTGCTTATCAAATAAAAAAACTCATCGCTCTAGCTTATGTTCCGTTGACTGATGTAACTGAACACTATAACTTGTTAATAGACAGCCCCTACTATAAAAGAAACGAAGAAAGACTAAGCCCTATGCTTGACTACTTCGAAGACACATGGGTAGGAAGGCTACACAGATCAGGCCATAGAAGACAACCCAAATACTAAATAGCTTGGTGGAATGTCTACCTTAGCACACTCAATAAGGAAGCAAAAACCAACAATGCAGTTGAAGGATGGCACAATGCCTTCCAATCAACTACAGGCAGAGGAACGCCTACCCTTCACAAATTAATACAATCCTTACAAAAAGAACAGAGTTACCAGGAGCTCCGAATGGAGCAATCAGTAACCCTGATTGGACCTAAACTCACCAAAGAAACAAAAAAAATTTATAACACACTCCAAAGCCAAGTTACCCTCTATCCAACTAGCAAAGGACTAGAATATCTATCAATGATAGCAAAAACTATTCTATAAAACATTACGTAACTATACATGTTACATTAAGCATTTATTTTCTTCACAATTCCTTCATTTTTATATGTAACAATTTGCAATTAAACTATCAAATACATATTAATAACATATATTAAATGTATTTTGATAATTTATTTACAAAATGTTACATACAACGTAACTAAAGCAAAAATTAAAACAGTTTCCCCACCCACAAAATGTGTTGTAAATACTTACATTTCTGTTGCACCTTCAAACGTGATCCAATTTCAAGCAATCCATACGAAAGCGTTGCAAAAACCCATACAATCCAAGGAAGCCCAAAAAAAATGTAAAAATACAAGCAATTCCACAGCGACTCCTCTCCAATGTAATCCACACGATGTACCATTAAAAACCCGAAAATAGTAATTTAAAAAAAGAAACGCTCCTGGAAAACCGGAAAACCAAAGTATGTGTGTAAAAATAAGAGTATATAATACTCGTCACACAACTCTGAGAAAAAAAGGACCTCCTCCAAATCAGTAAAATGCGACGATAACCTGAAAAAATAAAATACATACCCACCCACACAAATACACCCATACATACATAAAAACACATATTTATACAGCAAACCTGTTGATTTTGAAACATTTAAACATATTAGCTAACCTCACACACTTACAAGTAAAACGCGGTAAAAAGCAAATATCGTACACTCTACCTAACACCCAAAACACAATCTTCTCTCAATAACACCATCTAAATAAACCTAAACACGCCACACATACACTTACAATAACTTCATTAACTTATAAAATTCCATTAAAACGAACTTACCCTCTTCAACGCGATGCAGCATCCAACCGCAATCTGTTGAAGCACCAAATAAGCCTAAATAACATTACGCGGTTAAAAAGTAGTCCCTGTATATCCCAAAAAGCTATTTAATTTTTATATTCCAACACTTTAAAAATATAAACTCAGTATTATATTATATGTAATTAATGTTAAAAAATTTAGAAAATTATTTCTTAAATCTTCTTTACTTTCAAATAATTATTGAACTGTTATCTAAGTTACTTTAAAAAATATATTTGTATTTATATATACATTTTGAAAAATATGTATATGTTAAACAAATTTGAATGTATAACCTTGTCCCAAATAATCTGTTTATAAAAATGCTAATATTATTTCCTTACTTATGTATGTATATAAAAATGTATTTGTGTGTTTATCTTTGTAAAAATTAATATTATTAATATTTTCTATATTCATAATATTAATTTCTAAAACAAACTATTACTGCTTTGTAACCCACAAAAATGTTACTGTAATAAAAAATGTATAAATATTTATCTATTATTTTCCTGTAATTTACAAAATGTAAAAATGAATGTACAACAAATAGAACAATATTTTTCAACATGTTTATTCTAACAATTTATTTAATGTCTATGTGATTAAAATAATTGTTAATAAATGAAAAGTACATATTAAAATTGTTTTGCTTTAACTATTTATGTTACAATATATGTGATTAAACATAAAATGTATTTAAAATTCATGTTTTGTTTAAAAACATATATATGCACTTAGTATATTTATTGTGATAATAAAAACTATGTACTTATAATTTACAATACAAATGAAAATAATAGTTCTACTTAAAAAAAATGTAACGTGTTAATAAACTGTTTTTGATTTGTTCCATTTAACCCTGTGTATGTGTCCTTCTTTAATATTCAATATAAATATGAACTAAATATTAAATGTTCTAATTAAAGATGAATTCTAGATTTTAATATTTATAAAAATGTATATATCTTTTTACTACTACAATAACAATAATTATAATTAATAGTAAAGTTTTTATATTTTATTGTAAAACTTTATTATAGTATCCTACCAATAATAATTATTTTTTATTTAAAATATTTTCTTATTACCACTGCACCAATTATAAAGTCACAAAAACTACTACACAGTAAACCCATACAAATTACAATTCCCACTCCACCAAGTATAAACTCAAGAAAGGTGCTGGACACTGAACCCATACAAATTACTATTCCCACTCCACCAAGTATAAACTCAAGAAAGGTGCTGGACACTAAACCCATACAAATTACTATTCCCACTCCACCAATTAAATACTCAGGGAAGGTGCTGGACACTAAACCCATACAAATTACTATTCCCACTCCACCAAGTGTAAACTCAAGGAAGGTGCTGGACACTAAACACATACAAATTACTATTCCCACTCCACCAAGTATTAAATCAGGGAAGGTGCTGGACACTGAGCACATACAAATTACTATTCCCACTCCACCAAGTGTAAACTCAAAGAAGGTGCTGGACACTAAACCCATAAAAATTACTATTCCCACTCCACTAAGTATAAAGTCTGGGAATGTGCTGGACACTAAACCCATACAAATTACTATTCCCACTCCACCAAGTAAATAGTCATGGAAGGTGCTGGACACTAAACCCATAACAATTACTATTCCCACTCCACCAAGTATAAAGTCTGGGAATGTGCTAGACACTAAACCCATACAAATTACTATATCCACTCCACCAAGTAAATAGTCATGGAAGGTGCTGGACACTAAACCCAAACAAATTATTATTCCCACTCCACCAATTAAATACTCAGGGAAGGTACTGGACACTAAACCCATATCAATTACTATTCCCACTCCACCAAGTATAAAATTAGGGAAGTTGCTGGACACTGAGCCCATCCAAATTACTATTCCCACTCCACCAAGTGTAAACTCAAGGAAGGTGTTGGACACTGAACCCATACAAATTACTATTCCCACTCCACCAAGTGTAAACTCAAGGAACGTGTTGGACACTGAACCCACACAAATTACTATTCTCACTCCACCAAGTATTAAATCTGGGAAGGTGGTGGACACTGAGCCCATCCAAATTACTATTCCCACTCCACCAAGTGTAAACTCAAGGAAGGTGTTGGACACTGAGCCCATTCAAATTACTATTCCCACTCCACCAAGTGTAAACTCAAGGAAGGTGTTGGACACTAAACCCATACAAATTACTATTCCCACTCCACCAAGTGTAAACTCAAGGAAGATGCTGGACACTAAACCCATACAAATTACTATTCCCACTCCACCAAGTATTACATCAGGGAAGGTGCTGGACACTGAGTACATACAAATTACTATTCCCACTCCACCAAGTGTAAACTCAAAGAAGGTGCTGGACGCTAAACCCATATCAATTACTATTCCCACTCCACCAAGTGGAAACTCAAGGAAGGTGCTGGACACTAAACCCATACAAATTACTATTCACACTCCACCAAGTGTAAACTCAAGGAAGGTGCTGGACACTAAACCCATACAAATTACTATTCCCACTCCACCAAGTAAATAGTCATGGAAGGTGCTGGACACTAAACCCAAACAAATTACTATTCCCACTCCACCAATTAAATACGCAGGGAAGGTACTGGACACTAAACCCATATCAATTACTATTCCCACTCTACCAAGTATAAAATCAGGGAAGTTGCTGGACACTGAGCCCATCCAAATTACTATTCCCACTCCACCAAGTGTAAACTCAAGGAAGGTGTTGGACACTGAACCCATACAAATTACTATTCCCACTCCACCAAGTGTAAACTCAAGGAACGTGTTGGACACTGAGCCCACAGAAATTACTATTCCCACTCCACCAAGTATTAAATCTGGGAAGGTGGTGGACACTGAGCCCATCCAAATTACTATACCCACTCCACCAAGTGTAAACTCAAGGAAGGTGTTGGACACTGAGCCCATTCAAATTACTATTCCCACTCCACCAAGTGTAAACTCAAGGAAGGTGTTGGACACTAAACCCATACAAATTACTATTCCCACTCCACCAAGTGTAAACTCAAGGAAGGTGCTGGACACTAAACCCGTACAAATTACTATTCCCACTCCACCAAGTATTAAATCAGGGAAGGTGCTGGACACTGAGTACATACAAATTACTATTCCCACTCCACCAAGTGTAAACTCAAAGAAGGTGCTGGAGACTAAACCCATATCAATTACTATTCCCACTCCACCAAGTGGAAACTCAAGGAAGGTGCTGGACACTAAACCCATACAAATTACTATTCCCACTCCACCAAGTATTAAATCAGGGAAGGTGCTGGACACTGAGTACATACAAATTACTATTCCCACTCCACCAAGTGTAAACTCAAAGAAGGTGCTGGAGACTA
Source organism: Lissotriton helveticus (assembly GCF_964261635.1). Classification (NCBI taxonomy): domain Eukaryota; kingdom Metazoa; phylum Chordata; class Amphibia; order Caudata; family Salamandridae; genus Lissotriton; species Lissotriton helveticus. The sequence continues at coordinate 769,356,332 of NC_136059.1, forward strand.
AACCCATATCAATTACTATTCCCACTCCACCAAGTGGAAACTCAAGGAAGGTGCTGGACACTAAACCCATACAAATTACTATTCACACTCCACCAAGTGTAAACTCAAGGAAGGTGCTGGACACTAAACCCATACAAATTCCTATTCCCACTCCACCAAGTGTAAACTCAAGGAAGGTGCTGGACACTAAACCCATACAAATTACTATTCCCACTCCACCAAGTGTAAACTCAAGGAAGGTGCTGGACACTAAACCCATACAAATTACTATTCCCACTCCACCACGTATTAAATCAGGGAAGTGATGGACACTGAGCACATACAAATTACTATTCCCACTCCACCAAGTGTAAACTCAAAGAAGGTGCTGGACACTAAACCCATAAAAATTACTATTCCCACTACACCAAGTATAAAGTCTGGGAAGGTGCTGGACACTAAACCCATACAAATTACTATTCCCTCTCCACCAAGTAAATAGTCATGGAAAGTGCTGGACACTAAACCCATACAAATTACTATTCCCACTCCACCAATTAAATACTCAGGGAAGGTACTGGACACTAAACCCATATCAATTACTATTCCCACTCCACCAAGTATAAAATCAGGGAAGTTGCTGGACACTGAGCCCATCCAAATTACTATTCCCACTCCACCAAGTGTAAACTCAAGGAAGGTGTTGGACAGTGAACCCATATAAATTACTATTCCCACTCCACCAAGTGTAATCTCAAGGAACGTGTTGGACACTGAACCCATACAAATTACTATTCCCACTCCACCAAGTAGACACTGAGCCCATCCAAATTACTATTCCCACTCCACCAAGTGTAAACTCAAGGAAGGTGTTGGACACTGAACCCATACAAATTACTATTCCCACTCCACCAAGTGTAAACTCAAGGAACGTGTTGGACACTGAACCCATACAAATTACTATTCCCACTCCACCAAGTATTAAATCTGGGAAGGTGGTGGACACTGAGCCCATACAAATTACTATTCCCACTCAACCAAGTAAATAGTCAGGGAAGGTGCTGGACACTAAACCCATACAAATTACGATTCCCACTCCACCAAGTGTAAACTAAAGGAAGGTGCTGGACACTAAACCCATACAAATTACTATTACCACTCCACCAAGTGTAAACTCAAGGAAGGTGCTGGACACTAAACCCATACAAATTACTATTCCCACTCCACCAAGTATTAAATCAGGGAAGGTGCTGGACACTAAACCCATATCAATTACTATTCCCACTCCACCAAGTGTAAACTCAAGGAAGGTGTTGGACACTGAAGTCATACAAATTACTATTCCCACTCCACCAAGTAAATAGTCAGGGAAGGTGCTGGACACTAAACCCAGACAAATTCCCATTCCCACTCCACCAAGGGGTCGATTCCGATCCGGTAAAAAGCGCTCCGAATCGTCGTACGGAGCATTTTTTCCCCGTACGAATCGTACCTGTAAACGTCCCGTATGTACGACGAAGTACGATTTGTACCAGGAGCCGTACTCCGTACGAGTCGTACAAGACACTGTACGACTCTAATCTCCGTACGATTCTCCCTCGGAACCCGCTGTATGCAACATCTGTACGGTTCGCGGCTGGTTTTTACGACCCAGCAAGTACGATACGTGTCGGGTACGCACCGTACGACCCTTTTTCTACGGGAGCTGAAAACAGCCGTAAAAGCAGAGTTCACGCCGAAACAGGTACGGAACGGCCCCCCCGGGTACGGTGCATACCCCCCATGATCGCAGGGGCACCGTACCCCTGCGATCATGGGGTGTACGAGCCGTACCCCCATTGTACGATCGGTGTACGAGCCGTACCCCCATTGTACGATTGGTGTACGAGCCGTACCCCCATTGTACGATCGGTGTACGAGCCGTACCCCCATTGTACGATGGGTGTACGGCTCGTACACCGATCGTACAATGGGGGTACTGCTCGTACACCCCATGATCGCAGGGGTATGGTGCGTACCCCTGTGATTATGGGAGGTACGGACCGTACGGTGTGTATGTGTTTGGGTGCTTTTCCGTACGACTCGCCCTTACCTGACGTGGACCGTACGAATCGCGTCCTCATACCCCAGTCCGGATCGTACTCATCGGGTCGTACGGCATGTGTACAAGTCGTACGGTATGTGTACCAGTCGTACGGTTCACAGTTTTAGCCTTGCAATACGTACGGATCGCCACGATTCGAACGGATTCACGGAATACGGATCGTACTTCGCGACTCGGACGGACGGGTACGATTCGTACGGAGAGGGCTCCGGATACAAATCGTACGGACGTTTTTTTCCCCGAATCGGAATCGACCCCCAAGTGTAAACTCAGTCATAGTTTTGGACATTAAACCCATATAAAAAACTATTTCTTAATCACAAAATAGAAACTCAAAATAAACGCTGTACATAGAAACCATTAGATAATTAATTCACAATGCACTATATATAAATATGTTATGGTAATAAACGTTTCAATTTAAGACCAAAATATAGTAATTAATAATAATAACTACATCTAAACTTGTATTTAATACTTAACAATTTACATCAAAAATCACATAAATCTCATAAAAATGTAGATTACAAATCCTATATAAAGAACAAAAATTTAGAAAATAAGTATAAATATAAAATAACATATTTAATTAATACAGATTTGTTAAATCATATAAAAATGTATATCTTTAAACTATAAATCTTAAACTATAATACTAATAACAATAGATACATTTTATTTCAAATTTTAATATTTTTAACAATATTTATAAATTTAGCTACAATTTTCTCTATTGAAAAGAAAATTGTGTAACAAACAATCACACACTAATCAATATTATCACCAAAAACAACATTAATCTAATGATGCCATATTTAAATGTATAAATCTTGTTTAAATATTAAATAACATACATGTAAACACTTACTTAAATACACCATTACAACTATTTTAAAATTTAATTTTTCTAATATTTAAAAAAATTATATAATTTTGAAATTTTTAATATTTATTATTAAATTATAATTTACAATTTTAATTTTTTTTACAAATTTTATTTTCAAATTTCAAATGGTGAAATTAGAATTTATATATTTGACTAATATAAGATTTACATAATAAAATTATATTAGTTATCAAACAAATATTTTTATATCCTAAAATTACATAAATATATATTTTATTATTATAAAATTAATTTAAATTTACTCCAATTAAAATATAAAAATGTACAATTAAGTTATAAATTTATTTAAAAAAAAATTTAAATACATTTATTGAATATAAAGATATTTTTTGATAATTATAAAATAATTTAATGTCTAATTTAATTTAAATTTATAAAAAATGTAATATAAATATTTTTTTATACATTGTATTTTATACAGTTCAAAGACTATTATTGAAAATAAAGATATTTTTTAATACTACATTTTTTTAAATTTTTTTATTTTTAACATTTTTTTTAATTATTTTTAAAATATATTATTTTTTTAAAATTATATTTTATACAGTTCAAACACTATTCCCATTTAAACACACAACTCACTCATTTAATTTTTGATACATTAAATAATTTATTATTTTTTTTTAATTTAAAAAAAATTAAAACAATAATTATTATTTTTTTAAAATATAGTACAATATTTTAATATATATTTTAAATTACTTCCCACCCTATTCCCCTAAAAACCCATTACCCGCTCCTAGAAAATATGTTACATTTTGTAAAAAAAAATTGAATATTTTTTTATTAATACATATTTTTCATGTATTTTTAGATTTTGTATTATATTTTTTAATTTTTTAACATATATTTTAAAACACTTCCCACCCTATTCCCCTAAAAACCCACTACCCGCTCCTATAAATTATTATACTATTTTATATATATTTTATAAATATTGAATATTTTTTATTATTTCTAAATAAATAAATACCTAAAATACATATTTATTTTAACAACAAAATTACTAATAAAACATTAAACACAGTGTACATTTAAATATTCCATATTATTAAAATCGATATTATGACAGTCGATATTATGACAGTCGATATCATGACAGTCGATAACATGACTTTCGATATTCTTACAATCTATATTTTGACTTTCGATATTTTTTAATAACAAGAACAAACGATATTTTTTACTATCGATATTACTTACTCGATATTTTTACTATCGATATTTTTTAACAGACATAGAAATCGATAAAAATACATCGATATTACTTACCTCGATATTACTGCCATCTCGATATTCTGGAGTCGATATTATGTCCATTCGAAAATAAAAACTCGATATTTAGACTGCATACCAGCAACAACAATGTGGTGATATGCCAATCCGACAAAGGGGGCAACATTGTCCTCTGGCCCAGGTCTATGTATATGGAAGAGGCATTGCAACACTTCAACGATCGACAATGCTATAGACGCTGTGATTGGCCAACTGTGAAATTAGCCTGGAACAATTTTAACACCAAATTGCTTTCTTAGAAAAGTGCGTGGTTGCTCAGCAGTGATGAGTTTAAGTTTTTGAAGACCAACTACCCCGTTATTCCCATTTTTGATCTAATTCCAAAAGTGCATAAGGATCCTGATAAACCACCTGGAAGACCAATCATCTCCACCAAAAACAGTATCTTGGAGAATACCTCACGGTACATTGATTTTTTTCTCCAAGAACATGTCAACAGTTTACCTTCTTACTTACAGGATATGGGGTATTTCCTACTATAAGCTGGCAAGAGGATTTTCTATTAATAACCCTTGATGTAGCTGCGCTGTATACCAGCATACACCATCTGGATGGAGTCCGAGCAGTGGAACACTACCTACGGACTAAACCTGCTCACATGTTGAATCACAATAAGATGCTGATAGACATGATTCAAAGCTGTTTGAATAATAACTACTTCTATTTCAGAATCAAGTTTTCCAGCAGATGAGAGGCGTGGCAATGGGGGCTTGCTTCTCTCCCAGCTACGCCTGTCTGCACATGGGGCTGTGGGAGGAGCAAGTCCTCAGAACTAAGTTTGACCACACTATAGCTAACCATATTGTAGCATGGTATCGCTGCATAGATGATCTGTTTATCATCTGGAGAGGCTCTGAATTTGCAGCTAGTACATTCATTGAAGAGATCAATGTGAATAATCTCAACCTTAAATTCACAGGTCATACGAGCAGGGTTTCTGTGAACTTCTTAGATGTAGAAGTATACATCAAGGACAACAAACTAGAGACCAGATTACACTGAAAGACTACAGCAGGAAATACGGTTCTACACGCCACCAGCCACCACCCACCGCCCGGATCATCTGATCCACAGCATCCCTTATGGGGAGATGCTGCGCATCAGACACATCTGCAGTACTGACTATGAGTGTACACAGGCCCAAAAAAAAAGCAAGGACAGATTTTTAGCTAGGGGCTACTCGGCAAATATGCGAGACATAGCTATCAACAAAGCCAACTTGATACCCCGCATGTCAGCACTAGGCCAAAATCCAGCTAAACTACCCGGTACATTGTGCTCAACATCAGATCAACCCAGATTGATAACAACATACAGTCGGCAACACAAACAATTGCGCAGGATCATTCATAAAAATTGGCCGATTGTGCAGGGTGATCCAGTTATTGGTGGCACAGTACCTAAAACCCCTGAAATCATGTTTCGCAGGGCACGTTCCATGAGCAACATGCTCGTTAAGAGCAGCCCAGAGGTTTGCACCAATAATTCCTGGTTGCAAACCACTAAAGGTTTCATCAAATGTGCTTCCTGCAAAGCCTGCAAGCTGGGAAGGAATAAAACATCAAACATTACTCCTTTTAGTGATGTACCAGTGCCCATATCTAAGAAATGGACATGTAAATCCGAGTTTGCGGTGTATGTGCTGGAGTGTACGTGTGGCCCTGCAATATGTTGGTAGTACCAAATTGCAGGTTCACAAACGTATACTCCAGCACATGTGGGCTATCAGCGACAATGATGTGGCCTATCCTGTTGCTAGGCACTTCAAGGAGGCACATGGGAGCAGCCTGGAGTTTTTGAGTTTTTTTGTAGTGGACATGGTTCCACAACTGCGCCGCAGGTGTGACCGCGAGGCGCAGCTCAGAAACTTGAAACAAGGTATATCCTTGAGGAATGGTGTAGAGTGGCACAGAGTAGACTGACATGGTGTAGAGTGGAGCTGCCTAGAGTGGTGCAGAATGGTATGGAGTGGCGTAGAGTAGAATGCCATGGTGTAGAGTGGCACAGAAAAGAGTGGCATATCACAGAGTAGAGTGGCATAGAGTGTAGTTGTGTAGGTACGCGTGGAGTTTCATAGAGTGGAATGGTGTGGCATGGAGAATGGAGTGGTAATAGGGTGGCGTAGAGTTGAGTAGTGTAGATTGACATAGCGTATAGTGGAGTGGGGTAGAGTACAGTGGCATTGAGTAGAGTGGTGTAGAATAGAGTGGCTTAGAGTGGCGTGGCATAGAGTGGAGTGGCGTAGAGTAGGGTGGATTGAGTAGAGTGATGTAGAGTAGAACGGCATAGAGTACAGTGGCATAAAGTAGTGTGGAGTGGAGTGGGTTGGAGTAGAATGGAGTGGAATGGCATAGAGTCGCGTCATGCAGCATAGCGTAGAGTGTCGTAGAGTGATGTGGAGTAGAGTCGAATGGTCTGAAGTGGCATGAGTGAATGCAATAGAGTGGAGTGTTGTATAGGGATGTTGTGTGGAGTGCAGTGGCTAAAAGTAGAGGAAAGAGTGGAGTGGTATAGAGTGGAGTAAAGTGGAGTGGCATAGAGTAGAGTGGCATGCCATCAAGTCACGTAGAGAAGCCTGGCGTGGCATAGAGTGGAGTGGCATAGAGTGGAGTTGCATATAATAGAGATGCGTAGAGTGGAGTGGCATGAAGTAGAGAGGTGCAGCTTGGGGTAGAGTGTGGTAGAATGGACTGGAGTGGAGTTGAGTGGTGTAGAATGTCATGGAGTAGAAATATAATAAGTATAGGGTGCACTCCTAAGTTTGATAACACTAATCCACTTTGATTCTGATTTATCTAAGGGTGCTGCGACTGACAAGGGCTGTCACCCCTTGTGATCGAGAATATGAGTAGACTCAAGCAGCGTGGCTTGAAACAGTCGCACACTGTTCACCTGGTGTGTATACACCTATTTAAAGTTACAAAAATTTTTAATAAACACAATTCTTCAGTTTAACCAACTGTATTTGAAAACATACTGTGGTTATGAAAATATCAATTTCATATCAATGTACATGACACATTTTCAAATCACTGGAAATCAATATTCATTTTGATATGTGCATATATACATGAAACAAATTTCATTTTACCAATGTTTGAATCAAAACAACATAATCTTCATCGTTGGCACCCAATGCATTTCGGAACCGATCTGGTTCCTTCTTCAGGGGTTGATCTACAAATAAAATATATAGTGTATATAGTTAGTGACCATGGTGTACTCTTAGCTCATTGACAATTGGCTGTAGACTATATGTGAGTTCCTACCTTCTCGTGAAGTTTGGAAAGCTCAAAGATCACTGTGTACAAGTGTCTGAAGCTGAATCAAAAACGTCTACTTGACAAGTGAACCAATAAACTCACATGACATATGTACTGAGGTAAAACCGTCTCTTAAGCTTACCCCGTTTCTCATATTCTTAATGTCCCCGAACCGTGGATCGAAAAAAAATGGTAATGCTCATTAGGACTCGCTGTCTCAATAAGTCAAGCGCAAATAAGTGAATGCCCAAAACTCACAATGTGCCGTACCTGATAGCCAGCAATGTATTATTACTCCTGAAAAAATACAAAGGAACTAACGTAAGTGAAGGAGCCTCAAGAAAGCCAATAGTCACCACAAAAATCCGCCTTAAAATATCACACACCTACCTGTTGACCAAATGTAGAGAACGCGTAATGTAGCACCCAACGTTTAACGAAAAAATGTGAACGCGAGCAAGTTAAAGCCAAATAGTGAACATCAACGACGGGCTATAGTGATGTTAGTCAAGTGATACTCGGAAAATCGGCGGCCATATTAGAATGGAGTTCTAAGTGTATTCCATGATGGAATGAATCGATCACCATTGTATGTACTTGTAAGGCACGCTCTGTGCTACCGTGCAACTGATAATTATCAAAGCGTTGTCGTGATCTAGAAAATAATAATTAATGAATATAAATAGTAAATGTTATAATGGTCAAGGTAATATCGGCATGCTAACTCAGCCATCAGCAAAAAAATAAATAAATGTATGAAAACTCTACTACCAAATAATAATCTATGGAAACCTGGTTCTGTTATCCAAGTCATAAGTGTGTGCTCTAATGAACATGTGAATATATGTATATGGTGCTGAAAGCCCATGAGGACACATAGAAAATCGCTTGATAAAACCACATGAGTATGTGCTCGTATGAACATGAACATGAGAATGTATGTGTATGAGGTTGAAAGACCCAGTGAACACACAGATAATCGCTTGATAAAACCTCATGTGAACGATGCTAGTGATGAGAAACAGGATAAGATGTTAAACGACTAATGCTGTCATGGACACACTATTATCATGACTGATTTTAAGTTAATGATTAGATGTAACATGACATGTCCATCCTATCATGTAGACCAATAGGAATCATGGTCTCAAGACTTGTAATCCAATATATCTCCTGTTGTAGGAGTCTTTTATGATTATCTGTCCCCGTCCTGAGTGGAACTTGTTCAATGATCAGGAAACGTAATTGAGAAATAGAGTGGGTCTCCTCAGTCCAATGTAATGCTAGTTGTGAAGTAACATTTTTAGTGCGAATCCGGCTCTTATGTTCTGTGAGCCATGTCTTAATTTTGCGTTTTGTCTTGCCTACATATGTTTTACTGCATGGGCACTTAATGCAATAAATTACATTTTGCGTATTGCAGTCACTAGGGTGCCTTAGGGGTATTTGTACACCTGTTGTAGGGTCTGTCAAGGTGTTACCAAGAATGACATTATTGCAGTGAGTGCACGCTTCAACTCTGGTGCGATATCATAAAGCTAAAAGGATTCCTAGGGGACTACGTCAATCAAACCCATGCAGTTTCGTGTACACCTAAATCCCAAATTTATGGACAAGTGGTATAGTATTTTAAACAAATGCTCCCTGGATCTAATTTTACTTATTATCGAAGAACTATCTAAGACAATCCAGGCGTTAGAGGAAGAGATACATACACTCAAATGTGAACTTGAGACCAGAATGGAAGCAAACACTTGGCAAAATAGTTTAGAAGGATTAAACCAAAAGCTAGAACGAAACAGTAAGGAGTTACAAGAAGGAAAGTTGAGAAAATACAAACGTGATATGATAGATTAGGTTTGATCAAAGGAAAACCACCGCTCAGTCTTCTGAGGAGAGCTTGGTGACGGATGAGGATACATCTATATGTAGAGCTCCAGTACAACCCGGACCTTCGGGCAATGACATAGCAGGACCTACTACAGTACCCATTGAGAACACCGACATCAAGTACAGTGGCCTTTTAGTCCCAGGTACAGGATCAAGGATTACCACCACCGCAACAAAAAGGTGCAACAGGAGGCCCCGCCCGACAAGGCGAGAAAAAAACAGGCAAGTCCCTATGGAGTGGGAATAATGTGGTTTGATCATCAATATATCGTCTAAACAACTTACCACTCAAGAAATTAAGATCTTAAACAAAGGATTATCGTTTGTACCAACTAATACACCAAATACAATGGAAGTAGAAGCAGCTATATATCGTTTTATGAGAACTTTGCTCTACACCACTTTTTCACAAATGTGGTAAACTTGAACAACGTGCAGAGTCTACAACAGAAGGGAGGTTCAAACCTAAAAGTACCTATCAGCCACCTATTTCCCATAACATGTTAGATACCTTTGAAATTATGGTAAAAAAAGACATTAAGGCATTGGATTTTAAGAAGGTTAAAAGATATAACCTCCCTAAGCATGACAGACGCACAATACAATCAATTGCCAATAACACTGAATTGACGATACAACCAGCTGACAAACGGGGAGCCATCGTTCTCGTGGATACAGCTTTTTATTTACAGAAAGTCAATTTACATGTGATGGATAGCAACACATATTTCTCATTGGATTCGGATCCCACAGAAGAACTATTGAGAATATTGGGGCAAATTTTACAAAATTCAGTGGATCTTGAATGGATAGATCATTCAACAAGAATGTATCTCACTACACCTAATCAACGTCGCCCTCGGCTGTAAATGATCCCGAAAATCCATAAGAGCCTTACAGATCCTCCATTCAGGCCTATTGTCTCAGGGTGTGGGTCAATATTTGATCCCTTGGAAGATACTTGGATTATTTTTTACAACAATTTGTCCAAAACTGGAGGTCGTATATAAAGGACACCACTGATTTTCTCTCAAAAATTGAAGAAGTACAACATGACATGCAAGACTCATGGTTACTGTGTACCATAGATGTGGTAGCCCTTTACACTTCAATACCACACAATGCTGTACTGGAATCTGTTGAATGGGCATTACTGCAGTTGGAAGAACTCGATACCAATAAAGTATTATTACTTCAATTACTTAAATTCTGTCTGCAGAACAGTTATTTCCTCTGGAATGAGAGATATTATGCGCAGCTTACAGGAACCTCAATGGTTTTTCTGGGGGCACCCGCGTATGCGAATATTTTCATGGCCCAATTTGAATCTCAAAATTTGATGAACAACATGACATGGTGGTCCAACATTCGGTTATATTGTCGTTTCATTGATGATATCTTTTTGATATGGATGGATACCATAGAGTCATTAGAAATCATGATACAACAGTTGAATATGGTTGACCCTCGGATACAATTCACTCATAAAATTGAAAATACCATGATTGAATATCTGGATGTGAAGGTTATCAAAACCAAGGATGGCAGAGGACTACAAACCGAATTGTTTACCAAACCAACAGATCGGAATAATGCATTGAAATATACTAGCTTTCATCCCAGAAGTTTAATTAAAAATGTACCATACTCACAACTGATACGTATCAAAAGAATTTTTTCAGACCCATGAATATCTTCAGAGATACAATCAAAGAGGTGATCCACAGAGCATTCTACACGATAGTAAATTAAGAGCAGACAATGTCAATCGTAAAGATTTATTAGTACCTAAAGTAAAGCAATCTACAGACAAAATCGTTGTTGTATCCAGATTCACTACCAAATCAATGGCAATTAAAAAAATAATCAACACCAGTTGGGAGCTTTTATCTAATGAACCTGATTTTCAAACCACTTTTAAGGACCTACACATTCATGCATATACTAGAGGAAAAAACATACACCAACTATTATCCAAGACGACAAAGAAATCGACAAACCAGGAATTCAAAGGGACAGTAAAATGTCACAACTGCACTCACTGCAATAATGTCATTCTTGGTAACACCTTGACACACCCTACAACAGGTGTACAAATACCCCTAAGGCACACTAATGACTGCAATACGCAAAATGTAATTTATTGCATTAAGTGCCCATGTGGTAAAACGTATGTAGGCAAGACACAACGCAAAATTAAGACACGGATCACAGAACATAAGAGCCAATTTGCACTAAAAATGTCACTTCACCACTAGCATTACATTGGACTGAGGAGAAACACTCTATTTCCCAATTACGTTTCCTGATCATTGAACAAGTTCCACTGAGGACGGGGACAGATAATCATAAAAGACTCCTACAACGGGAGATATATTGGATTAAAACTCTTGAGACCATGATTCCTATTGGTCTAAATGATAGGATGGATATGTCGTGTTGCATCTAATCATTAACTTAAAATCAGTCACGATAATAGTGTGTCCATGACAGCATTAGGCGTTTAACATCTTATCCTGTTTCTCATCACTAGCATCGTTCACATGAGGTTTTATCAAGCGATTATCTGTGTGTTCACGGGGTCTTTCAACCTCATACACATACATCCTCATGTTCATATTCATACGAGCACATACTCATGTGGTTTTATCAAGCGATTTTCTATGAGTCCTCATGGGCTTTCAGCACCATATACATATATTCACATGTTTATTAGAGCACACACTTATGACTTGGATAACAGAACCAGGTTTCCATAGATTATTATTTGGCAGTAGAGTTTTCATACATTTATTTATTTTTTTGCTGATGGCTGAGTTAGCTTGCCGATATTACCTTGACCGGTATAACATTTACTATTTATATTTATTAATTATTATTTTTTAGATCACGACAACGCTTTGATAATTATCAGTTGCACGGTAGCACAGAGCGTGCTTTACAAGTACATACAACGGTGATCGATTCATTCCATCATGGAATACACTTAGAACTCCGTTCTAATATGGCCGCCGATTTTCCTAGTATCACTTGACTAACATCACTATAGCCCGTTGTTGATGTTCACTATTCGGCTTTAACTTGCTGGCATTCACATTTTTTCGTTAAACGTTGGGTGCTACATTACGTGTTCTCTACATTTGGTCAACAGGTACGTGTGTGATATTTCCATTCGGATTTTCATGGCGACTATTGGCTTTCTTGAGGCTCCTTCACTTACGTTAGTTCCTTTGTATTTTTTCAGGAGTAATAATACATTGCTGGCTATCAGGTACGGCACATTGTGAGTTTGGGCATTCACTTATTTGCGCTTGACTTATTGAGACAGCGAGTCCTAATGAGTATTACCGTTTTTTTTCAATCCACAGTTCGGGGACATTAAGAATATGAGAAACGGGGTAAGCTTAAGAGACAGTTTTACCTCAGTACATATGTCATGTGAGTTTATTGGTTCACTTATTAAGTAGACGTTTTTGATTCAGTTTCAGAAACTTGTACACAGTGATCTTTGAGCTTTCCAAACTTCACGAGAAGGTAGGAACTCACATATAGTCTACAGCCAATTATCAATGAGTTCAGAGTACACCAAAAGTACTAACAATATACACTATCAATTTTATTTGTAGATCAGCCCCTGAAGAAGGTACCAGATCGGTTCCGAAATGCATTGGGCGCCAACGATGAAGATTATGTTGTTTTGATTCAAACATTGGTAAAATTAAATTTGTTTCATGTATATATGCACTTATCAAAATGAATATTGATTTCCAGTGATTTGAAAATGTGTCATGTACGTTGATATGAAATTGATATTTTCATAACCACAGTATGTTTTCAAATACAGTTGGTTAAACTGACGAATTGTGTTTATTAACATTTTTGTAACTTTAAATAGGTGTATACACACCAGGTGAACAGTGCGCGACTGTTTCAAGCCATGCTGCTTGAGTCCACTTGAATGTCATGGAGTGGCATAGAGAGGAGTGGCGTAGGGTGGCGTGGAGTAGAGTGGAATGGAGTAGAGTGGTGTAGAGTAAAATGGAGTAACATAGAATAGAGTGGCATAGAATAGAGTGGGATAGAGTGGAGGGGTGTAGAGTGGCAAAGAGTGGAGTAGAGTGGTTAGAGTGGAGTGGTCTGAAGTGGCATGGAGTAAAGTGGCGCAGTGTATAGTGGCACAGGGTACAGTGGCTTAAAGTGGCGTGGCATGGGGTGGCATAGAGTAGAGCAGAGTAGACCAGCATGGAGTGGAGTGGCATAGAACACAGTGGAGTGGCATAGAGTGGAGTGGATGGTGTAGAGTGGAAAAGTGTAGAGTAGAGTGGCATAGAGTACAGTGGTGCAGAGTAGAGGGATGCAGAGTTGAGTGGCATAGAGTAGAGTGGTGTAGAGGATAGTGGCATAGAGTGGAGTGGTGTAGAGTAGAGTGTAGTGCTATGGAGTTGATTGGAGTGGACTGCCTCAGAGTTGCGTAGGGTGGCATAGAGTGGTGTCGTAGAGTGATATGGAGTAGAGCTGAGTGGCCTGGAGAGCATGGACCCCAACAAATGACTTCAACGGGGCTGCCCACCCCCAGCGCCTTGAGACCCTCACAGGTGAGTAGTGCGCTTTACAAAACACTGATTGATTGAGAGTAGAGTGTAGTGTCATAGAGTGACATTGTGTTGCGTGCAATGGTTATGGGTAGAGGGTAGAGTGGAGTGGCATAGAGTCATGTGGGGAAGCATAGAGTGGAGTGGCATAGCGTGGCATTGAGTGGAGTGGCGTGGAGTAGCATAGAGTGGAGTGGCATACAATAGAGTTGCGAAGATTGGAATGGCTTAGAGTAGAGAGCTGTAGAGTGGAGTAGAATGGAGTGGAGTGGACTAGAGTGGTGTATAGTGGCATTGTCATGTAGTTCCCACTAATCTGTAGGACCTGCACGTTTGTTGACAACATAACCTGTGGGTGAGGTTCCGTGACTGATTTCGAGCACCCCCGTAGGATAGGCTCAAAGTGCCACCATAAGCCCCCCTATCCTTATAGGGAAGTGAATGGTTTCTGGCAACCCCTCAAGTATCATGGAAACAGATCAGAACCTCTCGTTCAGTCACTCGTGCTTACTTGTGCTCGGAGAAATATACAGAGAATACATACTGGGACGATTTCAATATTTTTATTGAACCACAGTTATTCTTGTATAGAATACATGTGCTGCTATAATCAGTAGACAGAAGCATATGAAAGTGTTTACAAGCACCAAAAGAGTAAATAGTAGATATAGTTTTACCATGGTGCTAAAACAGTGTATATATGGGGGCATATAAACAAAGCAGTAATCAGGCTTACTCCACTATGCAAACCCTACTCTGAGTGTACCTAGACTGTTTGTAGGTGTGAAGCCAAGAATCCACCCAAGGGATGATCCAACTCCATTACCTGGCAGGAGAGAATGTAGGAGGCCGTCTTGGCCATGAACTGGACACCCCCTCACAGAGACGCACGGGAGGATCGTGTCAGGACACGCCACGCCATACTGGAATTTGAGGTATGGTGTGATGGACAACGCGATATAATATACGCCGACTCCATAATATACAGTTACTCCTACTGGTGGATTTACACCGTGACGATATAGGAAATTTTGCTTGTTATTTCTGGACACCCTTCCCTTTATATTGCGTTAGAATTGTGGGAACAGGTTCGGTGTGATGGACAACGCAATATAATATATGCCGACTCCATAATATACAATTACTCCCACCTGTTGACCAACACCGTGCCGATATTGAATCTTGTGCTTGTTATTACAAGCCTTCTTTCTGGACATCCTTCCAGTTATATTACGTTAGGATCCTTTGGATAGTCACTGGCGTTGATTCCATCATCTACACAATATAGGACTTTACTACTAGCCATTTCAACTTACCTATGTTCTTTGAAATATTGCCTGATTGTGGAAATTTTTTTGTGTGAATCCTTAGACTATGACTGGCTCCTTCACTACTGACTACACATCCTAGGACTGTGATTACAATTCTGATTTACGCATTGTTGTTTTGTGAAACCGACTGAATGCGGATATATTTTTGTGCCCTGAGGAAGCTCTCAGTGTCAGAGTGAAACGCGTTGGCTGAGATTTTGATTCAACTGGTTTTAAAACTTGAAACAATTTTGATACAATAAAGAAGTGACTTTTTCCATACATCTGTGGTCTACTGGACTTCTTAAGTTGTGCACCCCATCATTGTTCGACGATCCAACTCCATTACCTGGCGGGAGAGAATGTAGGAGCCCGTCTTGGCCATGAACTGAACACCCCCTCACGGAGATGTCAGACCTCTGCGTGGTGCAGTTTAAGCATGCAGGGACCCTCGGTGTCAGCTGGAGCACCTCCTCTGCTAATCTTTTGGGATGCTCACTATTTATAAAATAAATCATCCTTGTGATATCTGTATAGATTAGCAATGTTATGGATATGTAGATAGCCGTGTCACACTGTGGATGAAACTAGAACAACATTTGTACATAGTCTGCCATGAGTCCTTGTACATGGTGTTCAAGGCATTGTGATAATGTTATGGAAAGCTAGATGTGTAAACAAAGTAGTTTCAGGGAAGCTAATCCAACATTGTTGCACATGCAAAGATGTGCAAAAGGTCACAGCAGAAATGTTATTGTGCAAAATTAGGACAATGTAAGAAAAATCTGTAGCTCCGTTACTTGGGACTAACTCAGGCCCATAACAGAATTGAGTGGCATAGAGAGGAGTGGCTTAGGCTAGAGTAGAGTGGAGTGGAGTAGAGTAGAATGGTGTAGAGTAGAGTGGAGAGATGCAGAGTTTCATAGAGTACAGTGGGATATAGTAGGTTGGCGTATAGTAGAGCTGCGTAGAGTGGCAAGGGGTGGAGTGGAGTGGCATAGAGTGTAGTGGCACAGAGTAGAGTGGAGTGGTGTGTAGTGAGATAGAGTGGAGTAGACTGACGTGGAGTAAAGTGGCATAGAGTAGAGCGGAGTGGCGTAGAGTGGCACAGAGTGGAGTGGTGTAGAGTGGAGAGGAGTGGTGGAGAGTGGTGTAGAGTAGATTGGAGTGGAGTGGAGTGGTGTAGAGTGGGTTGGAGTAGCATAGAGTAGAGTGGATTTGAGTAGAGGTGCTTATAGTGGCATGGAGTGGTGTAGAGTGGAGTGGACTGGCATAGAGTGGTATTGCGTGGAGCAGAGTGGCAAAGAGTACAGTGAGGTTAGTGGAGTGGCACAGGGTGGAGTGGTGTAGAGTATTGTATAGTGGAGTGGCATAGAGTGAAGCGGCATAGAGCAGAATGGCATAGAGTGGAGTGGTGCAGAGTGGTGTAGAATAGAATGGCATAGATTAGAGTGGTGTAGAGTAGTGTGGAGTGGCGTAGCATTGCATAGAGTGGAGTGGCATGGAGTGTCATAGAATGAAGGGGCCTAGAGTGGAGTGGCAGAGAGTACGCTGGTGTGGAGTGTAGTAGAGTGGTGTCAAGTGGTATGAAGTTGCATAGAGTGGAATGGAGTGGCATATAATGGAGTGGCAAAGGGTGGCATAGAGTACAGTGGAGTAGCATAGAGCAGAGAGTTGTAGAGTAGAGTGACATAGAAAAAAGTGGTAGAGAGTGGGGTGGCATGGAGTGTTATGGAGTGGCATAGAGTAGTGTAGTGTAAGGTAGTGTGGTGCAGAGTAGCGTTATGTAGAGTAAAGTTGCATGGAGTGGAGTGGAGTGCAGTAGCATAGAGTACAGTGCAATAGAGTAGGGTGGAAAGGCTTAGAGTGGAGTGGAATGGCATGGAGTGAAATGGCATAGAGTAGATTGGAGTGGAATGGCGTAGAGTCACATTGTATGACATAGAATAGAGTGGTGTGGAATAGAATGTAGTGGCCTAGAGTGGCATGGAGTGGAATAGAGTAGATTGGAGTGGCGTAGAGTAGAGTGGCATAGAGTAGAATGGCATAGAGTAGAGTGGTGTTGTGTGGAGTAGAGTACGGTTGAGTTGAGTAGAGTGGAGAAGAACGGCATGGAACAGAATAAAGTGGAATGAAGTGGCATAACGTGGAAAAGAGTCGAGTGGAGCAGTGCAGAGTGGCACTGTGTGGAATGGAGTGGCGGAGAGTTGAGTGGAGTGGCATGGGGTGGATTAGACTGGAGTGGCGTAGAGTGGGATAGCGTAGAGTAGAGTGACATACAGCAGTACAATTGTGGGTGTAAGTAACTAAAGTGTTGAGACCACTGTAAGGGTGAAAGCAAAATAAATAAGAAGCCGTAAAACATTTAAAAATTTTAAATTGCTGAAAAGACATGCAAATATATGCAGCGTCATGAATTTATTAATTGTAACGAAAGCTCAATGTCACATAAACGCGCATATTTTACAAGCAAGAAAACTCAATGTAAATTTTTCATAAAAAGCATCTTTTGAAAGCATTCTTCTAAATAAAAGTGTTTTTTTTCACAGCATTCATCACCCTAGTTTTGTTATTGCAGAGCCTAATTTAATATGCTGAGTGGTGTCTCAATATTACTAAAGCATTAATAGAGATGACAGATAGGGTCAAAGCAACATAAATAAGAAGCCATATGCCAGTGTTAAAATTAGGAAAACACATTTCATGTACGGGGAATATATGGAAACGCTATCAAAAAAATTGTGCGTTTGAAAAAGACAAGAAATAACAAAGATAATGACGAACACATGTACGTAATCCATGCCCCAGGGAGGTGCTAACACAAGAAAGGAAGGGAAGCCTATGGGAGTTAAGCAATCGAAAGAGTCACAATGAAAACAACCAATGGTATGCTGTGGCAGGTTGTAAGCCCAATGAATACTATATAATGTCTTGCAGCACAGCGCATTTGCTGTGTGGGTGAGACATAAAAATGGTATAGAAGACAGAGTGGTGGAAAGAAGGCAAGTAGAGTGAAAAAAATAGAAATGGCGATGAGATGGGTTAGAAGATGTACTTGAGTCCGAGGGAGTGGGGAAAATGACGTTCCGAGAGTAGGAAAAAAAGCAGTGATAATTACAAAAAGGCCCAGTGAAAAGTACCTTTCTAACAAACTAGTGTGGAGGTGCACTTAGGGTTAAATAATCACGCTGGGCACCTTAGCATGCTCAATACTTTATTTTATCAACGGGAGGGCGCCGAGGTCATTCCCACACGTAGAATCCTCAGTGTGTCAGATGGCCGCTGGCGCTCCCGGCATCCCTTGCGGCGTGGTGTGGTAAAGACCACTAGAGCGCTACCCACATATCTTCCCCTTTTGGACAAATCACAATACCAAAAACTGTAAGAACAAGAAGGGGGGCATGAAGAGGATCCCTGACATGGGTGAGCGACTAATATCAAAACTAGATGCTGATTACGGGATGTGATAGGGCAGAAAGTGCAAGGAATAGGGTATTATGGTTTCATATCAAACTCCTTGTATCTTTTAGGTAATCCTACTGCCCTGCCTGTGCGTGTGCGTGTAGAGGGTGTTTGTGTCTCTTCTGTTTCTCTCATGTATGCTCTGGTTTCCCTTGTACTCTCGTGCTGGTCATTTATGGGAACTGTGGGGTTTTGTCGCCTGGTGTCTGGTTCGCTGGTGCTTTGGTTTTCTTGTGGCCTACGTTGACGTTTGGCCTCTAGACTTCTTAGTTCCTGTGTGTTGCCTCTCTCTTCTTCTCTGTCTCCTGTTGCGCCGCTTCTCTGTATGTCTGTCTCCGGTCCATGTACTTCATCGTCCAATTCCCAATTGGTGTTGCCTGTTTGTGATATAGCTTCTCCCTTTTCCCATCCTATTACTTTGTTGCACCTGGCCATTCTGCTGTGGGACCATACTTTGCCATCGCTTAATAAATCAGAACGTGAGTAGGTTTCCTTGACTTGTAGAGGGTCGCTGAACTTGCTGTCTCCTTTTTTCCGTAACTGTGCCAAGTTCACCCGGACCCACTTTCCCTTTTCCAACGAAACTTTCTTTACTTTGTGCTGTTTGTCGTAGTGGTCTGTGTAGATTATCTGGGCCTTCTCCAAGTTGCCGCGCACCACTGCTGGGGACCATTTGCTAGGTAGCGTCAGATTCATCCACACTGGGTTGTCTCGTGTGAACGGGTCCCAGCCCTGTAAAATCTTGAATGGGCTATATCCTGTCAATGTGGGAGTAATGCGGTAGGCCCACACAGTGTGTCTGATTTCCGTTTCCCAATTCTTGCCCGCGCCAATTGTAGCCTGCACTGATCCCAAGATCACCCGGTTGAACCTCTCTGCGAGGCCATTACCAGCAGGATGATACACCGGGGTGTGCTTGGTCACGATGCCATTCTGTTCCGTGAATGCCTTCCACTTCTCTAACGTGAACTGAGGGCCGTTGTCGCACGTGATGACTTTCGGTATTCCCTCTCTCAAGAAGGTGGCAGCAAGGAAGGCTACAACCCTGTCTGTGTCTGCTTTTTCACATAGTTCGACTTCCGGCCACTTGGAATATCGATCAATCAGAACAATGGCGTACTTGGGGACACTCCATGCGTCAAGAATTGGGCCTAGAATTTTCACTGACAATTCTTCCCAGGGGCTGGAGGGTGTGGCGAACTTCCCTAGGGTGGTCTTAGCATGGTTTGCGCCTTGTCCGCGTTGCTGCACTGCTCACAATTCCTTATGTGCTTCTCCACCTGGTTGTTGACAGCGGGCCACCAATACACTTGTTTGACTAGCTGTGTAGTCTTCACAATGCCTAAATGGCCCTCGTGCAAAATCGTGAGCAGGCGTTCCACCTATTGTCGTGGGGGGATTACTTTGTCTCCTCGCAAGAGAAATATGGCATTCTCACCAATGGACAATTCTTCCCGGACTTCCCAGAATTTTTGGATGTCAGCGTCCAATTGCTTATTCTCTGGCAACCCCTGCGTAAAGAATCGTTTTACAGTCACTAGGTGGGAGTCATTCTCGTATGCCGCCTTCCAATCTTGTGTGCTCATGACTTCCTCCTGATCATCTATGAAAGCTATAGTGTACTCGTCCCATTCTGTGCGGCCAGGTGCACCTTCCTTGGTGCCGATCTACTGAGGTAGTCCGCTAATTTGAAGTTTGTTCCCTGGCAGGTATTCTACATCATATATGAAGTTCAACAACCAGAGGGTAATTTAGCAATGCATGGAGTGGCACTGGCATGTCCACTGGACGTAAGTACTTTAACCTGCGGCTTGTGGTCCATTCTGAGGAGGAACTTCGAACCCCAGAGAAACTGATGAAATTTCTCCATTGCCCAGATGGCTGCCAGCATCTCCTTCTCAATGACGCTAAACTTCTCCTCATCGGGGGTAAGGGAGCGAGACGCGAAACTGCTGGTTGTCACTGTGCCGTCCGTGGACCTCTGCGCCAGAACTGCTCCCAAGCCTTTGTCACTCGAGTCCGTAGTGAGGATGGAAAGTGCAGTTTGGTCGAAGCCATGTATTTATTTATTTATTTGTTTATTATTGATATTTATTAAGCGTGAACGAATACCCGTAGGCGTCTCGGCGCTAAACCAACTACGATCTTAAAAGAGTGTTTCGCTACAGTTCTATTGGTTAAAAAGCCAGGTCTTTAAACGCTTGCGGAAAAGGAGGAGTGAAGGGCTGGTCCTGATGGATTGTGGAAGAGTGTTCCAAAGCTTAGGGGCCGACACCTCAAAACAGCGGTCACCCAAGGTAACCGTTTTTGTCCGTGGCACCGCTAGCTGATTCAAGGTGGCAGAACGAAGATTTCTAGAGGGAGTATATGGAATTAGCTGATCCCTGAGAAACTGCGGGCCTTGATTGTGTAGTGCTTTATAAACTATGCATAAAGTCTTAAACTTGATTCGATTATGAAACGGCAGCCAGTGATAATTCCTTATAATGTCTGAAACAGATTTAAATCTAGATGTTTTAGAAAGGAGTCTGGCCGCCGCGTTCTGGATGGTTTGCAGTTTGTTAATCACTCGAATCTGCGCATTTGCGAATAGTCCGTTACAGTAGTCCAGGGAAGATAAAACTAGGGCAACCACCAGGGTTTTTCCAGCTGTGTCAGGTAAGAAAGGAATAATTTTCTTTACCAGTTTTAGTTTATGACAAGCTGTAGCTGCTGTTTTCCTGGCATGGGCCATGAAATTAAGGCCATCATCAAATGTCACTCCTAGGTTCCTCACCTTAATTGCTGGCTTGGGGGGAGCTCCGAAAGATGCAGGCCACCAAGCCGGAGACCATCCTGGTGAAAGAGGTCCAAAAATGACCACCTCCGTTTTCTCAGAGTTTAACTTAAGACAATTGAAGGCCATCCACTCCCCAATTGCTAGCATGCCTCCTTGAAAACGTTCTGTCACCCTGTCTCCATCGCTATTTATGGCCAGAACCAGCTGCGTGTCATCCGCGTATGAGGTTAGGCTCACCCCATGAACTTTGATGAGTTTGGCCAGGTCCGACACATAGATATTAAACAGTGTCGGACTTAGGGATGAGCCTTGAGGAACCCCACACGGCAGAGACAGCTGATCTGATTGGAAGGATCCTAGGGTGACCATCTGAGTCCTGCCAGTCAAAAAAGAAGCCAACAAATCTTTGGCCAGCTGTTGGATGCCCATTTTTTCGACACGGTCGACTAGGATCTTATGGTCGACCGTGTCGAAGGCTGCAGATAAATCAAGTAGCACCAGGACAGCTGTTCCTCCCTGGTCCCGAATGACTCTAATGTCATCGGCTGCCTTGATTAGTGCCGTTTCCGTGCCATGGAATTTACGGAATCCAAATTGGGTGCTGTCCAGCAAGCGATGGTCCTCAATAAAATATGAAAGCTGTTGATTCTTGGCTTTTTCAGCTACCTTTGCTAGAAACGGCAGGCTGGCTATAGGTCGGTAGTTTTTTAACTCGTCCCTATCCAGGTTTGATTTTTTTAACAATGGTTTTAGGAGGGTCTTTTTCAGTATGTCTGGGTAAATCCCGGATCTAAACATGGTGTTACATAGTTGTGTGATCACCGAGACCAGAGAGTCCATTACCGGGGGCAGGACTCTAAAAGGACATGGGTCTAAGGCTGAGCCTGATTTAATGGATAAAATAATATCCGTTGTCTGGTCGTCCGTAAGATTTGTA
Organism: Lissotriton helveticus; assembly: GCF_964261635.1. Taxonomy (NCBI): domain Eukaryota; kingdom Metazoa; phylum Chordata; class Amphibia; order Caudata; family Salamandridae; genus Lissotriton; species Lissotriton helveticus. Next base: position 769,378,851 of record NC_136059.1, read on the forward strand.
AATTGCAATAATGGGGGGTGAGAGACAATACGACAACTGGAGTTCAGGGTGGTATCCATTTTAGGACGGAAAGCCAAATAAATGTCATTTACTTTCGTAAAAAAGAAATGTGCGAGCTCATCACATAGTGATTGAGAGGGTATTGGCGCTAAATCAGGAGTAGTTCCCGCCAGTTGTTTTGTTATCTCATAGAGTTGCCTGCTGGAGTTTTTTGCCTTATCTATTTGTTCGGTAAAGAACTTCTTCTTTGCCTCAGCAATCATAGCTTTATAAATTGAGAGCACTTCCTTGTAGCTAATTTTGCTCTCTGAGCTGTAGAATTTTCTCCAGTGCCTTTCCTTGTTCCTGCAGAGTTGTTTTTGTTTCCTTAAATCATCTGTAAACCAAGGTGCTGATGGGGTAGCTCTATTTCTGGATACCGTTTTTATGGGTACCAGTGAATGGGTAGCATGCCCTAGCCATTCTTGATATTGGAGGGTGGCAGTGTTAGGGTCCCTGGCTAGAATAGGGCGAGTACTATCCAACAAATCTCTTAGGTGTGCTTTGTTTAAATCTTTCCAGATCTTAAAAGATTCTGGTTTGGTAATAATTGCCCTTTGAGTAGGGGTCTCCGTGATAACTAAGCTACTTCAAATGGCATGGGAGAATATCTGTTATACAGAGGCCCTCCAGATTAGAGAAAACGCCATCCAATATATGCCCGGCCTCATGAGTGGGAGAAGTGACCAGTTGATCAAGCCCCAACATTTCCATATCAGTTAATAAGGAGTGTGTTTCTTTCTGATCAAACTGATCCAAGTGAAAATTCCAGTCGCCCATGACTGTATAAGAGTCTTCGGCCACCAAAGGCTCCAATATTGAGCCTAAATTAGAGAGGAAACCTGTCCTCGCTCCTGGAGGTCGATATAGTAACACTCCTTTGAAGTTAAAAGAAGCAGTTAGCTTAATATTAAAATGTAGGGCTTCACAACATGAGGAAGGTATAGCAAAAGTCCTTACTATGTAGCTGTCCCTGGCGATTAACACCAACCCACCTCCTCTTTTACCCTTCCTATCTTGACGATAGACATTATATCCAGATGGGACCGCAATCACAAGGTCCGGGTCCGACGTATCATCCATCCAAGTTTCTGTAATTAGGAGGATGTCTAAATGCCTATCCGAAATAAAGTCCGCTATCTCCTGTCTGTGTTTTCCCACAGATCGGGCATTAATAAGTGCTATACAGATCGTAGTCAACTGATAGGTATTTTTAAAATTCGATTTCACCTTACCATTAATAAAGGGAAGTGGCAGTTAGGGCAGCTTAGTGGAGGGAAAGTTGCCACACAGTCCAGATCTTTTCTAGTGCAATTAATGTGAGGTGGGCACAATTCTAACATGGTAGATCTGGAATATATCCGTCTCTCATCCAGCTCTTTCAGACCGGGGGGGTGGCCTAGGCCCGGTCCAGGCGCGGACGGGCACAGACGGGCTTGCCTTTGGCGCGCCTTCGGCTCACCGCCGGCGCGCCCGCTGCGCCCGCCCGCTGCGCGGACGGGATGACGTTCGTCTTTTATCCAGTGTTGGAGGAGGGTGGGAGGTGGCCAGCTACTAGAGCGGCACCCTTTCCTTCCCCCAACATGGATCCTGCTCACCTGTGTTTCAAAGCGTCAGCAAGTATTCTGCTGCGCTGAGACAGCGTGAGTGCGTGATAATGCCTGGAAGCAGAAGGCTCTGATTTAAAATTGCCAAATAGAAAGCAAACGAATATCACAAAGCAAAATATAATGCACACTTTTTAAAACAGAACAGGCCCCCGGCTTCCGCCTCAGGGGTAAGATCGTAGTTGAGATCAGCGCGCTCGCGCTATTGGGTGGAATAAATAGCCTGGGAGGGCGGGAGGCGGCCAGCTACTAGAGCGGCACCCTTTCCTTCCCCCAATATGGCTCCTGCTCACCTGTGTTTCAAAGCGTCAGCAAGTATTCTGCTGCGCTGAGACAGCGTGAGTTCGTGATAATGCCTGGAAGCAGAAGGCTCTGATTTAAAATTGCCAAAAAGAAAGCAAACGAATATCACAAAGCAAAATATAATGCACAGTTTTTAAACCAGAACAGGCCCCCGGCTTCCGCCTCAGGGGTAAGATCGTAGTTGAGAGTGTAGGGGCACTGCTGCACAAATGTCATCTTTGATTTGTAGAAATTCCTCATTGGAGGCGGTAGACCAGGCAAAGGCATTCTTTTCCTTCAGTATTTGACGTAGATGGTGTGTTTTTGTGAAGAAATTTTTCACAAACTTACTGTAGACTTCTTCCTTGTTGTGGGGTGTAGGCGCCGAGTTGATTGCTTCCACGTTGGCACGTTTGGGTGATATCCCTCTGTCGCTTATTTCATGACCCAAGTAGGTGACTGAGTGTAGCCCAAATTTGCATTTTTCCCACTCTGCTATGAGGCCCTTTTGAGATAGTATGCATAGTACTGTAGAAAGCTTCGCGTCATGATCTGGTTTGGTCTTTCCCAGGATCAGAATGTCGTCCTGGAAGTATTGCACTCCATTGATGTTTTTAAACAACTTGTGCATCAGCTTCTGAAACACCGCTGCAGCAGATGCCAACTCGAAGGGCATCCACCCGAACCTGTAGCTTGGTTGTTCGACCAATGATGTCCCTCTTTATTCTATTACTTTTGGATCCCGATAATGTTCCTACTGAGACTATAAGCTGAGTCACAGCACCAAGACACCCATGGGTATAAGCTGCGCTTTATAAATTTTAAAATACATAAATAAATAAATAAATAGCAGCCGAATGGTGTGATGAAGGATGTGAGTTTTCTACAGGAGGGGTGTAGTGCAATTTGGTGGTATGCCGCTGTGGGAAACTATTTGATGTCTTTGGTCTGATCCAACATTTCATTGATTTTGGGCAACGGAAATTTGTCCACTAGGATGTTTTTGTTGAACTCCCTCAAGTCAATGCAGAGGCGCACTTTTCCGTGAGGTTTGCATGCGACCACCAAGGGCGCCAATCATTCTACGCTCTCTATGGGCTCGATTACCCCATTGTCTTCCAGGCGCTGTATCTCCTGCTGCACTGCGTCCCTACAGTTGAATGGGATGTTTCTCACCTTGTGGCATACTGGCACAGCTCCCTCTTTGAGGCAAATTTTGTGGGTGAACTTTGTGAGTTTGCCTATGGTGCCGCCGAAGACGGCTGGAAAGTCTGCCTTCCATGTACCACTCTCATATATTTGGGAATGGTCTGTCATGAGTACTTGCGTGGTGCCAGTTGAATTCAGTTGAATCCCTAATGCTCCTTGGTCTGCCCAACCTAGTACCGAGGGACCATTCTCTACTACGTACTGTTTTCCCTCCGAGGTTCCACCCTTAAACTCGAAACAGAGTGGGCGGAAACCTACCATGGGGATCTTTTCATCCTGTGAAGGTGACAGGGTGGATGTCTGTGGGGAACAGGTACGTGCCTATAGTGTGTACGATGTACCACTCCCAGATATTTCGTTGGCTGATGGTGTATGGGGACCCCGAATCTGCTACCATGGAGACTTGTACACCCCCTATGGACAATAAACAAGAAGGTTTTTTTTGTACTGGCACAGTCGATACCTAGAACTTGGTCATCAATGCAAAGAACACAGTCCTCTTCATCCTCACCTTCCACCCCGTCTGGGTCGAAATCCTGTAGGACACATTTAACCAATGATTTGCGAGGTTTACATCTACTCACCTTTTCAAAGTGACCCATCACCCCACAATAAGAGCATTTGACTCTAAAGGCTGGACACTGTCTCTCATTGGCTGCGTGCGTGCGACTGACACACTTGTAGCAGCTATTCTTGTGGTCACTGGATGCTTTTTGGGAGACGGCCTCCTTCGGTGGGGGCTTCCTGTGGTGCTTTGCCCCACCCATGGGTGGAGGCGGTATCAGTCACTCTGCACACAGTGGCCTTGCTGGCACTGTCCTTTTTCGCCGCCACTGCACACCGTTTAGATAGTTCAGCCTTCTTAACCATGGCGATGATCTCGTTGAGAGGTGCATCCCCGCTGACCCACAATTTTTCCTGTATGTTGTAATTTACTGTGTGCATTATTATCTGGTCACGTACTAAATCATCATGGAGGATGCCAAATTCGCACGTGACTGCCCACTTTTTAAGCGGTCTATGGCAGTGCAGACCACCATCTGGTAGTGACTGTCTAAGTCCTCCAGCGCATGTTGAAACACATAACCATCTTCGGGGGGGCTTGTCTTTTTTATTATGTTTTCGTACACCCTCAGCCCTTCCGGTCACAAATTGTGCAACAGGATTTTTTTTCTGCGTTTGCTAGAAAATTCCTCTTCACCCTCGTCTTCCAAAGCGGACAGGTAATAAAGAAAATACCCCTTCCAGTCTTCCCACTTCATAGCTGGCTCCCCTGATTGAGGTAGGAAGGGGACCGGGTTAGTGAGGGAAAATGTCTGCGCACACATCTTGACTGACCACTGTGGCTGGGATCCACCGGGTGCAGACGAGGGACTGCCGGGGGCTAGCTGGCCGGGTGGAAGTGCTGAACCAGACTGCCGTGTGGGGTCGTCAATCACGTGGTCCTGATCTTTGTGCGCCACGGCAGGGTGTGTGTGGCGGTGGTGCCACTATCCTGGACGTTCAAGGAGGCCCACTCTGTACTTGGCTGGCCGGCTTGCACCCCAAGGTGGGCTAATCAAACAATAAGCTCTAGTGCATGACAGTCTATGGGCTGCTGGGGCCACTGGGGGGCTTCAAGTGAGGTAGTCCTGGGGTGGTGTGTCTGCGGGGGTGCGTCACCGAGGACTGCAAGTAAGCACTGCCAGGCACTTACTGTGAAGGTGCTGTAGGCTTCTCCTGCAGGACAGCAGGGTGTAGGCTGCAGTGCGTGGCTCCTGTGCAGCTGACTGTGAGTCCTTTGCGGGTCCCAACCACGCGTGAGGCCGTGTGTTAGCGAGGCTGTGCTGGACGGTGACCAAGGTCTCGCCCGCCTCCCGTCCCTCTGCCACGCTCTCCTGTAAGGCTGTCTGTCCCGAATCCACTGGACCGACCGCCCGTGCTTGCATGTAGCAGCGCTGGAAAAATGCGCTGATTTCCCCAGCCTCGTCGCCAATTTGTGGAGGTGCACTGAAGGTTAAATAATCATGCTGTGCACCTTAGGATGCTCAATACTTTATTTTATCAACGAGAGAGCGCCGGGGTAAGTCCCACACGTAGAATTCTCAGTGTGTGAGATGGCCGCCGGCACTCCCAGCATCCCTTGCGGCGTGATGTGGTAAAGACCGCTAGAGTGCTACACCACAACTAGATGGCTCCTAAAAAAGTTCTTACAATTTCTAAACTTAAAATGAGACCTCTCCATTACAACCTAAAGAGGATCATGAATAAACCATAAAAATTACATGTCTTGTACTGGGGCATGTACCACTGCTATAGTCCTTTAGTATGTATGCTGTTTTATTGAAAGTAGAATAGCTCTCCATAGATAGTGGAGACCGAAATACAAACCTGCTTCTAGGAAGCGTACCGTCACAGTACACCATGAAAGTAATTGGCAAGAGGAATGACGTAGGCATGCTCCAGAAAAGAAGAAGTAAATGGTACCTACTATACATAGTGTCAGCCGCACCCACTATTGCTCGTTGTCATTGACACACAGCTGGCTCCCTGCTTAATGAAAAGCAAGATAAGATATTTTCCTTTGAAAGCCTTATTCATATAAGAAGCTCATGTTAAGAGTCAACCCTTAAAATGAAATAGTGGAACAGTATGTGAACTTGCGAGTGCAGGGTAGCGAGGCAGAGCACAAAGATGAAAGAGAGGGCTCTTGAGTCATTCACAATATTGCATTTCGTAAAAACCTGCTGTTCACCCTCATGCTGACATTTAATATAAAATTAGTCCAATAATAAAATCCATTAAGAGGAACACATGAAAGGTGCAGAGGTCTGAGGCATTATCAGCAGCTCACTTTACCAGGCAAAATAAAGCCACATCAAAATTCTCCCAATGGGTAGACTGGCTCACGTTGGAGCATGGGGAATCGAAGTAAAACAGAAGAAAACAAGCACTGGCAAATCCAATATGCCTATCCTTTTGGACTTTTTGGTTTACCAATGTCTTTTAGCCATGCTGTACAACATCTACAAGACTCTGCGCAGCATGGTGAAAAGCTAAAAAAGTATAAAAAGGCGTAATGATGCAGTTGTGTTATTTTGGACCGCATGCATGTTCTATTGCTCATAAGGGCCTTCAAAGTCACGCAGACGGTATTTATTTTATTTACTGATCCGAGATATATTGATAACAATTTTTTTAATGAATCGCTTTTCCGAGCAGACGAACCGGAAGCAATTTGCTGACTGGTTCTCCAACAAATAACATAAATTATTATTATTTATTTTTTAAAGAACATGGATGGGAGAGCTAGAAGAGGCAAAACAACAAACGGGTTGGGCAGGAGGGGAAAAGCTGCACCTGTGGGGCAAGCACAATCAATTAATCAATCAATCTGGGGATTATAAAGCGTGCTACTCTCCTGTGAGGGTCCCAAGGCACTGGGGGGTCAAGGGGGGGGCAGCTCCGGTTCAGTTGAAGAGCCAGGTCTTGAAGTTCTTCCTGTAAGTGTGCAGGTTCAGGGAGCGTCTGATATTTGCGGGGAGACCGTTCCAGGTCTTGGCTGCGATGTAGGAGAAGGCTCATCTGCCAGCTCTGTTTCTACGGATGCGGGGGTTTTCTGCCAGGGCGAGGTCAGCGGAGCTGAGGTTCCCTTTTGGTACGTGGAAGGAGACTCTCTTGTTGGGGTATTTGGATCTGATGTTGTGGAGGGCTTGTAGGCATGGGTGAGGAGTTTGAAGGTCACTCTCTTCTCGACGGGGAGCCAGTGAAGGTCTCGTAGGTGTTGGGTCATGTGTTCATGTTGTGGTGTCCTTAGGACGAGTCTTGCTGCGGCTTTATGAATGGTTTGCAGCTTGTGCAGCAGGGTTCTGTTGATTCCGGCATAGAGGACATTGCCGTAGTCCAGTCTGCTGGTTATGAGTGTGTGGGTGATGGTCTTTCTGCATTCAGGGGGTATCCATTTGAAGGTCTTTCAGAGGATGCGAAGGCAGTTGAAGCTGGGGGAGGTGACGGAGTTGATCTGGCGGGTCATGGTGAAGGAGGAGTCCAGGATGATGCTGAGGTTCTTTGCATGGCCTGTAGGAGTGGGTGGACTCCCAAGGGCAGGGGGGCCACCAGGTGTTGTCCCAGGCTGAGTTGGAGGGTCCTAGGATGAGAACTTTGGTCTTCTACGAGTTGAGTTTCTGGCAGCTGTCCTTCATCCAGTGTGCGACGTCCTTCATTCCTTCCTGAAAGCCAAGTCTCGTGTTTTCAGCGTTCTTCATGAGGGAGAGGATGAGCTGGGTGTCGTCGGCGTATGAGACTATGCTGAGCCCGTGCTGTCTCACAATGGCGGCGTGGGGGGCCATGTAGATGTTGAAGAGCGTGGGGCTGAGCAACGATCCTTGGGGTACTCCGCAGTTGATCTCTGTTGGTTCGAAGAGGAATGGAGGGAGTCTGTTCATCTGGGTTCTGCTGGGGAGGAAGGATCAGATTCAGTTGAGGGCGGTTCCTCGTATTCCCGCGGCGTGAAGTCTGGCTGTGAGCGTGCAGTGTGAGACGGTGTCGAAGGCTGCAGAGAGGTTGAGTAAGATGAGGGCCGCGGTGTGTCCCTGGTCGAGTAGCATGCAAATGTCATCAGTGGCGGCGAGGAGCGCGGTCTCGGTGCTGTGGTTGCACCAAGACAGCACAGAAGCTAGGAAGCAATTCCTGGCGGAGAAGCACAAAAGGCTGAGTGTAACACAGAGGTGGTGGGAGAGAAGAACAATAGCGAGAGACAGCAACACGGAGCGGAGTGGAGGGGGTGGAGAAGCACACAAGGGAGATGGCTGGAAAAATGGATTACTTCAGCAAAGTTGAAAAAAAGTAATGCTAAAAATGAAATCAGCGATAGGGCACAAGTAAAGAGGCCATGCTCCAAGGCAATGACAAACATAAGAAGAAGAAGAAGAAGAATGCACCCAAGCAAGCGAATGAAAGTCACAATAAAGCCAACCAATGAAAAGGAGTGGGTGGGCTGTAAGCCTAATGTAAGCTAACAATAAATCTTTCACTAATGGACAGTTTGTGCTGTCAGATAGGTGAAACCCAAAAACTATCTTAGTAGTGTTCTGCTTTGCAAATGGTGGTGTTATAAGAACCAAACAGCTGACGCCCAGAGACCTTGCTTCCTCATACCTTGACATGTACTGGTTGTCCCTGTATACTTTGTTTTCAGGGTGACAGATGGAGCAAGTCCAGTTGCCTGTGACGAGAAGTAAGGCCAGTTGCTATAAATGAGGATCGTTGGGGAAGCAACAGTCGAGCTGGGAGGGCAATATGGTGAGTGTGGGGGTATTTAGGAAGGGAAGCAGAAAACAAGGGCAAAATCAACAAAACACATGCACCCCCATAAACTGCTGAAAGATAAAGAACAAGAGGGCATATTAGCAATGGCAGCGATAATTATCGCTGGCCGTGCTTAGCGATAATTAGATTATCGCAGGCTATCACTGCTTTTTATTGCCCTGGTAGCGCGCAATTAATGCGTTACTCCAGGTCGATACAAATTCCAGAGATAGCGAGTTTATCTCCCTTTTGCAGGGAACATTGCTGGTTTTCCAGTGATGTTCGCTGCAAAAGGGCGACAACCTTGCTGATACGACCCACAGGGTCATAACAGCAGAATCCATCCCCTATGTTACGGGTGGCTAAGTCAAGAATTTAGCAGACGTTAATTTTTGGAGAAAACAGCAGTTTTCTCTACAAACGAACGTCTGCTAAAATGCTAGGGCATCCTTGCTGATAGCGCGAAGCCGCGCTATTGATGTCCTGACATGTAGTGTATGTCAGGAACGCCCACTTTGCATCTCATTAGAGATGCAAAGGTAGGCAAAGTGCAAAAGGGTGCTAACATGCGTATATGCATGTTAGCACCCTCTTGTAAATAGGGCGATATTTTTATCTCTGCTTTCTTGGCTTTTTAAGCCAAAACAGCAGAGATAAATCCCCTGTAAATATGCCCCATAGTAATTCCCTTAATGTAAGCAGAGGAGCGATGTAGGTCGTCCAGTCAAAAGAATGTGGAAGAAGGTAAGCTACTGAGAGACAAACACACACACGAAGAGGAGGCAAGCTATTAAATAAGAGCAAGCGCGTTTGACAAAATAGCCAACACATGTTAAACAATGCCAGCACAAAGCCTGCTGCAACTATTGTTATAGTACATGGCAGGGCTAAACCTAAGGAATACCTAAAAAAGTTGATTTAGTGGGAAAAATACCAAAACATGATTGCTTTGTGTATAGAATGCATGTATGAGAACAATGATTGAGTGTACTATTTTAATGTAAAATAGTCCCTCTTGTATTCCTATGCAAGCATTTTAGAGGTGACAGAAAGATACATCAAAGTTGAGAAAGAATGCACTCCTCTGGGGAACAGGCCAAACTCATAGTGTGCGCACAATGTGACACTCGCATCTCTCCACCACTACCACTGGCAACATCCTTCTCACCCCACCTCCCAATCATGCCCATGAAATCTCATAATGCAGTTATATTGTCTAGGGCGTAGATTTTATTAACATCAAACAGGTTAATTCCACATAACCACTACATGAATATAGGCATACTACTTGGAAAACCGAAGATATACATGCTTCACACTTTAGTGATATTCATATGTCAAAACACTAATATGGTAAAATATATATTACATTTCAGCATATCATTAAGCTGTCCAGCCTCTGGAACACTCAACTGCGCACATTATGCCGGCAGGCCACAACGCGCTAACAGTAACAATTGCATTTACCTGAACCAGGGCACCACCTAACGCCTCAGAGGTACCTGACCAATGGATACACCTTCGGGCATACACATACCAAATGTACAATGAAATTATAATTGCAGTCTCAGGTGACACAGCATTAAGTTGTTCATAGCGTAGAATCCTCCGCTGTGTACGTACATTGTGCCGGCAGGCCACAACGTGGTACAATGAACGTTATCTTGCTTGAAAACCAGGGCACCGCATAACGCACCGGCCCTCCGAGGTACCACCTGAACCCAGGCAGCCTCCCAAGAATCAACTCAGTCCTTCAATGACGTGTTACGGCAGTAGAGTTGAGGACCGCCGGCAGGCCGGTCCCTCTCCCCGCCACTCCACTGCACGCTTCAATCTTACCCTGTCCTGGGGGTCTATCCCCCTCCATTGTTGAGCATGCCTCTTTGTTAACTGTCAGTGCTCCGCCTGCTCCGCTATACTTTAATGCCGGGCGGGTGGGTGGTTTTCCGGCGCTCTGCGGCTAAGTCCAAGGAGACAAAAGAGGGCGATCCCCAGGAGACCCTGCCTTAAATAGCTTCTACACTAGGAATCGGTTTCGTTTCTTCTTTCGCCGATCCCCCAGCTGCATGTCATTAGCCAGCCCACTCCTCAACCAGCCTCCTATTGCGATGTCCGGTCCCATGGCGCAACTAAGGCCGCCCCTCCTCTAATCGCGAGGGGCGACTGCTCATAGAGTGCGCACAATGTGACACTCGCATCTCTCCACCACTACCACTGGCAACATCCTTCTCACCCCACCTCCCAATCATGCCCATGAAATCTCATAATGCAGTTATATTGTCTAGGGCGTAGATTTTATTAACATCAAACAGGTTAATTCCACATAACCACTACATGAATATAGGCATACTACTTGGAAAACCGAAGATATACATGCTTCACACTTTAGTGATATTCATATGTCAAAACACTAATATGGTAAAATATATATTACATTTCAGCATATCATTAAGCTGTCCAGCCTCTGGAACACTCAACTGCGCACATTATGCCGGCAGGCCACAACGCGCTAACAGTAACAATTGCATTTACCTGAACCAGGGCACCACCTAACGCCTCAGAGGTACCTGACCAATGGATACACCTTCGGGCATACACATACCAAATGTACAATGAAATTATAATTGCAGTCTCAGGTGACACAGCATTAAGTTGTTCATAGTGTAGAATCCTCCGCTGTGTACGTACATTGTGCCGGCAGGCCACAACGTGGTACAATGAACGTTATCTTGCTTGAAAACTAGGGCACCGCATAACGCACCGGCCCTCCGAGGTACCACCTGAACCCAGGCAGCCTCCCAAGAATCAACTCAGTCCTTCAATGACGTGTTACAGCAGTAGAGTTGAGGACCGCCGGCAGGCCGGTCCCTCTCCCCGCCACTCCACTGCACGCTTCAATCTTACCCTGTCCTGGGGGTCTATCCCCCTCCATTGTTGAGCATGCCTCTTTGTTAACTGTCAGTGCTCCGCCACAGGGTGAGAAGCTCCCCGGCGCACTCGCCCTCCCCTCCTGGCGCTGACTGTGCTCCATAATAGCCCCCAACACTGTCTGAATGAAAATCTCCACTCCCTTTGCCGACATATGCTTTCCATTGTGCTGGAACAACTCCCGTCTATCCAGATGTAATAACTTGTGCTGAATTGTACCCATAGCAGAGCCACGTAAGAGTTTATGTATAGAAGCGTTCAGTTTCCGCACAGAGTCATTAATAGCCTTGGCTGACGACCCACCAAGCCACTCCATCCTCGGTATCACCTCTGACCACAATAACAAGGTAGTTGGTAAAAATTGCCTAATCCTAGCCAGGACTGAAAACAAAGCCTCCCGCACCCCCTGTCTGCCTAGCGGCAGCATGTCATCCCCGCCCACGTGTATAACTAAAATGACTGGGCGAGGCACCTCTTCGGAGACAATTACTTGGTGCAATCGGTCGAAAAGATCCTGCAATCGCAGCCCCCGCACCCCAAGCCAGTGATGCGCCAACCCAGCAGCCCCTTGTGCTGCCTCCAAACTCGACCCGCGAAACTGCTCCTCCGCACTGCAAATCAAGGAATTCCCACACCAACATATATGCACCTGTTTGCGGGAAACCACTGTAAGAGAAAGAATCGGTATTAATAGCCTGACTGATAGGTACCTTGGGCAACATTCCTCCCCTCACACGAGACTCGGCCGGACATACCGCTGAAAACATTCAGACTGCCACCGACCCACTTTTTTGATTACATCCGCAGGCAATCCCATTGCTGCTGCTGTGGTGGCTGCCCCAATGCGGAAGGAATGGCAGCTAAACTGGCTAGAATCCTCCCCTAAATATGTTAATGCCTTCCTACACACCTGGGTAAACTGATATCTTGTCACTGGCACCCCTTCCTTGTGTACCAGAAGCCTTGTAGAGGCTACCGCTGGTCGTACTGCGAGGTATTCCTTCATCAACTGTACAGGACAATATGCTACCTGATGGGCCGCATACAATCTCACCCATGTGCCTCTCCCACGCGTGTCAGTTTTGGACCGCCGGATTCTTATATGGACCACCCCGTCACCTAACAAGACATCTGCCAGTCCTAAACCACCGTCACCTTGTTTCGAGGCTACCACCAACTCTGAAACACGCAAGGCCCCAAAAAAGGCAAGCAGGTAAGCCAGACTGAATAGCTTTACCTCATATTGACTACGGCACACTAACTGTAGAGCCCCCACCAGCGAACTCAACCTTTCTATATTTATAGGCCTCCTAGTGTCCTGTACTCCCGGTACCAAGCGCTCCCACCCTTTGATGGCTTTCTGCACCCTAAAATCTTTGGTGGGATCCTTAACACCATGCAACCCCGCAAAGAAAGCGATGGCAGACAACTGCCTCCGCACCAACGAAAGAGACTTTCCCTGACTCTTCTGGGCTACCAGAAAACTCAGCACCCCTTCTGTGGTGAATCTGTTTTGCTCCAAGCCTGTTCCGAACGTCGCACTGTACACCTCCCACGCCCTCTCGTACATACGTTTTGTCTGGGGTGCCAATGCTGCTGTGATTAGGTCTGCGGCGATGGGGCACCAAGCCTCCATAACTCTTCCGGGAACTCCGCCATCAGTTTGTCTGCCTGCGGCCACCGTGCCCTGAACTCTGCCATCTTAAATCGAGACAGAGCGTCAGCCACTGTATTATCAACACCGGGCACATGTTTAGCAGTAAAATGCACATTATGCAAGAGACACAGGCGAATCAGAATCTTCAACAACCGCAACACCAGCGGGCATTTTGCATTTTGATTATTAATGGCCAGTACTGCAGACATACTATCCGACCAAAAAATGACTCTTGTGTTCTCCAAGGAGGCCCCCCAAATGTGTAAGGCAACAATGATGGGGAACAGTTCCAGAAAGGTGACGTTGCGTGTGAGCCCTGACGTAACCCATTCCTCTGGCCAATGCCTCATGCACCACCTAGAGCCCAACACTGCTCCAAAACCAATGCTGCCCGCTGCATCTGTATGGAGGGCCAAATCACTGTTGGTGCAGGCTGGCTGCTGCCATAACAGTGTTCCATTGAAGTTATCCAAGAACCCTCGCCATAACTCCAAATCTTCCTTGACTTCTGCAGACAGCCTTGTATGATGGTGTTTGGCCCGTAGGCCGGACATCGCTCTCGCTATGCTTTTTGAAAAGACTCTTCCCATGGGAATCACTCGTAAGGCAAAATTCAATTGGCCCACCAGGACCTGCAGCTGATGCAAAGTAACCTTCTTGGCCGCAATGCAGGAGTTAACTGACTCTTTGAATGCCATCACCTTCTCCTGTGGCAATCTACACACTCCTGACACTGAATCTATCTCAATCCCCAGGAAACATAAACAGGTAGTAGGACCTTCAGTTTTGTCTTCAGCCAGTGGAACTCCCAAAGACTGGGCCAGGTGCCGAAAACCTTGCAGCGCCCTCCCACATGCCTGACCTCCTGGGGGACCCATGAACAAAAAGTCATCCAAGTAATGTACCACATCATCTGATGACACCAAGTCTTTCACTGCCCATTCCAGAAATCTGCTGAATGTTTCGAATACCGAGCATGGAACAGCCCATGGGCATACACAAGTCCACAAAGAACTGTCCCTCAAACGTGAAACCCAGCAAACGCGTATCTTCTGGATGAATGGGAAGAAGGCGGAATGCGGACTCAATATCTGATTTGGCCATCAGCGCACCTTTACCCAGTCTCTGCAATTTTGCAATGGCCTCGTCAAACGTGGTGTACCTCACTGTGCACAAATCTTGATCCAGACCATCATTTACTGATCGGCCCAATGGGTAAGAGAGATTGTGAATCAAACGAAATTTGCCCGGCTCTTTCTTTGGTACCAACCCCAGGGGTGAACACACTAAATACTCACACGGGGAGCATGAAAAGGTCCCGCGACCCTACCCGCGGACACCTCCCCCTTAATCTTGTCCCAGACCAACTCCCGTTGTTGGAGAACTGACTGTTGATTCTTTGGAGGGACCGATGAGGGGGGAGCGCGGGAAGGAATGCGGAACCCATCTTTAAAACCATAATACAGCAATGAAGCCTCCTCTTGATTATTGTATTTGCTGAGTAAGTGCGTGAGAACATGCATGCGGATGGGCGAAGGACGCACAGTATTAGTGTTTGGGCAGTATGCTTTTAAAGGTAGTACGCTCTCTCTGCTTGCCTTGTTTTCTGAAACACTTGAACTCGGGATGTCCCTGTCCCCCGCAGAATGAGCAAATGTGTTTAAACTTACATGCTGTCCCCTTGCTACATTCCTTCTTGTTGTACTGCCAGCAGGCCAATTTTGTACCTCCCAAACTTCTGTTGAATCGAAAGGACTGAGTCAATTTTCCAGGCGTGTGAGCCATGTTAAACCCTGCATGCCAAATATTGATCTCCCTCTGATCCCATGCTATCTCTGGCCTGACAGCTTTCATCTGCCTAAACTTAGTGTCATACTGCATCCAGGCCGACCCTTGGAACTCAGAAGCCGCCCCGTGTATTAAGGACATGTATCCAAACAACTGCGGCGCTAACGCTGGTGTCTTCTCCGTTATTATCGCCGCATAGATAGAAAACCCTGTTACCCAATTCCGCAATGACCATTCCACCCACACCGTTTTTGGCTTGAACTCGCTCTCTTTAGTTGTTTTTGGACGACTTGGGACCACCCCTGCGTTGATCACATCAAAAACGTTCACAAACTCCCCTTTATGAATTTTTTCCCTCATCTCCAAAGGAACATGCCAAGCAATCGTGGAAGAGGGGGCCAACACCAAGGATGAAGAACCAAAAATTAAAGGCGTCACCACCGGGGGTGGTTGGACAACGCTCGCTGCTGCCGCAGGCAGCGTGGCAGCAGGCGTGCCTGCCCCCATGTTCGCTGTTACTGGAGTGACTCCCGTCTGCGCCCACACTTGCGCTGCCACCTCCCCCTGTGTTCCTGCTGCTGACAATGATCCCTGTGGTGGTGTACTTGCTGCCCCTAATGCCACCTGGGGCTGATGGGCGACCGACGTTCCAGTCGCCTGCACCCCCCCTGAAGCTCCTGAAGGCCCCCCTGACACATGTGTTGGCGGTATTATCAGTCCTGCCACATTCCCCGGGGGCTGCCAGGCCGCAGCGCTACCTGCCGCTTGGGACACTACTGGCGCACCCCCCACTTGTGGAGGGCCCACCGATGCTGCTGTTGTGGAAATCGCCATAATGCTCTGCCCCACAGCACCCACCGTCATATTTAACACAGGCCCCTGAGCTGCATTATCTGTGCTACGTGCCGTCATGTCCTGGTTGTTAGACTCACCCCCCACAGTAGCCGCTGACGCCAGTTGAGTGCGCGCCTTGTCCTGTTGCCCCTCTCTATATCGAGCTGGGACTTTCCTTTGCCGCTTTGAAGCCCTGCCATCCGGCTGTTGTTCTGACCCGCCGGCCAACTTTTGAAGCGCCACTTCCATGCCATGCCGCTTAGCTGCTTTCCAAAGCTCACTCAGGGCTTGAAACTCCTCCTGGTCCACCGGTTTCCGGGAATTGGCGGGAGCACGTTTAGGCGGCATGCTACAACCTGCTAGCAGAAACAAAAGATTGTTACCATCACGAAAATCACCAAAATTCCCTCACCCCACCACCTGATGGTCGCCTCCATCTTTTACCACCAGCACCGGGCGATTCAAATGACGTACATGCCCCTGCCATCTGGTGAGACCAAAACCTGCTACACACAGCAAAATATTTCCTTTCCAGACAAAAAGGCCTCCCCCAACGTTAAGCGGGCCTCGCTCTATGTTAATCGCCGTATAGGGTGTTGGATTGGCAGTGCGGGGTGGGACCATGACAGAAACGCACCAACCTAATACTAATTGTATTTTATTTTTATTATTATTATTATTATTTATTTTTTTTTATCACGTGGCCCACACTGGCACATGCTTCCTTCCCCCCCATGGGATCTGGCCACGCCCCCTCTTTTATACTCGCGCTGCCTTGCTCCGCCACATGTCCCATGCTCTTGCAGGCCTCGAGAAATACACCATAGCGTTTTCCCGCTCTGTCGCAACATCTGGCCACACCCCCAAAGGTCGCGGCGTCAAGAATCCACATTTAATGATTTATTGTCAAATATACAGTCGCGCGGCGAGGGAATCAAACCGGCAACCTTCCCGCTGTGTCACACCAGCTGTAAGGCGAAATAACAATCAGAGCATTTCCGCTCCTACCGCCTCCTCTAGCCACGCCCCCAAAGACGCGCTGTGCGATCCTTCGCATTGTACACCATGACGGCCCCACACATATCTGGCCACACACCCAACAACGTGCCGCATATTGTGGTTGAAGGCACCTATCACCCAGCATCTGGGTGCCCCCTCCCCCCCACAGCGGGGCCGCATCTCGCAAACATTACTCTACAAAGCAAACTAACATCATTTTTACCATTATTATCCTATCGTAACTGAAAATGATGCCAGTTGCCCGCAGTGGGAACCGAACCGGCAAACCCCCACACTATATCCGGAAAGAATTAACCGGACTGCCCCGCAAGTGCACCTTCCCTCGCCTGCCGCTTACATGAGGCTACCGCTGCACGCATTACCCTGAATCGGCATATGAAAGGCATTTGCCGTGGCAGCCCGATAAGGAAGACAACAGTCCATCCCAGCAAAAACGAGCAGAGACCTAGCGGACTTCGCACACTCCCGTCATCATACACATGCACCATTAACATTGAGTCAGCTGGGAGGCATAAATACGAAAGTACAATACAAACAAAACAAAACAAAAACATTTCTCTCTTTTTTTTTTTTTTTTTTAAATAATGCGGGTATCGAACCCGCGACCTCTCGCATGCTAAGCGAGAATGCTACCATTGATAGTACACACTACGCCGGCCCCCCTGAACCCACCGCGTAACCCTTTGACGGCTCAGTGACCGGATCCTGATGACAGCCCTCTCGCTGCTTTTTCCGGCGCTCTGCGGCTAAGTCCAAGGAGACAAAAGAGGGCGATCCCCAGGAGACCCTGCCTTAAATAGCTTCTACACTAGGAATCGGTTTTGTTTCTTCTTTCGCCGATCCCCCAGCTGCATGTCATTAGCCAGCCCACTCCTCAACCAGCCTCCTATTGCGATGTCCGGTCCCATGGCGCAACTAAGGCCGCCCCTCCTCTAATCGCGGGGGGCGACTGCTCATTATGAGTACATATTAAAGAAGGTAGTGAGACAAAATATCGAAATTAAAATATCGATATACAATAATATCGAAGTTTTAATTTCGATAGTAAAGAATATCGATGTCCAAAATATCGACAGACAGAATATCGTTTTTTTAAGGTATGTATCTTACTAATATCGAATGTTACTAATATCGAAATTTTGTTTAGTGTTATGTATTTTAATATGTTGTTTATATGTTTGTTAAACATGTTTTGTAATGTATGTTTGAAAATTTGTAAATTTGTTTACATTTTGCGTTTTAGTATCAGAGCGGGTTGTGGGTTTATAGGGGAATAGGGTGGGAAGTAATTTAATAATAATGAATTAATTAATATATGTCTGTAAATATTTTTTATTAATAATTAATTGGTAATTAATTATTATTAATTAGTTAATTAATTAATAAAATTTTGTACATCTTTTTAATTAATAATTAATTGGTGATTAATTAATATTAATTAGTTAATTAATTATTATACTTTTGTACATATTTTTAATTATTAATTAATTGGTAATTAATTAATATTAATTAGTTAATTAATTAATATACTTTTGTACATATTTTTAATTAATAATTAATTGGTAATTAATTAATATTAATTAGTTAATTACATTAATTAGAGTAATTTTTTAATATATAATTTTTTGTTATTGTTAATTATTTGGGTAAAATTAATATTAATTAGTAAATGAAATTAATTATAGCTAATGTGCTAATATATTTACTTTATTGTTATTGTTAATTAATAATTAATTGGTAATTAAATAATGTTAATTAATTTTGGGTAAAGGAGTATTTTTAGGGTTCAGGGTCAGTTTTCAGTTCTTGGGTAAAGGGGTATTTTTGGGGTTGAGGGTCAGTTTTCTGTTTTTGGGTAAAGGGGTATTTTTAGGGTTCAGGGTCAGTTTTCAGTTTTTGGGTAAAGGGGTATTTTTAGGGTTCAGGGTCAGTTTTCAGTTTTTGGGTAAAGGGGTATTTTTAGGGTTCAGGGTCAGTTTTCAGTTTTTGGGTAAAGGGGTATTTTTAGGGTTCAGGGTCAGTTTTCAGTTTTTGGGTAAAGGGGTATTTTTAGTGTTCAGGGTCAGTTTTCAGTTTTTGGGTAAAGGGGTATTTTTAGGGTTCTGGCTCAGTTTTCAGTTTTTGGGTAAAGGGGTATTTTTAGGGTTCAGGCTCAGTTTTCAGTTTTTGGGTAAAGGGGTATTTTTAGGGTTCAGGGTCAGTTTTGGGTTTTTGGTATTTTTAGGGTTCAGGGTCAGTTTTCAGTTTTTGGGAAAAGGGGTATTTTTAGGGTTCAGGGTCAGTTTTGGGTTTTTGGGTAAATGGTTTTTTTTAGGGTTCAGGGTCAGTTTTCAGTTTTTGGGTAAAGGGAAATTTTTAGGGTTCAGGGTCAGTTTTGGGTTAAGGGGTATTTTTAGGGTTCAGGGTGAGTTTTGGGTTTTTGGGTAAAGGGGTATTTTTAGGGTTCAGGGTGAGTTTTGGGTTTTTGGGTAAAGGGGTATTTTTAGGGTTCAGGGTCAGTTTTGGGTTTTTGGGTAAAGGGGTATTTTTAGGGTTCAGGGTCAGTTTTGGGTTCTTGGGGTACAGGGGTATTTTTAGGGTTCAGGGTCAGTTTTGGGTTTTTGGGGTACAGCGGTACAGGTTAAAATCAAATAAAATAAAATTTAAATTAAATCAATTACATAAAATTAAATAAAAAATTACATTAAATTATATTAAATTAAATTATATTATTTTCAATTTTTTAAAATTAAAATAAGTAATATATACTTACCAATACTTACGTTGTAATGGTATGCGTTGTAAAGGTACCTGCGTTGTAAAAACATGCGTTGTAAATACATGCGTTTTAATAGTTTTTGTGTTAATTTATATGTAGTTTTTAATTTATTTTAAATGTATATGTATTAGTTTTAATTTTTTAATTATGTTTTAATGTTTTTATTTAATATTTGAAAAATTATATGTATTTTAAAATTATTTTTACATTATTATTAATACATTTAAAAAAACAATATTTTTAATTTCGATATTTTTGTACTACGATATTAATTTTTCGATATTTTTGTACTTACCTTTATGAAGATATGACTCCGATATTTTTGATTTCGATATTTTTGTGTCGATATTTTTGTATGTAGATATTCTGTCTGTCGATATTATGTCATAGATTCATTAAAGAACTGGCATCAAAAAGCATTTGGACTGTTATGCTGTCAAGCCACACATACAAAAGTTAGGATGGACGGCCCTCTCCAAACCTTACCTGGACTGTTGACATAATTATGACTTGATTTGCAGAACCATACATGTTTGAAAGGTATTCAGATTAATTCTGGTTTGCGTGCAGGGCCGAACTGAGACAGAAAATAGACCCAGACACCATAACAAATATAGCCCACATTAGGGAATCAAATAGCCAAAAAAGTGGCCCACATTTGCAAATCGGGGCAGTTTTGAACTTGTAAAGATACGTTTTATAGGTGTTTGGAAGACTGCATGCATTTGAGTTTGCTGCAGGCAATATTTGTGTACACATCATAGAAATCAACAGTGAAAACCAACTCACAAGACAATGATGCAGGTATACAAACCGCCCAAAGCTGCCCTAACACTGACCTGCTAGACCAATCCTCTGGCACTGCCAGATTGCCCCACAGTCCAGTTCGAACCTGTTTGAATGAATACAGTCCAGTTTTGAATTGTGCAGTATTGCAATGCTAATGTCATTTGAGTCAATACGAAGTCAATCTCAATACACCGTGGCGGAAACAGACATACTAAGTAGTTTTCTTTTTTCATTCAGGCTCTAAAATGTCTTTGTTCATACTGTGTCACCACCGATAACAGATAACATATGGTAGTTGTTTATTGGAAAGAATATTTCGAACCCATTGGGGCCCAGCAACTGTAGTGCATTCATTATTCTTTCAAACAGGTGATTTATTTTGAGTAATTATTTATAATGCCATAAAAAAGATTCATCCGCAGCCAGCTTCAAGACACAACAAATAAAATTCAATGTAACAGCAATATATAATATGCATAAAAATGTCCCATAAGAGGGAACAAAAAGCGAATGGACCAGCATCACATTATAAAGGCAAAGTACAATTTCAGGCAGCATTTGTAAATCCTTTATGGCGGTGGGGTCTCGCAGGTTTTTGGGCATAGCATTTTGGAGTTTTGCTTCCACTATTTTGTTGGTTTTGCCCCCGTTCTTATTGTATGTAGGTACAATGGGCAGCTTCGAATATAAACTGGTGGGAATCATCAATGTAGTGTTCTACCTATTTTGTAGTCACTGCAGTTTTTTCAGTTTTTAGGTTTCGCCTCCATAGCTCTTGCGTTGCGCTTGCAGAGTCTCCTGTTTAAAAAAAAAGAATCTTGAAAGGGGCTTTAGAATCCACCACTTACTTACCTGAACTTGTCATTCATTGATTCCAACATCGCTCTCATTTACGTGCTTCTGATGGGCCCACACAGCACCTGCTTTCACTTCCTGCCGTCCATGCTGTAGTGTGGACCTTGGACCAAGCACAACTTCTTGTCATTGGCCATAGGCTACTGACTAGTGTCCTTCCACTGGCTACTCAGCCTGCAGGTACTTTTTCATTCCATTTACAAATAAACACTTTATATGTTTGCGGTTGTAGGCTGTCTCCCTCCTCCCTGCTTGTTGTCGCCCTCCTCCCCTGCATCCCTGCAGAGATACGATTTGGCATTTATGATATTGCAGTAAACTCAACATCTTTAAATTATGGACAAATCACTAGCATGCACGCATGGGTGCCCGTACACCCACCACCACCACCTCCAGCCAGTCGCTGAACTCCTGTTGCTGTACACGGATCCCGTCCTCCCCCAACCCTGCTTTTCCATTTTTATTTTATTTGTGCAGTTTTTCATAGCGCTAACACCATCGGAAGGTATTGGAGCACTTTACATGAGGATCAGTTACTTTACACAAGGACACATTAATTATTGTGGGCTCAGGGAGAGTAACTGATTTGCCCAGATTCACAGGCTGTTGAACCGATGTGGAGACTTGAACCCAGTTTCCCAGCTCCATAGTCGACAGCTCTGGCCCTTATGCCACATCCTCTCCCCAGAGGCGGCCACATCCTTTCTCTGGCCTCGTCCTCAGTTCAACATTTTGTGATTAAGGACAAATCACCTAGCGACATATTTATGAGAGGCTTGCAACTTGTTTTTACCATGCAAAGTGGTACATGTGTGACACAAGCTTCTAAGTCAGATTTATGAAGCCATTCAAAGCCATATTGAGTGGCTTTGAATGGCTTCATAGATCTGGAGTAGGCAAAGCAGTGCAAAACGCTGTGTTGCCTTACTCTGCAAAAGGGAGGCGCTCCATGGGCATTGTGGTGGGTGCTTCCACGCAAATCCCACAATTTTTGACACATTCTCGGATTTACCAAACCTGGTAAACCTGGGAATGCCCCAAAAAGATATGCCTCCCCAGGTGAGGCATAACGTGGAGAAATATCTTTATTTCTCCTTCTCCTTCTTTTTTCTCTTTTCTAATGTGCTGCATCCTGCAGCACACATAGAACGAGGAAAATGCCTCTATTACTTGCTTTTGTGCAGGAAGGTACACCTTTGTGCACTAAAACAGTTCTGCCTACAACACAGGCACCCTTGAACCATGGTGCAGGGGTGTCTTTGTTGGTGCAAGGGTGCTGAAATGTCACCAGCGCCGGTGGAAATGACAGAAATGTGCTGTTACTTGAATACTGCGCTTTCCTGCCCTTTCCCTCTAGCACGGCGTACTAAGTCTTCACACTCCAGTTTGTGGATAGCACTCACGTCAGCATACTATGAATATTTGCCACCAACATACAAGTAACCTGACCCAGGAGTTGCAAATTAGCCGCGCAGCCCCAGCCATTCTTTACATTGACTGTCCTACCTGGGTCTCAACCCCTCCATACAACTCACTTAACAGAGGGCGTGCCCTTTTGAGAAGCAAGCGACCCCACTGCTTCCTCATAAAGTTCTTTTATGATGGCGCTCCAATTTACGTGACTAACTTTCACCCCGACAGACTCCCCAACATGGTGCCATGTTTGGGTGACATTCTTTCCGCAAAGTCCTAAAGAAGCCATAAAGCACAAGGCCGAAACTCATCTACCTATATCTTCCAGGATCAATGCCTAACAAGAAGAACAAACACAGAATCCAAATGTTTCTATAGACCAATGTCATAATCACAGTTTCATGCAATTTAGTTGTTCACTATATTAGCAGGTCAATTGAAATGAAGCATTCCTACCTTTAGACGGTTATCATTTGGTTACCATTAACAAGAGTTTATTGCCCGTCATTGCGGATACACTCTCTACCTTGATACTACCACTTTTCTATAACACTTGTGTTATTTTAAAGTATCAGCAACCTTTATAAGACCAGTTGATAAGCCTTGTCTATCAGTTGCCGCTTTGTCCCCTTTTGTAAGTTATACAAGTCAATATTTGAAATTGGTAAATTTTGTTGTGAGAATAACTATTGCTGACTGCACCTTCCTTTACTGCAGCACAGCAATGCCTCCATTCTAAACTGAACATAGATTATAAGAATACAATTTAATTAATTCCAACATTCGTGTTTTCCACCACTGAGGCGTTAAATAATAAATTGACCTCATATTTGAATTGTATTGATTTATCCTGCTAGAGCCTTGTTCTTAATTGTTGTTTTCTATTGGCGTAGCCTGGGCTCTAAAGGTCTATATGGGCTCTCTCCCTCCTTCATGCTTTTGCACTTTCCCTCTGGTGCAGTGCGGTGCAGTAAAGTAATTTACTGCCCAGTGCTGTGTCATAATCTCATAAATATGCCCTTAATCTCACGGTGCCTAAGCACAGGCTGCTGTACAACTCGGTTTAAAGCTTTTTTTAAAAGAGCTAACATGCAGCCAACGTTGATGGCGTCACAATCCTTTTATTCATCTTTAAAACATGCTGCACAGCAGGTAGTGCTGCTGTGTAACGTCAGAAAAACATTAACAAAGCTAATGCTTGTTTAGATATGCTGATATTCACGACCATTCGATTATAAAGCAGACAGTTGTAACTGCTTGAAAACTGGCCACCCGACTATCCGGTACCACCAAGGTACATAATAGCAGCGCACTTGATATACAGATGCCTTGGAATCAGCCTTTACCTTGGGCTCAAAAGTAATCCATGATAGTACCCAATATCCATTGCTCCCAGAGTAGCCCATGAATCTAGCTGTAGTGGCCAGTCAAAAGTAAGAGTGGTGGAAACTTGGCAGCCACGAAGCTGCTGTTTTGTCGCTATTGAGGCATAATCACTATGGCTATATCCCCCGCACTCTGCCCCACTCCCACATATATGCAACATTCCCATACTGTATACCTCCTTGTGACAAAAGCCAACGTACATGCTTGTCTTGTGGTGGTCATTTGCTGGCCGCAGTTTATTAGGAATACAAGGAAAACATGTATATACTTTGCATGTTATGTCATTATTACTTCCTTGGTGAACTATCATACTTCCGTCGTGCTCCCTATGCATATCATCATACATCATTTCTGCCATGTATACATTGTCCCCATCGCATAGCACCTGAGACTGACAGTTCGTTGTTAGTTACTATGCAGGCTTGTGTAGTCTCTTGGGTCGTTTTGTTTGGTAGGTTGGGTTTGCGCTCTCTTTGTACGGGGAGGGAGTAGCTTCTGTCCCGCAGTTAGGCCACAACTCGCCACCTTGTCCGACTCTTGTTGTGCCCTGCTGTCTGGCGGGGGCTGGTCTGCGAGCGCCGTCTCCGTTTGCTACCCCCCTCTTTGGTAGGCCAACTCACCCAGCCGTGAGGCATCCCAAAGTGAGTGGTCCTACACACCGCCCTTAGGCCAACTCACCCAGCCGTGAGGCATCCCAAGGTGAGTGGTCCTATTCTGGCACACCGCCCTCCGGTGTAAATCCGTACCAACCATTATCTGCGTAGTTTTTCACCACGCCAACGGGAGGCTTCCGTCTCCCTGCTGCTCCCCAAACTATGTCCCCATGCCTTTTTATTTGCAATCTGCTAAGGCCGTGGCGCCCCGAAGGTTGCTCCAAAACACTCCCAGGCCTTCCTCAGACAGGTGCACTTCATCTGTGGCATAGAGTTCCCGGCGACCCATGAGGATGAGCCTGTGCCGGACAGTTTCCAAACCATTTGTTCTGCAGAATTTGCTCACCGTGAGGTTTAGCTCTTTACAGGAGTTCTCAACTGCTTTCTGAGAATCTGCCCCACGCTATTCGTCTCTGCTGATCAGCTCCGACCAGATAATTGCGGTGTTCCCGAAGGGCCTCGCTGCCTCTGTGACATCTCTCCGGATATCGTGGAGGAGTGCTTTCCTCCCGAGTCTGGCCAAATCGTTACCACCTAGGTGAATGATCAACACATCTGGATGCCATGCTGTTTCTGCCCGCAAGTCTCTGAGGGTCGCCGGCAGCTGTTCCCATCTCATTCCAGGTTGGCCAAACTACCGTATGCAGGTGTCCACTGGCTGTCTTTTGTTCGTGTGGCCCCCCCCGCTGTCACCACCACCCACACCAGGTGTGGTCTCCTCCCTGTCAAAGCAATGAAACAAGTCACTCCACTGTTTACCCTGGGGCGGAGCACCCCCTTTTCCCCCCTGGTGTGTCTTGTGGATCATAGCAGTTGGGTAGGTCTTGTATGCCTGTGACCTCCACCTCCCCACTGCCTGTATTCCAGCTATGGTCATCTCATGCTGTGCAGCAGTTGTAGCCGCCCCCTATCCGGAATGAATGGGACCCAATACCTTCCGGGGGCAATCCAGCATTGCTAGGTGCGAGGCGCATGATTGCTGTAAACTGGAATTTGCACAGTTGAGTTCCGTCCCTGTGTTTGAACAGGGGGCTCCCGCTGGCTGGTCGCACCGTCATAAAAGCGAGCAGGCAGCACACCACACAGCAGCTCTGCTCCTCAGTGCATTGTAGCCTTATTATTGTCCCTCTTCTGGTTTGGTCTATTTTCAACCGCCTTAGTAGAATCTCTACTCCTTTTGCTGTGGGGGTCACATCGCCTGCTTGCAAACAGCGCTCTACCGAGCCCAACCTCGAGGGTGCTACTAAATCGCTAAGGCGAAACGCCCCAAAGAAGGCGGTGGTAAATGTGGCCCTAAACAGAAGGGCCTTAAACTTGCCCATTGTAATGCCCCCTAGTGTCCCCAACAACAAACGCACCTTGTGCCCTCCTTTCGTCTCCGCCCCTTCATAGCTGCTTTGTTGTAATGGGAGGCAACTGGCGCCTGCCCGGTCTCCAATTTTGCGTAGTGTGCCACGGCAGACAGATGGGCCTGTGCCCATGACCTGGACTTCTTGCACTTAAATGCCCATTGAATGAATTGTTCGGTTGCCCAGCGTGTGGCCCCCACATTGCCCAGAGACTGGATGCCCCTTACCCTCATTACTGTCTCAATGTATTTCCTATGTCTCCTGGCTGCTTCATGGGCGAGTGCATGGTGGGCCAGCTCTGATAAGTCTACCCCGCCAGGCCCCACAGCTTGCACGGGAAAGGGGTCATGTTCTGTTCTGTCCTGGGCGCCAACACTCTGAACCTGTCTGTCTTGGCTCTGGACAGGGCGTCTGCCACTTTTTTCTCCACCCCCGGGATGTGGCGTGCTCGTAGGTCTATGTTGCCTTCCAGCTGTAATCTAACTAGTCGGCGCATTAGTTGCAGAGTGTCTGGGCACCTGGCAGATCCCTTATTATTGGCCTGTACTACGCCCTTGTTGTCTGACCATAGTGTTAGTATCATGTTCTGTAACTCTTTCCCCCAGATCGTCAGTGCCACTATGATGGGGAACAACTCTAGAAAGGTAATATTGCTGGTTATGCCGGCCAGTGCCAGTTGCTGGGCCACTGTCCTGCGCACCATTTGCTACCTAGGATCGCCCCGAACCCTGTGCTGCCCGACGCGTCTGTGTACAGCTCGATCTGTTTGTTAGTTACCCAACCTTCCCTTCAGATCAGCAAGCCATTAAAATCTGCTAGAAAAGTATCCCACATCGCCAAGTCTTACTTGACCTCCGCCCGAGCCTGACGTGGTGGTGCTTCTGGGTGAGCTCGCGTGTCAATTGGGTTAATCGTCTGGCGAATAGCCTGCCTGCTGGGATTACGCTGGTTGCAAAGTTAAGCTTGCCTATTAGTCTCTGGAGGTACCTCAACATCACCTTCTTGCGCCCGCATAGGCTCCTAATGTCCTGCCTAAAGTCCTCTACTTTTTCCGGGGGGAGCCTGAATGTCCCGGCGACGGAATCTAGCTCTATTCCTAGGAATATGATTTTTGTTGCCGAACCCTCTGTTTTTTACCATGAAAGGGGGGTCCCCAGTCCCTCTGTTATTTTTTTCAATGCTGGTAGAGTGTCACTGCACTCTCCTGACGCTGACAGGCCTGTAAAAAGGAAGTCGTCCAAGAAACGGAGCTTCCCGCCCGCCGGATGCCTATCGTGCAGCGCCCATTTAGGTGCTAAACATTTCAAAGTAGACACATGAAATTAGGCACCCCATCGGCATTGCCTTATCGAAGTACAGTTTCCCCTCCAACTGGAAACCCAACAGGTGAAAGCGTGAGGGGTAAACTGGGTGTAGCCGAAAAGCTGACTCGATGTCCGCTTTTGCCATGAGGGTCCCTCGGCCAATTGCCCTAACCAGATTCATGGCATCGTCTATTGTGGCATAAATCACTGAACAGACCTCTGTGCTGATCTCATTGTTTACTGACGTACCATCTGGGAATGATAAGTGGTGCATTAACCGGTATTGCCCGGTACCTGTACCACCCCTAGAGGAGAGATCACCAGCCCATTGCTCAACTGGGTGGGGAGGGGTCTCTCTTTCTCTATTTTCTTTGTCACTACCCCTGGGTGCTGTAGTGCAAATTTTAAGTTTTTCGCACTGCCTGGGGGGAGGGTGCCTGTGAACGGGATGGGGAAATCTTCTTCGAAGCCATGGACCAATGTCTCTGTGTCTGACTTGTTGTGGTATCTGTCGGCTGATTATCGACTGGAGGCCCGATTCTTTGAAGGCGACGCGGGGTGGGCTCCCGGTCGTTACCTGGGCAGCGGCGGCTGATTCGTACTCGGGCCGGGGTCCACCTCCCTGAAAGCGAAGCATGGTGGGCTCCCGACCGCCGTCTTCATGCTCAGCTCGAAATCCCGATAGGCGAAGCGGGGTGGGCTCCCGATCTTCAGCTCGGCTCACTGGACAGCAGCGGCTGGTCTCTTGGCCGGGAAGGGCTTTGCCACAAAAAACGAACTCCACAAAAAAGTTCATGCCGCCGGTGCTGCTCCCCTGCTCCGTGAAGATATTAGCCTACCTGGGGAGCAGTGCTTATGTCCCCCCCTTGCTTCCAAGCCCCAGGTAGGCGCTTTCCCCTATTTGGGGGTTCGTATCTCGCCTGAGCCCCTATTGGCCTGGGGTGACCGGCGCCTCTTCGGGGGCCGCTGCGGGGGGGCGGGGGGGCAAGGGTGTTTTTCCCGTTCTTTGGCACTTTTGCACGCCAAAAACCGGCCGCGGAGTAGTTCTGTCCGGGGGCATGGCGCTAGCGCTAGTTATAGCGCCGGCTCTGTAGCCCCCTTTGGGGGCAGCCTCTGCAATAACCACCAATATTTAACAACAAGGTACTCCTATATCTTGACTTAGTTGTTAGTCCTCATGGAGCTCCCGGAGAATTAAAGTGGGGGTGGTTACCTTTTTGGTATAAAATTGGAATTTTTCATAGTAGACAGAGTTTGACGATTTAACCAGACTATGCAAGGTGTAGTTAAAAATTATTGCCCCTGTGTAGGACATCTTATAAGAGATGGAGCAGAAAAGGTAGTTCGCAGGCTACGCCCCTCTGTGATTGTGTTGAGGTGGGTGCTGAGGGGGCCTACTTGATATGTTTAAAGTAGGTGCAGTATTAGTAGGCGTAGTATTTTTCAGTGCTTCCCATTGCAGGATGCATTGATACAGTGGATGTATCGCATAGCCTACAGACCACTGCACTTGGTGTCAATAGGGCAAAACATTAGAACCTAAAGTGTAGAACTATATTATCGCCTGTGCTGGTTACTTCCTCTCACTTAAGGGGATTTCATTTCAGCAAAGATTGCCAGAAAATTCCAATAAATGATTGGTTGTTTAATTAGCTTCCATGATAGATTTGGAATACTGACACATCTTCACCTCCACAGCTAGCTATCTTTTCTTTGTCTGCAATGCCTGTATCTGCCTTGATTACCTCCGATTATTATACAAAGACAGTTTGAAATTCTCACACTATAGCAAATTTAAAGAATCGAAAGATGGTAATCCAATAGCTTCCCAGAACAGCAGAAAAGATGTAAAGTATAGTGAAAAATCAGGTGTTTACGTGCATGCAAGCAACAAGAATGTAATATTCCCTTTTATGAACACAAATACATTTTACCTTTTTGAATTCTGTTTTTCGGCCTCCACTGACAAACAAGACTTCTAAACCAGCCCCTGACCTCCTAGAGTACTTGTTGCAGTTCCGTTCGCTGCTTGAAGCCTCCCTTGCCCTGTTACTGGAGCCTCTGAGCTTGTTTCCTGTGCTTTCCACGGGTCCCCGTATTGCTGCTGGAACTGCTGTGTGATCTCCTGACCGGGACTGTGGGGCGGACGTGCCTGTGGGGGACTGCGAGGACCAGCATTCACAGCAGAAATCACCAGCTGGTCCTCTTCCCTAAACAGCCCCGCCTCCTGCTCGCAGCTTAAAAACATCTCACGGCCCCCGCTCCGCGGGTGCCGTTCACTGCTTGAAGCCTCCCTTGCCCTGTTACTGGAGCCTCTGACCTTGTTTCCTGTGCTTTCCACGGCTCCCCGTATTGCTGCTGGAACTGCTGTGTGATCTCTTGACCGGGACTGTGGGGCGGACGTGCCTGTGGGGGACTGCGAGGACCAGCATTCACAGCAGAAATCACCAGCTGGTCCTCTTCCCTAATCAGCCCCGCCTCCTGCTCGCAGCTTAAAAACATCTCACGGACCCTGCTCCGCAGGTGCCGTTCGCTGCTTGAAGCATCCCTTGCCCTGTTACTGGAGCCTCTGACCTTGTTTCCTGTGCTTTCCACGGGTCCTCGTATTGCTGCTGTAACTGCTGTGTGATCTCCTGACCGGGACTGTGGGGCGGACGTGCCTGTGGGGGACTGCGAGGACCAGTATTCACAGCAGAAATCACCAGCTGGTCCTCTTCCCTAATCAGCCCCGCTTCCCACCCTATTTTAACTGACTATTCCCGCGCGACGCGGAAGGCGCGCGGGCGTGCGCCGGGCTAAGCCCGAGCAAAGGGCGGGCCGTTTGAGGCCGTTAGAGACCGTGTTAGGCCGGGCTGGGCCACCTCCCTAACTTCTGTCCCTTAGTTTCAGTCTTAGCCGAGGTGCACATTATTATTATTATATTTTAATAATTGCTCAATTTTAAATTCTGTAGCCTGATCTTTGGGTGCTTTATATTAGAGATTATTGTTAATTATTGTTATTTATTAATTATGTGCATAAGAGCGTCTAGAAGTAAAACGGCAGTGGGGGGGGGGGTGACCACAAACTGCCACCCTAGATAATTTTATTATAAGGGCCAATTCCTTCATCGAGCAGGAAATCTCATCGATGGAACGTAGAGTATCCCAGGACCTTGCCTTCGCGAAAAGATCCTCTACGGGCCATCTTGCTACAGCCAAAAGCCCCGACAAATCTAAGGGTACGGCCCCCCTAGGAACTTCTGAAATAACAAACATAGATGTACATGCCCATAGGCAGAGTTTGCCGGGAACGGTAGACTTATCAGTGTCTCACTTTTCATTAGATTCACAATCAAGTGATGACCTGGAAAAAACCCCGGACCTAGCCGCCATCACTACACCCACACCCGCTGCTCTGAGTGCTAGTCAGCTAAAGGGGAAAAGGGAGGGAGCGATCCCCAAAAAAACACAAATAAAAGAAGTAAGAGAGCTGGGCAAACAACGAGAAAGCTTCCTAAGATTTCTATTCTAAACCAGATAGCAGTCCTTCCCCCCAATAGGAATGCCCCTATAAATGAGGCATCAGGCATTGTGAATCCAGAAGTTCCGGATAGTCTAGAGAGGATTAGTGTTAGGGATGATGAGGTTAACATCTCCCTCCTACCCATGATTGCCGAACTCTTCAAACTTTACCTCACCCCTATAGAGTCAAGACTAGCCCATATTGAAAAACAGATAGCTGATCTCTGTGCTGCGCCAAAAAAAAACAACCCGCAGGGATCCCACAAAACGGGGGGACTAAACATATCTATAGCTAAACCTAATGTTCCTGTTACTGAAAAATTATCAGCAGCAGTGACTAACTCAAAATCTAAGGCTGCTTCGGTTCTTTCGAAGACATTAGATCTGAAAACAAAAACCTGTGTCACTCCCCCACGAGAGGGGAACATTCTAACTAGGGACCATATGGTGCAGCCAAATAAAAATAAGAATAATAATGATGGAGGATCACATAGGAGACGAGTGGTAAACTTGCCACCTGAGGCAAGCCCCTATGTGGTCGTTATGACAGGGGTCCCTGAAGTAGGGGAGGCCGAGGAGGAAGCCAATTGGTCTCTGAAAAATAAAGTACAACACTGGCTCAATATTAATCGGCCCTTACACGCTAACCAAATAAGTAAGATCCTGACGGTACGTAGGGTCCCATGGGTTGGTCATGAGAGAAAATCAGTACAGGGTGATTGTATTCTGGTCAATTTTGCGGATCCCCACACAGCTGACTATGTATGTACTTGGAACGTACAGGACAGACATTAGGGGATAGCAACCAGACGCCTCTCCTTTTTTTATCCCCCCAGTAGCAGACCAACATGTGGTTGAAGTAACGATAGTGATTGGCACACAGTAGGGCGCCGCACAAGGATTGGAGACTGGGGGACTTGGGGAGCATCAGCCTCTAGAGATCCTGTGCATAGGGAGAATTGGGGAGGCTTTCCAATTACTAATAGATACAGTGGCTTAGAGATGGTTGACTGACAGCTAAAATCTATCAGCCGACCAGACGAGGAGAGGGTGGATCCTGTAGTCTCAAGGGAAGAACCAAAGGGGTACTGTGAGCGGCCACGAATTGATGGACCGCCTACTACCCCCGGGTTAAGTAAGATATCATCCCCACAAATTATAGAGAGGACTCCCTATACCCATGAACGGACCTGTTACCAGGCCAAACGGGTCCCCGAGCCCCAAGTAGAAAACATGCAAAATAATTTTACTAATGCAGATCTGCGGGACAAGGGTTATATTTCTATTGTCTCTTGGATTCTGGCGGGCTTGGCTAATAAATTAGGCTCTCCGGAATGGGGGGCTTTCATTGACTTACAGGATGTATGCCTCTTCCAGGAGACATGGGCTAGAGAAGTCTATCGTCGGGCAGGGTTCGATACATTCTCAATCTGGGCGAGCTGGAAGGGGAAGGGACGCCCTTCTGGCGGACTACTCATCTGGGTGGCCTCCCATCTGGGTTGCAAAGCGAGGGTTCTCGCAACTAATTCCCCTGATGTCCAATGTGTATTGCTGGAATGGCCTAACGCTACAAACTGGCTTTGATTAATGTATATTCAAGACCCGTGGGTATAGCAAAGGTTTCTACCACCATAGAAGAACTGGCAACGTTTCTGGGTACTATCCCCCAAGGCACCCCGTACATAGTGGGGGGAGATTTTAATTGTCAATTCGAACCTCTCCCATTATTTTTAGAGGGTGCGTCTAGTGAAGAGGATGACCAATGGGGAATCCCTAAACTGGCGGGCTCGCTAGTGAAGTCTTGGTCACCACTGGCAACACAAATTATGTGCCTAACTCTAGCTCATTCCTTAAGGGCATGTAACGGCCGGATTGGAGACTGGGGGACTAAGTGGAGATATCCCTCCCAAAGCAACTTTTAATAAACCGGGGCATAGCTCTCGTTTGGATTATATGCTTGTGGAACTGTCTGAATGGTCTAGACTCATCGATTTTAGGGTAAGCCCGCGAGATGACAGTGACCACAATGCATTGATCCTAAAGATCTCGGTCCCTGGTGTTACTTTGTCCACTCAGGGGGGTGATATCCTGTTAGACTCGAACATGATACTAGCTAGTAACCGGCGTAGAGTCCGATGGTCTAAAATTATAGGAAACCCTAGAGATATCCAGAGGTTATACGCAAAGACTGTACCACTTCTGGAAAAAGTCGACAGTCTCCTACACCACTCTCCGTCTGAGGAGAACTTCAGAGAAATTGGGGTAATTAATTTCGAGTTGTGTGGCACACTGGCAGAAGTTTTGAATCCAGTGCGAAGGGCAAAGAATGGAAGAAAGAAAGTGATATGTGCTTCGTGGTATAAATCTGCCTGTAGGAAGGCCAAGGCCAACTTATTGGAGGCCATCAAGCAACAGGATAACATCTTAATGGTCAGAATAAGGAGGTTGGAGTACAAACTCCTCATTTGTAATGCTAAAATTGAATGGGATAGCGACAACTGGAAGGATATGACGGACGCGCTCAAGTTTCTGGACGCCCGGAAATTCTGGCAGATCGTCAAAAATGGTTCAGCTAATCCCACTCCGGCTGTGGAGGCTAATATCGCATCTAAAGTCTGGGAGGACCATTTTAGGGCCCTGTATGCCCACCCCAATGTAGATCTCGTTGGAGACCATGAATATTTGGTCCCAGGTTCGACCCCTGTGACACTTTTGGAAACGGAAAAATTTACCGTGGAAGAAGTTGGGCAGCTATTGCTAGACTTGCTCCTGAAAAAGCCCCAGGGTTGGATAAGCTTCCCGGTGACCTGTTTAAAAATGAACCCACGGTTTGGGCTCCCTATCTACAGGCTCTATTTAATGCTATTCTTGGCGGGATGTCGGTGCCTACTACTTGGCTGGGGGCGGAGATCGTGCCCATTTTTAAGAAGGGTTCGTCTCTGCTCCCAGCCAACTATAGGCCCATTAGCCTAATTGACGTCCCTCAAAAGATTTTTGCCAGCTTGATTTTGGACCGCCTACTAGAATGGATGCTAGAGAACTCAGTCCTGAGCCCATACCAAGGTGGGTTCAGGAGTAAAGTATCCACTATAGATCAAGTCTTTCGTCTTTCCGCTATATTCTGGAAAACGGTGCAGATGGAGTGTGGCAGCCTCTATACTGTATTCGTCGACCTATGAGCGGCTTTTGATCATGTACCCCGTAGGAAACTTTGGACCGTCCTCTCTGGCTTGGGAGTCCCGCAACATCTCCTGGACATGATTGTCAGATTACACACTGGCAACTATGGTCAGGTTAGATGTGGAAGGGAGGGAGCACTGTCTAATAAATTCCCCGTTGGCAGGGGGGTAACACAGGGTTGTGTGCTTGCACTGACCCTGTTTTGCCTCTACATCAATGGGGTAATTGCCCACCTGACCGCGGTTGAAGACAGCGATGCCCCTAAAATTGGAGGCAGCAGGGTGCCGGCGATTATGTTCGCCGATGACACCCTGCTGCTTTCCAAGTCGCCGATGGGGATTCAGCGAGTTCTTAATGGTTTCGAGGCTTTCTGTAAAAATCATGGCTTTGAGATTAATGCATTGAAGACAAAATATATGGTCTTCAATCCACCAGCTAGGACTCGCCCCAACCCATATATTGGTGTAAGCAGGCTAGAGAGGGTCCGTACTTTTGACTACTTGGGTATTACCCTAAACGAAAACATTTCTTGGGACCACCAACGGGAGAAATCTCAATTAAAACTGGCTCAGATAGCAGGTGGAATTATTAAGCTTGCCACTAGTAATAAATCTTACTTCAAGCCGGTGGGTCCCCCACTAGAGGTCTATAGAGCACAGGCACGGGGGCAGCTATGTACGGAAGTGAACTCTGGGGCCACACATGTAATCACGATTTAGTGGCTACAGAGAACAAATTCATTAGACAACTCCTATCACTTCCTCCCAGCACTCCCCTGATGCCAATGAGACTCGACCTGGGTTTGAGACCCCTTGACGAAGATATGGGACTACGGCCTCCATTATTCTGGCGTAGGATATGCTCTATACCAGAGTTAGCTAATTACAGACTAGAACTGCAGGAAATTCTTACCCTACCAAATGTCGGGAAAATTCCCTGGTTTAGTTATATAAAGAAAGAATTAGGGAAACTAGGGTTATCCAACCTTTGGTCTGATCCACTTTCAGCATGCCCTAGGATCACAAGGAGGCAGTTTATTACCCTGTGTCAAGATAGCAAACTTGCCACACACATACATGGAAGAAGTTCAGGCACCCTAACGGCAGCCTTTTTTTTTAACTAAGGACACCTACAGGTTTGAAACTATATTAGATGTCATATCTCCAATAATGATTAGGAAGCTGTATCTCCAATGGAGGTATGGCAGTTTGCCGGTATGGGCTTACACTAGTAAATGGGCCGAATTTTCCCCGACCCACTGCCCAGGGTGTAAATATGAAAATGAAACTGACTTACACCTATTGTTTTTTTGCAAAGCCTATGCACACGCAAGAAAGAAATGGATTGTCCCATTATGTAAGAACTTGGGGTTTTCCAACTGCTCACATGCATATAGGGTTTTTAAGACTGAGCCTTCTGGCTGTATAGTCTTTGCAGTAGCTAAGTACCTGGGGTCAGTTTGGTATAAGAGAAGGTACCTCCTAGCTAGGGATGTAAGCTAAATGTTACCTTTATTGCATTGACATCGATAACAGTAATATGTTTAATGGTTTGTCCTAAATTGTTTATACTGTCTTAACATGTCTTATAATAATATCAATTTTATCTGCTGTTTCATATGTAATGTTATTTGTATCTTTTATGGCCTAATTGGCCGAAATAAAGAATATGAAACTAAACTTGTTGCAGTGTACTGTGCCGTTCAACCATAGATGGGACATATGTGTAAAGATGTGTGATCTGGAACCAGTCAGGCCTAATGACCTGCACAGGGGCCTTTTGTTTTTTTAGAGGGCATCTTTTAATTGTGTTCCTAGCTGCTTGATCTTCCAGGCTTCTCCTACTTTTTTGAAAGCACATGGGGGAAACAAACATACTATTTCTTCTGCACTTTGTCTGTCTGTTTTCTAAGCCGTGACAGCAAATGTAAACCCGGAGATACGTACCTACAGATAATCCATCAGACATGCAGTGTACTTACCTGAATTATTTTTTAAAGATAGGCAAATGCAAAATAAGGAAATACAGGGGCAACAGATAATCTGAACTACACCTTTGTCCAATTGCATTTGCACAGTAATGTGTGCAAATCAGTAATATCAGTAGTGACATGCCAAAATAAGGCACACTATTACTGTTGGGCATGATCTGAAAAGGAGCTTACATGTGAATGAAATATAAAGGGCCCGATTCCGATCATGCTAGGAAAGCCCTACGTATGAATTGCACCCGGAGGGCTTTCCGAGCGAAACGTGATCCGGGAGTCCATACGAGCGAGTACAATGCAGCAGTATGCTTAATGTCTCGGTTTGCTTGGACTCCCATCGAACTCCATGGGAGCCTGGGTACAGACACGTACACAGGCTCCCATTGCAGGAAGGGGTGGTTGGGGAAAATCGTACAACCTGACTGTGCATGCCTGGATTGGGGGGACCCATGGGCACACACCTGTGACAGATTCGGAGAGCCCCGGGTGAAAGGAGGGACTGCTATGGCCCCCTGAAGTACGATTCTAACAGCTGTTTTGTCTCGCTGAGACCGAGGCGAATCGGCTGTCCAAATCGTGCATCGTACTTGCTCAGTCGAAATTCGGCTCCATGCACGGCACGAGTTGGCTACAGACGAGTCGTACGAACAGGTTAGGGTCCCGAAAATGATTCGGTGGACGCATACACAATCTTCGCTTTGTACTTAGTCATTCAGACCTGTGTACGATTCAATTGGAAACAAGGGCTATGAATCGGATCCAGGAATGCCAAATCCAATTCGGAAGCCTTCCGAACGACATCGGAATCGGACTCAAAGTGTTTAATTGATGTGAATTTCCAGCTACTACGAAAGCATGGTTTAATAACTAAAAAAAGATGTTTATACGTTTACTCCCATCAGGAACGTAAAGATCCATTTTAATTTACTAAAAGATAGGAAATATGTTATGCTGCAGGCTGCTCTGAACCACGCTTGCACAGGGTAGAGCAAATTTTGTCCATCTACATATGATGAGAGTTGGTAAGAACTAATCACTCGAAACGTTTAGTAGCATATGTAAATTGAGAGACTGCTCTAAAATGTTCTAAGCAATCTGAATTCATTGCTGTTTTTTACTACAAGAAGAATTCACACATTTTTAAGCCCTTTGGGATATGCCCTGAAGGTAAGGATAAATTGATATTTTCTTGTACTTCTAAGTGCTCATTTAATAAGAATTCCTGGTATTGTTGTTAGAAATGTAGCATTCCCTGAACAAGATGATCTGCTGTCCTTTATTAGAGCAAGCAATTTTATTTCTTTAGTTTAACAAACAGGCAAGAGCAGTGTTAGACTTGGCATCTTTTGGCGTGTTTCCCCTGTCTTTTTTGCTTTCCGACATCCGGTTTTGAATCGTTTTTGCAGGTTTAGTGTCTCTGCGCACTTTCGCACTCCTGTTCATTGTTAAAGTGCAAGTGATCCTGTTGTAAAGTGTTATTATGGATTGGTGTTTACATGATTGGCATATTTGATTTACTGGTAAGCCCATAGTAAAGTGCACTGAGTGTGCCAGGGCCTGTAAATCAAATGCTACTAGTGGGCCTGATTGTGCCACCCACATGAGTAGCCCTGAAAAAGTATCTTAGACCTACCACTGCAGGGTCTGCATGCAGTTTGTAACTGCTATCTCGACCTGGCAAGTGCACCCACTTGCCAGGCCCTAACCTTCCCTTGTTTTACATATAAGTCACCCCTAAGGGAGGCCCAAGGTACCCCTCTGGGCAGGGTGCTGTGTATGTTAAAGGTAGGACATGTACATGTGACATGTCCTGGTGGTGACTTACAGTTTATTTAGTTTTGTACCACTGCAAGGCTATCTGTCACGTAGGAAAGAATGAGAGGTTTACTTATAATATCTTATAAGCATTCCTTCCCATTGGGACAAGTTAGGGAAATTGAGTTTAGTATGCCCTAACTCAAAATGTAAAAATGCATCTTTTAGTAAAGATGATTTTTATGTTCATTGTTTGAAAATACCACTTTTAGAAAATATGTATTTTCTTGCTTCGCCATCCTGTGTGCCTCTGCTGGGTTTGTGGATTGACTGTCTGGCTTTGGAGTGACAGGGGTTGGGGATGTGCATTCTCTTCAGACATACACTGGGGGGTTGAGTTGTGTCCTGCCTTTCCTGGATGAGTCAGGGCTGGGCTGAATAGACCCGGGCTGCATTTAGAGTGGTGGAGGAGATTGCTTTGCATCTGAATGGGCCTGGTCCACCTTAAACAATGCTGTCTCCACCTCCTGCCAGGAAGCTGGGCCAGAGAAGACAGAACTGGTTAGGACTAAGCACAGACACTCTCTGCCTGAGAGAACAAATGGATTTTGAGTATAAATATTGGGGCCCAGACCGCAGACCCCAGAATTTTAGAATTTGCTGGAATCGGAATCAAGGAACCTGCCAAGAAGAAGAGCTTGAAGAGTTGCCATGAGGAGTAATGCCCCTTTGCTGTTGCTTTGTTGTGTTGTCCTGCAGTTGCTGCTTCCATCTTGAGCAGTGAAAGGACTGGACTGAACTTTCTTTACTTGTGCTGAGTATCTTCAAGGGCTTGAAGTAGAGCTTGCCTCCTGTTCTGAAGTCTCAGGTACTGCAATGACTTCACCTACCTCTGGGTACTGCTTCTGGAACCGCTGTTTCAGTTGCCACAGAGAAGGGAAAAGCAACCGGCTTCGTCGCTGGCTCTGTGTCCTGAGAGCAATGCAGAAGGCACCGTCCGTATCACGCACTGCAACTCTGGTCTCACAGACAAAGACAACTGCTACCACCACCACCGCCACCAAGTCACTGCTTACACCGTGACCTGTGGGCACCGACTCCGCACCGCCTTGCTTCACTTCACCATCCTGGTATCACTGAAGCCGTTGCTGCTTTTGACTTTGATACTCCTCACTGCATCGTGGCTGGGGGCACCGCTCGTAAGTTTCATGATGTACCGCCTCATCCCACACAGCCGTCTGGGCTGACCAATGCCAGCTCCCTGCTAACCGACTTTGTCCCTTGCACCACAACTGGCCAGCACCGCATCAAGCACTGCCTCATCCTGCACCGCAAGCCTTTGTCTCACCGACGCTGTCTGGACGTTCATCACTGAGCCACGGCCTGCACCACATCAAGAGAGCACAGCACCCTGCACCGCTTCCATTTTGCAATTCAGCCGCAATGGTTCCCTCGACCGGCTTGCACCAAAGTGCCCACTGCAACGAGAAAGTTACTGTTACCGAGTCTGCCCACACTTTCCCTGGCCGTACCAACGTTGTAGGCTGGAACTGTTAGACTCTGTTCTTTTTAGCATTGAGGTGGATGGAGCTACAGACTTGTACGAACTGTGTTGTTGAGGTATTTCTGCAATCTTAAGGATATCTTGCAATGTATATATTTTTCAAGTACTGCATGGTGGATTTCTTTATTGTTTTGGTATTCTTTTGAATATATAAAAATATTGGATATTTTTTAAACTGGTGTGGTGTCCTTTTGTAGTGCTTTCACTGTGTTACTCTTGGTTATGTGCAAATGCTTTACACACTGCTTCTGAGATTTGCCACACTGCTCGTGCCAAGCTACCAAGTGGTAAACAGGGTTATTTTAGGAGTGCAACTCCCTTACCCTGACTAGGAAGAAGGGTCCCTACTTGGAGAAAGGTGCAAACCCTTGCTAAGTAGAGACTCCCATTTCTAACATTGGTTGTCAGCGGTGAGGATAGGACTTGTGTTTGCACTTGACTTAGAGTGATTGGTGTGCACTACTACCATATTGCAGACCATTACATACCACATACAGGTTCTTTATCTTTTTGGCCTATGTTTTGCAACTTCATCATGACTGACTCAAGAGCATCATCTGTTGCATCTTTGGAAGTGGCAATTGAGTAGGATAGGTTGGAATTCAACAATGTGAAAGAATTGAAGGCTTTAGGTTTGCAAAAAGCTAAAGATCCAAGTCAAAGGCCTCACCAGGAAGGGGGAGCTACAAAAGGTGCTGAGAACCTTAGTAGCAGCCGGACAGGCCAGTGGGCAGTCTGGAGATCTGGGTGGAGAGACGGAGGAGCCTATTCCTATGATGGATGTGCTTTTGGGAGGGGGAACCCGCCAGGCAGCAGTGACTTTTCCCCAGAAGAGCTGGAGTACAGGTGGGAAGCAAGGAAATTTGAGTTGGGAAAACTCAGGATGGAGAATGAAAGGGAAGACAAAAAAATATCCATTGAGGTAAGGAAGATGATCTTAGATCCTGAACGTAACCTTAAGGAGCTGGAGCTAAGGAGTAGGCCCAGCTCAAATGGTGGTAGCAATTTATCAGTGCAGTCAGATAGAATTGTGCCCAAGAATGTAGGCAAGGAATGCAAGAAGGGGGATGATATACAAAGCTGGTTTCAAGGTTATGAGGCATCTATACACATGAATGGGATCCCTGAGAAGAATTGGGGGCAGGATTGTGGCCTCTTTTCACAGAAGAAGCAAGGGATACTTTAGTGGCTTTGGGTAAGGGGTGTAACCTCACCTATGCTGACATGAAGAAGGCACTTCTTACCAGGTATGGTCTTACTCCAGAAAGGTACAGGTATCAGTTCAGGTCCAGTATGAAAACTGATACCAACACTTGGGGGTGTATTAGGATGGCGGTTTGAAAACCATTCCAACCGCTGTGGTAGTGGAAATGAACCGTCCGCACATACCGCTGGAAAACCGGTGGTCCGATTAGGATCAACCGCCAGAAAAAAACGACCCCGGCGGAACGATGCCACAAAAGACCACAGGTAGCGGGCAGAGCAGGTGAAAATCAGTCCGCGGCAGACGGATTCGCAGTGGAAAAAGACAAACCCACCGCAAGGCCAGCGGATTGACCATACGCACAATTAGGAGACCATTGAGGTGACAGCGGATCGATCCTCTGTTTCCGGCCGCCACGATCGCAAACAGTGATGAATGGCGGAAGGGCGGTTGCATACCCACTGCTGCGGCCACACCAGAACAATTATGGTGATTGACAAAAAAAAATACAACAAGGCCACTAAGTGTATACATCAAACTAGCTCAGTTCCCAAAAACACCTAACACACCCCAATGACACATCCCCATGGCAACCCTAACAATACAAATCCCAGGACAACCCACGCAACACACCTGACAGCAATACTCCATTTGGACACACCCACCATCCCCTTCCTGACCAGAATCCTTTGCAATACTCCATCCCTGAAGGAACAACCAACCCTACAGCACAAAGGAGAGGCAAACCACTACACATCTCACCAGCACAACAACACACTCACACACCACTTACACCACCACCACTCTTACATCAGCACCTCAAACCATTTGCACATCACACACCATGGCAAAAAAATGCCCAAATTGACTGACAATGAGTTGTCAGTCATGGTAGATAAGATAATCAGAGTAGAACCACAACTGTTTGGTAACCTGGTCCAACAGACACCATTAGCCACCAGAACACAAATGCGGGAAAGGATAGTCAACAAAGTCAATTCAGTAGGGACCACCCCATGCAACAAGAAGGAGATCATGAAGCGTTGGCATGACCTCAAGAGGCAGGTAAAAGAGAGGAACAACAAGAACTGTCAGATGGCTCAGATGAGTGGAGGTGGCCCTCCCATTCCACCAAGAACATTCACTACATGGGAGGAGAAGGTGCTTGCCATACTGCATCCAGAGAGTTTCACAGAAATAGCTGGGGGAGTGGAGGCTGGTAAGTACAAACAAATGTCTACCATCACACTGCTATGTACTGTCTTGCACAACTACAAAGCTACACCTCCTAGGCCCAATTCCATTCATTTGCACAGCACACTCACAGATCCAACATTCACTCCCTCTCATTCACCCCAAAGATAGCTAGCAACTTTCCCTGGGTTGCATGTGCACAGGCAGCCAGCACTACAACTCCCACCAGGCCCCCTGTCGCACAGTTGAGCAGGATGGAATACTCCCCCTACCCAAGAGCCATGTGTAACCATTCCCTTCCTCTGTTCCACAGGGAGCCAGCCATCTTAACAGGAAGGGGTGTTTGTGGATAGGCAGCCAGCACTACAACTCCCACCAGGCGCCCTGTCCCATAGCTGAGCAGGATGGAACACTCCCCCACCCAAGAGCCATGTGTAACCATTGCCTTCCTCTGATCCACAGGGAGCCAGCCATCTTAACAGGGAGGAGTGTCTGTGGATAGGCAGCCAGGACTACAACTCCCACGAGGCATCCCTGTCCCACAGCTGAGCAGAATGGAGCAAACCCTCACTCAGACCCATGTGGCAGCCATTCTATTAATCACATCAAACTTGCAGGTAGGTAGCCCCCTTAACATGGAGGAGTGTTTGTGGGTGGGAGTCGTGTTTGTGGGTAGGAGGCCAGCACTGCAACTCCCACCAGGCACTCTTGTCCCACAGTTCAGCAGGATAGAGTACTCTCCTCACCCACAACCATGTGGCAGACATTCCATTGCTCACCTTCACTTAACAGGTAGGTAGCCATCTAAACAGGGAGGGGTGTTTGTGGGTGGGAGGACAGCACTACAACTCCCACCAGTCCCCCTTGTCTCAAAGCTCAGCAAGATGGAGTACTTCCCCCCACCCCGAAGCATGTGATAGTCATTGTATCTCACTAACCAAACTTACAGGTAGGTAGCAATTTCAACAGGGAGGGGTGTTTGCTCATATCAAACTTACAAGTAGGTTGCCATTTTAACTGAAAGGGGGTTTATGAGTGGGAGGCCAGCACTACAACCCCCACCATGCCCCCTAGTCCCACAGCTCAGCAAGATGGAGCACTTCCACGCCACCCAGAAGCATGTGGCAGCTATTGTATTTCAACAACCAAACTTACAGGTAGGTAGCCATCTTGACAAGGAGGGGTGTCTGTGGGTGGGAGGCCAGCACTACAACTCTCACCAGGCCCTATTCTCCCACAGCTCAGAAGGATGGAGTACTCCTCCCACACCCAGAAAGATGTGTCGGAAATTCAGCACAAATGTGTCAGAGAACAGGTAAGTAGACAGTGCATGCACCCTTCCATTTCACTCAGAAAGCATGGAGCCATATGACCACACCAGCCCTCACATCCCACCAAACTTGGCATAGATCTAATAGCCATTTCCAGTGTGCAGACAGCTAAGCGCATGTAACTGTCACTGAAACCAAAGTGTGACTCATCAAATCACAGGATTAAAAATTCATGGCACAATCATGTGCCATGGGGGCAGAGCGTCAAGGCCCATATGAAAACAAAACATGCATGGTCATTAGTAAAAAAAAATCAAAGCACATGATATGACAAAGGTATGCATGAGATAACAATGGCTAGTTCATGTACAGATGTAATGTCTTCCATACAGAGTAAACAGCAAAGATGCTTCACATACAGTTGTGCTGCTAGTCGTTAGATGACAACTTGTCCAAGTAATCACACAATATGTATGTGGTGCATGGTATCTAATGACATGTCACACCATGGACAAGTAATGTATGTACCTTCACATCATGTCATGATGCTCCGTACCGTGAAGATATACAAAGTGATGTCAATGTAAACTGTTTGGTGTATAACATGTAACATCCAAACGTCTTACACCAAGCATGTGGGTGCACTTCAATGACCATTCCCCCTCTGTTCCACTGGTGACCAAGAACTGACAGCCGCAGATGACAACACCAACCTGCAGAGCCAGTCTCCCCCCACTGGAACATGGACTCTCTGTTGCTGACTTCCTAGATTCCTTGGATGCGGAGCCAGAAGCCGGCCCATCAGGCATGCCAGGGCGCAACCGGTCCCAGGAACCCGTTGTCCCCCCCGCCACCACCTCAGCAACAACAACTGTGCTGACCCCTGCTGTAATGACCTGTAGGCCTCCACCACCACCACCACCAGTGCTGCCTGCAACACTGTCCCTTCCTTAGAGGATGCCCACACCATCCCACAACCTGAAGAGGGCAGGGAGAGTATGCAGATGCGTAGAGTGGTGACACCACAGGTCTGGGACAGCAGGGCAGATGGGAGGGCAACTGGGTGCCAAAATCTACCGGACACTGGGACTGAAGCCCTGGCCAACATCGCCAGAGTCCTTGGGGCATATGAACAAGCCCAGGGACACACGGGCCAGACTCTGGAAGATTTACATGAGCGCCGCCTGCTGCTGAGGTCAATAGACACACGAATGGGCCAAATCGTGGACCTCTTGGGGCAGCTTCTGGGTGTCCTGAGAGACAGGCCAGTGGCCCCAA
The DNA here is from genome assembly GCF_964261635.1 of Lissotriton helveticus. Lineage (NCBI taxonomy): Eukaryota > Metazoa > Chordata > Amphibia > Caudata > Salamandridae > Lissotriton > Lissotriton helveticus. The sequence continues at coordinate 769,422,944 of NC_136059.1, forward strand.
CACAAGCTCAACCTACCTCCAATGGCCCGCAGGATGACAGTCCCTCCACCTCCTCTGCGGCCACAGAGAGGGGTGAGTCCTCAGACCCCGCTGAGCTCGCAGCAGAGGCCCACCCCTGCCATACGCTCAAGGGGCCGTCCAAGGGAAGGAACACGTGGCAAAGCACCAGCCAAATGACAGTCAAGGAGCCAGCCATGATGGCACCCCTCTTCACCTTGCCATTGACTTTGTTGACTGTCCTTATCCACACTGCCACATTGTTGGCAGGCGTCTGTTGGACTGTGTCACCACATCAATGTGGTGACTACTCTATTGTCTCATCTACCATCACTGACAACTCATTGATTCCCTTTTCACCTTTTTGTAAACAGTCACTTATACCCATTGTAAATAAACACTCCTGACACACACATGTTTTCGTGTCAGTTCCATGTTTTTCACAGGATGTACAATGTTGACTGTGATTACAATGTACCTGGAGCAGTGATTGTTGGGTGGCATTGCGAGACTGAAGGGAGCTAGGAAAACACAAGAGAACAATATTCACTTGTCAGGTGATGGTATCACAGCCATTACACAACACTTGTCATCAAGTACTGAAATCTGCACACATTACAATGAGCAACAGTACTGACATAGACATCCTGTAGCTGTGCATAACTACCCTGTTCTAGAAACATTAGCAGCCAGCACAGAGCCAACAACAGGCATCAGTCACAAAGCTCCCCTAGGCCTTTACACCAACAACAAAATCAGCAGACAATGGCACCGTTGCACGTTTTCACTCACCTTCAAGGGAAGTAGCGGTTGATGAGCTGCTGATGCAGGTTGACACCTGCTTCCTCTCCACTATCCTCGCCACTGGACATGTGTGGGTTTGCAGGCGGGGGCCTCGGCTGCTCATCATCGTCCAGGAGCAGGGGGATCTCTTTGCGAAAGGCCAGGTTGTGGAGCATGCAGCATGCAACTATGATCTGACACACCTTTTGGGGAGAGTACATCAATGCACCTCCCGTCTTGTCCAGGCAGCCAAATGGTGACGTAAGTAGACCAAAAGGAAGCTCCACCACACAATGTGTCCTCCCATGGGCATCATTGTAGCGGACTTTCCCCTGGGTCCTGGGATTCCTCAGTGGGCTCTGCAACCAAGGCCAGTTGGGATATGCAGAGTCACCTAGGTGTGAGATACACAGAGACATTTTGTAATATAAACAGTAGCTGAGAATAACATGTTACACATACAGCACACTACTTGACTCTGCGTACTCACCTGCAATCCATGCACTCTCTGGATGCAGATTTGCCATCAGCTGTGGTACGATGCTGTTACACAGGATGTAGGAGTCATGGGCTGATCCTGGAAATTTGGCACAGACATGTGAGATTATCATATCCGCCTGGCATACCACTTGAACATTGATGGAATAGAAAGGCTTCCTATTCCTGTAGATGTGCTCACTTGTCTGTGGTGGAACCAGGCCAACATGTGTGCAGTCAATGGCACCAACAAGATTAGGGATGTGGCCAAGGTCATAAAAATCAACCTTCACAGCCGCCAATTCATGCCTCCTGGAGAAATGGATGTAGCTGTCCTTGTGGGTCATCATAGCAGACAGGACGGATGTATGACATTACAACGCATGCTTTTACCACGCATGCTTTTACAACGTGGTTTTTACAACGCATACCATTACAACGCATAGCGCTTTGGGGTGCTGGATAGTGAATAGTTTAATTTACTATTCCAACTCCAGTCCCCATGGACACTAGGGAAGGTGTTGGATAGTAAATTAAATCTATTCCCTATCCTAGAGCGCCCCCCAGCGCAATGCATTGTAATGGTTTTCGTTGTAAAACCTGCCTTGTAATAGCACTGCGTGGTAAAAGTTGCATTGTAAAGGATGTTTCCCAGACAGGACATCACGTAGCACCATGCTGAACATAGGTTGCGACATCTCACCTGCACTGGACACCATGTACTGGAATGAACCCATAGCAAAGAAAAGCAGGGCCGCCATCACCTTACACGTTGGTGTCAAAGCAGTCGGATAGGTTCTGCGAGGCCTCACATGGGGCTCCAACAGAGAACATAGGTCTTGAAGGGTAGGTCGATCCAGATGGAATTTCCGTATGATGTCCTCATCCTCCTTGTCCGCCAGCCCTGTGAATGGATGATGCACATTTGGTCGCCTCTTAGGTGAGATGAAAGGGGACACGTCAATTCAATGCCAATATGAGATGTGTCCAACATCTTACGTGTTGACTGACACATCGCCAACAATGACTGGCATGAAACTTCAGCTTACAGCACAACTTACATGTAGGGACACCTTGATCTAAAGTAGTCATACACTTGTCCAGTATTCACAGTGAGTACCCCCAAAACAGAATAATATAATAACACAGAGAAGTCTCCACCTGAAATTAATCAACAAGTGCTGGTAAAGTCACTATGAATACAGTCTTCCTCCCCGGAGCAAGCAATCAACAAACGAAAATTAGACATAAATCCATGAATAAGTTTTAATCAGTATTCATATATATACAATTCATTAATTTCAATAGATGTTATATCAAAAGACAAACATATAGAGCAAAATTAGAAACCCACACAAAACACAGTCACTCCAACACATACTCACTCAGTGCCATTCGTCCCGATCGTGAAGGATCCACTCATTCAAATTCAATAAAAACATTAGAAAGTACAAAAGGCGAAGGCCTACAATTCTAAGTAATCAAGCTGGGAGACAAAAGGGCCCTCATAAACACAATGTTATTTTGTCTCCAGATTGGTAACACAATCCAAAATCAAAAAAATAATGGCAAAGAATATATAATGCAATTAATACAGTAGAAATTTCAGATAATAAACCAGATACAAGCAATGAATAAACAAGAAGGTAAAAATATGGTAGACTTCGCCAGGTTACTGCTGTAGTGGTGCCGACATACGTTTCGGTGTGTGACCTTGGGCAGGTCTCACCTTCATCAGGGCACGTGTCTCCGTGGAGACAGAGGTGGGGGTATCTGCGTAATGATAAGCAAATGCCAATGTAAAATTTAGAGGATAAAATCCATGCTTCATATAGAAAAAAAATAGGTAAGTTACCAGTGTGCAAAGACACAGCGGGAGAGAGGAGTAGAATAATAGGGCAAATAAATACCCCCAAAACAGAGTCAATTATTTCAAGGAAATAAACGTAGGATATCTATTTGGTTAGGTGATGGATAAGGTCGCTTTCCTGTCTATTGAGCATATCTGTTTGGTTTCTACACTCTCTTTGCGTGTGGTATATAACTAGTTGTTTGATCTCTGTTGGCCTTTTTCTAGACCACCAAATTTGTTTGTGTTGGATGCAATTTGAACTGGGGATTAAATCTGTGAGTTGATCGGTAAATTGTCCCTAGGACCCTCTTCCCTTTGTGGATTTGTTTGTTATGTTCTTGTGCAGCTGATGGCTGCGGGTCCATTATTTTGATCACTAGTTGCCTATACATGCTGGATAGGCCACTAGATTTAAGATTGCTCCAATGCGAGCTTTTTTCATACCTTCTCCAGAGGATTGACGCACCTGGACAGGGTTCTTCGACATGCCTGAATTTAGTGGTCTAGCATATGACGATGCCACATACCAAAGTATATTGGACAACACACCGAGTATATTGGACAGCATCACTAGCTCAGCGGGTCCCAATATAGATGATTGGAACTCAGTCACAATTTTGAAAAAATCAAATTCACGCACAGTGATACATGGTGCTATTATGGCAGAGTATTTGCGAGGGAACTGTGCTCCCCCAGGGTTGATTGTTACTAACGCCCCACGCCTGTTTTTACAGGATGAAGCTTTCCGGAGAGACTGGTCCCTAATAGCCTGGCACTGCACGCGCGACTGGCTTCTTTCGATTATCAGCATGGCTGATTATCAAAAGAAATGCAGGCGATGGAATCTCAAATAAAGACTACCGTCACAAGTATTCTCTTTAAAAAGAACCAAGATGTATCCAATAAGGTGAATAAAGAATTTAAGGGCACAATACTGCAGTCCAAAATAAATAAATACAAAAAGACTTGGCCAAGTTTAAACATGAGGTGGTATATCCATATACTAGCGATGATTATACTCCTCCGGAGTTCAACAACAAAGGTAATGCTATGGCTCTACTTACTCAGGCAGCAGCTCTGAAGATAACTCAAGCGATTCAGAACTTTCTGAAACGAGTAGACAGCCATTCAGAGGCTATGGAAGAAGAGCTTCATGGAGAGGATATCCTGTACCTCCTTTTCAACAATGGTGGCCACCTACACCATGGGGTTATCCACCACAACAATTCCAGCCACCTGGGGCACAATTCCAACCATACCAGCAAGACTTTAGTAACCAGTCTTTTTTAGGGTCAGGCCCAGGCAGGTCCAGAGGCAGGTGAAGAAATCGCCAATTGCAAGTACATTGGAATTATCCTCTGCCAAGACACCTCAACCAATAGGCGCTTGCAGCAAAACCAAATTGAACCAGAATCAGCAGCAAACAGGGACAAACCCGGACGGGAATTGATAGTGAACTTGAGCAAGAAAACCTTGACAACTGAAGAAGAAACAGTCCTCAATAGAGGTTTAGGTTTGGTTGCCACATCTGATGGGGATGAATTTACAATCCAGTGTGAACTAGTGACTGATACCAAAAACACTGGACTAAAAAAGCGATCTACCTGTAATCCCCCATTGCAGAGTGTACCACCACAAGTACTCACGTTCAAAAGAGTGGTACAAGAGGAGATCACCACTCTTTGCACAAACAAAAGTAGGAATTACAGTAATCTCCCTGAGAAAGAACAGATTGCCCTTCGAGCGCTTACTGAAGATCAAGCAATTACAATTAAGCCCGCGGATAAGGGTGGGGCTATTGTTATTTTAGATACTGAGGCCTTCCGGACTGAGTGTCTGAGACAATTGAATGACAGGAGATTTTACCGCCCCTTGAAAGAGGACCCCACAGTAAGAATCAGTAAAACCTTTACAGAAGTAGTAGAAGAAGCCTACAAAGAAGGATGGATAACATCTCAAGAATCAGCATTCCTCCAGACTGCCCATTCGGTGATGCCCTACTTTTATACTTTACCAAAAGTACACAAGACTCAAAGACAGCCGCAGGGTAGGCCTATAACATCGGAGATAGGCTCTCTGTTGGAGCCTCTATCGACCTTTGTAGATTTCTTTCTGAGACCAATAGTAAAAAAGATGCCAACATATCTTCAAGATACAAAGGATGTATTGCGTCTGCTACCTACAGTGGAATTTGACTCGGAGTGCGACCTATTGGTCTCCTTCGATGTTGAATCGCTTTATACATCTATACCTCAGGATGCGACGTTGGACACAATTTTGACTATCTTGAACGACGCAAACTTGAATTTGATCACTCTGGCTTATTTTTTCATGACAACTGTCACATTTGGCCATGAAAGATAATTTTTTCAAACTCGAAGAGACTATCTACCTCCAGGTCTCTGGAACAAGCATGGGGAGCGTTTTTGCGCCTAGTTTGGTGAACCTCTACGTTCACAAATTTGAACAAGAACACGTATTAAACAACGATAATCCCTTCCATAAGTCGATTAGGGTATGGAAGCGATATATTGATTATATCCTAGTTGTATGGCGTGGAGATTTGGAATCAGTAACAAACTTCCAAGCATGGCTCAACACACTGAACGATTTTCTGAGGTTTACCTTGGAGGTGAACAAAACTAGGATCTCCTTTCTTGATTTGTCCATCTATGTGACCCCCACAAGATTAGAAGGTGAACTCTTCCTTTTGTTGAAATTTGAAATCTTTCACTTATCTGTTTTTGTCTCTTTGTATAATTTTGATATTTGTGTATTGGAATAGATTTGTAGGTAATCCCCCAAAGGGGTTGGTTGAGTGATTGGAAGTATGATGCATGTACGAATGTGGTAATGAGTGTGAATACTAGTATGAATGTGTCACTATATGTGAGTATGAAAGAGAAGAAGCTGATGGAAAAAAGTTGAATGAAAGGACATCCATTAAGTTTCAACCATTGTGATTTTGTTTTCGGTAATGGTGTATTGTATGTAAAAATGTTTTAAGAAGTTTGCATCTTAAAAGCTTTTGTTGAAAAAATATACTGAGTAATTAGAACTGAAAAAGTGGTTCAAAGGAGGTCGGATTCTTTCCTTCTCTCTTTCTGAAGCTAGAAAATTATTGGCAGCACTGGCAATCTCATTTGTTTTCTCATTATAGTGGCGCGGCCTTGCTGCGTATCAGCCAAACCCTTTCTATTGATAATTTTCATGGCCATGTAAAGCATCAATAAATTGGTTAAAGTCCCTTTACTAAATCGCCTTAATGCGAGATATGGTAAAAAATAAAAATAACCAGTAGGTGGATAAAGATGACGCAAATCTGAATTCCATTTGCAGACTTAGCGCAATTTTGACGTATGAGTGTCTTTGTAATTTGGAACTCGTTCAGAATATACAAAGTAGATGAAGTTATGGCATGCTGGTATGATGATATGAGTTTTACATCTGTACATTCACATACCATTCCAACGACTAGCACTGGGCATTTATATGTAGTCTTTCTACACTTTTGCCTCAAGTCAGACCGGGCGCTAAGGAACTACAAGTCATGACGTATATGACATCACTTTGTAGTCTAGTCAAGTGACGCCGTGCAAATCTGGCGACCGTAAGTTTAAAATGGAGGGCGCTCAGTGCCTCGGGACCATCCTTGAACTCAGGGAAAGCCCGAGGCACCGACGGAGAGGTAAGCCTCTTGTTTAGCGAAGTCATGCTTGGGACTCTGTGTGGCACCTCTATCTGGCTGCGCGTTGTTGGTTTTTTTATCTTACCTACTATACGCTCTGTTTATTTTACCCGCTACATGCTGTTGTGTTTTGCTGTATAATAGGTATATGATGTCTGTTTTGAAGCATGAGCAGCACGGTGCTCTTGATCGGTTAAAAAACATGGATAACAGTCATTTCACTGTGTTGTGTACGCGTATCATGTCTTAATCCTCCATTGAGTTCGGGAGGTCTGTTATATTCTCTGTTTCAGCCCTGAGAATGTTTTGCTTTATGCGTGGCACCTTCTTTCGGCAACGCAAGCTTTATTTGCAACGCAAGCTTTTTCTGCTGTATTTGATAGTAACATGCACTCTGACATGCCTCTTTAGAAGCGATGCGTTGATAGTTTCAGAGCACGGTTATCACGGTGCTTTTGACTAGAATGGGTCAACCTGAGAGACACTAACCTAGCATAAAAGATTTGTGGCTTTGAGAGGTATTTGTATTATCTTTGGCCACATTGTTTTTAAACATATAATAAAAGAACCTATCTTTTGCAGGCAGTAATATTGCTATATTAAAACCTGTGTGGAGGAAGACACACTTTTTAATGTAGTTCACACTGATATTAAGTATATAAATATCGGCCATGAGAAGAGCTATTGGTCTACAGATGCATTTTTCTGGAGGATGGTTGTAGAATAGGAATACTTACAAACCCGAATAGAGTATATCCATATAGCTTGTTTGATGCCCACTCTTTACTAGTGACTTTATTTTCATTACAGGGCGGGGTCTCAATTACCTGAGTGGTTACCAGGTGAGGTGAGGCTTGTACCTCATACAAGACAGGTGAGAATGAAAGTATGGCTTATTGGTTAGGGCAAGGATGTGAAACTGCTGCAACAATTCACAACCTGTATTTAATGTTGCTATCTCTTACAGGTGTGAAGACCACCTTGCATGTATTGAGGTATTATGTACAAGGTTGAAATTCTTTTATGCACATTTGCACTAATATAAAATTCCAGTAGCTATTTAAAAACTTAGGTCCTGAAGAAAGCCTGGGCTAGTGGCCCACCAGGCTGAAACTAGTTGACCATTTAAGTGGCCTATTTGTTAAAAGCCGCTTTTTGCATTTTTTTAATAGGGTTGGAAGAGATGTTCAAAATCCTTTTTAATTCTCACTCGCTTGCACTGCACTACTTTTTTCCATCACCTAACCAAATAGATATCCATGTTTATTTCCTTGAATGTATGGACTAAATTGGTCACTCCTTTCACCTTCCCTTTGTACTTCCTTTTGTTGTGATCTCAGTGATCCATGCGAAATCCAAACCACATCTTTTCCCTCTGTGATCAAGAGGTGTTGTGGTAGGAAGGAAGGATATCCAAGTGATGACACTGGCCTCTCTTGGCAGTTGATGGGAATCCGATTATTTCGTAAAGGTCCCTTTCCTGTCTATTGAGCATATCTGTTTGGTTTCTACACTCTCTTTGCGTGTGGTATATAACTAGTTGTTTGCTCCCCTGTTGCCCTTTTTCTTGACCACCAGATTTGTTTGTGTTGTATGCAATTTGAACTGGGGATTAAATCTGTGAGTTGGTTGGTAAACTATTCCTAGAACCCTCTTCCCTTTGTGGATTTGTTTGTTAAGTAGTTGACACAGCACGTGTGTGAGACAGCAACACTGCTAGCTTCTACGTTGCTGCCGTATCTGCCACATCTTCTTGCTTAAGTCGGACAGGGCAAACATTAACAACACAATGTGCACAGTGTGCATAAAGAGCAAGTATTAACACAAGTTCATAAATCTATACAGTGAAATAGGCACATTATGTGGTCAGACCTTCATTACTCTGGGTTACTTAGCCATCTCACACATTGAAATGTGTACATATATAAGAGTCCATCACACCACAGATCTGTGTACATGCACAACAATATCATAAGAGACATGTGAGGGAATACATGCGCGTACATGTAATTCTGTGCACTGACATGGAATGTGCAGTCATCAGTGGGCTAAATGTCACACTAGCATTGGTTAGCACTATCTTGTGGCATGATTCATGTGTCTACTATACAATGTTGCCACTGCCACAGCATGATATGTCCATAGGTGCCATAAGTGTGACCACCACCACATTCACGGCCATAGGCACCAATGTCAAGCGGCCAAATCGCGGCAGCCACCGCCTGGCCCCTGTGGTGTGTCACTGCCAATGCCCATGCCTATACAGCCAATGGGAACCGCAATCGCAGTAGTAACAGACACATTGTAAAATGGCGGTTGCGTGCTCCGCCACCACAATCATGGCCATAGGCACCAATGTCAAGCGGCCAAATTGCGGTACCTACTGTCTGGCCCCTGCGGTGTGTCACCGCCAATGCCCATGCCCATACAGCCAATGGGAACCAAATGCAATTTTGAAAATCTCGGTATGCGTGCCCCGCTACCTTGGTGCTGGTCATTGGTCCCATTTGAAAAAGGCTGACCTGGAACACCAATTGCAGCAGCTTAGTACCACTGAAACAACCCCATGAAGCTATAGATGTGTGGGAGAGAGCCACACATTTCCACTGCTTCCAGACACTGCTGACTGACACTCTTCACTACCAACTGCTACTGTTCCTGTCTCCTGGACCCAGTGATGGTGAGGACTGAGAACATCAGGGCCAGTCCCTTCACCACAGAGAGGCTGGAGGTCGTGGTGGACGAGTTGCTCCCACAGTATGGGAGGCTATATTGTGCTCCTGATGTCATGGTAAGTGTTTCAGAAAGAAAGTAGGGGAGTGCAGGAAGTGCACACATGAAGTTGATCTGCTGCAGTATGTGCCGGAGAGTGAGGGTTTGTGTGATACACTGCCTAGCATGCTGACTTCAGGGGAAAGGAGTTTGTAGCCTATTTTACACATTTCCCGGGTTGCATATTAGGATGGGAGGGACATACAGTGTTATTGCAGCCGTACAGTGACACTGCAATTTTGGAAAGTGGAAGTCAGGACAGAAATTGCCTGTGCTAATGGATGTTTGAGTCCTTGAGGTTCTTTAAACAGGCTCATCTGTGACATTACAAAGACTTTTCGTCCAGAGGGTACTGATGGAAGTAGGTTTGACTTTAAATTGCCACTATGGATATGTAAGCATTATGCACAAGAGTGAAATTCCTGAAGGTGACACTCTTGGTGGAAATTCACCTATGACACAGCAGATTGTTGTACTTCTGAAACATCCCCCTTCCATTTCCTTCATAATGTACTGACTCGCATGTGTAGGCACTGTTTGCCCTCTCATATTGTACATGCATGTGACAGTTCTGATGGTCCACGTTAGACCGCAGTGTGAGCCCCCCTGGTCTGCACAGTTACTGCCCAATTTGACAGGGACCCATCACTGAATGGACAGAGTGAGACATATGGGTTGTCTGCTACCCTATTCATTAATGAGCTATCTTAAGCCTGTGGATTGCACAAGACAGACCTTGTGAGAAGGGTGTGAGATTGTAAGATCATGTCCCTAAATGTGACCTCCATGACACAGTGAGCCATTCACACGGCAAGGACATTGTGGGGTGTGCAGTGTTGGACACAGTGTGTCTACCCCAACACATTTTTTACAATGTAATGTATGTCTTGCTCCCTCACATGCTGCATCGCAGATGTGGGCCTTCTTCACCTTGCTTTCTGTGCTGGCATTCTGCATGTGTATGAGATGGCCAGGTACTGTGTCCATCCTCATACCTGCATGCATTTAGGTATGATTACCGCATGCTAATATACTACGTGTCATGCTGTATTGTCTCTGCTAAACATATCTGAATAGCTGAGAACAAAACTAGAAGGCTTTTAGTCAGTAAAGGACAATGGGTGCACAACCTAAGGTGAACACACTGATAATAACTTGGTCGATGTGGCGGTGCACCTGGGTGAGTGGGGAGCCCTAGAACCACTCAAAATGTGGTAGTAAACTACCACGTAACACCAGGATCACCACCCTGACTAATACGCGGCGGCACTGAATATACACACCGGATTCGGGCGTCTACATACAGAAGTGGGTCGCACCCGACCGGGAGCAACGCAATAACAGCGTGAAACCTTGAGAGACATTTGAACCTCTACGCCCGAATACACACATAGACGAACACCAATTGAAGTTTATCTATTGAACCGAGACTAAGGAATATTTACATACACAGGGGTTGACAGCAGCTTCATTGATATTATTTTTCCACGGTCAAGGGCCCGGCTGAGTCCGAAGTATCACCAGCAAAGCGACCTACTGTTGCAATACAGCCACATATAGCCCTGAGGATTCGCAATAGCGGCTGGCTGTTTTACTTACTAAAGGACTCCACCGGACTACTCACCCACTGGAGATTCCTACATCCTTCTGTCGCTTAGTGCATCATTTATTTGTTTTGAATGTCATTGAACATTGTTTTACTATTGAGTGCATTGGGTACACTTGTAATATCTGAATAGCTGTGCTGAGTGTGTGCATGCTCCTGTACTGAGACACAGTGGTACATAACCCAGTGTCACTGTAATTTCCCCTCTTGTCTTCCATGCCTACAGCTCAAAGTCCACCAGTGTAAGGCCGTATGGAGGGCCGTTGCATGCAAGGTGCGGGCTCTGGGTATCTCCAACTGACGGCACACACACTGTCACAAGAGGTGGGATGACATCTGCCGGCTGAGCAAAATCGTGGCGGAGATGATGCTGGGGCTGCTCCCTCGGACTGGCAGGTTGGCGCACAGGAGCATGGCACCCCTAATGGCCCGCATCTTGGCAGTGACACAGCCAGAGCTGGATGGACGTTTGAGGGCCCATCAGCAGCAATTTGGGGGGGGTTGAGTATTCTGAGAAGGGTGATTTTTGGTGTGAGTGACTGCATATATTCCAACCCTGAGCCAATGCATAGCTCTGTGATGTTACTAGTGTGATACAATGGCTTGTAACTGGCCTCTGGTGTCTTTTATGTAATGGCCCTTGACATTGCATGCAGAGTTGTGGCCTTATGCCATCGGCTGCATTAGGGGAGTCATGGACATCCCATGGGAGTGAACGGCAGTCTGCCTCAACTCCGCGGCTTTCGTTGATGTGTGCAGTGCCTGACCTCGACATAGTGAGACCTACACATCTGACAATAATGTGTAACTGTAGTTATGCACCAAAGCACAACATGGTGAATGGCAGGAGCTCATGGCCATTGCAAAATTACATTTTGGAGTCTGTATCTGTGTTGTCCCATTATGGTGACTCCATATGGGACTGTGACATCATGTTGAGATGTACATCTTCTTCACCTACAGGGACCTGGGTATGCTCACAGGGATCTGTATGTCAGTTTGCATGGAGGCAGGGGCAAGCTATTTGGCTGTGTGGACATCACATGGGTCAAATAAATAAATAAATAAATAAATAATGCCAAGTGTGCATGTTACCATGCATGTTTTGAGTTTTCAATTAAAGTTGCACATGCAGACTGCACAGGGTGGTGTGCAACATGGGGGTATCATCATCTTGTTTTGTGCTTTGCTTGCATATGATGTTTGTGTGTATGGCACTAAACTGAACCTACGTCTCTGTCTCCTGCAGCATCTACCGAGGGCCCAGAAGGACATGAGATGGACACAAGTGGTGAAGCTTTGGGCACGCCTGCTACACATGAGCTCACTGACACTGATGTGAACTGCACCGCGGAGGGGGACAGGAGGGCCATTGAGGAATCGCACCCAGAAACACCAACCTCAACGTCATCTGACGCTAGCGGTGACTCCTCGATGTTGGCGGGCACAGGGAGAGGGAAATCTACCTCCTCTCCCACCACACATTGTCCAGTGCCCACCCTCTCAGCTTCTTCCAGTAGTGCTGCATGTGGTCGCACCAGTAAGACGGAAAGAGTGTCCTTCCCCCCAGGCACCGCTCCCCTGCCTCCCCTGCTGCCCTCAGTGTTGAGGCTCTGAACATTTTGCGGCAGCTGTGTGTGGGTCAGACAACTCTCCTGAATGCCTTCCAGGATCATGGCAAGAAGTTGGCACAGGTAGTTGCCTTCATGGGGGCATTCATTCTGATGTGGGTGGGCTATACAGGACTGTCCAGTCTTTGTTCTCCACAGTGACTGCAGCCATTTACCTGTCACAGGCTCATAGTCCAGCTCCAGTCCAATCGGCAACTCCCCTGCCAGTGGCTACATCTGACGAGAGTGAAGACACACCACAGCCCACAGGCTCTAGGTATACCACACGCAGCACAAAACAGCAGCACACCAAGAGGGCCAGAGTGCAGACACCATCCAAACAAAAGTCACACAGGAGCCCAAAGGCAACAGCCCTTCAGGTGACACTCAGGGGCATCAAGCCAAGAAGCAGGCCTCAGGCTCACATGGCTGAAAATCAGCCCCATCCAAGGACACTCCTGTTCCAAAAGCATCTCCCAAAGACAGGCAAACAGTTGCTGTGCCTGCTGTGAAGCTGGTGCCTGCTAAGAGTCCGCAGAAAAAGCCATGTAAGGCAGATTCACCCACAATCTCAACTCCCACCCACACCCCTGTAAAGCTGGGACAGGAGGACACTGTGAGTTTTCTCCTGGTCAACAGGGGATGGAGGGGAAAAGGCAAGGCCAGGCCAAGCATACCGCCAGATCCAGCAGGTCCCCAGAGGGAGGGCAACCACCTGCACCTGATGCACCTGTGGGGGAGAGTGAGGCTGTTGTGCCTGCCCCACTTCACACTCCTACCAAGATAATCATTCCCTATCGAATCCCCAAGAAGTAGAAAGGCAGCCCTTCTACATTCACCCTCACACACTGTGTCTCACGGCAGCATGTCTCTGCCTCCATGTGTCTAAGCAGCCCTCCGGCTAACAAAGCCACTGATACCACTATCTCCAACAGGCCCGACAATCAGCCACCTCCCAGTTTGACTGACAGCCAAGTCTGAGGAAAAGTCCCCCTCCCAAACCTATCTCTCCCACAGCGGTGCCTGGACTGCATATTTTTATCCCCCTAGCTGTGTTTCTGTGTTGCTCACCCTGGCAGTGTACGATGTCACCCATTCCCTGTGCAGGTTCTCATGCACACATGTCTTTTCTTTGCTCTATAGACTGGCCACTGGCCTTGCTGTTTGTAATTTGTATGTCCATTCCCTGTGCAGGTTTTCATGCACACATGTCCCTCCTTTCCACTATGGACTGGCCAATGGCCTTGCTGTTTGTAATTTTGATGCTGATTTCCTCTGCAGGTTCTCATGCACACATGTACCTCCTCTGAACTATGGACTGGCCACTGGCCTTGCTGTTTGCATTTTGGATGCCCATTCCCTGTGCAGGTTCTCATGCACACATGTCCCTCCTTTGAACCAAGGACTGGCCACTGGCCTTGCTGTTTGTAATTTGGATGCCTATTCCCTGTGCAAGTTCTCATGCGCACATGTCCCTCCTTTAAACTACGGACTGGCCACTAGCCTTGCTGTTTGTAACTAGGATACCCATTCCCTGTGCAGGTTCTCATGCACAGATGTACCTACTTTGAACTATGGACAGGCCTTGCTGTTTGTAATTTGGATGCCCATTCCCTGTGCAGGTTCTCATGCACACATTTACCTCCTTTAAACTATAGACCGGCCACTGGCTCTGCTGTTGTCTACTTTTTTTTTTCAGAACAATATTTTATTTGGTTTTGGTAGTTGACAAAATACACAATATAGAACACCACTCCCTAAGGATCAGGGTGGCAGTGTGCTTATAACAGTATCATTTAAAAACATTCAGTCAACAATTCCCCAGGGTCCTACCCTCCACTAACCCACCCGGTTCCCTCCCTCCACCCCGCACGGTGTCTACATTGTCCAACAAGAGGAGCCTAGCAATCACAATTACTGCGTGTGAACCCATTCACCCATAGTCAGTAAGGGCGCAAACCGCGTCGGAGGCCCGGGGTGCCGGGGGGTCCAGCAGGAGGCCCCTGTAGTCCGCCCATTTCTTCCATACTTTAAAATGTTTTGTGGGACACCCCCTGGCCTCAAATATCAGACGTTCGAGTCCCATGTTATAGTCCAAGCCCCGTTTCCAAACCTCCAGCAATGGGGCCCTAGGAGCCTTCCAATCCCGGGCTATATCTCTTTTGGCCACTATGAGGCCCAATAGAAGCAAATGTCGTTTATATAAATTCCCCCCCACTTGTTCCATAACATGGAGGAGGCCCAACTTCGGTGAGCGGGGAAGTTCCCAGCCCAGCACCTCCTCCAGGCAGTCCCACACTCCGGTCCAGAATCTCCGCAGTCGTACACACTCCCACACCGTATGAATAAAGGAGCCTATTGCACTGCCACACCTCAGGCACTCCGGGGAGGCAATCAGTCCCGCCCTCCACAGTCGTTCCCTCGTGTAATACGCCCTATGCAGATACTTAAATTGAATAAAGCGCAAGTGCACCGCAATCGCTGCTCCCCTAGGGGCCTCCGGGGCTTCCCTCCAGTCCTCCTCTTACAAACTCCCCAACTCTCCCTCCCAGACCAAACGCAATTTATCGAGGGAAGGGGAACAATGGGTGACCAACGTCTGGTATATGCTAGATATTTTTTTGGTTTCTAGTTCCCCCATGAATAGCTTAGCCTCCAGGGGGCTGAACTCCGGTAGAGTAGTCAAGTCCGCTATGGTGGGGGTCAGGGTGTGCCGGAGCTGCAGGTAACGAAAAAATTGAGATTGGGGCATATCGTATTCATCCCGCAGAGCCTGAAAATACTTGAGGACCGAGCCCTTCATGACGTGGCCCAGCGCCGAAACACCAATAGCGTCCCAGCCATCGAAGCCTCGCAAGGAAGCCAGAGCCGGCAATCTCCCATTGTGCCACAGCGGGGTCTCCCCCGTCAGCCTGTTCCACCATCCCATACGTCGGAGTGCATCACGCCACACCCGGAAAACTGTCTGAGTAACCGCCGGGAGTCTTTTCCGGAGGGCCGCCGAGTACAAGATTGTGTGGAGCGTGTGCGGGTCCATCAGGTATCTCTCCAATGCATAGGTCGGGTCGCCACGATCCCCGTACCACCATTCATTAAGGATCAGCAAATGTGACGCTTGGTAGTAAGACTGGACATCGGACGAGGCCAGCCCCCCACAATAGGTCGAGAGGAAGCAGGTGCGGAGTGCCACCCTCACCGCACCCCCGGTCCACAAGAACCGACCCAAAGCCGAGTTCACCCGTCTGAACCATTGCGGTGAAATAGGGTAAGGATGATATTGAAGTTGGTACAGGATACGGGGTAGTGCGACAATCTTAAAGATGGCCGAGCGTCCGTAAACATTCAGGGGCATCCTGGACCATATTTGCATATCAGACCGTATTCTATCCCACACGGGCAGCACATTGCGGGCCCACGAGACTCCCGGCACATCAGTTAAAAAGACTCCAAGATATTTAAGGCCTCCTGCCGCCTCCTGGAGGGCCGAAGCCCAAGTACCTAGGATTCCCCCGTCTCCCAAGACCCATAATTTCGATTTCTGTACATTAAGCGTGAGACCGGACACATCGCCAAAGATACGCATTATATCCAGGACCCTGGGACCGGATCTGTTCAGGTCCATAAGAAAGAAAAGAACATCATCGGCATGCAGCGCGATTCTGTCTGACGGGCCCCCTACCCATTCCACTCCACGCAACTGTGCATCCATCCTCACCCAAGCCGCCAGCGGCTCCATCGCCAGGGCAAACAGGTAAGGCGAAAGAGGGCAGCCCTGTCGGGTGCCTCGGCCTATAAGGAACGAGCTGGAAACAGCTCCCGCTACCCTCACCGCCGCCGTCAAGTCCGTATAAAGCAAGTGAATGTAGGACAGGAAACGCGGGCCCAGATTGAGACGGAGAAGTAGTGCCCGAAGATACGGCCAGCTCAGGGAATCGAATGCCCTATCAATATCTGCTAGTAAAAGGGCCCCCGGGATGCCCGCGCCGCCTCTATCACCAACTGTGCACGTCGGATGTTATGTCTTGTTGCCCTGTGGGGCATAAAGCCGGCCTGGTCCGATGGACCAAGTCCGCAATGTAAGGGAGAAGGCGTTTTGCCAAGGCCTTCGCTAAGATCTTCGCTTCAAAATTAAGCAATGAGATCGGACGATACGATTCAGGACGATCCGGCGGCCTCCCAGGCTTGCAAAAGACCACCACCTCCGCGTGCCGCCAGTCCCCCGGCAAGCACCCACAGTCCCTGGCCGCCTCCAGAGCCTTCCTGTAGCGCATCCCCAGCTGGAGATTAAACGTTTTCATGAATTCACATGGGAAGCCGTTAGGCCCAGGGGCCTTGCCAGAATTCAGCTCACCCAGAGCCTCTCCCAGCTCCTCGGCCGACAAAGGGAGGTCCAGTTGGGCCCGACCTTCATCCGAAAGCGCCCGGGGCGGGAGATCCGCTAGGAATTTGTCGATCTCCTCCGCCGATAGGGTCTCCTGGGGGGCGTATTGCGTTGCGTAATATTGTGCAAAGGTCTCGGCCAGGGCCTCCGGGGCCGTTATAGGGCCTCCCGCTTCGTCATGGAGTCCCGGTAGGGATTGGGCCTGAAAAGTACCCTGGCACAGCCTATAAAGCATCGTGCTGGATTTGTCCCCCCATTGATAAATTCTACTCTGCGTAGTTAACCAAACTTGGCGGGCCTCATCCAACAGTAGGGAGGTATACGTCTGCTGGTTATAGAGTAGCTGCCCCACTGCTTCACCGCTTCCCTCCGACGTACAGTCTGTCTCCCGGCTGCGAACCTGACTCGCCGCCTCCGCGATGGCTAACCTGCGGGCCTTACGGTTCGCTGCGCACCACGCTATGTCTACGCCGCGAAGCACTGGCTTTAGGGCCTCCCACAGGGTCATGGCGTCCCTGTCCGGGCCATCATTTTCCCTCCAGTAATGCGCCATAGCCTTCCTCATGTGGGATTGGTAGTCATCGCGCTGCAGGTGCCACGCGGAGAGGCGCCAACGAAACGGTTGTCGCTTCGTACCTAAAAGCAGCGTCAATGAAGACCGGGGAGTGATCCGACAGACCCCTCGGAAGTATTGAGGTAGAACCCACCCTCCCTATCCAGGGCTGGGGGACAAAAAGGTAATCAAGGCGAGAAAATGACTTGTGGACTGCAGAAACAAATGTGTATTCACGACTACATGCATGCTGATATCGCCAGGTGTCTACCCAACCCATTCCCTGCACCAGTCTGCTCAGTTTTGTAGTGGCCTCCGGCAACTGATCCCCCCCCCAGGCCTACATCGGTCCACTCTCCCATTCATCACGTCATTCCAGTCACCGCCCACAATCGTCAAAGCAGGTGGAATTTCAGCCCACACATCAAACAGTCGTTCCATCAGAGCTTCTTGCAATGGGGGCGGGGCATACACGCTGCCGAACACCCTGGGCTCATCCCCCACCATCCCCTTAATCAAAGCAAACCTGCCATGCGCATCCAACCATTGCGTCTCATGAGTATATTGTACTCTACGATGTATCAGAATTGCAACACCCCTGGACCCTCTCACAAACCCAGCGTGGAACACCTGGTCATAGCCATACCTACGTAAACTAAGGGTTTTGGTGCCCATAAGGTGCGTTTCTTGAAGAAGTAATACATCCGCCTTTTCTCTCTTGCCCAGTCGTAGAACCGCACCCCTCTTAATTCTGTCGAGCACCCCTCTCACATTCCAACTCAAGATGCGCAGTGAAGCTCGCCATCAGTAGACCAGAGCTTCAATCAATTGGGCATCAGAGGCCACACACATACATAGCACATCCTCCAGGTTCCCGTAAACACCGTGCAGAAACTAGACCTACCCATCCCTCTCACCCCTCCCCCACCCCCCTACCCAACCTATCCCCCCGCCAACTCCCCCCCACCTCAAACTGTGCCAACATCCCCCCCGCCAACCCCCCACCCCATACCTCAGCAACATTGAAGTACCTGTCGCGGCGCAGGCGATCCCGAACCTCCAACGGGAGGCCGGAGACCCACTACACCAATGGATCCCTCCCAACTACCCACCAAGTGTCTAACAACCCCCCACCCAACACGTGGGAGCAAGTTCCGGGAGAAGGCCCGCTCTCTCTCGAGCTATCCCGACCCATGGTCCACCCACAAACAGTCATTTAAGTAATAGCAGTGCAAGTGGCATGTCCTGCACCCTCACGGTGCCTCATCAGCCCCTCGGGCCTGTAACTTTAGCTAGGGACAAAGCATCACAGAGTCTCAAGATTTTAGGGGGGAAGAATCCGACGCCTCCGCTTCCTCCACTGTCTCCTTCTGGGGAGGCGGGCGCTTCTGCGAGCGCGACCTCCAGTTGCTTCTGCTGCGTGATCTGCGAGGTGTCCTCCTGGGCTCCGTCGTGGACGATGAATCCGAGCCCCTCATCGGAGGGGTATGAACCTTAACTCGCACCGTTTCGTCAGTCCACTCAAACACATCCTCCGGAGAAGTAAAAAATTGAGTGCGAGTTTGAAACACCACTCTCAGGCGGGCCGGATAGAGCAGGGCATACGGAATTTTCAATTCCAGCAGGCGTGCTTTCGCTGCGGTGAAGGATTGACGTTGCTGTTGGACTAGTTTGGTGTAATCCGGAAAGATAAGGATTTTATGATTGTCATACATGAGAGGGTCCTTGGCGCGAGCCTGTCGTAATATGGTGTCCCTGTCATGATAGTTGAGCAGTTTGGCGATCACAGCCCGGGGACGAGCCCCAGTAGGTGGCTTCGGGATAAGTGCACGATGCGCCCGCTCTATAACGAAGCAGCGCGAAAGGGAGTCCGGCGGAAGCCAACCCTCCAGCCACTGCGTCAAAAAGGCCTCCATATTTCCCTTCTCACAATCCTCCGGAAAGCCCACAAAGCGCAAGTTGTTTCTTCTGGCCCGTCCTTCCGCGTCCTCCACCCTCAGCGCCAGACCCTTTTGGATCCCCTCCATGGCGGCCACCTTCTTCTTGAGGATCACAACGTCGTCTTCCACCTCCGTGATCCTGGATTCAGTTTCCGTGATCCGGGCGACCGCGTTGCGCAGATCTTGTCGCAGCAGGGTGACATCCGCTCCGACCGCCCCTATCTTTGCGTCCAGCATGTCCCTCGATTGCGTTATTGCCGCCATTAGAGCCGCATTGTCCGGGCCCGAGCCCTGGTGTCCCCCAGGAGCCCTGGTGTCCCCCAGGGGCCCCGGCGCCCCCACTCGGCCCCGCAAACTTATCCATCGGGCCCTGCTTTGAAGAGTTCCCGCTGTTGCCTCCTCTCGTCATTGCGCCCACTGGGACCTGCAACAGTCCGCCAGGGGAAGCCGGGACCCAAAGACAGCCCCCACTATCCACGCACTTTCAAAGGATCAGCACCCCCAGCCTGCCCAGTGAGGTCCGCGGCACCGCTATGTGTTAATCCAGCGTACTGTGCCAATGAAGTTGCTCCTCGCCGCCACACACCCCATGGTCCTGCCAACGTATCGGGGTTTCAGTAGACGTCAATTCCCTCTGCCCCAGGGGCCACTGGAGGCGGCCCAGGCCTTTCACCGCACCTCCCCGCTCAGAGGCTGAGGCACCAGCAGGACATCGCGCAGACACTCGTGAGGAGTATCTCTCCCAGCCACAGTTCGGCTCGACCGCCGAGCGTTAAGTCTCACCCCACTGGCTCTCCGGTAATCAGGCCCCAGAGAGCTGGGTTTAGTGCAGCTGGATGTAGCAGCGAACGGGGGGGGAGGAGGGGAGGGAGAGGCGAAGGGACTGACGTCCCCTACTTCAAGGCACCCACGCCCCGCGGCCCGAAAATGCCGCCGATTGGGGCTGGGTACTTACCGGAGAGTCCCCTCCCCCACTAGGCCGCACACTCCACGGCCACCCCCTACCTCCACGACCACTGTCCGGGCTCCGATCTCGCCTCCAGCAGTCCGTCGGATCAGCTCCCTCGCCGGCGGCGGTTTTACAGGTCTCGCGGTGGGGACGGCTTCTCCGTCTCAGTGCCCCCGGCCTCTCCGCACTTCCGGGCGGGCCGCCTTCAAATTTAGGCCCCGGCTCTGGCGCCCAACGCAGGCCTCACTGCCGTACCGGCTCACCCAGCTTAAGGAGGCAGAAAGCGAGGCTCCAGGGCTCCCAAATCGCCGTCGGGGCGTCCCCTCGTGAACCCACGGGCAGCCACACACTCTTGGGTGGATTCGGGTCGGGACTGCGCAGGATAGGTTACAGGATAACTATCGGCGGGACGGAGCTCGCTTAAGCCACGTCCGCCATGCTTGCCGTCTTGGCCACGCCCCCGCTGTTGTCTACTTTTGATGCCTATTTTGGTAATATGTAATAAAGACTCCTGTTATGTTATGTTAAGAGGGTACTTTTATAGCGCACAGCTACTCCGAAGAGTGTCCCGGCGCTGACGACCCTCACAAACCAACGTGGAAGATAAAACAGGGGAAGCGGAAACGGAGTGAGGAAAAAAAAAACGATTTTATTGCAAAAAAAGCAGGGTCTTCAGATCCTTCCTAAATGCCAGCAGACTGGTGTTAGATCTGAGTGACAAAGGAAGAGCGTTCCAAAGCCGGGGAGCGAGGTGTTTGAAGGACCGCCCCCCGCAGCGGGCACGACGGATCACCCGGGTGACTGCCCTGGCCTGGGTGGCGGAACGCAAGGATCTGGAGGGAAGAAAGAAACTGATCCGTTTTCGAGGATAGCCGGCACCGGTACCATGGAGGGCCTTAAAGGCAATTGTCAGGACTTTAAAAGTAATCCGCTTCTTAATAGGCAGCCAATGAAGGGTTTTGAGAAGTTCACTGGCCCTGGCTCTTCGGGTAAGGCCAAAGATGGCTCGGGCCGCGAGTTCAGCACAACCTGGAGACGCGCAAGGAGGAACCTGGAGACGCGCAAGGAGGAAGTCCGGAAGGCCAAGGTATAGAACGTTGGTATAATCTAGGCGAGAGCCTACCAGGGCCTGTACCGTAATCTTTCTATGCTCTAAGGAAAGAAGCGGCAGGAACTTCCTCAACATCTTCAGGATCGCAAAACACTTGCCGGCCAACGCAGACACCTGGGCCCTAAAAGAGAGGATATTATCAATCTGAACGCCCAGATTCTTTGCGCCCCCTGAATCGCTGGCAGGAGCGAACATGGCCGTAGGCCCCCACTCCTTCCAACGAGGGTCTGCAGGACCGCCAAAGAAGAGCACCTTTGACTTATCGGGGTTGCACTTGAGGTTGTTGCGACTAAACCAGTCAAACACAGCCCCAAGGCAGCCCCGAATGGATGGCCCGTCAAAGTCGCAGCCCCTGCCACACGTGAACAGCAGTTGTGTATCATCTGCATACGAGACGATCTGGGCCCCGAAATCTTCCGCCAATGCCGCCAATGGGGTCATGTAGATGTTAAAGAGCGAAGGGCTCAAAATTGAGCCCTGCGGAACTCCGACCTCCAAGGACGGCATGGCGGCCGAGAAAGGGGGGGCCCAGACCGTTTGCTGGCGATTCAAAAGAAATGACCTAAACCATTGAAACACCGTCCCCCTCAGACCAATCTCCCAGAGTCTAAAAAGGAGGCGGTCATGGGGGACAGTGTCAAAAGCCGCCGACAGGTCCAACATCACCAACATGGCTTTGCCTCCATTGTCTAAGGTTTCCTTAATCACCTCGGTGACCTCGAGCAGGGCTGTCTCGGTGCTCAGGTTGGAGCGAAAACCAGACTGCGACTTGTGAAGTATGTCGTTGGTCTCGAGAACGAGAGATAAGGTGGTGTGAACATGTTTCTCCACCACTTTCGCAAGCGCTGGCAAGAGGGAGATGGGTCTGTAATTGGCGTGGGATTCTGGATTCAGGTTGGTTTTCTTAAGCAGTGGCAGGATGAATGCCTGTTTCCATGGCAGGGGGACCTCACCCGAACTAAGGGAGAGATTAAGTATCGGGTTGATAAGATGGTTTAACGTAGGGGCTAGTTGTGCAAAGAGACTAGCAGGACACGGGTCTGACGGAGAGCCAGATTTCAATTTGGAGAGGAGATCTAAGGAGGCTTGTGCAGTCAAAGGAGGAAAATTCCGCAGAGCAGGGCCCACAGTGGTCGGGCACAGATGTGGAAAGCACGGGTCAGGAATGGGAGGCGTATCATTAGATCCAAAAGAAGCCTGGATAGTCCGAATTTTGCTGGAGAAAAGTCGGCAAGTTCGGAAATCCAGGATTCAAAGTGCTTAGATTTAGGGGTACACCACGGAGGCGAAATAAAGTCCTTAACTATCCTGAAAATTTCCTTACAGGAACTGTCTGATTTGTAAGTGTCCTTGCTAAATAAAACGTTTTCTGTATGGGTATGGTTTCATGTGATGCATGCTCTGTATGCCACTTTAACATTGCCAATTGCTTGTTTTACTTTTTCAGAGTTTGCCAGAGGTGACAAGCACTTTAGTTCTTCTGGACTCTGAGCTTTGAGTGTGCAGTAATGGTTGTTTGTGATGATCTACTGTTATCCTAATCACTCTATGGTCAGGTTTGCTAAATTGTACACATGTCATGTTAGGATGCACTACCAGCACAGGGGGAATTCTATCCACAGGATTACATGCGGGCTGGCCAGTGTCCATCATGTCTGTGGGATCTTTCTTGATGTGTGAACAGCAGTGTTGATGTATGGTCATCTTGTGATGGCCTGTCTTCCTAGTCACATGGGTACATTTGAATGTGTGCACTTGAGTGATCATGAAGTGTGCAGGGGTGACTTTGTCAGTAGTATTGATGTGTCTGTGCCCCTGCAATGCCAACTGCACACATGTATGACCCAGAAGCTGAGTGCCTGTTTGTTTGAATTGTCAGCCATGTGCTTGAGATTGTTGGGCCATGTAGGAGTTGTAGGTTGTGCACTGTGTAGTGTTGGTGTGTCCTTGCAATCCTGGGGGACACCTACTTGTTGTTGCTGCCAGTTGTAAGTATGTAGAGTGTGTGACTGTCAAGTCTGTGTTGTGGTTTGTTGATCAGCCATGTGTCGTGTTACTGTTTGTGCTCACTGTCTGTGCAGACCTGCTCAGCCACACTGACATTATTGGTGAGTTTTCTCATGCATTGCTGTCACTTGACACATTTTTGGCTCCAGTATGATATGTGGGATGTGGAGTCATACCATCCCCCATCTGTACTTCTGATGCCTACCTATTGTGAGTACACTCCTGAACTGCCCACTACTGACGTGCACACCACTTCAATCTCATGTCACCTACTTCTTGGGTTACCAGTGTGTAAGCCTCCCCACCACTTCATTTGTTACACTATGCTTTGTGGTGCTGATCTGTGCACAGGACCAATGTGCCACTCAGGACAGTTTCCCAATTAGTTATGTGTGATTTGCTTGTATTGGTTTGCAGTCATGGTTGCTTATGTACAATGCAAATGTTTGTGCTGCACAGTCCTCTGGTCATGTTGTTTGCACCTGGGTGTCCCTGAGCTGTGCATCTGTGGATGTTGGGTAAGCTGTATGTGTGTTTGCTGAGTTACTGCTACCCTTCCTGAGTGTGATGTTGTCTGTGTGCTGTGCTGATTTGTGTTGTGGGAGTACATGTTGTGGCACTGAGATGTGTGTGCTACTGATTTGGTTGGTGTACACACACTGCTCGTCCTGCATGCAGTGCTGTCAGTGTATGTTGCCTTGTACTTGCCTGGTGTGCATCCCCCTCCCTAATGTCCAGCTGAGTTTGCAATGTGATGGACTGGCATATGCATCTGTTGTGTTTTTGTTGTGAATGTATGCAGTGTTTAGCCTGTGTTGGCTCTTTCTGCTGACAGATGCTCTGTGTGTGAGATGTCTAGTTGCATGACATTGTGTGTGAGTAGTTTGTGCATTGTGATACATTCTGATGTGTGTGGCAAGTGTAGTGTGCATTACTTGTGTGTTTCTCACATGTTTCTCACATGCAGCAAGGTGTATTCTTGTGCATGTGCATGCTTGTGGTACACTACGACACCATGTTGACTTGATGGGTGGTGTGATGTCTCTGTCTGTGTTAGCTTATTGTTCCAATGATCCCAGTTTGTGTTCATGATTGTTTTGAGATGATGCAATTCTTTTTTGTGTTGTGGTATGGTGTCTGTGAATTGGTCCTGAGTGACAATGTTGTGTACTCCTGTTCTGTCTGGGGTCCCATTGCCTTTCCAATGTATGGGTGGCCATATGTGGGCTTGTTAGACTTCTGTGTATGTTGTTTGTGAGGTTTGTGTTTGACTACTATTTTTGTGTCTGGATTGGTTCAGGCATCCCTGAGTGTGTGTGATGTTTGTGGATGCAGGCCTTTTCCTTGAAGATGTGTTTTTTATAGGATGATCTAGCGGCCCTGAGACAGGCAAGGTGGGCAGCGAAGGGGTGTTGTCTCCAACATCTTTCATCAACACAAAAAGGAGCACAGAGGGAAGAAAGGACCCAGGTCGCCCTCCACTCACAAAGTCATTCAAACTGCAATGACCTGATCCAATTGAGGCACTATTCTTAATTCCTTTAATTGATGTACAATATTATCTTTTGTTTGTGTTACACTGTATGTATTGTATGTTTTACACACGTTTTTTCCACTGCACTTTATTTGTATATACACATTTATGTTTGTTTGGACACATTTCATTTAAAGCTTGATGACTGCCGATGATGAGAACAGGGCAATTCTGGTGAGTACCTACCAAGTTCCCCGTTGGTGGTTCGCCCGTGAGGGGTCATCTTGCTTGCACACATTTTTTTCACTAATACACTTTGTAGTATGGGGTTTAGAGGTTATGACTGTCTGACAAGGAACTGTGGCTCATTTTAAATTTGGCATGATTATGATGTACTTTCTACCCCGGGAACCTTTGAGATAGGGGAGTTATTTGAAAAGAAGAAAACTTTTTTCGAAATATTGTACATCAATTAAAGGAATTAAGAATAGTGCCTCAATTGGACCAGGTCATTGCAGTTTGAATGTCCAACATCTTTCAGTCAGTCTAAGTGATCGCCTTTCATCATTGAGATCAGAGTTAACCCAGGTTTTAGATGGAATGGTTCTTTGCTTTTTTTAGTTGGGAGGGGCTAGGAGGTCTATGACCTCACTGGTGGTCTTGTTGAAGAGTTCGGTGAGCTCATTTGCGTCCTGAGAGAGAGGGGTGAGAAGAAGTTGAGCTTGTAGTTTAGACTCCAGTTCGCCAGGAGGAATTTGGTTGAGGCTTCCGGTCCATTTCAATGGTAGGTGTTGTTTTATAGAGGTGAGGGGAGCGGATTTGATCTTGAACAGGAGGAGGTGATGGTCAGACCAGTCAATGAGAAGGATGCTGGAGATGGAGGCCAGGTCATTATTGGATATGATGGCATCGAGAGTGGCACCTTTGGTGTGGGTGGGCGAGTGACAACGTTGAACAAGGCCATTGATTTCTAGAAGATTGAAGAGATGGGTGACTGTGGGCTCAGCAGTATTGTTCCAGTGGATGTTAAACTCTCCAAGGAAGATGTTTTTTGAGTTGGAGAAAGAGGATTGAGAAAGGAGGTTGGATAGTTCCTCAGCGAAGGGAAGTGGATCAACTGGAGGGTGGTAGATGGTATGTAGGCGAATTGGGGGGGAATCCTGAATAGTGAGTTTAGCGCCAAAGTATTCAAAGGTTAAGTGTTCTGAGGTTTTTTTTATATATATTTTTATTAATTATAACACAAGAGAAGAAATGTACATATCGGGTGTCATTTGGAGGAACATATTGTAGTGGCGAACGGGCAAATGATTTGAGGAAATACACAACAGTTATAAGCATCTGAAAGTCAACAATGCCAGCTTAGAGCTGGGGCAAAACAATACGGTACAGATAACCTTAAGCAAACATCATCGGAACCCGCCCACCCAGAAGACAGGATATGAAAATCTAACACTCGACACCCAGATATGAGGAACAAAGCGGCTCAGGATAATATGCCACATCTCTTGTGAAGAAGGGAAAAGGGAAAAAGAAAGGCCATAGAACATAATAAAGGAAAAAAAAGAAAAAAACCTCAGCCCCCCACCCTGCACCCCTGCAGATGGCTACGACCTAACCCCACTAGCAGTGTGCCTGTGGCCCACTAAACTAAACCCCAAGGAAGGGAAAAGATGGAGGAGGAAATGCCATACAATACAATACGAGCTCCCGGGCTCCCCTCCCCCCGCCAAAAGCAGACAGCCCCTACCGTCGTACAAAGCAAATTAAAGCAGACTAATAAGCAAACAGATAGGGGAGTCACAGAAAAAGAGAAGACCTTCCCGCCCAACCCCCGGCACAACAGAGGCAGCAAATCCCTTATCAAACATAGTCATTGTACCAAACCCAGTCAATCAGACTTCCATCTGGCCCCTACGCTCACAGACACCACCCAGCAGAGCCAAAAGATAGTCACTGTACCGAACTCAGACAGTCAAATTCAGCTCTGGCCGTTACGATCCATCGCACAAACCCCATCCGGTAGGACCGACATAGTAGCAAAAGAGTCAAAACGTTGTAAAAAAAGAAGACCAATACTGCCTGAAAGGGTCAAAAATGTTAAGTCTCGAAGTCTACCAGATACACGAAAGTCAGTCAAAAAAGTATGAAAGGAAGTCTCCAGAAGCGAAGGAAAAAATGAGTCCTGCGCGGGCGATGACTCTGCCGATCGTGCTAGTTGTTCAAGGGCTCCGGCAACGTACCGCTGCACTCGTGCATAGACAAATGGCACCAGGTCTTGATTATGTTCGGGGTTCTCCTCTCGAGTTAGATCAAGCTTCGCGGGGGTCACTGTATGTTGCAGGTCCGACACAGGGCTGGAGTCCGGTCTCAAACACACAGTCTCGATGCTTACGGCCAATTTGTAGAAGATAGCCTCCATTTGCAAGTGAAGAGCCCCGATGGCGGCCATTACGGTCCCCAGTGATGGTCCACACATGGTCCGATCCATCTCTGCCTGCACAATAACAGAGCAGGTCCTTAACGTAGGCCGACCACTCCGGGGAAACAAACAGGAGCGGGATGGACGGAAGCGACAGGCGACTTGGCACTCTTTACACTGTTGCCGCGAGCGGGGGCCCCACCCGCGGACCCCGAGGGACGCAACAGGGTCCCCGGGACCTGGCCCCCCACCCACCGCAGCAAACACATCTCGTCGCCGTCTGTCTAGTATTCGCCGGGACCAGAAACCACCACCAGGATCGAAGAATAAGTTTCACTCCGATGAGACCGGACTCCGCCAGGTACCCGCGGCCGATGTTGCTCAACTGACTTACACACTGGAGTAGGCCCAAAAATGAAAGACGGTGTAACTTTGTCAATCAGAGCGAGAAAAACTCCGGGATTGCCCCCCTGGGCTCAGCAACGATTCAGACACCCGGGAGTCGGGCGGGAGGTCAGGATTAATTTCAGGATAAGTCTGCCAGCGACGGAGGTCGACGGAGCCGGGAGCTTATGCGGTCATCTTGGTTGCTAGCGTAGCTCCTCCGTGTTCTGAGTTTTTAACACAGGAATGTTGCAGTTCATTTTTGTAAACATTAGCTAGGACACCTCCAATTCTGTCTGTTATGTCTTTCCTAATGATCGAGTAACCCGGGGGGTTGAGTAGGTCAAGGATGGCCATTGGGTGGTCATTAAGCCAGGTTTCTGTAAAGAAGGCGATGACGATTGTTTCACTAAGGAGGGTTTCGGATATTTCAGTTGCGTGTCGGACAGCAGAGTGGCAGTTAACAAGCATGCAGGATAGGGGCTTAGGGTTGGCTTTGGCAGTAGTACACACATGTGTGGTGGTAAGTTGGGTTGGGGGTCTGGGCGAGATGGGAGAGGAGGGGGTTCTGCTCATTCCCAAAATCACTGGGATGCTAGAGTAATGGAGGGTGCGTTCGGGGATCAGGGGTTTGGAAAGGTAAGAGTTGCATAGGTCCGTAGTGGCAGAGGGGGAGAGACTGTACCTAGCACAAAGCGGCCTAAAAGATCTGTTGTTGAGGGGAATAGTTTTCCAGAGGTTATGTTGGGAGGGGTGAGGTGAGGCAAGGGCCTTGTTGTACAGAACGTTGAAGTCTTCTCTGAGTCTCATAAGTTCCGTTTGAACAGTTGAGAGGTTCAGTTCAATGTTAGAAAGTGTCAGAGCAATAAGGTTGAATGTTAGCTCGGGCGGCGAGGGGGGTGGAGCATGGGGGTTCGATGTTGGCGGGGGACGAGAGCCTGATGGGTAGGGAGGGGGAGATGCAGCGGGGTGGGGTCAGAAGGGGGCTAGTGAGGTAGGATGTTGAAGTGGAGGGGTCAGTCATGTAGGAAGGTTGTGAGGCCGGGGGAGGAGATATGTTGGAGAGAGGAGAGGGGTACATACGGTCATGATGAGGGGGAGGAGTGATATTCGGTGGTGGAGGTATAGGTGTAGTGGGGGAGCGGTGGGAAGCAGTGAGCGCCGTCTCCTCCTCCTGCTACAACACCCTCCACATGCTCCGCAGGATCTACAAGTGGATCCCGACCGAAACAAGAAGAACGGTGACACAGGCCCTCGTCAGCAGCAGACTGGAATATGGCAATGCACTCTATGCAGGAATCCCAGCCAAACACCTACGATGACTACAACGCATCCAAAGCACTTCCGCCCGACTGATCGTCAACGTCCCCCGCCGCAGCCATCACCCCCCACCTGAGAGACCTACACTGGCTCCCCGTCGACAAAAGGATCACCTTCAAGTTCCTCACCCATGCACACATAGCACTCCACAACGCCGGACCAGTCTACCTTAACAGCAGACTCAGCTTCTACACCCCCATCCGCCAGCTCCACTCCGCCAGCCTCGCCCTCGCCGCTGTCCCCCGCATCCAACGAATGACCTCCGGCGGCAGATCCTTCTCCTACCTCACCGCCAAGACCTGGAACACCCTCCCTACCCACATACAGCAGACCCAAGACCTACTCGCCTTCAGAAGACTCCTCAAGATCTGGCTCTTTGAGCAGTAGCAGCACCCCCTCCCCTCAGCGTCTTGAGAGCCTCACGGGTAAGTAGCACGCTATACAAGTACTCTGATTGACTGACTTAATTTCCTCTGTGTGCGAGTGGTGAGTGTAGTTCATCGTAGGTGTTGTGGGTGTCGGGGGGGTGGACATTCAGGGGGAGGGATCCGGGAGGCGTGGAGAGGTCATCGGTAGCGAGGTGTGTTTGGGGATGTCGGTTGTTAGATAAGGTGGGGATTTGGGTGGTGGAAGGCTGGGTGAAGAGCAGTAATGTGACAGTTTTTCAGGGGCTCTACATTTTCATTGCATGGGAGCATTTGTCTAGTCCATGTTTTGCAGAGCTGCACCAGCACTTGGTTGATAGTAAGCTGACTGACTCCAGGAAGCTTGCTATGGAGGCGGACTGTTAGGTGAGTACCAGGGTCCACAAGAAAGTGTTAGGGGGAGACTCAGCCAAAAGTGGGCAGGGCCCCTGCAGAAGAGTGAAGGGACAAGGGTAAATCACAGGTGTTCTCCAAAGGACCCCAAACTAATACCCAGGGTAAAGGTTCTCATCCCCCAGGAGACAAGAAAGCAGTGGTCTCTTCGGGTATGCCTGCAGAGACCGGCTTACACAAGTGCTATGCCTGCGAGCAGGTGAGTCACTTGAAGGGGTACCCCAAGTGCCCCAAGAGGGCAGAGCCACCCACCGGTTGGGCAGATCAAGGTGTTGGCTAGTCTAGCGTTTGGGGAGGAGGGGTGCCCAGAGGAGGGTGGAGATCCCTCAGAAATGAACCATGTCTCAGGAAACTAGGTGCCTGCTAACACTAAAAAATACAGCGCATGGGTGACCATCAATGGGAAAAGGGTAGAGGCTCTCAGAGATACTGGAGCCAGTGTGACCTCATTACGGTGTCACCTGATCTCTGAGGAACAAGCAGTCACCTGGGCATTCCACCAAGTAGTTGCTGTGGACAACTCAGAGCACCAGTGTATGGTGGCCCAGGTTCCCTTTGAATGGGAGGGGGGTCTCAGGTCGCTTGAGGGTGGTTTTGAGCTCTACCATGCCTGTAGATTGTCTGCTAGGTTACAACCTGGAGCAGTCCTTTTGGAAGGATATTGAGCTGGAGATGCTTGAGTTGCCAGAGTGGGCATGTGTGACCACTCGGTCAATGGTGGTGAGCTGAGCCATTGGCAGCAAGAAGGTGGTCCCACCAGGGAGGAGTTCTGCAGGGAGCAGAAAGAAAGCCCTTCTCTGGAGAGTTTGCGACAGCAGGCTGCAAACCAGGCAGCTGGCGATCAGTCTGGATCACACTGGGTCTACTAGGAGAATGGTCTCCTGTACAGTAAGCGATACAAAAGGGGATGATGGGCGGAGCGTTTGAGCAAATCAAACACTCACCCCCAGTCAACTGATCTGGGTTTAATCCATCACCATTCTTTAGCCCACTCAGCCACCCCATTTCAGACATGGCTATATGCAAATCAGTCTGACCCTGTGCCTCATGGGAACAGTCCAGCCCGAACTGCCAAGCCATGTCTTCCATGGACCGGAAACAAGCATCCTGGGACCTGTTTCGGATTCATAATCCTCATCAACCAGGCTATCTTGAATCCAGTGGCCAAGTGAGCAAGGGACTCACGTCTGAGCATACCCTGCCACACTTAGGGCGAACAAAGCGATACAAAAGGGGATGATGGACGGAGCGTTTGAGCAAATCAAACACTCACCCCCAGTCAACTGATCTGGGTTTAATCCATCACCATTCTTTAGCCCACTCAGCCACCCCATTTCAGACATGGCTATATGCAAATCAGTCTGACCCTGTGCCTCATGGGAACAGTCCAGCCCGAACTGCCAAGCCATGTCTTCCATGGACCGGAAACAAGCATCCTGGGACCTGTTTCGGATTCATAATCCTCATCAACCAGGCTATCTTGAATCCAGTGGCCAAGTGAGCAAGGGACTCACGTCTGAGCATACCCTGCCACACTTAGGCCGAACAAAGCGATACAAAAGGGGATGATGGACAGAGCGTTTGAGCAGATCAAACACTCACCCCCAGTCAACTGATCTGGGTTTAATCCATCACCATTCTTTAGCCCACTCAGCCACCCCATTTCAGACATGGCTATATGCAAATCAGTCTGACCCTGTGCCTCATGGGAACAGTCCAGCTCGAACTGCCAAGCCATGTCTTCCATGGACCGGAAACAAGCATCCTGTGCTGATTTGCTCAAACGCTCCGTTCATCATTCCCTTTTGTATCGCTTTGTTCGCACTAAGTGTGGCAGGGTATGCTCAGACGTGAGTCCCTTGCTCACTTGGCCACTGGATTCAAGATAGCCTGGCTGATGAGGATTATGAATCCGAAACCGGTCCCAGGATGCTTGTTTCCGGTCCATGGAAGACATGGCTTGGCAGTTCGGGCTGGACTGTTCCCATGAGGCACAGGGTCAGACTGATTTGCATATAGCCATGTCTGAAATGGGGTGGCTGAGTGGGCTAAAGAATGGTGATGGATTAAACCCAGATCAGTTGACTGGGGGTGAGTGTTTGATTTGCTCAAACGCTCCGTCCATCATTCCCTTTTGTATCGCTTTGTTCGCCCTAAGTGTGGCAGGGTATGCTCAGACGTGAGTCCCTTGCTCACTTGGCCACTGGATTCAAGATAGCCTGGCTGATGAGGATTATGAATCCGAAACCGGTCCCAGGATGCTTGTTTCCGGTCCATGGAAGACATGGCTTGGCAGTTCGGGCTGGACTGTTCCCATGAGGCACAGGGTCAGACTGTTCAGTTCAGTTCAGTTCAAAATACTTTATTCGGTTAAAAGCAGAGAATAACCATAAAAGTAGCATGAGAAAGTACAATTTACAATGGGTCAGGTGATCATTATTTAAAATCTCAACAAAAGAACATATAAAAAGAAATGGACAAAGATACCACATAAAAATTATTTAATTCGAAGGGTTTTACGACAGGTAAAAACTGATTAAAAAAATTCAGCAAGTGTTGCTACCATAAAAACAGTTTCCATTTTTTGAAACTCTAAAAACGCTAGACGACATCTAAATACATTTAAATCTTTAAGAATAGGGATTATAAGTTTTCTACGGTAAAAAGTATAAAATTTACAAAAGAATAAAATATGAATATCAGATTGTGGGGACACATCATCACATGGGCAGGGACATAAGTCTTTCGACCAACAATTCATCACAGGAAAAGATAATAACCTAAAAACGATGTTAAATCTAAACCGGGTTAAAAGGAAACGTTCATGGTTGGACATGTATAAGGATAGATATGGCTGTAGTTTCTCTCCACTTATAGTTGCCTGATGGGCAGAAACAGTCTTTTTTTTCACCTCCTCCATTTGTCTTTTTTCCTTGAGGTGAGCAATACACAGATTTTTCAGTCCTCTTCTTGAGATATGTGCCATTGATAATGGATCCTCAAAATATTGAGCACAACTTAATTCTTCAAGGAAATGTCTGACATAACATATCCATTTAAAATTATTGATATTGTCCAATGCTAGAACGTCCTTTAAAATCGCCCGGTTAACCACACACTCATCGTTTGTCCAAATCCTGTGCCAAAGAAGGATCGGCTGGATCTTAATTATGTCAGTGACAAACACCAATCCCAATTCAGCATGGCATATGAAAGTCGCAGTACTTTCAGGGACGGACAAAATGTGGCGCAAAAACTTATTTTTCATGGTTTGAATTGTACTGACATTTGAGTAACGCCACAATCCTGAGCCATAGGTAGCTACTGCTATACAAGTGGCATTATAAATAGTTACAATTTCCTTTATGGGTTTTTTCCCTAGCTTTTTTATAAAACACTGTAAAGCCATAATAGTTTTGGAAAATAACAGGGTTCTAGCGTTGATTGCAGTAGTCCATGAGCCAGTTTCATGACATAGAATGCCCAGGTAAGGGAAAGTAGAAGTCTTCTCTAAGGGATTTGAATTTATAAAAATAGGTTTCAAATGCCTGCTTCTTCTTGTCCCACAATACATAGACAATGTTTTGGAGCAATTCGTTTTTAAGTCCAAGCTAAGCATGAAACTATTAAAAGATGTAACCAGAGTTTGAAGCGCCATTGGGGTGCGTGCCATCAAAACTGCATCGTCCGCGTACAGTAGGGCAGGGACAGGCCTCCCACCCACCATAGGCATGTCCCTGCCCTCCTGCACAAGGCGATGCTCCAAACCATTTGTAAACAACAAAAATAAAAAGGGCGCTAAAACGCACCCTTGGCGTACGCCACGACCAATCCCAAAATATCTGCTACATTCTCCCTCTTTCCCATACCGGACAGTTGCAGTGGCCCCAGAATATAAGTCTCTCAGAAAGCATATAATAGCATTATCTATCCCCAATTCGGCCATAATTGCCCAAAATTTATTATGAGACACGCAATCAAAAGCCGACGATAAGTCAACAAAGGTGAGGTATAGACATTGTTTTTTAACCCTTATATACTTCTGTTGCAAGGTAAACAAATTTAGTCCTTGCTCTATAGTTCCTAAACCCCTTTGAAACCCGTATTGAAAATCACTTAACACCCCATTTTCTTCGGCCCAGCTTTGCAATTTACCTAAAACCACTCTCCCAAGATTTTTTATGGAGGAGTCCAGTAGCGAAATTGGCCTATAGCATGTGCAATTCTGCCTATCCCCTTTCTTGAAAATCGGGACTATAATTGATGTAAACCAGGTAGGGATTTGGCCTTTTGCCAAAGCAACATTAAAAAGCTGGACTAGCATTGGCCCCCATAAATCAATATTGGCCTTATAAAGATCGGCTGGTATGCCGTCCGGTCCGGCCGCCTTACCCCCCTTAGTTGCCTTCAGGCTCGCAAGGACTTCAGGAAGAGTTACAACCAGTGCTTTAGGTAGATCTAAATTAACCATCGTAGGATCATAACCTGTATCGGGCACTGATTCGACAGCCCTATAAAGGGAGGAAAAATGAGCCACCCACTCATCTTCTGTAACAGCAATTTCCATGCATGCTTTTTTATCATACAGGAGCGGAGTATTTATAACCCTCCAAAAAGCAGCCGGATCCTTTGATTGTGATGCCGAACATAATTCGTCCCATGCCTCCCTTTTTATCAGGTCTTTTCTATCCTTCAGCGCTGTATTATAGTTCCTCCTTAATTCTCTAATTAGGGTTACATCCCGGGGTCTTTTATGAATCACATGTCTAAGATTTGATAAGGCTTTGGTGCACCTCTTATCGAACTATTTCCTAGTAGACTTTAAGGATTTTTTTCGTGTAACCCACAAAGCCTCCTTAATTGTGGTAGCGATAATGTTAAAATGAGCTAAAATGTCGTTACTCTCAGCGTGTTCATCCAGACAAATCGAGAAGCTGTTCATACATTTGTTCATCACTTTGGACAAAAAGTCATCCGGGACCACTTTACTCCATTTAAGAGTATAGCCATTTTGGGAACCTAACTTCACATCCTGCACCATGTACTTAATGCTTGCTACGTTTTCGGGTGGAGCAAATAGGTTCTCCATTTTTACTACCTGCGGAAAGTGATCACTTATAGCTAAGTCCATTATACTAGAGCTAATCAATCTTCCAGCTGAGCTATTTGTGCATAAACTAAAATCAATAGTAGTTGAAGCCCCCCGAC
This sequence comes from Lissotriton helveticus, assembly GCF_964261635.1. NCBI lineage: Eukaryota > Metazoa > Chordata > Amphibia > Caudata > Salamandridae > Lissotriton > Lissotriton helveticus. The sequence continues at coordinate 769,458,296 of NC_136059.1, forward strand.
CCACAAAGGTTGGGACAAATGACATTGTGTGGTTGGCTATCTCATTCGTAAACCCAAAATCGAAATTAAAAATCATCTCATTTAGTAAATCTCCAAGTAGGGTATGTTCAAAGTGCGTTAGATTAACATCCTGTTCCAGCATCAGGCCGCATATACCCTTCTGACCCTTTTTACACAGTGTACAATTAAAATCACCCCCCCATAATATCATTACTTCACCCCTTTTTTTTGTCAATTTCACACTGCATGTCTACAGTCATTGAGGCGAGTACTTCCTTAATCATGCTACTTGAAAAATTATTATAGAAGTTAAAAAGAACAATCCTTGGACCCTTCCTTGTATCTATCACTATTTTCTGATAGTAACTGGATCCAGGACAAAAGGAAATCTTATCGTATACGAGCAGGTTAGATATATACATAGTCAATCCACCCTTGGGTCTACCATATAAACCCCCCACCGCAGGAGTAAAATGTGTTTTGTAGCCATTTAGGTGTATCGGTGCGATGGCCCAAGTTTCTTGTAAAGCTAGTATATCTACACCGTTAATTGCATCATCCCAAGCTGGGTTGAGGATTTTTTGTTTTAAACCTGCCACGTTCCAAAAGACCACCTTGCAGGAATCTTCTATGGGTAACGCTTCTACCGCAACCCCAGCTTGGCCACCCAGCATCCCTTGTGTTATCCCGGGCACCGCTCGAGTTTCATTTGCATACCGTGGATGATGGAGTAGGTTTAATGAATCCCCTGCTAAGCTAGATGCAGTTACTAAGTTAGCTTCCCTTGTGTCTCCATTCCCTTCATCCACCTCGACTCCTGCTATTGGAGGGGAGAATGCACCTCCGCTAATTTCCCCTTTGTTCATTAGTCTTCAATCGCAGTCATTCAGGCCACTGAACACATCATACCTATTAGATGTCTCCAGTGGGGTGAATGGCACGAGATGATCCATTCTCCCTAGTTCACTTATGTTAGATCTGGGGGGTATAGTATTCCACCCAGATGTATCTAGGGCTGCTACTGAATGATACATATAAGCAGAATTCCTAGCGTTTTCCAAATTTGGGGGATAGTTAGTGGAGAAAGCATGGCTATATGTAGTTAATGGTGGAAATACTACAGATCTTGGGTAGAAGTATGTTAAGGGGCGGGGCATGATACAGTGATTAGCATTGCCCTGTGGCCAGTTTAATATATATTGGACTGCATTTGGATCCTTGAAATTAACTACGACCACGTCACCCCCGATATCCTTTGATCTTCCACCTAACCATTGGAGGCGACGGACATGAACTATGTCGCCGTTAATATTACTGGATATTGGCCTATACAAGGTCAGCCAATGCATTATCTTATTCTTCAACTGAAAAAAGCCTTCCCGTTTATTGTCAGATAGTTCTGGAACCCCAGTAAGGACTACCACATATGGTGCAGCTTCCGGCGGAAGTTCTGTAGGTGGTCTTCTACCTTGAGTCCTCCTGGAGTACCTAGGGCCATCTTCCTCTGTTCTTAGTGTCCCTGTTGGTATAATACCCGTGTCCCTTACAGGCTTACTGACAGAGACAGCAGGAGTGCTATTAGGTTTTACGGTTGGCTTTGTTATAGATTTAATTGACTGATTTTGAATTGAGATTTGGGACTGATTGGATACTGATGTTAACTTAATAGATGGATGGTTAGTGGCTATTGCTACGGATGGTTTCGTGTTAATATGTATATTGCTGATGGTTGGTGCTGCTATAGATAGTGCTTTCTGAAGGTTATAGGCAGATGCATTGGCTTGAGGAGGGGCTACTTCTTTATTTTCTAATGACCCAGTAAGATTGCCCCTGTCTTCCCAAGTCTACCTCAATTTTCCCTAGTCTGGCCTCCATACTTTGTAATCTTTCTACTATAGCCAGTGTATAACTTCTGGCAATAAGTTCAATACTATCCAATAGTTTGTTGTTATGAACTAGTTGTGTGCCATCGACTGTTTGGTCAAGATCAATAATAACCTCGTTATCTGGGCATATTACCCGAGGCAGTGGTGGGGATGCTAAAACAGTTCCTGCATCATCCGCAACCACTGCAACAACTGAGGTACCTGTAACATTAGTACTTAGAGGCCTAGACTTCTTCCCAAAATCAGAGTGGCTCAGCTTATGTTTTATTGATTCCACCTTTTTACGTCTCTTTTTAGTGGGTGGTGTACCAATAGTTTTGTGTTGCGTGGTCCTTTTGTTTTTACCTCGAACTATCTTACCAGGCCTAGGTGTTGGAGAAATCAACATCTTAGATGCGCTGTATATTGCACTGGTATTATGGGGTGAAGTGGCAGCACCGGTCTGATTAAGGCCAGTAAGAGGTGCTAGGCATTCTCTGAGCAGGGGAGGCACACTATCTATGGTTAAGTTGTCATTAATAAGATCAAGACAGGACTCGTTGTCATAGTTAACAACAGGGGTTGGCTCAGACATAGTCCTGCTCTTAATACAGTCAATTGAGCGGCGCCGCTCAGCCCGCCGTTCTGCTAAAAAGAGTTCCTTAGAACCTTCGTCAAAGGTTTTGATGAAATATTTGTCCAGGGTTCCATTCATCAAGACCCCAAGTTTATCCGATAGAGCCCCTGCCATGCTATACGCAATGGTAAACACTAGAATACAATGGGAGGAAGATTACCTTACAGGAGTATATATTAAACAGCTTACTCAAAAGCGGTAATGAAGCTTTGTCGCTCGGCCAGGGGGACCGGCCCAGTCCAGGCTCCTCTGGCCTCTGAGGGCCACAGAGGGCCCGCCCTTTGCCCGGGCTTAGCCCGGCTGGTCCCGCGACGCGGAGGATGTCCGGTAATTTATGCGCCTCCTGGCGCTGAACCCTGGTGACCGCTTCCGCCCGCAAAGACTCCCGGAGCTTGTGGTCCCCCCCTGACTGCGGCCGCGCTCTGGTCTAGAGGAGCTGCGGTGGCAGGGGGAGACCGGCTGGAATGCTGCAGGCACCGGGAGCAACAGGCAGAGATAACTGGCCCAGAGAAATGCCCCCAACAGCTACGGGCTTAGTCAGGTAAGCAGCGCAGGGTTTAGAAGCGTCCCCCGCTCCACCAAGGATGTCTGGTAATTTATGCGCCTCCTGGTGCTGAACCCTGGTGACCGCTTCCGCCCGCAAAGACTCCCGGAGCTTGTGGTCCCCCCCCTGACTGCGGCCGCGCTCTGGTCTAGAGGAGCTGCGGCGGCAGGGGGAGACCGGCTGGAATGCTGCAGGCACCGGGAGCAACACGCAGAGATAACTGTCCCAGAGAAATGCCCCCAACAGCTACGGGCTTAGTCAGGTAAGCAGCGCAGGGTTTAGAAGCGTCCCCCGCTCCACCAAGGATGTCCGGTAATTTATGCGCCTCCTGGCGCTGAACCCTGGTGACCGCTTCCGCCCGCAAAGACTCCCAGAGCTTGTGGTCCCCCCCCTGACTGCGGCCGCGCTCTGGTCTAGAGGAGCTGCGGCGGCAGGGGGAGACCGGCTGGAATGCTGCAGGCACCGGGAGCAACAGGCAGAGATAACTGTCCCAGAGAAATGCCCCCAACAGCTACAGGCTTAGTCAGGTAAGCAGCGCAGGGTTTAGAAGCGTCCCCAGACTGATTTGCATATAGCCATGTCTGAAATGGGGTGGCTGAGTGGGCTAAAGAATGGTGATGGATTAAACCCAGATCAGTTGACTGGGGGTGAGTGTTTGATTTGCTCAAATGCTCCGTCCATCATTCCCTTTTGTATCGCTCCTGTACAGTAAGCCTAAGGTCACTGAGCCTGGGTCAGCCCGTGTGCTGGTGGTACCGCAGCGCTTCAGGACCTCCCTACTGGGTGTGGCTCACGACATGCCTTTGGCAGGAGGTTTGGGGCAGGACAATACCCTTGGCAGGTTTGTCACCCACTTCTTTAGTCCCCAAATGCGAAGGCAGTCAGATGGACATTGCAGGTCTTGCCAAAATTGCCAGGCAAGTGGTAAGAGTGGGAAAAAGTGTAGGGTTCTTCTCCAACCTTTTCCAGTGGTTGGAACCTCTGTTGAAAGGGCTGGAATGCACATCATGGGGCCACTGAATCCCAAGACAGCCATGGGCAACAGGTACATCCTGGTCTTGATGGACCATGCCACCTGGTACCAGGAGGTAATCCCTCTCAGGACAACAATGGCGCCAGTGGTGGGCCGGCGTTAATGGGGATCTTTTCCCGCATAGGTTTCCCTAGAGAAGTAGTTTTTGATCCCGGGACCCAATTCATATCTAAGTATATGACATCCATGTGGAAGGAGTTTGGTGTAACCTACACGTTCACCACTCCTTACCACCAACAAGGTAACAGTTTGGTGAAGAGATTCAACCAAACATTGAAGGGCATGATCAAGGGTCTAACAAGACCCATGAGGTATAAGTGGGACGTCCTCTTGCCATGCCTTCTTTTGCATACAGAGAGATACCACAAAAGTCTCTAGGGTTCAGTCCCTTTGATCTTCTGTATGGGCACCCTGTGAGAGGACCTCTTAGTGTGGTCAAGCAAGGCTGGGAGGCAGCTCACAGAAAAACTCCCCTGGATGTATTTAGCTACATGCTGGCCTTCAGGAACCAAACTGCCCTCATCAGGAAACTTGCTCAGGCAAAAACAGAAGCAAGCCAGGAGAATATGAAACAATGGTATGACCAGAATGCCACTCTGGTAGAGTTTTAGCCTGGACACAATAAAAAGTTGAGTGTCATAATACTTTGTAATTGTCGATATGCTGCCTGTCTCTGTGGGCAATTCTTTTTCGGTTTAAAGATTTTCTCTGTTAAGCTTTAATCATTGTAAAAAACGGTATTGTAATGCCTCCATTGTGATTCAGATTTTGTTGTAAAGGTTTGTCATTTTTAAGCCTTTGTTGTAGAGGACATTTCTAGTAAGGGACATCTTCCTGCCCAAAAGCAATCCTCTGAGGCGTTTTCCTTTTTCCAACTGTGTTGTAGAAAGCAGCACACTTAGAAAGAGGAAACAATGAGGTGAAATAAAGATATTTCTCTTCATTGCAATTCACCTGGGAAGGCACAGCATTTCGATATAATCCTAGGTTTACAGTCTTGGTAAATCTGGGAATGCACCAAAATCCATGGGTGGATGTATGGGAACATCTACTCTCCATCTATGGAACGCAGAGTAACACAAGGTAGTGACTTGCACTGCCTTACATTATTCCAGATATATCAAATAACGCAAATAAGGTGGCCTTGCATTGCTTGGTAAACCTGACTTTAGTATTTCATTGCCCTTGCACCACCATGCATGACAAGGGCAATACAATACTACAATAGATCTGGATCTTAGAGTCCTGACCCTGACAGCTCTTCTTAATGCACTGACAATAATATTGAAAGCCCAGTCACTCCATTAATACTGAGGTCCCCATGTGCTCGCACTACAAATATACCACACTGTAACTACAATTGATAAGGAATGGTATGGGTGGTAAGGGAAACAGTTACCTTGTTGATGGCGAACCAAACCATTTGTTGTTAGCAAAAGTCTCCAAAAATGCTTCCGAATACGGAGTGTATGACAGCTGGAATCACTCTGAAGACTGTCTAAAAGGTGCTTAACAGTCCAGAGGCTATGGTCTTAAATAGGTGCACTATACCCTTTGTAGCAGACATGTTAAAGATACGTTATACCATTTCTTTGAAATGGAAAGGGAAGTTTGTCTGTACAAGTGCATGTATCTCAGCTGAGGGCCCTGGAACCTGAAGAACAAAAGTCTCTCGGGCTGAGGTTAAGGGCACGGTTTTCCATAAAATCATGGCTTTCATTCGGCTCAGAGTATCAAACCATATAAAGGAAACATTCAACAAAGGCCATAAATGCGCCTCTCTCACTGTGAAGTTCGGTGGAAACAATACTTGCATACAACCGGTAACCCTGGAGTCTACAGTGACAAGTTATGCGATGCCCAGAAGCATCCCACAACAAACTTGATCATTCAACATCAAGTAACTCCCATTTGAGAGCAATTTGAACACCGGATTAATCACGGGAGCTGGGGACCCTTTCAAATGAGAAGATAAGTTTGCAACTGAACAGTTACAGGCCCTCTGAAGCATGATATCCTGGCATATGAGCGATCCACTTAAAGATTTCTCGCAGTTTGTACCACTTAGAAACACTTCCATGTCCCCACTCCTGCATCGAAATCTGTATGGCAATTCCCAAGATTCCTTGATGAACTCTATACCCATAGCTACCTGCCTGTTGTTTTTCTAGGCAATACTGAAACTGGAAAGTTGTGACCGGTAATGGTATATGGCCATGTATTTACAATTCTGTAGATGGTGACTCTGCCACGGTGAAAGGTAATTGGTCTAGTTTTTCAATACCCAGCATTGTATATTGTGCTTCCCTTTGTGCCATGGTTATCTGTTATTTAGTTAGATTGTATGCAGAGAACAAGGACGTACTGCTAATAAATCGCCTGGGGACATAACCAGAATGCAATGATTATAGCGTCCAACATAATAGAACGTAGCTGAGACTGTCCATGCTGTAGTGTGGACAAACCAGTTCTAATATATCAATAGCAGAAGATACAATGTTGCCCAGTGAGTAAATCCTGGATGTTAGTGTAGTCATACTATTACCAATTATAGCTAATGCTTTTTCTCTGTTAATTCTTTCAATTTCACAAAAGCTTTCCGCAGCTTCTTGTTGAGATATTTTCCAGATTTCATTATAAACAGCGTATAAGAAACGTTTCTGACGTGGCTTTCGGGGGACCAATAAAAAGTCCCTTAGATCAATGTCTTCTGATTGTAAGGATAAGTGTTGTTTCACCTGGGACAGTGGTGAGGTTCTTAGCCAATCAAGGCATAACTTCCCAACATTGTATGATGTCACCACCCCCGGATGTTCTCGTAGTACATATCGTTGGTCCGGCCTATGGATACTAAACCCTTCGGTGGTACCAAGATAAATCTGTTTGGTGTTAGTTGACATATTTTTCTGTGCAGTTGTAGGTTCAACCTTATAGTAATATGAGATCGGGACAGAAGTTTTAAACCCTGAAAAATAAATTGAGAACATTTCTGTGCAAACGTACTCAAACTACTTTTCGATGGTGTTGGTCAATATTCCGATTGGTGGTATGTAAAAACATTTCGTGGGAGACTGGATTTATGTAAAAGATGTAGACCATAATGTTTGTAAAAATACATTGTGTCTTAATCAGTGGTGTGCTCTAACATTTCCATGCTTGAATATGCAGCAGTACGTTCTAAATCAGGCAACATATTATTTACAGTTTTAAAATCCAAATCATCAGAAAATGTACTGGAGGTAATGATATCATTTAAAGAAATTTCGAATACATATGGTATTTTCAAAAGTTCTGTAGGACTAAATACATCATATGAAACTCTATCCCAAACCATACCATCAGGAATTGGAACAGCTGTAAGGTTCATGAAGGACAGGACTCTTTGTTCATGATGAGATGACATATGAGGTTTCAGGACCAAGTTCACATTTGAGACTGCGGAGCATTCTGGGAGATAGTTTTCATATACATATGGTATTTTCAAAAGTTCTGTAGGACTAAATACATCATATGAAACTCTATCCCAAACCATACCATCAGGAATTGGAACAGCTGTAAGGTTCATAAAGGACAGGACTCTTTGTTCATGATGAGATGACATATGAGGTTTCAGGACCAAGTTCACATTTGAGACTGCGGAGCATTCTGGGAGATAGTTTTCATTCATGAGTAAGCGAAAGACACTAGGCCAATCCAAAATAGAAAAAAACAGTATTACAGTTATTATCCAGAGCTGTAGTGATGTGAAACTAGGTAGTCTTTTTCAGAGAAATGTTGAAGTCGTGAAGGTGCTGTTTATGGGAAAATTGAGCTGGCGTTGTTTCAGGTTCACTAGGATCAAAAGCGATGAAGTAGCGAGATGCAGTTTGATCTATTTTTGGTAGCTCAGCAGGTCTTGTTGAACTGGCAAACGTCTCTTGTAGACGCATATTGATGTAGATATCAGTGGTAGGCCGAGTTGATATTTGTCTTTCATATGTGTTTTGATGTTCTGTATCAATAGGAACAACTTCCATTTCATGTGTGGGAAGTCCATTTTTTTGTACTGTTGACTCTTCAAAAGCAATGAGTTTTTCTGTCTGAACTTTATGTATGGTAGCGAGAGGAGAGTGTTGGCTACCCAGTAGCACACAAGGCCTACTATTCAGTAACAGCCACATAGTGTGGTTTGATCATCACAATGGAGACAAATCTCTTTTCTTTTTTGCTGGCAAGAGGCAGAAAAATAACTGTTCTTGTTCCTTCGACAGCCAGGACAGGTACAGGCTTTCTGTATGATGGCCCAAATTCTTTCTTGTCCACAATCTTTTCTCTGACCAGATCCCCAACTTTTGGGACCCAGGCAGGTCTTGCTATGACTGATTTGACTTCCCCAGTGGCGGTGCATTTTACTTGCACGTTGCTTTGTAGTGCCCAGAATAAATTAAGATCCTGTAAAACAGCCAAACGTTTATTGATGTCCAATGGTTTTTCATACGCCACTGTGCTTTCATAATTGAGATCAGGAACCCACATTCTAGTTCCAAATAGGACTTTGCAAGGAGTGACACCGCCTAGGGAACTTCGTGACATATTATTGAGTGCCCACTGAACCCAATATAAGTGACCCAACTACTATTCAAACCTATTACCATTGCTGTTAAAGATTGGTTTGAGTCTCAGTTTTCCCTTCCCATGACCGAATTTCCCTTGGAATGGTACAGTAAGGAGTACTGCAATGCAACACCCAAACGTCCCATGACTTCCTTGTAAGCCCTAGAGCTAAACATGGGGCCGCAGACAGAATGTCATGTGCCAACTGCGTATGTCCCTATGAAGACTCGTAATCTTTTATAACAGTTCGAGCATCAGTCGAGCACTGAGGCCAAAGCCACAGGAATCTGGAGCATGATTCCATTGCCACCAAGATATACTTGTAAGGCCTATCTGACTGCAGGGGGCCGCATTGGTCCAAATAGACATAGCCGAGTGGTTGTGAGCTCTTGTTAGTTCATTTTTCAACTCGGCTACCAGTTCCTTAAAGTAATTTATGCTTAATTGTGCCACCCTTTGAGTCTTATAAACCCATTTTGACCCCAGTAGTGAAGATATTCACTGTATAACTGGACACAGTAAAAAGAATCGCACACAATCAGTGTTGGGAATTGTCAATCCGTATTTATTAGTGTCAGTATCAGGGCTGTTAATTCTGCCAGCTGTGCAGTCTCCTAGAACTTGCCTTCCTGGATACGACCCTTCACAATCGCACATGCGGCGCTGTGTTGTTGTTTACTTCCTATGGCTGGCTGAGTAAAACCGTCAGTGTAAATAATATATTCATACTGATCTAGAAGCAATATTTCATTCGGGAGACGATATCCTTGTTTATATTGCAGAAATTACTGTGTCTTAAGTGTAGAGTCAAATTTGTGATCTACATCTTTCGCAGTGAGAGAATTAGCCCATTGTATCCATCTTGGGGGTAAAGCGTTAGCATTCGGAACGCTTGCTTTTATAACAGCCTCTAAGGCCGGTACTGGAGTTACGACAATTATTTGTTTCCCCTGAGCCAGTGCTCTTTCTCTCACTACAGACTGTTTTTTCAGTAGAAGCAAAACACATTTCAGCGTTAGTGTACAAGTGAGGTTTGTATGCTATGGGTACTTGTTTCGCCTTCATTGAAGGTTAGGTAAGTATACCCTGATTGACCTGCTATAACACACATCATCAAATTTGTGGTGTTTACTCGTGTGCAGAGGTGTTTTGGAGCTATCATGTCATCTTGTACGGAACATAGGTTATCTGTGTGTTCCTGTGTCCAATGCCTAACTGAAAAATCAGGTCTTATTAGGTCGTAGAAAGGTTTCACTTTTTCTGCGTAATCTAAAAACTAAGGTCTGCCAAAATTCAAGAATGCCAATATGGATGGTAAGTTTTTCAACGATTTAGGTGGTTGGAGCAGCACACACTTTTCTAAAAAGTTAGCTGCCAGGTTTTTCCCTTCAGTTGAAAGCTCATATCCCCAAAAAAAGGACATTCTGGTGGGCTATTTTTGATTTTTTATAGTTGAAGTTGTAGGCCTCAGAGGAGAACCCCAAAATGATGTTGCTCACCCTGGTTAAGTGATCCTTCAAATAATCATCCGTCAGATAAATATCATCTACATAGGACAATGCCTCTTCATCTAAATTTTGAAGTAACTCTGCTACCCTAGTGGAGAACAACCCAGGGCTATTCTTATACACTTGGGTGAGTCAGCAAAATTAACGCTGAGAACCAAGCCCTGAGAATGCTGTTAAATTGCTGCTTTCAGGCACTATATTTTGGTAGAAAAATCCATTTGAAATATCCTATCTTGTTTTGTATTTCTTCTGCACACTGTTATTCATTAATGCAGCACCGTGTGCATTCTGTACTGCCAATGTTTTATTGCATGTTTTCAGATGCCTGTAGTCTAAAACTAGACAGTATGAATCATCTGCTTTCACTACAGAAAATAAAGGATTATTCATCGAAGAGGTGCAACTTTCAACTACACCCTGGTATTCAATTTGATCTAAGATCTCCCTGATCTATTTTTTTGCTTCTTGTTTAATTGGGTACTGTCTCTGTGAAGTTGGAGTAGTTTTTATTGGGATTTCATGGTGAGGTCACTCAGCATCCCACTGTACATGGTTGAGATATAATTCTGGAGTAAATGCTATCGCCCACTCCTGTGCGTATGTATGCTTTAAGTATATTGGAATGAGGTTGGAAAAGGAAGGAAAAATTACCGTTTCTTCCTTTGGGCAATCCATAGCAATTTTAGGTGGGCAATATTTTTCAGCTAAAAGAATGTCATATCCATGAGTCAAGTTCTCCCAAAAGTGACCTTGATTTTTTCTGGGTGTGTCCCTCTCCATTTGGAGTGTTATTTCATTTAACTTATGTGGGACATTTACCCTTGTATCAAGTATCTCCACCGTGATATTTTCATTCAACTCCAATTTCACCAGAAATTCCATCAGGTTCTTGCGAGCTATTGTTACTTCTGCAGCACTGTCTAGCATTTTCAGAGCCCATTCCCCAGAAGTTCAGTCCTCAGAATTCTGGACATGTCTAACTTTAAGACCTGCTACTTTCTTCTTTGTAAATTGAGGTTTTGATTATCGTTTCTCGTGTTTTTTGCAAGTATAGTCATTGGAATTGTTATGCTTTTCTTGCTGTATTCTGACCGTCCTTCCCTCTCTGAGTTTTTTGATGAACCCTGAAAGGAATGAGAGGAGCGTGTATCAGTATCCTGATACCTGTCTGGTTTTTTAATGCTATTCCAATTCCTAAGGTTGTACCTACTTTCGGAGTGCTCCTGTTGAGGAGACCCAGCCCTGGATTGTGATCTATTGTCTCTATTCTTTTGTTTTTTATTATCCCGTTTCTTCTTGGAAGAATCAGGTGCTTGATTGGTGCTATCTTTTTCAGGACCACCCAGGAGTTGAGGTTGTGTTGCTCTTGTTCCCAAACTATCTCTACCTAATTCAGCATGAGTGTCTTTGATCATTTTAGGTAATTTAGGTTTCTATTGTAAAGGAGTGAAGTCCCTCAGACGTTGGCATAGTGCCACTGCTGTTGCCTCCCCTTTTATGTTTGCTAATATAATAGCTGATACCTGGACAAAATATCCTAATGATTTCATCTCAAAGTTCAGAGCAGGTGCTGCTCCATACTCATCCTGTATTTGTCTTAATACATCTGGTATTACTGCTATTGAAGGAATACCATGAGTTCTGGTAGATATGGTAGCGACAACTGTACCCCAAGAGGTACAATCCTCTATCTGGGGAGTCATCCCCATTGGCAATCAGATTGTTAGCATTCTGTGTGTGGCTTGTGTGTGGAAATACTGCCTCTAGCTGCGTTAAATGTGAGCTATCCAAAATGGTATTTGCTCACGTTTAGTGGATTTTTTATCCATAACTGCAGGTAGCGTTTGTGGTGTTATGTTTATTGTAGATTCTTGAATTTGTCTTGCTGGTGTTGCCCTTGCTGGCTGAAGTGTGAGTGTTCTCATCACGCACTGTGTTAGGTTTCTGTTAAGTATTATTATTTCCTTATGAAGTGAACATAAGTCTGCTACTGGCATTGTGTCAATGTCTGGATGCGGTATGTAAGCCACTAGTACTGGCCAAGTTGCTCCATCTCTCCCAAGCGGACCGAGTCTCACTTTTTCTTTTGTGTGTGGGAGGGCGCCTTTAAACCAGTTCATGTGCTCCTGGTATGTGAGCTGAATTTCAATGATCTCATACGGACAGTATTTATCTGGTGTTTCATCTTTAGTATAAGAATGAAATGTATGTGTTTGTGCATCTGCTTGTGGGAATTTAACCCATGAATAGAATACCCTGTTCTGTATGATTTGTGTGCCTCAATCACAAATGTTACTGTCACACTCCTGGCTGTGACTCCATAGTCTGCTAGTTTTAAAGTAACTGCAGTTCTGACATTTTCTGAAATGTTTATTTCATTTTCTATTTCTTCCTCCCTTGCTGCAGTAACACGTTGTGCTGGTGCAGCGCCGTCTTCATCAACCATTATCGAAAAAAAGAGCACGTTTCAAGGAACCTGAGATAAGGTTTTATGCATAACAGGGAAGTGTTTGTCCTTCAAGCTTGATAAACCTACAGCCAATACGTAGGATATGCCTGCTCAGCTGCGGCAGATTGTTCCCTTCTGACTCAAGACATCTGTGGGAAAATGTGAGTAGGGGTCTCTGATAACAGCACAGCTGAACTACTCAGATTTGACTGATAAATAAGTACCAAACCAACGTTGGTGGCGCCATGTTGTGTAGTTCCTATAAACTTATATAACACCTGCACGTTTAGACAACATAGACAGTAGGATCGGTGTTCAGACTGATTCTAGACACCCCAACTGAGTATGTTTGCATGTATACCAGCTAGCTCACAGTGCCACTAGAAACTCCTCTTACCAAGAAGAGAATAGTTCTTGGCAATTACTGAACATGACAACTCTGTCCCATGAGGGATCGTGGAAACAGTACAGTACTTTTCACTCAGTCACTCGTGCTCCCTTTGTCTCGGAGAAATACACAGAATAGACAATTGAACCAGCGCCATTCTAGTGTAAAATAGGTGTGCTGAAACAACTGTAAGACAGAAACAGATGAAAATGATTATAAGCACCAACAGAGTAAAAGGATGGTAGATTTCTACCATAGTGCTAAAACAATGAATACAGGCAGGTATAAAAATACATGACAGTAACAATGCGTACTACGACGATGCAACTCTAAATAGACGTACCTAGGTGTACCCAGCATGTATGTAGGTGTGGAGCCAAGAATCCCTTTAGGATAAAGTCAACCCCATTACCTGAAGTGAGAGACTGTGGGACCCCGTCTTGTTCTTAAGATGGACACGCTGCAAGGGATGTCAGACCACTTCGAGCTGGAGTGTCTGCATGCAGAAACCTCAGCATCTTGCGTCAGTGTGTCAGCATGTTCTTTTTCTCATCTCCATGCCTCAGCAAAGCTATGCTGTTTATAACCTCAAAGTGGTACCCTCAGGGGATCTACCTTGCTGTGTCATGTCAGACTTAGGATGACAGAGGAATGACCCTTATGCATAGTTATTATGCAGGAGATCGTAGTCCTACTGAGTTTCCAGGAATCCTCATGCCTAATGAATGAGCCCAGTTTTCAGGGAAAACCCCATGTCCTGTAAGCAGTACTGTAACTAGGTAAAAGGTCAGTCCCAAGTACCTATATGAAACATAACAGTCTTTTTTTTTCCTCATTCGCCTCCAACCATAGCTAACATGAAATCCATAGGCTGCCGCTGTTACTCCAAAAGGAGAGGTAGGCCCAACAATTTGATCTTTCCCCTCAGCGCTACCAGCAACATACCCACTTCATCCTGATTGCTGCCCTCCCATTGTTACAAAGGGGGGTGGTTGCACTCTCATCAGGAATAAACCAGGGCTAGTGTCACCGGTCGTCACAAGCTTAGACACTGCCTGAGAGCTTCATTGAGGCTTAATCATAGGACACAAAAGAAAACACACAAAAAACAAATTCAGACTGCTGACCAGTTTAGTAGTATGTTCCAAATGATCTTTTTCTTTGAGTTTTTCAACCGAATCAATCAATCAATCATCTCTTGCAGATTTCAGGTGTTGCTAAAAGAATTGCAAAAAATAAGAAGTCTCTATCCGGGCCAGTGATATCCCTCCAGATACCAAATACAATAGATTCAAGGGAGATATATATCATATACCCCAGAATTGATGTTAAAGAGTCTCCGATTTTGCTCCAAAATTCTACCAGTGAAGGACAATCCCAAAACATGTGTATATCCGGAGCGCTTTCCAGATTGCATTTTTTACACTTTGCTGGGGGGCATTTGGAAATTTTAGAGAGCCTTGCCGGGGAGAAGTAATCCCTATGTGTTGTAAAATAGTGATTTCTCCTCAACCACGCTGGCTTTAGGATAGAGAAAAGGATGTTATATGAAGACAGCCAGAGGGACACCCAATCAGTATCCGGAATGGCCTCCCCCCATAATTGCTCGGCCAGCTTGAATTCACCGTCAATAGCCTCTTCAATTGCCCAATAGTAAAAGGATATTTCTTTCTTCCCTACTGGTTTGTTAACTAGATGGTATTCCAAGGGGTTCCCTTGCCCTAATGGAATCTTCGGATTTTGAGGCCAACTCAATAACTACAGGTATTTAAACCTAGACAAACCACCCACCAGCTTATCATTTAAGGTTGCCCATGGCAGTAATGATCCACCAACCGCAAGGTCCCCCCATACTACTGCTTCGGATGTCTTTAAAGGGGCTGCCAACTGATCATTTAAGCAGCTGGGGGTTCCCGGACTGTCCCACATGGGAGCAAGCCTTGAATAATATTCAAGAACTATTAATTGTTTTATCATCCTAATCCTTAAATAGGTAAACCTTCTATAAACTGCAGCTCATATAGGCCGATATCCTTATTAAATTACGATTATAAAATCTTTTCAAAAATCTTGGCGGATAGACAAGGGAGTATAGCTGGGTAGGTGCTCCACCCTGACCAGAAGGGATTCATCAAGGGGCGAAATCTCTTTGATCTTACACATGATTTCATCGGAGCGATTGATTTTGCATCCACTTTTTCTCTACCCCTAGCAGCAATAACTTTGGATGCAACCAAAGCTTTTGATAGGTGGATTGGAAGTTTTTGGGGGCAGTTTTGGAAAAGTTAAAATTTGGGCCAAAATGTTGCCGCACTATCCGCCTTATTTATAACGAACCATCTGCCAGACTGGTTCTAAATGGTAAAACCATCAGACCATTTAAAATTTAAAGGGGTACGAGACAGGGTTCCCCTCTCTCCCCCCTTCTCTCTGAAACATAACAGTCTTTTTTTATTCAGATAAAGATGGATATTTTTCTGAAATGGTATTGTGCCCATTTATAGTTTTTTCACTGAGTTACTGTATGCGTTTATGTAAAAATGCTTTACATTTTGCCTCTCAGATAAGTCTGACTGCTCATTCCAAGCTGCCAGGGAGGTGAGCAGGGGTTATGTTAGCTGTGTAATCCCTTTACGCTGACTAGACTAAGGGTCCCTACTACCACAGGGTGCAAACCACTGCCAACTAGAGCCCCCATTTCTAACAACAAGTATTATTATATGATCTGGCTCGACTCAAGGATGAGTTGTCCTATTACAAAAGACTCCTCTCTCAGACAGTGAAATTGTTAAATTAAAGAAGCCATAGGTTGGAGAAATATTTTATGCGCCATCTTTCGGGGACAAGAATGACATTGCCATTCTATGTAATAAACATGTATGCATATCTCTTATTTCCAAAGAAAATGACTATAAAGGTAGATGAATTTTTGGAAAACTTAAAGTCGATTACAATAATTTATGCATTAGGAATGTACATGGCCCAAATCATCCTAAGCCAAAGTTTTGGAACTTATTGTTTTTTAGCATTTTAGAATATTCTGACAATAATTTTATTCTGGGGGTAGGATTGTAGATAAGAAGCCGTTGGTCAAGTTTGTTTCCAATAACACATATAGGGCCCGATGTAGGTAAATCTTTTTTACCACTTCATAAATACCGATTCATACCGAATCGATATTTAAGAAGTGGTAAAAAAGAGGAGAGCAGATGTAGGTAATTGTGTTTTGACAATTACCGAATCGGAAGGAATCGGTATTTACCGATTCGGTAAATACCGAATCGGTAATGCCCATTGATTCCTATGGGCATTGAAGCCCATAGGAATCAATGGGCATTACCGATTCAGTATTTACCAAATCGGTAAATACCGAATTTTGCAAGGGTGCAGGGGGTGTCACTTTGACACCCTCTGGCACCCCAATTACAGGCATGTGTGCCATGTGGCACACAGACATGCCCTAAGGGCATGTCTGTGTGTCACATGGCACAGGTGTGCATGCACAGATGTGCATGCACACCTGGATTTGGTATTTCACCACCCAATTGGATTGGGTGGTAAAATACCGACTCCTAAAGGCCTGTGGGACTCAGAAGAGTCCCACCTACATCTCAAAATTACCGAATCGGTAAAAATACCGATTAGGTAATTTACAGAATCGGTAAATTTACCAATCGGTAAATTTACCGATTCTGTAATAATTTGTCCCCTACATCTCAAATTCCTTTTACCGGTCGGTAACGGCCGAATTCGGCCGTTACCGACCGGTAAAAGCCTACCTACATCTGGCCCATAATCTTTTCCAAAGGTTGTTTCTCAAAGAGCTCTTAGAGATTCATGGAGCATTTCCAATCTTGCTCTTAGGTAACACTCGTTTTATCCACCAACACATCACTGAAACTAGAAGTGATTATTTGTTTTCAAGGTGTAATATGACTTAAATATAACAAAAGGGGGGAGAGAGAGAGAAGTGGATTCAGTCTCCCTTGGCATTATGAATAAACAAAGTAGAATCCACTCAGAGGGTAGCAGTGGTCCCTAAAGTGATGGGGAACACACAGTGTTGGTTAAATGCCCCTCACACACCAACAGGCCCCTTGGTGTCATGCTTCATCATCGGGGCCTTCGCATCCCTCTACGGGATGCGGCGTGCTACGACTAACGGCTACGCAGGAGCACTGAGTAGTGAACTATGTGAGGGTGTGTGTGTATTAAAGGGAAGAATGTGAGTGAGGTGAGGTGAAAAAAGTGAGTAAAAAATACCTGGCACGTAGGAAAGCAATTATTTATTATGTCCTCGGCTGGTATTATTAAAAGGTGCAGAGTCAGGTTGATAATATACGTACTAGGGTATATCAACCATTAAAGTGTCAACATGTTTCGGAGCGTAAAGCTCCTTCTTCAGGACGAGGATATGCACTTGATCCTCACCTTACTCACATGAAATGTGAAAGTGTTTAAAACAAAAATAAATGTGTAATGTACCTAACAATGTTTATGAATAGGTATGTTCGTTGCGCCCAATTGGCGTTTGAAAAAACCTGTGGAAAAAAGACAT
The DNA here is from genome assembly GCF_964261635.1 of Lissotriton helveticus. Lineage (NCBI taxonomy): Eukaryota > Metazoa > Chordata > Amphibia > Caudata > Salamandridae > Lissotriton > Lissotriton helveticus. Next base: position 769,475,871 of record NC_136059.1, read on the forward strand.
AATAAATATACTAGTCGGATGTCCAGGAACATAGTTCCTGGACATCCGACTATTATGTTTACTGAGGAAGAAATTCCTTTCCTAATCAGATAAGGGTAAGTAACAGAACACAAATGGGGTTCTGGGACCCTGTGAAAAAAGACATTAGAGAAGGACATACAAGACATAAACACACAGACATACATCTTAAATGTAGTCTCCCAAGTGTGGATAAAGGGAGAGAGAGAATGGTAAAATGAAGGCTTACTTATTTTCAAAAGTCAGATAGCCTCATGAGCCTATGCGTGGTATTGGGGGTATCCTCCCTCGCTGCCCAGTAAACAAAGTGGTGGATAGGAGAGATCAGCAAAACAGTATAAGGCTACAGATGCATAGAGCGCATCCTCGTTCGTGTAACCGTGAGTGGGGTCACACGAACGAGGATGCGCTCTATGCATCTGTAGCCTTATACTGTTTTGCTGATCTCTCCTATCCACCACCTATAACCCACCTATTACTATCTTTTAGGTTGTTTACTGGGCATCCGACTATTATGTTTGCTATGTTCCTGGACATCCAACTAGTATATTTATTATGTCTTTTTTCCACAGGTTTTTTCAAACGCCAATTGGGCGCAACGAACATACCTATTCGTAAACATTGTTAGGTACATTACACATTTATTTTTGTTTTAAACACTTTCACATTTCATGTGAGTAAGGTGAGGATCAAGTGCATATCCTTGTCCTGAAGAAGGAGCTTTACGCTCTGAAACATGTTGACACTTTAATGGTTGATATACCCTAGTACGTATATTATCAACCTGACTCTGCACCTTTTAATAATACCAGCCGAGGACATAATAAATAATTGCTTTCCTACGTGCCAGGTATTTGTTACTCACTTTTTTCACCTCACCTCACTCACATTCTTCCCTTTAATACACACACACCCTCACATAGTTCACTACTCAGTGCTCCTGCGTAGCCGTTAGTCGTAGCACGCCGCATCCCGTAGAGGGATGCGAAGGCCCCGATGATGAAGCATGACACCAAGGGGCCTGTTGGTGTGTGAGGGGCATTTAAACAACACTGTGTGTTCCCCATCACTTTAGGGACCACTGCTACCCTCTGAGTGGATTCTACTTTGTTTATTCGTAATATGACTTAAGCCTTAAATAATTCTGAAATTGGTTCTATTTTGGTATCAGATCATGTTCCAGATTGGTCTGATTTCGATATTCTTCATGCTACCTCAAAACACCCAAGATGGATATTTAATCATTCTTTATTAAGTGATTCTCCCTTCTTATCAAGGTATGAAAGAATTGTTAATTACTTTTTTGTAATCCATTATTATGCAAGAAACCAGAGTTCATTTTGTTGGGATTATTCTAAGAATGCCTATAGGGGATTTATAATAAGTTATGTTTCTTTTAGGAAGAAGACAGCTGAAAGTGATTTATTAGCTACTCTAAATAAGATCATAATACAGGAACCAAAAAATTGCTCAACAAAAAGAACAGAGTGCATTTGGAAGAGCTTATTACCACTAAAATACAATTCAGTAAATCTACAGAAAAGGCTTGTGGTTATTTACTTCAACTTAATGCTAGATTCTGTGGGGGTACACACAGGTTCCCTTCTAGCAAATTATCTTTAGTTTAAAAAAGAATAGTCTACTGTTAAGTCTATAATTACTGAACAGAAAAACATGTTTGGGTGGACTCAAACATTGTTGATTGCTTTGTACAATATTATCATCATTTTGAAATAATACCGTCTGAAGATGTTTTTTGGCCTCATTAAAGAAAGATGTCAAGTAGATAATTTCCGGTCCCCCACAAGTTGTACCTTTTTCTTGTGGAGAGATCTTGCAGAGATGACATGAGCTATCGACCCCGTACCCCCGCACACCAAAGTAATAAGCACTCCTGCACAATGCACACCAAAGTAATGAGCGCTCCTGCGCAATGCACACCAAAGTAACAAGTGCTACTGCGCAAATAAGAAGAACCCAAAAAACAAGCGCTTCAGCGCGGTATAGAGAAACCCAAAACAATCACTACTGCGCGGTGTGGCATAAACCAAAGGTAATACAAACAAGCGCTCCAGCGCGGTGTGGCATAAAGAAAAGAAAATACAAAAACTAGCGCTCCAGCGCGATGTGGTAAAGGGTAGGCTTCCTGTGCAACCAGTCGCCTACTAACGGAACCCCCAGGGAATGTAGCAGGTCTCCGCAAAGTAGCGAAGAAGGCATCTGTCCAGGCGTATATCTGAAGTGCCCAGCCGGTCTGAACCGCAGCTGTTATGCGGACTCGCCCGGAAGCGCTGAGTGACTTTGCCGCGGTTCAGCAGAAAGCTGAACCGCTAACCACTAGCAATGTGGAAGTGAGGAAATCACTTCTGCATGAGTGAAGTTCAGCACGCACTACACACACCAGGTGATCGGGGAAGGAGTGCACCCGACCGAAACATGACAGCACCCCTGCCCAAAACAGAACCCCCAGCAGCAACAGCAGCCTCATACAGGGGTGGCAGGGCGAGGGCTGACTGGGTGACCGACATGGAAGGCACAAACCAACCGTGAAACATGGCGAACATGAGACAGGGACTCCCAGGACCGCTCCTCGGGGCCCGTACCCTTTCCAGTCTGCCAGGTAAAAGAGCCTACCCTGGGTGGGACGGGAACCAAGTATAGCCCTGACCTCGTACTCGATGTGATCATCCCTAAGAACTGGCGAATGAGGGGCAGACACTGTGCACTCAGGGTGAACGGCCCGCAGAAGAGAGACAAGGAAGACAGGGTGTATTTGTATCTGGAGAGGTAACAGGAGTTTCATGGACACACGGTTGATCACTTTTTCAATGACATAAGGTCCCACAAAACAGGGCAACAGTTTCTTGGGGCCGTGCACATTGAGGTTGCGGATGGAGTGCCACACCCTGTCTCCTTTCTTGTAAGTGGGTTCCATCCTTCGGCAATCGTCCGTGTACAGTTGATAGGTCTCTTTGGCCTTGGCCAACTCAAATCGGGCCAGTTGCCAGAGAGTGCAGAATCTGGCATGGTATGCCTGAACAGTGGGCAAGGGACTGTTCTGTGGTTTCTCCCAATTGTCTAGTCCTTGGATGCTTGCCCTGGAGGCAGTAGAAGGGAGACATCCCGATAGGGGAATGCTTGCTATTGTTATATGTGAATTCCATCATCCATAGCCCTTCTGCCCATTCCTTTTCAACCGCCAGAAGCAAGCAACGGAGATACTGCTCCAAGGCTGTGGTTGACCCTTTCGGCTTGACCGTCTGAAGGTGGTTCGCCGATGACAAGCGAACATCCAAATCCATGGCAGGGCACACCTCATTCCAGAAACGAAACACGAACTGTGAACCCCGGTCTGTAATCACCACAGACGGTATGCCATGTAGCCAAACCACGTTCTGCAGGAAAACCACTGCCAGCTCGGCTGATGAAAGCAGTTTCTTCAGTGGTACAAAGTGAGCCATCTTCATGAGATGGTCTACTATGGTAAGGACAGTAGTGTAACCTGATGCGGTGGCTGGCATACCACAATGAAATCCATGGAGATGGTGTGCCAGGGGTGAGTAGGAACATGAATGGGATCCAACAGGCCAACGGATGGTCCTGACATGTTCTTTTCCTGGGCACACACGGTACAACGAACTATATGGGTCCTGGTGTCGGCTTCCAACATGGGCCACCAAGAACGTCTGTGCAATAGTTCCACACTTTTGTGATAGCCCGGGTGATTGAACAGAACATGGTTGTGACACATATACAGGGCCTGCTGTTGGCGGGCCACGCGAGGAAGGTAGTACTTGTCTTCTTTGTACAAGAATCCGTTTTGTGTGGTTATACCCTTGTGGTTTTCTACCAAGTTTGTGGGATCAGTCTGTTTTATGCCATCATGAAGCTGGGAAAGGAAATCAGATGACAGAACAACACCCTGGAAACACTGTTCAGGAATGATCGGCAACAGCTCAGCGGTGACACGGTGCCGTCGGTGTCCTCCAGACGGGATGGAGCGTCAGCCTTTACGTTCTCCTTACCCGGTCGGTACATGATGCGAAAGTCGTATTCATTAAAAAACAGAGCCCATCGTAATTGTCTGGATGTGAGGGCACGGGCCGAGCGAAGGAATTGCAGGTTCCTGTGATCCGGATAGATAGATATGGGATGTTTGGCGTCTTTCAGGTAGTGACGCCACTCTTCGAATGCTGCCTTGATGGCCAGGTGCTCTCGCTCTGATATGGTGTAGTTGCGTTCGGCTGGTTGAAGTTTCCTGAAATAGAACGCTACAGGGTGTAGAAGACCCGTTTCAGTGTCCCTTTGCAACAACACACCTCCCAGAGCGTCCTGTGAGGCATCAGCGTCCACAGTCAACGTTTGTTCGGAATCAGGATGCCTCAGAATGGGAGCTGTGGTGAATCTTCTTTTTAATTCCTGAAAGGCGTGTTCAGCTTCCGAATCCCAGCAATATTGGACTCCCTTGCGCAGCAAATGAGTGATGGGAGTGGGAATCCTGGAGAAGCCTGTGATGAAGCTGCGGTAGTAATTGGCGAATCCCAAAAATCTCTGGATGTGCTTCACAGTGGTTGGAGACGTCCATTGCAAGATAGCTTCCACCTTCTTTTTGTCCATTTGGATTCCAGCATGAGAGATGACATGTCCCAGGAACTCGACAGACGTAGTATGAAAGATGCTTTTCTCCAGTTTGACGTACAAACCATTTTGTCCTAGTTGCTGGAGGACGGCGCGTACGTGTTGGACGTGGTCTGCCATGGCCTGTGAATATATCAGTATATCATCGACATACACTATACAGAATATATCAATGAAATCCCTCAACGCCTCGTCGATGAAGAACTGGAACAGTGGGGCGTTGCAGAGTCCAAAAGGCATGACCCGGTATTTGAAGAGGCTGAATTTTGTCCGGAATGCTGTTTTCCATTCGTCACCCTTCCGGACTCTGACTAAATGGTAAGCCCCCGCAAGTCTAGTTTGGTGAAAATGGAGGCATTTTTCACCTGGTCCAACAGGTTAGAAATCAGAGGAAATGGGTACCTATTTTTGATAGTGATGGCGTTCATCGCCCTAAAGTCTATACATGGCCTGAGATCCCTCTCCTTCTTGGCCACGAAGAAAAGAGGAGAGGATACTGGGGATCTAGAATGGCGTATGAACCCATTACGTAGGTATTCATCCAGGTAGGAGTGGAGGTGCTCATTTTCCTTTTCAGTGAGTGAGTATATCCGAATACAAAGAAGCGTGGAGCCAGGGATCAGATCAATCCTGCAGTCGAACAAACAGTGAGGAGGAAGGGTGTTGGCTCCCTTCTTGTCGAACACTGCAGCCAGGTCAAGGTATGCTTCTGGTACGTTTTCCTGTGTTGTCATGCCCATTCCCGTCAGCGGTAGAGTGTGGGCCTGCATGGCATGCACACAGGAGGAGCTGGTCTGTTTATAACAGGAGGTGCTGCAATAGGCTGAATCCAAGGCTAGGATCCCAGATGCCCAGTGTATCCGTGGGTTGTGGTACACCAGCCATGGAAGTCCCAGAATCACTTGAAATTGGGTGGCATCTATGATGTCGAAGGCAATGGTTTCCGTGTGTTTGTTTATGAATGACATAACCATGTCCTCTGTTTGGTAACGGATAAGACAGGAGGTGAGATCAGCACCGTCCACTGCCTTTTCTGTCTCAGGTTTCATCTTAGGTAACGTGGCCGTACCCAGATCCTTCATGTACTGGGTATCTATGAAGTTGCCGGTGGCTCCTGAATCGAGAAGGGCGGTTACCTGCCATACCTAACCTGTCCTTTCTCGTAGTTCTACCTCAACACACAGGTAGTGGCTGCCACTGAAAAGGCAGGGGTTGTGATCTTGCTGGACGAAGAACCCAGTAGCTGGACTCCGCTACCTACTGGTTTGCTCCGTTTCCCGCCTTGTCAAACTTGGATACAGACAGTGCGAACGATCTTCTTCCTTTGGCTCGGGTAGGCTTTACTGGGCATTCCCTGATGAAGTGTCCGTTCTTACCACAGTACAGGCACTGGTTCTGTTTTCTCCTTTTTTCTCTTTCCCCGTTTGTGAGAGGTCACCGTATGCCGCCTATTTGCATCGGTTCAGGCACATCACTGGATGGAGGCGGCTCGTCCTTCGTTTTGTCCTTGAAGGATAGGAATCGATTATCGTCTCCTTTGGTTCTCTCATTCCTTCGCTCCTGTATCCTATAGTTCACCTTGACCACAAAATTGATGAAAGGACCTATCTCATCTGGGGGATCAGGCATCTGTGAAATCAGGTCCTTCAACTTGTCGCATAAATCCCTGTAAAACACAGCTACATTCTTGGTCTCGGGCCAACGGGCTTCAATGACGAGTCTACTGAACGTAGTGATATAATGGAGCAGGTCGGTGTTGCCTTGTTTCAGATTGAGCAGTTCGTTGTTTGCGGCTTGAAAAAAGGTATGACGGGCGAACATCCGCCGCAGTGCTTCCTTGAAAACTGGCAGGTTGTATAACATGGGGTCGTCATTGTCCACCAGGGAGATGAACCATTGGGCAGTGTCACCACACATGTAGGAGAGGATGAAGGTGATCTTGGATGCATCGTCCGGAAAGGCGAATGCTCTGGCCATGAAGTGCAGGTGGCACTGGTGTAGAAAGACACTGTACTTGGTGCTATAGCCATAAAACCATTCGGGAGGAGCTAGTTGTACAGGGTGGGGTGCTCTCACATGTATGGCATTTTCTTGTTGTGCAGTAGAGGAGGTACCCCTAAAAGTGAACAAGGGAGGCCGTAGTAACACCTCCTGCCTAACCCTACTAGAGGGAGAAGGACCCCAGGGACCTGTAATCCCAGCCGCCACATAACCCTGTAAGGCTGTCATGTCTTGGTGCAAGCTGAGGGTTTCTTCCGGTATGTTAGCAAGCATAGCTGCTATGTCCTGTAGCAAGATCTCGGGATCGCTCATCTCGTCCCGGCGAGCTGATAAACTTGGGCTTCGGATTCTGTCTGGTTCCCCACTAGTTGTACCTGTTTCTTGCAGAGAGATCTCGCAGAGATGACATGAGCTATCGCCCCGTACCCACCTTACCCCTATCGAGACTTGGAAACTGACTAGGATAAAGATGGGAGTGGGGAAGGAAGCTAAAGATGGTAGGGCGATGTCCAGAAGACCAGTAGAGGATGTCTCTCTGTTCAGAATAACCGTGGACAACAGCTAGACAGGGAGACAAGGGAACACCTATTACATTCAGCACAGACAAACCCTCTTCCAGTCACTAACATACACTCATGCGGAAGGTAGTGGTTACTTCACAACTAGACACCATGTGTTCTGAAGCCATCGATAGCAAGAACAGAAAGGCGCTCCTGCGCAATGCACACCAAAGTAATAAGCGCTCCTGCGCAATGGACACCAAAGAAGAACCCCAAAAAAAAGCGCTCCAGCGTGGTGTAGAGAAACCCCAAACAAGCGCTCCTGCGCAGTGTGGCATAAACCAAAGGTAATACAAACAAGCGCTCCAGCGCGGTGTGGCATAAACAAAAGAAAACACAAAAACTAGCGCTCCAGCGTGATGTGGCAAAGGGTAGGCTTCCTGTGTAACCAGGCGCCTACTAACTGAAACCCCGGGAAATGTAGCAGGTCTCTGCAACGTAGTATGAGGCAGTTTTAGGCACCTCTAGTGCGCACGCACAGGCAGAGAGTGGTATCCTGTAGGAAGTCAGGATAAGAGGCAAGTAAAACAAAAGCACCATGAAGAATGGACAGCGCTCATGCGCAGCCCCGAGAAACAAAGTACCAGGAAGAATGGGCAGCACTCCTGCGCAACCCCGAAATACCTTCAAGGCGTCCTGTGGCGAAGAAGGCGTCTGTCCAAGCACTGGCATATATCCGAAGTGCCAAGCTGGTGGGAACTGCAGCTGTTATGCGAACTCCCCCGGAAGCGCTGAGTGACATTGCAGCGGTTCAGCAGAAAGCTGAACCCCTAACAGCCAGCAACGCGCAAGTGAGGAAACACTTCCGCATGAGTGACGTTCAGCATGCACCACACACACCAGGTGATCGGGGAAGGAGGGTCGCCCGACCGAAACATGACAGAAAATGTATTTCTCTTCTATAGACGATCCTTTGACACTGGAGGAACAGTAGGATGCATTAAAAATTATTCCAGCCGGAAAAGCACCTGGCCTGATGGATTAGCAGTTGAATTTTGTTTGCAATTTTTCTGAATTTTAACATTTTCTCTCCTGTGAATGCTACCAATTGCTCTTTTAAAGAAGCCACGTTATGTATTGCCACTAAACAAGGTAAAGCTCTTAGTGTGTGTCTAAATTATTGACCCGTATCACTTAGAACAGTGATTGTAAAATATTTGCCAAAGCCTTGGCATTGAGATTAGGGACACTAATGCCAGATCTCATTGGTTCGGAACAAACGGGCTTTGTTAAATGTCGTAACATAACAGATAACTCCTAAACATTTCTCAGTATAATTAATAAAGCCTCTAAATAAAATCATTCAATGGCAGCACTTACTCTTGATGCAGAAAAATCTTTCGATAGAGCTAATTAGCTTTTTTCATGAAAGCTTTGAAATGGCATAGTTTTATCCCAAAGCTTTTAGATTACATTTTCTTTTTATACTCCCCTCTTAAATCCTCTGTTATAGTTCATGGTGTTCAATCTCCATATTTTCATTTGCATCGAGGTACCAGACAGTGATGCCCTTTATCCCCCTTACTTTTTACTCTTCCATTATAACAGTTTTTAGTTCAGTTTAGGTCCTCTCAGAAATGTTCTAGGTTCTTGCTCAAGGATCATCATATTAACTTTGAAGCTTATGCAGATGATATTTTGTTGTGCATGTCAAAACAAGAGGTCTCTCTCTCAGCTTTTATTATTGAGCTCCATATTTTTTCCAATATCTCAGACTATAAACTTAATATAGCATAATCAGAGGTTTTACCTCTCAATTAATATTGTTTTAAATACTCTTATGCCAAGGTTGGTTTATATTGGACTTCATCTAAGATTAAAGTTATAGAGACTTGGGCCCAGATGTAGGTCGCCAATTACCGGTCAGTAACGGCCGATTTCTGCCGTTACCGACCGGTATTTGGGAATTGGCATGTAGGGGGCATTTTATTTACAGAATTGGTATATTTACAGAATCGGTAAATGTACAGAATCGGTAAAATACCGAATCGGTAAATATACCGATTCTGTAAATCAAGATGTAGGTGGCACAGTAATCAGTGCCACAGGCCCTTACCGAATCGTTATTTACCATGGAATACTATTCCATGGTAAATAACGAATTCCAGTGTACATGCACATCTGTGCATGTACACCTGTGCCATGTGGCACACAGACATGCCTTAAGGGCATGTATGTGTGTCACATGGCACACAAGCCAGAAACAGGGGTGCAACAGGGTGTCAAAGGGACACCCTGTCCCCCTTGTAAATTCGGTAATTTTACCGATTCGGTAATTACCGAATCGGTATTTGCTATTGAATCCTATGGGCTTCAAGGCCCATAGGAATCAATGGCAAATACCGATTAGGTAATTACCGAATCGGTAATTACCGAATATTACTGATTCAGTATTTTTACCGAATTATTTAGCTACATAGCAATTACCGAATTGTAAACACCGAATCGGTAAAATTTGGTATTTACCATTCGGTAATGTGCTATTACCTACATCTGGGCCTTGGTTCTGTAGTTGTATCAGAATTACTATTACGGTGAGAACTGAAGAAATAATAGCTAAAATTGATAGTTGTACACAACCATGGTTCATTTTTTAGCTATCTTCGTGGGGTCAACTGGACACAATTAAAATTATGATTTTACCCATTATAAACGTCTCCCGTATGTTGGTCAGTCAAATCCCTAAGCATTTTTTCACTAAAATTAATAGCATACTTTTCAGATTTTTGTGGGATGGGGAAAAAAAGCTCCAATACCACAGGATAGATTAAAACTAGCCAGGATGAACGGTGGTGTTAACTTCCCAGATTTTATTGAGTGCCATAAAATGTTTAGTATTAAACAGATTCAAGGTCGTTTGACTGAATCACTTTCAAGTACAAATAAATTGTGGTTTAACTTAGAACTTTCACTGATTTCTTAATTTTCACATTATGACATACTACTTATGTCTTGCCTGCTCATGATTTGGCTACCATCAATAATTTCACATGCTTGTAATTTATGGACACCATGTAAGGTCTGTAATTTACCTACAGTAAAGCAATTTTTTATTAGTCCAATTTGATACAATCATTTTATCAAAAAGAATAAAAGGACTTTTGTTTTGGAAAGATTGTGCAGATAAAGGAATATTGTGGCGCAGAGGGCTGCTGTATGGCCCATGTCTCCTAATGAAGACTCCTGAGTCCTCCTCAGGTGGGTGGGACGTGTGGCAAAACAGCATCCAGATACATGAAGACGTCAACAGGCCACCACACTCTCTTAACCTTACCTTGCTGTGGTTGGCCCACTGGTGCAGTGTCTTGCTTTCTTCTACTTGGGGCGCCTTGACTGCAGTACGCCTTTGCCAGCTTCATTGTGCTGCATCTTCCGGTTACCAGAATCCTCTGGAAAGATTTCCTGTGATTAAGAATAACCCGATTCAACACAGCGGTCATGCTGACATTCCTTATGCATGATTCCTAATTCTTAACGCCCCTTTACTGTGGTGAGGTAATTTCTTGTTTTCGGGTATAAAAGGGTGGTTTCCTATTCCTCCTTGCGTTGCAACACTTCTTTATCTCCTGTTGGCATGTTTCCCCACTCCTGTAGCTTCTAGGTTTCCTGCAATTTTCAGTCCAGTTTTTCCCAGCTCGTCGTTTCCCCCAGTTTCTACTTGACCTCCTGCAGAGCATTGTGGCCTACTCCTAGACCGCCTCCATCCTCGTGGAGCCCTGCTGCCATCTAGCAGGTTTTTTGCTTCCGGGCTTTTTCCTTCATTGGGGCTCCTTCTGGAAGGCATCATTTGCCTAGGAGCTTTCAAGTGTCAGCGCATCATGGCTACTGGCAGACTGTCAAGACCTAGGCTTCTCGATCTAACCACAGACAGATGTCTTTTGCTAGATGTTTCTTTCCTGAGAGATCCAACAAATATTTACTGTCACTCAGTTATTGATTGATACAATTTCCATCCATTTTTCTGAGTTATCTTTTACCTATGATATTCCTGCTAACTATATCAACGGGCATCATATGCTCATTGACATTTGCAGACCCGCCCTGACTGTTTCGCTCTTTTCCACTGTTGACAATCAGAGGGAAATTGTTAATTCTATTTATAATACTGTACATGCAAAGGCCTCTGTTCTGTATAGGATGTTTTGTTCTTCGTGTACTAAAAGGATTGCCTTCTATATAGAGCGTACATGGGAAATGGTGTTAAGCTGAACATGGCCAGTAGATATTTGGCAAAAAATATGGGCAAAAAACACTCTACTGCTCGTTGAGCTAGTTTAATGCAAACTTTATTTTACTTTTATAACAGGATATAGTATACTCAGGATCGGTTATCCAATTTTATGGGAGCTGGTAAGCAAGCATGTTGTAGATTTGATGATACTGATTGTTCTTGTATGCATATGCTTTATTTGTCCCAAAGATGTGGGTTTCTTGAATGAAAACTGATTAAAGATTCATTTTATTACTAACGCTTCTTCACCGTTATCCATTCAAAAATAATTTTTGGTGGAATACTTAATATTTAGTCACAATATGGATTACTTGGAAAATTGGTGGATTTGTTCTGTGCAATTGCTGTAGAAGTTATCACCTCTTATTTAAATACAAGGAATAACATATCAATCAATCAATCAATCAATCAACAATTTGTATAGCGCACTACTCACCCGGTAGGGTCTCAAGGCGCTGGGGGGGAGGGGTCCGTTACTGCTCGAAAAGCCAGGTCTTGAGTTGTTTCCTGAAGGAGAGGTGGTCCTGGGTCAGCCGTAGGCGGATGGGGAGGGAGTCCCATGTCTTGGCCGCCAGGTAGGAGAAGGATCTTCCTCCGGCGGTGGCTCTGCGAATGTGTGGTACGGTGCGAAGGGCAAGGCTGGTCGATCGTAGCTGGCGGGTGGGCGTGTAGAAAGTGAGGAGGTTGTTGAGGTACTTGGGGCCCAGGTCGTGGAGAGCCTTGTGTGCGTGGGTGAGGAGTCTGAACGTGATCCTCTTGCTGACGGGGAGCCAGTGCAGGTCTCTCAGGTGGCTGGAGATGTGGTCGTGGCGGGGGATGTCCAGGATGAGTCGTGCGGAGGCAGTCTGTTTGTGCTGGAGTCTTTTCTGTAGTTTGGCAGTGGTTCCCGCGTAGAGGGTGTTCCCGTAGTCCAGTCGGCTGGTGAAGAGTGCCTGGGTGACTGTCTTCCTGGTTTCGGTGGGGATCCATCGGAAGATCTTACGGAGCATGCGCAGGGTGTTGAAGCACGATGACGATACGGCGTTGACTTGTCTGGTCATCGAGAGGGAAGAGTCTAGGATGAAGCCCAGGTTTCGTGCGTGGTCTGTTGGCTTAGGGCTGGTGCCCAGGGCAGGGGACCACCAGGAGTCGTCCCAGGCCGAGGGCGATGATCCCAGGTTGAGGACTTCCGTCTTGTCTGAGTTCAGTTTCAGGCGGCTGTTCTTCATCCACTCGGCGACGTCTTTCATCCCTGCGTGTAGGCTGGTTCTGGCGGTGGTGGGGTCGTTGGTGAGGGAGAAGATCAGCTGGGTGTCGTCGGTGTAGGAGATGATGTTAAGGTTGTGTTGGCGTGCGATAGATGTGAGGGGGCTCATGTAGGCATTGAAGAGGGTGGGGCTGAGTGGGGATCTTTGTGGTATGCAGCAGATGATTTCGGTGGCCTCGGATCTGAACAGGGGGAGGCGGACTCTCTGGGTTCTTCTGGCGAGGAACGAGATGATCCACTCCAGTGCCTTCTCTCGGATTCCGATGTTGCTGAGGCGCTGTACTAGGGTGCGGTAACAGACAGTGTTGAATGCTGCAGAGAGGTCCAGGAGGATGAGGGCTGCTGTTTCCCCGTTGTCGAGCAGGGATCTGATGTCGTCGGTGGCTGCGATGAGGGCGGTCTTGGTGCTGTGGTTGGCTCGAAAACCGGACTGTGAGGGGTCGAGGGATACGTTCGTCTTTATTCAATTCGTATCTATTCAATTCTGGTGCAACTTGTTCTGTCATAAACACAAATTGGATAGATATAATTCAAGTTCACTTCAACTATCCATTAGGCTTGATAACTTTTGGCTGCCAGTGACTAATTGTTTGTCTAAAACAGCTGCTCAATATAATTCTCCATCACACAAGTGATGAATCTGATGTTGTAGCATATTTATTTCACCATTCAGGTTTAATATTTGTTCTTGCTACGTTTAGATTTTATTTTGTTACAATACTAATTGGAAAGGAGCGTTTCTCCGTATTTCAATGTCATCAATCAATTATTGAATTTCTCAAAAAAGTCCAGTCCACAGGCCAATTTTCAATTCCAGAAATAAATTCCAAATTTATTAATGAACGCACATAGTAACATGTCATTGATTCAATTTCATCAAATCTTTGCAGCCTTTTTTTTTTAAATTCCAGAAATGTATTCCAAATTTATTAATGAACGCGCATAGTGAAATGTCATTGATTCAATTTCATCAAATCTTTTCAGCCTACGCGGTTTGTGTTCTCCCGGACTTCATCAGGGCTGAATATTAACAACAAATGCTGAAAGTATGGTATAGAAACTGAATAATAAGATAGCATAGCTTGAGAAGGAGATTAGGGATATGAATTTAACAGAATTAACAGATAAAAATTATGTTATATTGAAGGAAGTCATCAACAAACACCAGTTGCAAATAAAGGAGAAAAAACGATGTAAGATTAGGAGGGATGAGCAAGACTACAAGGGATGAGCAGGACTACAACCAAGGAAGAGTGTTTACCTTTGGTAGAGGCTTTGATGATGTACAGAAACCTAAGGTTACTGGGTCGGCTGAGGCACAAGGGGATTTGAGTTTAGTAAACTATAGCAGCTCGAACATTTCATCCAGTGAGGAATTGGGCGCAAAAGAACTCAGACCAGCTAAAAGCTCCTCTTTTTCTAAGGAAATCCAGAGAATAAGAAGAGGAAAGAAAAAAGTTGCACTAGAACAAGGCGGGGCAAGTGGAATCACAGACAGTACAAGGATAGGAAACCGCAGCCAGGACAAATTAAGGAAGTAAGAGAGTGGGTAGGACAGAGGGAATTAATTGTGCACGATCATGATTTAAAAAGTTATCAATTTATCTGATCGAGTTTTGAATATGCATGAACTATCAGTGTTACAAAGAGGCTTATCATTTTGCCCAAATAACTATTGCAATTTCACAGATATGGAAATGGATTTATATAAGTTTTGAAGAAACTTTAAATTAAAAAGTTTCTTTTCAACTTTTGACAAATCTGTGGATTTTAATACTAGAAGTAGAGGTTTTGAATTGTCCATAGAACATTTAAGAGATGTACAAATGCTTGTTTCACTGACAGAGGGCGAGAGCTATGGGGTGGAAGACATGGCATCGCTGTTAGATATTCCAGTGGATTATGACTGCACTAGAGGCCTTAGACCAGCATTGAAGTTTACACATCAGGGTCCTCAGTATGCTGCAATTGATTTATTTGTTAAAAGAACTATGGAATATCTACATAGACTAGGAGACCAGGGCAGATTGAGGATGAGAAATCATGGATGCAATGAGAACTTGTCCAAAGAGGAATGATTAGCAATTACTAGTCTCAAGAATGCCGAGAGTATGGTAATACGCAAAACCGACAAATGCGGAAATATTGTGCTTATGAGCAGGGAGGATTACAGTAACGAGGTGAGGAGACAACTTGGTGACACTAGTTATTACAGGAGATTGAGTTCCAATCCAACCAAGGAAGCCTGTAGACATATAACTGAATGGCTATTTACATGGAAGGAGCAAGGCTCATTGGATGAGCAGGAATATAAATATCTAGATGTGACTAATCGCACCTTTCCATTTATATATATTTTGCCCAAAATACACAAGTCTATGCAGAATCCACCAGGGAGACCGACTTTCTCCAGTATAGGGAGTTTAACGGAGCATCTCTCAGAATTTGTGGATTTGTTTTTAAAGCCCCTGGTTATTAATTTACCCTCTTATATAAGGGACACCATGGATGTGCTTAATAAGTTACAGGATGTTGTCTGGGAGGATGATATGAGTTTTTGACTCTTGACGTTGTAGGGTTATACATCTGCATAGAAAATAAGAAAAGCGAGCAAGCTTTGAATCATTTTTTGGGAAACAGGAGTGCAAGCCTTCTGGATCATTCAAAAATGATTGCAGAAATGAGTACTTTGGTGCTTAAGAATAACTTCTTATTTGAAGGGGAATGGTATCACCAAATAAGAGGCACAGCAATGGGTTCCAGGTTCGCTCCTTCATATGCCAACCTGTTTATGGGTTGGTTTGAGAGGGAGCATGCCTGGGGCAGGAGGGCCGCAAAGTGGATGGGCTCAACTTTGTTTTGGGGCAGCTTTATTGATGATGTTTTGGTTATGTGGAGAGGGACAGATTTTGAGGTAACTGAGTATTTTGAATTTCTGAATAGCAATGATTTTAATGTTGCTTTCACTATGTGCCACCATAAAGAAAAGACTGAATTTTTGGATGTGCAATTGTTTATAGTTGATAATAGAGTGCAAAGCAAGATATTCCATAAAAACAGCTACTAATTCTATTTTAAGAGCAGATAGTACACACCCACCTGCAGTTATAAAAGGCATCACTTACGGAGAGATGATACGCATTAGGTGTAATTGCAGTTTGGAGAAAGATTTTGAAATAGGATTAGAAAAATGACAGTATAGACTAACAGGAAGAGGATATTAGTGAGATTGTTTGGAGAAAGCGAAAATAAGGGTGCAGTTGGTGAAGAGAGAGTCAACCTTGGTGCAGAAGGAAAGAATACAAGCAAGGGAAAGAGTAGCCAGCCTTTATTTCAACATATAGTGTGCATCAGATATACAAGATTTTGAACAAAAATTGGAATTTGTTAAAAGGTGTACCAGGACTATTATTAATTTTGGATAAGTCCAAAGTTACCCTCAGGAAATGTCCTCCACAAGGAATTATCTGGAACCTCCAAGCTCATAGGGAGGAAACTGGCTCCCAGCTCCACTGAAAGGGTTTTACACATGTGGAGCATGTAATATGTGCGACTTAGGTATTAATCATATTAAGGAATTTAGCTTTAACACGAGGAAAAAATACTGTATAAATGAATATATTAACTGTAACAGCTGCGGAGTAGTGTGAGTAATCCAGTGTGAATGTCTGAAGATTGATATAGGGAAGACTAAGCGCACCTTGAAACTCAGGATTCAAGAACATAGGAGAGCAATACTCAATAAAGATGTGAGATCTCCTATATACCAACATATTAGGGAAAATCGTGAAGATAGAACAAGGATTACGTTTTTTAGTTTTCAAAGAATTGTGCCGAAAGTAAGGGGAGGTGATTGGGAATTACAATTAAGGCAGCAAGAAGCTAGATAGATCAGCAGATGTAGGTCAGTGGCTCGGGGCCTTAACAGTGATAATGAATTTTTTTTTTTTTAATTAATTACTTCTGGAGCCACTATGTGAGAATCAGAGTCAGTTGAGAAATAGTCACCATTCTAAGAATAAATTGATGATGATGGTGTGAGAATGAAATGACAATAACCTAAGGTTCGCTTTGAGTACAGTTTAAGGACGCATTGTAAGGAGGAGAGTAGTAGGCTAAAGTACTACGGTCACTTTATTTAAAGGAATCTTTTGCGTTAACAATGTGATCATGGCCTGACATATAGGCCAACAGTAAAGTAGAAAGAGGAAGTTGTTATATGGAGTGGGCGCCAGAATCAGGCAATTTAATTGGTTTAAAGCCTGTGTCGGACCACATTGGTGACTAGTTGAATAAATTGGTAAGACAGAGGGTTGGGCACCAAGTTTGAATTCTGGGAAGTTCATATTGTGCGTGTTTCCTTGATTAAATTGAGCTTTTTTTCGGTATACAATTCAACAATAAAGTACTAAATGCAAAAGCAAATAACAATACTTTGAGCATTTAATTATACTATTGGAATACGGGGGAATACTACAGGTTACACACGCTAACCAATGAAATTACAGCATTGCTCCATGACAAACAGGAAATAAATTGGGTCGATATTATGTAGAAAGAGGAAGTTGTTGTATGGTGGTGGGCGCTGGTAGCAAGTGATACGATTAGTTAGGAACCGCGTCAGACCACAGTGGAAACCAGATAAATGATTAATACGGAGGCTTGGAAACAACCAACTTGATTGGCTGAGAGGATAAATGTGAATGAAAGCTGATTGGTGCAGACTTTATTTTATGCATCAACACAGTGAATAACATAGTAACAAATTGAATCACATTGAATTGAATGGTGTATATATTTCCTTTTTTCATCCCTGATGAAGTCCGGGTAAGGACGAAACGCATAGGCTGAAAAGATTTGATGGATTTAAACCATGATATTTTACTATGTGCGTTCATTAATAAATTTGGAATACTTTTCTGAAATTGAAAAAAAAGGCTGAAAAGTTTTGATGAAATTGAATCAATGACATTTTAATATGTGCGTTCATTATTAAATTTGGAATCGTTTTCTGGAATTGAAAATTGGCCTGTGGACTGGACTTTTCTGAGAAATTCAATAATTGATTGATGACATTGAAATACAGAGAAATGCTCCTTCCCAATTAGTGTTGTTTCATTGAGGACTGTGGCCTGGGAGCAGTGGACCACAGGGAGTTGAGCGTTGACATTAAAATTGAAGCAAAGATCCAAGAACAGTGATTAGTGCGCACATGTGCAAAGCCCTCACCGCCTTGTATTTGGTGAATTATTTTATTTTGTTAATTAATTAGGAATTTTCAACTATTATCTTTTTTCTTCTTGGATTATACTTGTAACCTGTTCTTCTTTTTCATGTTCTACCTTTTTTTTCTTACCTCTCCCATTTCTATGTCCCACTTTTTTCTTGATTACTTATTTCCTTTTTCTTTATTCAATTTACTGATTTAATATCACTATACATTAAGCATGATTTATTTTTACTATATCTTAAACATACTTTTTGGTTCTTCTTTATGCCAATTAATTTCATATATTAGTTTTCTTTTACACTACTATGTAATTTATTTATCTGATAATGTATACTCTTTGTTGTACAGTTATTGACTTATGTTATTTAATATCTGTTTATCTCTTAATAAAAATTGTTAAACTCAAAACAATATTCTTTGTGAACATTCTACTCTAGAACAAAAAAGCAACAGTGGTACAATAGTCTTACATCTCTATTGTAGGAGCAGTATAAAATACATAAACACAATATCGGGGATCTGAACGCTACACCTGTTGCCATGATGTATATATCTGGACCAGAGAAAAAGGTTTCCAGTCCAGTCACAGACAAAACAAAGCATAGTGGTGCACTCCTCACATAAAGCCTAAATTGATTGTGCAAGTCTAGGTCAATTGTTGCAATTGCTTGTATGATTCAAATACATAAGGCATATTTCAATGAGAAATGTAATCAAAAAGACTTAAAATAATTGCCATCAGTGCTTCAAATATAAGGTGTTTGTGGTATTTTTACTCGATCCTGATATCACATAGAAGCATACAATCTCGTAACTGTAATCAAAATTTCTTTTTTCGACAGTATCTACTCCGAGATGTTGATAAAAATGAGCCAAATGTTCATTCCGACTGCAATGGAGTGCGGGCCAGATACAGGAGTCACGCAGACCCGCTGACAGCACCTCGGATACGTTGATGATCAGGGACGATGCATTGAATATGGAGGTGATTCATCTCTGACACTTCGGTGCTGATGAGTTGATTTCTTGAGTTGCAGAACCAAACACTCACTTCAAGGGGCCCAGGACTGAATTTGGCACTTATTGACAGAACAGGACTCACAGCAGAGGAGTCCAGGTGCTGGTAACAAGATGCAGGTGAAGTCTTTGATGTCGCTGAGACTTCAATGTCAGGATGAAAGCCCAAACAAGCCCTTGGACAACCTTTAGAGATGCTGCATGTAGAGAGTATAGTCCATCCCGCTCACTCCCAGGCAAGCAGCAGCAGTCAGCAAGCCGACACATCAAAGCATAGAGCAAAGTGACAGTCCCTCCTGGCAGCACAACAGCTCTTCTTCCTAGCAGAGTGTCCTCAGCCCAGAAGTGTTCTGAGTATGTGGTACAGAGATACAGTACTTCTACCCATTTTAGCTTTTGAAGTAGGGAGATTTCAGAGAAAGGCTTTTGTACTGCACAAGATCCTGCCCTGGCTCCAAACACACTAAAGGTGGGTATGCAGCTCTTTGTGTGGGAACAGTTACAGCCCTATTCAGGTGCAAGTGTCAGCTCCCCCCTCTCACTCTAGATCAGGAAGACCAGTCAGCATGGAGATGGGGCATCAGAATATGCAGAGCACACCTCAGCTCTCTTTGTGTGTGAATGTCTAGAAGGAATGCACAAATCCCAGCTGTCATCCAACCCAGACATGTATTCTAGGAACAGGAAGAAGCACAGAATGGTTAAAGTAAGAAAATTACAACTTCCTAAAAGTGGCATTTTCAGACCTGCAGTTCCAAAACCAACATCACTAAAAGATGTGTTTTAAATTGTAAGTCCAGAGACACCGAAATATACTCTTTCTATCTTTTCCCAATTGGAAGTTACGCATGTAAAAGGTTACAAGGCAGCTCCAATGTTAACCTATGGAAGAGATAGGCCTTGCTGTAGTTACAAATGAATTCAGCAGTTTTTAACTACCAGGGCATGTAAAACTCCAAAGTATATGTTCCACCTTTTAAATAGACTACACCTTGTCCATGAGCCAACCTAGGCCCTACCTTAGGGGTGACCTATATGTAATAAAAGGGAAGGTTTGGGCCTGGCAACTAGGTGAACTTGCCAGGTCGAGATGGCAGTTTTAAACTGCACACACAGGCTCTGCAGTGGCAGGCTGAGACAGGTTTGAAGGGCTACTCATGTGGGTGGCACGATCAGTGTTGCAGGCCCACTAGTAACATTTGATTTACAAGCCCTGGACACAAGTGGTGCACTGTACTAGGGATTTATTAGTAAATCAGATATGCCAATCATGGAGAAACCAAATGCCATTACATTTTAGACACAGAGCACATGCACTTTGGCACTGGTCAGCAGCAGCCGCAGTCGGTAATGGGTGTACCTGCAGGGCGGTGACGTGGGGAGGGGGAGGGGCAGGGTGGGGGGTAGTAATCTATGGATTAAGGAGCTTTACAGGTAAGTAAACATATTAATAAATAAAACGAATTTTGTTGCGTGCACTGCATCGCATTTGGGGATGCAGTGCACGCAACAAAATTCATTTTATTTATTTACATGCTTACTTACCTGTAAAGTTCCGTAATCCATAGATTACTACCCCCCACCCTGCCCCTCCCCTGACCCCAGGTCACCGCCCTGCAGGTACACCCCTTACCGGCCGCGGTTGGTCAGCAGTGAAAAAGTCCTAAAACCAGCAAAAACGAACTTCAACATACAGTCAAAACAGGAGGTCAGATGGCAAAAAAGACAGGGGAAATCATACCAAAAGATGCCATGTCAAAATAATCCATTGATAGCGTACAGAGTGATGAGAACCACTGGATCGTAGTGAGTGCAAAGAGAAATATCGCTTAGCCCACATGCTTTCCCCAGATAATCCTGTGCACAAGACAGAAAAGTCTAAATGAACATTTCTTATTGGCAAGAGCAGACACATTAGAAAATTATAATAGTGCCGGCTAACAGGAAATAGGAACAATTAAATGACAACACATAATTGTAATGAGCTAGAGCATAGAACTATCAACCTCCAATAAAATATTTGGCAATCAACTGACTAATTTGATCATTATTTCATAACTTTACACTCTGCAGGACTTCTGCATTTCAAATCTAAGGAAAATCCTTCTAGCCATTGACAATAAACATGAACAACAAACTATGCGGAGATGATTGAGTGTTCTCCAGACTTCCATAAATTCAGCAATCCGATTAAACATGATTTGTTAGTAGAACTTGAAACAGCCATATTTACCTGGCTAGTTGGCAACGTTATGATACCCTTATATCATGCATTCCCATACTAATGGCATGAAGATGTGTCCACCAGTGGCAAGGCAACTAGAACACAAACAACATGACAACGGCAGCATCCACACGCATGTCAAAGTCCACAATGGTGTGAATTATGACATATAACTCAAAACACATTCCAATTGTAACCTCTCTATATATAAAGATTTGCACAATAAATAGCATGAGATGCATATGGCAAAATGCATGACATGTGTGAAAACATCATGACAGTGTAACCCTTATGCATGTCTAAAACACTAACACAGGTGTCTGCGGTGAGGGTGCTACCTGTCCAGAAAACACTTCAGCACTTTGTGTGGGTAGTAAGCACTATATAAATATTCATGGCGTATCATACCATCATCTGTTACATTTTTTGCTTTGTAACATAACGTATCGGAAAACACCAGTCATTAATGCACAACAACTAGAAGTAATGTTAGTTAGTGCTTTACATGTTCTCTCGTTTCAGATTTGTAGCTAATATGGAACAGCTGTGACTCAAATTACCCTAATCTACGGAAGCCCTTGTTGGATGCTGATATCCTCGTTAATATCTAACGAATCACCCCAACTCTCCAAAACAAGAAGGCTGGCCGTACATATATTTATAGAAACTAAAGATGTCTGAAATAGCAGAGTTCATACAACGTTAACGTGGTTGGGCAGGGATCAGGCCTATTTGCACAGTAGTTGACACATATGGTTGGTTGTCATGGACTAGAGCATGCCAACCCGACCACCGCTGCTGCTAACAGCACCCTTGTCAGCCCGCGCGCAGCGTGGCATCTCACAGCAGCTGTGAAACAGGCTGTTTTTCCCAATGTCCCTTGCAAGGAAGCCAGAGAAGCCATGCAAAGCCTGCTGGAGTGTGAACACCACAGGGAGGCGAGGGGAATGGTGCGCGTGGATGAGTGCGGCGTGAAGCAATTAGAAAGGCGAGATGAGCCCAGTGTTGGCACCTAGAGCTTCCGAAGCAGAAAGCGAGTGGCATCTTGTCAAAGAAAAAACATAATTGAGCCAATGTGTATTTAAAAGTTGTAGCACTCCACCCATGTGGTTTGTAGACTGTAGCTTTGTGATGATGTCAAAGAACAACAAAATATTACAACTAATACTTTTGCACTGCAGGAACGTCACTTTTTTGACGTTCAGGTGGCGCAATATGTCACTGGCATATGTAAAGGGCAACGTAAAGCCACGTTACATGGCTCTTCATGGCCTTATTATACATATGTGCACCTTTCACACAGAAAACTGCGTGAAAGGGGTGTTCCAGGGGCATTCCCAGCAACATCCATGGCTTTTTTGACACTGCCCCAGATTTAAGAGAAATCGTAAGTCTGAGGTTGCACCAAAAACCTACGCCTCCCCAGAGGAGGCTTAAGGAAGGCACAAAGAGGAGAAATATCTTTATTTCTCCTAGTGCTTCCTCTTTATTTGTGTGCTGCATTCTGCAGCACGCATAGAAAGAGGAAAAAGACTCTTGTGATTGATTTTGCAAGCACCCTTACACCATGGTGCAAAATTGCCTGCCTTGGCCCATGGCATCCCATTGTACGCCGGCTCAGGGGAAAAGGAGAGGAATGCGCTGTATCAAATAGATACAGCACATTCCTGCCCTTCTCTCTTGCTGTAGGACAGCGCAGCAACAAGCTCTGCTGCACTGCCCCACGGCAAAAAACCCATAAATGAGGCACTAATATAAATTCATTATTTGCAAACTATCATCACAACGAAATAGTGTCTCTGACACAAAAACATCACTGCTCTAACCTTTTTCCTCGCCTTAGCTCTGTGAGAATAATTGCATAGTACACTGAGAGACCCGCGAGTCATTCTTGAATGTACCTCATACATTTTTTTTTAATCTCAAAATGTATTTGTTTCTCATTATTTGTTAAACGTTTATTCAGGGCTTTGAGTGGGATGAAAATATGAGGGGTCTCTCAAAGGGGCGTGGCCAATGTAAATAAGGCGTGGCTTGAAAACAAGTAAGCTAAGAATGTATTCTTAGCATAGTGTGACGCTCTACTTGTCTTTTGCTGTTTCTGTCATTGCATCCAGATATATTATACAACAAGTAACATTACAACAACGAGAAGTCAGGGCTATTCGCTTTGTCAATGGTTGTTAGTTCCCTAAGATAAATAATCAGCAACTATGGCTTGTATATAATATTGAAAAAGCTTCCACTTAAAGCCTTGGTGACACCATGACAATGTTGCTGCTTCTGAGTTTGAAAAAGGGAAATCCAAAAACAAAATGACTCTGAAGGATTTCCCTTCCACTACAACTCTCACCTGGCATGACATCATGCCGTAACTTCTCTACTAGTGAGAAGGGAGCAGTGTGAACACACGCACATCAATATGCCTGCTGCCACTGCAGGCCGAAAAAAAAACGACCGCCTGTGCCAGGGCACAAAACAGAGTCCAATAGAGACCCGTTTCGAGGCCCCCTTTAAAAAATTGCAGGTGCTCAGCACCGGTGAGACCCGGCCCACTTAAAGCCCTGTGTTTATTAATTTGAAAACTTCTTACTCTTAAACTTCTCTTTTTTTTTCTCAATCTCTTTTTTATACTTTTTGCTTATTCCTGTGTTAGACCCGTTCGTGGATCTACAGTACAAGCAAGGACCACTGGGCATTAACTTTGATGATCGTGTGCCCTTGATGTGCCAGAGTCCGTCCCAGTATAGTTCTGGAAACCTCTTCACATTTGACTCACTAGTGCCGATGGTGAGCAGTCACGGGCTCCTGAGGGAGGTAGTCTGAGAACCTCAACCTCAAGACTCAACAATCACACAGCGGCTCAATAACTAGTTGTCCAAACCAGTGCTTTACTTTTAAATAGAAAGGTGTTTTACTGCTCACTAGAACTGAATACCACACATACAATACTGGGAAGATGCAATTTAGTGTCCTTAGAGTTTGCTGCATTTATACACGTTAACTATTCCCTCAGAGCACCCTTCCCGTCCAGGTGGTTCCTCCTCAGGAATACACGTGGCAGAGTGATTTAGGTTTCGCTGCAGATTACCCCCATTTTATATGACTAAGGGGCATATTTACCAGCTGAGCTGCGTCATTAGGAAAGTGCAGCGATGCGTTGTATTTATAATACAACGCATCCCTGGTGCTTTCCTCTGCACTGGCGCACAATAGGCTGCCTAGTGCCAACGCAGACACCCTTGCTCCATGGTCTGCACTTGTTTTTGTGCAGTAAGGGAAACCTTCCTGCATAAAAGCATTCATTGAATTTTTTTGTTTGAATCTGTTTATTGAAGTTTGTGACTTTCATTCATACATCACATTAGTAAGACAAATCAAGTATTACAATTGACAATTGGGATGGCAAGGACATATAACACAGGCAGAGCGTTACGAATGACATGCTAAGCCTAAATTACAAAACGATTACAGTAGTAAATAGACCTCGATGACCCATACTATAGGACAAGTACTAGGGCTTTGTGCCAAGAAAACACTACTGTCCATTGTGCGCCTATCTGCAAAATGGTCTTGACATCTTCCTGATGACACATGATAAATTAGCAGAGTGGTAAGAAATCAGGGAAAATCACAAATGACAGTGGGAGCAGATTCATATGTTATGTTAACCAGGCAACAGGAAACTCAATCATCAAAGAATTGTGTGCCTCCTATATAGCTTCACACTTGCAATCACAAGTTACAATAAATCACAGCAACAGTAGAGAGGAGGATTCATGCCACCACTCACCGTTCCCATCATTAGTTTACAGGCAATCATGTTGGTACCCATGCACCCATCTAACATGGAGTATCTTGAGGAGGAGCCAGGGTAACTTGTGGGTTTGGGAGCACACAAGAGTGTGCAATTGGTGAGGCAGGAGAGGTGGTCTGACAGAGGCAGAGCACCAGGAATATCCTATGCATGAGGCTGACACAACATCCCCCCAATAACTTCACAACGATCCAGAGACAGAGGGGAAAGGAGATGTAGGAAATCATGAATGACAGGACAAACTTATCCCCTCTATTACCACATCGGTCCTTCCCTACACTGGTTGATTAATCATTGTCTACTGTAAGGTGCCCACTCCACGCCTGTCGGGTAATGTGCGTGAAGTACCCCCCCCTGACTGGTGTCTAGCTGGTGCAGGACGCTTGGAAGAGGGCGACTCCCCATCGGGTCTCCAACCCCGCTGCGCCCTGGGATCCACACTCCTCAAGGTACTACATATTGTTAGGGATCCCGCCTGAAATTCATTCAGTATCGCATCCCAGGGAGTTGCAATGGGGTATTTTCGGAAACCGAGGATCTCCTCTTGCGCAGCACAATGCCCTCAACCCTCACCCATACCAGCAATGAACATCACCAGGCCAGCTGAGGAGGAGGCTCAGGAGATTTCCACCACCTCGTGATTAGGCTCTTAGCCACCAATAGACCCCGGTCCAGAAAGCATGTGGTCACTCTCTGCCGCTTACTCCTAGAGAACAGGTGTAATACGCACTCCTCCCAAGTGTGTGCCATGGGTCGCTCAGTGCAAGAGGCCAAAGAAGTCGTGATGGACCACAGCATAGGCAGCAGGTCTGCACTCACAGTGTGACACCTGGGGCAGGCCGCTTCTATTAGATGAAGTGAAACTGCGCATTTCAGGGTATCATATTGGGGCTTTCTAAGATTGTAGCCCATTTCTTGTCTGGACCAGGGCGGGACAGATCTGCCTCCCAGTGCTGCCTCAAGGAGGCAAACAGCGCTGCTGCATGCTGCTGTAACGAGGCTGCGAACCATCTAGTGAGATGCCGCTGCACAAAAACTATCATTGATGGCGTTTCCCCTTTCTGTGTGCTGCAGACTGCAGCACACAGAGAAAGTGGAAAAAACTATTAAAAATAAAGGTATTTCTGCTTGTTGCGCCACTTTTACACCTCCACTGGGGAGACATCAGAATCTGATGCATTTCCAGGTTTACGAAATTTTGGGGAATATTTACTAGAAAATGACGCAGCACTGCAATCCATCTTGCTGCACCGAGCTGCGTCATTAAGAAAGAGCAGGGATATGTCGTATGTACAGCTATACAATGCATCCCTTTGCTTTCCTGGCTCTGGCGCACAATTGAATGCCTAGTGTCAAAGTAGGCCCCTTAGCACCATGGTGCTAGGGTGCCTGCGCTGTAGGGATGATTGTTTTTGTGTAGGAAGGGGCACCTTCCTGCACAAAAAACAATCATTGATGGCGTTTTCCTCCTATGTGTGCTGCAGAATGCAGCAAACATAGATAGAGCATAAAAAAAAGAGAAATTAAAAGTATTTCTCCTCGTTGCACCACTTAAACGCATCCCCTGGGAAGGCATCAGAATCTGACTCATTCCCAGGTTTAGAAAACCTTGTAAATCTGAGAATGCATCAGAATCTATGGGTGTTGCATGGGAACATCCAGAGCAACAGCCATGGAACGTCCATTTCATGCAGAGAATTGCATGAAAAGGGGCCATATTTACAAGGCCATGAAAAGCCACACAGGGTGGCTTTGCATGGCCTTGTAAATACGGCTCAGCATTGCACGCCACCAGGGCATCAAAAAAGTAATGATCCAGTGCTGCAAGGATCTTGTAAATATGCCCCTTGTATATCTGGGAATGCATCAGAATCCATGAGGGTTGCTTGGGAACACCCACAGCAACACGCATGGATTACAACTGTCATGCAGAGTTATGCATGAAAGGGAGCCATATTTAAAAGGCCATGAAAAGCCATGCAGGGTGGGTTTGTGTGATGTTGTAAATATGGGCCAGCACACTGCGCCACCAAATCATAAAAAAGTGATGCTATGGTGGAGCAAGTGGCTTGTGAATATGCCCCTGTGTGTTCAGTCTCTCTCAGTTCAAACAGTCTGATCTCACTGAATGAGACATGGCTGTCAGGTGGATGCATGACTTTGTAAATACGCTGCCAATCCCCTACTTCTGGGAAGATGTGCAAACTGTGACTCCAGCAAGCCACCTCCTGGGCATCCATGCTTCAATTTTGTCTTCTGTGAGGCCTCTGCTGGCAGGCGACAGTCTCTTGAGCAGCAGAGTCTACAATCTTCTTTTTGGGTCACAGTTTCACTGGTCAAGGGGCAATCTTCTTAATCACAGTGGCTTAGTTCCAACTGTAAGTTTCACAGCAGTGCAAGACAGCTGCGATTACATTCTGGTCACAGAGGCAAAGGTCAAACCACATTTCCTGTAAAGAGACCACTCCACTACCCATCGACACCGGGGGCTTGCAGATCACTTTTCCACATCCACTTCTGGCTGACTCCACCAGCCCTGGGGTGCTGCCGTCCCTGGATATTCTTGGAAGTCACTCCTCCTTTGGGATCGGCACCCTTCTTCCCTCTTTCAGGAGTTAGCCTTGCTTCTAGGTGCACCAGGTCAAATGAACAGCTTTTCACAGAAAGGGGTAGACTCAGGTGATTTCTCCTCACCTCCGGGAAGCTGCTGCCAGGCCAACACCAGCTCTGGTGCTACAAAGTTGTGTAAGTACTCAACAGAGCACTTCCTTCCTTGGTGATAAAGAATATGGAACTGGAGGTACAAGTGGATCAGTGAGTCACACAATTTATTCAGTAAAGAGCAGATATGAGATGTGGCTGTGACATGAGATGCGGGCCCACTGTCTGCACTTTCAGAACTAGCTTGGGTTGTTTATCTTTTCAAGGGTCCTTTCCAGGCACATCATTTGTGTGGAGTGATGTTCCTCACATCAGGGTGGTCTCCAGCCTGGAGCTCCCACAACAGGGAGGCGTGAACATTGTGCATCTGGCTGCCATCAATGACACTGAAGAGTGATCAGAGGAAAAATAAACGTCTGGCCTCAAGTAAGAGGTCCCCTTCACCTTGAATAACAGAGACTGCAGTTCCACCTTTCCAAACAACCATCTACCGAATGGCAGTGCTAAAGGAAGACTAATTACCAGCTTATCTATGCAAAGATCTAATAGAATATATAAATGAGCTTGTCTCCTCTCTCATCACCTTAGTGGCTACGTCTTTTTTCCCCAGCTGTGGGAATGCCAGAAATAAACTTCCACTATCTGGGAAAACACCCTCATTTCTGTCTATTACACAAAGCCAGGCCAGGGCATTCAAAATGGATCTCAAAAGCCTCAATTATTCCGGGTCACTAATACATGCAGTATATACAAAATGCAGGTCACACAAACCCACACAACATGCAATTGAGATGTTTGCACTAGGGTTTGGATAAGCACATACAAGCAAACTTTACATGAATCGGCCAATGGACTCCACTCCAGTGACAAATATGTATAGGTCTGGTTGCAGCTGTAGATTTACAAAACGTGGGATGCTGCCATCACCACTCTATTTACTAAACCCACTGTCTGTACACTGAGGACAAGCTTGGTGTGCGGTCCTTCCCCTCTCATGTTTCAGGACACATACAGGACCTCATTCATGTGAACGAACAAGCCTCAGCCCCTGTGCAAACACTAGTGAGTGAAGCCTCAGTCCCTGTGCAAAATACTGTGAGTGTTGGGCCAAAAATGCGAAACCAGGATATCATATATAGGCATTCGGGGCAGGGGAACACAACTGTACACCTTGCAGGGGGCATTCCTGTCCCAACACCCTACCTTATATCTCAGGTATCTTGAAGCCTGTGTGGTCCCTTAAGTTGTGCACCTGATAGAGCAGAGATTTCATCTAATGATTTTGATGACAAAAAGAAATGATTATGACAACTTTTACACAAACAATGACCAATGTGTGTTGAGTTCCATGTTTTTGGAAATGACAAATAAATAATTCAGAATATCTGCATCGTACAAGCATGCAGAAGAAAATAATGTTGATACCATTTATTTACTTAATTTCAATAGATGTGGTTATTAAACAAGTGCTATTGGGTATAATACTGATGATTTTGAATGTGATAATAATAAGACTAAAGAAAATATATGTATAGTAGATCGACTTTCATTTGAAAAGTATGATATCATTATTTCATGTTGTAACGTGCACCGAAAATGACAAAAGAAAAGTAGGTGTTACACGAGTATGCTTAAAAGTGCCTGCATAAAACCTCTTTAACATATGTTTCATATATGTAATTGTTGAATAACACTCAAACGATAAGGTTAATATGCATTTTCCAATATGCATAATATTGACACAAAATGTTGTGGTGCACGTACATAACCGGGCACACACAAGCAGACACCCGGCTGCTTCGCACTGGCATAGGAACTTGCGATCACTACACCCAGGGGTAAGGCACTACCCCAACTACTGACAACAAAGGTGTTGCCTGCAAAGACCATTCCCACCCCCACTCTCAAAAGCAATCAGACTCCTGTAATTGGCACACCAAAGCAGAGTACACACTGCCTCCAGCGTATGGACGCCTCACAGTGTTGGCACAGATGGCAGCCGGTAGGGCCAGTAACTTGGTGCATAACATGGCTGCGCTCTGGGTGAGCGACAAACTGACGGAGAGACGTGTTTGGTATTCTGATGTAAGTCCCCACATCGAGACAACGCTGGGAGGGAGCTAAGCAGTGGAACTTTGTGCGGATGTGTGGCGTCCCTACTACCCTGAAGGGAGTCATACACTTACAACGCTCTGGGCCATTGACTTGCACCGAACTGACTACATCCCTGGATATTCTTGGAAGTCACTCCTCCTTTGGGATCGGCACCCTTCTTCCCTCTTTCAGGAGTTAGCCTTGCTTCTAGGTGCACCAGGTCAAATGAACAGCTTTTCACAGAAAGGGGTAGACTCAGGTGATTTCTCCTCACCTCCGGGAAGCTGCTTCCAGGCCAACACCAGCTCTGGTGCTACAAAGTTGTGTAAGTACTCAACAGAGCACTTCCTTCCTTGGTGATAAAGAATATGGAACTGGAGGTACAAGTGGATCAGTGAGTCACACAATTTATTCAGTAAAGAGCAGATATGAGATGTGGCTGTGACATGAGATGCGGGCCCACTGTCTGCACTTTCAGAACTAGCTTGGGTTGTTTATCTTTTCAAGGGTCCTTTCCAGGCACATCATTTGTGTGGAGTGATGTTCCTCACATCAGGGTGGTCTCCAGCCTGGAGCTCCCACAACAGGGAGGCGTGAACATTGTGCATCTGGCTGCCATCAATGACACTGAAGAGTGATCAGAGGAAAAATAAACGTCTGGCCTCAAGTAAGAGGTCCCCTTCACCTTGAATAACAGAGACTGCAGTTCCACCTTTCCAAACAACCATCTACCGAATGGCAGTGCTAAAGGAAGACTAATTACCAGCTTATCTATGCAAAGATCTAATAGAATATATAAATGAGCTTGTCTCCTCTCTCATCACCTTAGTGGCTACGTCTTTTTTCCCCAGCTGTGGGAATGCCAGAAATAAACTTCCACTATCTGGGAAAACACCCTCATTTCTGTCTATTACACAAAGCCAGGCCAGGGCATTCAAAATGGATCTCAAAAGCCTCAATTATTCCGGGTCACTAATACATGCAGTATATACAAAATGCAGGTCACACAAACCCACACAACATGCAATTGAGATGTTTGCACTAGGGTTTGGATAAGCACATACAAGCAAACTTTACATGAATCGGCCAATGGACTCCACTCCAGTGACAAATATGTATAGGTCTGGTTGCAGCTGTAGATTTACAAAACGTGGGATGCTGCCATCACCACTCTATGTACTAAACCCACTGTCTGTACACTGAGGACAAGCTTGGTGTGCGGTCCTTCCCCTCTCATGTTTCAGGACACATACAGGACCTCATTCATGTGAACGAACAAGCCTCAGCCCCTGTGCAAACACTAGTGAGTGAAGCCTCAGTCCCTGTGCAAACTACTGTGAGTGTTGGGCCAAAAATGCAAAACCAGGATATCATATATAGGCATTCAGGGCAGGGGAACACAACTGTACACCTTGCAGGGGGCATTCCTGTCCCAACACCCTACCTTATATCTCAGGTATCTTGAAGCCTGTGTGGTCCCTTAAGTTGTGCACCTGATAGAGCAGAGATTTCATCTAATGATTTTGATGACAAAAAGAAATGATTATGACAACTTTTACACAAACAATGACCAATGTGTGTTGAGTTCCATGTTTTTGGAAATGACAAATAAATAATTCAGAATATCTGCATCGTACAAGCATGCAGAAGAAAATAATGTTGATACCATTTATTTACTTAATTTCAATAGATGTGGTTATTAAACAAGTGCTATTGGGTGTAATACTGATGATTTTGAATGTGATAATAATAAGACTAAAGAAAATATATGTATAGTAGATCGACTTTCATTTGAAAGGTATGATATCATTATTTCATGTTGTAACGTGCACCGAAAATGACAAAAGAAAAGTAGGTGTTACACGAGTATGCTTAAAAGTGCCTGCATAAAACCTCTTTAACATATGTTTCATATATGTAATTGTTGAATAACACTCAAACGATAAGGTTAATATGCATTTTCCAATATGCATAATATTGACACAAAATGTTGTGGTGCACGTACATAACCGGGCACACACAAGCAGACACCCGGCTGCTTCGCACTGGCATAGGAACTTGCGATCACTACACCCAGGGGTAAGGCACTACCCCAACTACTGACAACAAAGGTGTTGCCTGCAAAGACCATTCCCACCCCCACTCTCAAAAGCAATCAGACTCCTGTAATTGGCACACCAAAGCAGAGTACACACTGCCTCCAGCGTATGGACGCCTCACAGTGTTGGCACAGATGGCAGCCGGTAGGGCCAGTAACTTGGTGCATAACATGGCTGCGCTCTGGGTGAGCGACAAACTGACGGAGAGACGTGTTTGGTATTCTGATGTAAGTCCCCACATCGAGACAACGCTGGGAGGGAGCTAAGCAGTGGAACTTTGTGCGGATGTGTGGCGTCCCTACTACCCTGAAGGGAGTCATACACTTACAACGCTCTGGGCCATTGACTTGCACCGAACTGACTACATCCCTGGATATTCTTGGAAGTCACTCCTCCTTTGGGATCGGCACCCTTCTTCCCTCTTTCAGGAGTTAGCCTTGCTTCTAGGTGCACCAGGTCAAATGAACAGCTTTTCACAGAAAGGGGTAGACTCAGGTGATTTCTCCTCACCTCCGGGAAGCTGCTGCCAGGCCAACACCAGCTCTGGTGCTACAAAGTTGTGTAAGTACTCAACAGAGCACTTCCTTCCTTGGTGATAAAGAATATGGAACTGGAGGTACAAGTGGATCAGTGAGTCACACAATTTATTCAGTAAAGAGCAGATATGAGATGTGGCTGTGACATGAGATGCGGGCCCACTGTCTGCACTTTCAGAACTAGTTTGGGTTGTTTATCTTTTCAAGGGTCCTTTCCAGGCACATCATTTGTGTGGAGTGATGTTCCTCACATCAGGGTGGTCTCCAGCCTGGAGCTCCCACAACAGGGAGGCGTGAACATTGTGCATCTGGCTGCCATCAATGACACTGAAGAGTGATCAGAGGAAAAATAAACGTCTGGCCTCAAGTAAGAGGTCCCCTTCACCTTGAATAACAGAGACTGCAGTTCCACCTTTCCAAACAACCATCTACCGAATGGCAGTGCTAAAGGAAGACTAATTACCAGCTTATCTATGCAAAGATCCAATAGAATATATAAATGAGCTTGTCTCCTCTCTCATCACCTTAGTGGCTACGTCTTTTTTCCCCAGCTGTGGGAATGCCAGAAATAAACTTCCACTATCTGGGAAAACACCCTCATTTCTGTCTATTACACAAAGCCAGGCCAGGGCATTCAAAATGGATCTCAAAAGCCTCAATTATTCCGGGTCACTAATACATGCAGTATATACAAAATGCAGGTCACACAAACCCACACAACATGCAATTGAGATGTTTGCACTAGGGTTTGGATAAGCACATACAAGCAAACTTTACATGAATCGGCCAATGGACTCCACTCCAGTGACAAATATGTATAGGTCTGGTTGCAGCTGTAGATTTACAAAACGTGGGATGCTGCCATCACCACTCTATGTACTAAACCCACTGTCTGTACACTGAGGACAAGCTTGGTGTGCAGTCCTTCCCCTCTCATGTTTCAGGACACATACAGGACCTCATTCATGTGAACGAACAAGCCTCAGCCCCTGTGCAAACACTAGTGAGTGAAGCCTCAGTCCCTGTGCAAACTACTGTGAGTGTTGGGCCAAAAATGCGAAACCAGGATATCATATATAGGCATTCGGGGCAGGGGAACACAACTGTACACCTTGCAGGGGGCATTCCTGTCCCAACACCCTACCTTATATCTCAGGTATCTTGAAGCCTGT
This sequence comes from Lissotriton helveticus, assembly GCF_964261635.1. Classification (NCBI taxonomy): domain Eukaryota; kingdom Metazoa; phylum Chordata; class Amphibia; order Caudata; family Salamandridae; genus Lissotriton; species Lissotriton helveticus. The sequence continues at coordinate 769,509,415 of NC_136059.1, forward strand.
GTGGTCCCTTAAGTTGTGCACCTGATAGAGCAGAGATTTCATCTAATGATTTTGATGACAAAAAGAAATGATTATGACAACTTTTACACAAACAATGACCAATGTGTGTTGAGTTCCATGTTTTTGGAAATGACAAATAAATAATTCAGAATATCTGCATCGTACAAGCATGCAGAAGAAAATAATGTTGATACCATTTATTTACTTAATTTCAATAGATGTGGTTATTAAACAAGTGCTATTGGGTATAATACTGATGATTTTGAATGTGATAATAATAAGACTAAAGAAAATATATGTATAGTAGATCGACTTTCATTTGAAAAGTATGATATCATTATTTCATGTTATAACGTGCACCGAAAATGACAAAAGAAAAGTAGGTGTTACACGAGTATGCTTAAAAGTGCCTGCATAAAACCTCTTTAACATATGTTTCATATATGTAATTGTTGAATAACACTCAAACGATAAGGTTAATATGCATTTTCCAATATGCATAATATTGACACAAAATGTTGTGGTGCACGTACATAACCGGGCACACACAAGCAGACACCCGGCTGCTTCGCACTGGCATAGGAACTTGCGATCACTACACCCAGGGGTAAGGCACTACCCCAACTACTGACAACAAAGGTGTTGCCTGCAAAGACCATTCCCACCCCCACTCTCAAAAGCAATCAGACTCCTGTAATTGGCACACCAAAGCAGAGTACACACTGCCTCCAGCGTATGGACGCCTCACAGTGTTGGCACAGATGGCAGCCGGTAGGGCCAGTAACTTGGTGCATAACATGGCTGCGCTCTGGGTGAGCGACAAACTGACGGAGAGACGTGTTTGGTATTCTGATGTAAGTCCCCACATCGAGACAACGCTGGGAGGAAGCTAAGCAGTGGAACTTTGTGCGGATGTGTGGCGTCCCTACTACCCTGAAGGGAGTCATACACTTACAACGCTCTGGGCCATTGACTTGCACCGAACTGACTACATCCCTGGATATTCTTGGAAGTCACTCCTCCTTTGGGATCGGCACCCTTCTTCCCTCTTTCAGGAGTTAGCCTTGCTTCTAGGTGCACCAGGTCAAATGAACAGCTTTTCACAGAAAGGGGTAGACTCAGGTGATTTCTCCTCACCTCCGGGAAGCTGCTGCCAGGCCAACACCAGCTCTGGTGCTACAAAGTTGTGTAAGTACTCAACAGAGCACTTCCTTCCTTGGTGATAAAGAATATGGAACTGGAGGTACAAGTGGATCAGTGAGTCACACAATTTATTCAGTAAAGAGCAGATATGAGATGTGGCTGTGACATGAGATGCGGGCCCACTGTCTGCACTTTCAGAACTAGTTTGGGTTGTTTATCTTTTCAAGGGTCCTTTCCAGGCACATCATTTGTGTGGAGTGATGTTCCTCACATCAGGGTGGTCTCCAGCCTGGAGCTCCCACAACAGGGAGGCGTGAACATTGTGCATCTGGCTGCCATCAATGACACTGAAGAGTGATCAGAGGAAAAATAAACGTCTGGCCTCAAGTAAGAGGTCCCCTTCACCTTGAATAACAGAGACTGCAGTTCCACCTTTCCAAACAACCATCTACCGAATGGCAGTGCTAAAGGAAGACTAATTACCAGCTTATCTATGCAAAGATCTAATAGAATATATAAATGAGCTTGTCTCCTCTCTCATCACCTTAGTGGCTACGTCTTTTTTCCCCAGCTGTGGGAATGCCAGAAATAAACTTCCACTATCTGGGAAAACACCCTCATTTCTGTCTATTACACAAAGCCAGGCCAGGGCATTCAAAATGGATCTCAAAAGCCTCAATTATTCCGGGTCACTAATACATGCAGTATATACAAAATGCAGGTCACACAAACCCACACAACATGCAATTGAGATGTTTGCACTAGGGTTTGGATAAGCGCATACAAGCAAACTTTACATGAATCGGCCAATGGACTCCACTCCAGTGACAAATATGTATAGGTCTGGTTGCAGCTGTAGATTTACAAAACGTGGGATGCTGCCATCACCACTCTATGTACTAAACCCACTGTCTGTACACTGAGGACAAGCTTGGTGTGCGGTCCTTCCCCTCTCATGTTTCAGGACACATACAGGACCTCATTCATGTGAACGAACAAGCCTCAGCCCCTGTGCAAACACTAGTGAGTGAAGCCTCAGTCCCTGTGCAAACTACTGTGAGTGTTGGGCCAAAAATGCGAAACCAGGATATCATATATAGGCATTCGGGGCAGGGGAACACAACTGTACACCTTGCAGGGGGCATTCCTGTCCCAACACCCTACCTTATATCTCAGGTATCTTGAAGCCTGTGTGGTCCCTTAAGTTGTGCACCTGATAGAGCAGAGATTTCATCTAATGATTTTGATGACAAAAAGAAATGATTATGACAACTTTTACACAAACAATGACCAATGTGTGTTGAGTTCCATGTTTTTGGAAATGACAAATAAATAATTCAAAATATCTGCATCGTACAAGCATGCAGAAGAAAATAATGTTGATACCATTTATTTACTTAATTTCAATAGATGTGGTTATTAAACAAGTGCTATTGGGTATAATACTGATGATTTTGAATGTGATAATAATAAGACTAAAGAAAATATATGTATAGTAGATCGACTTTCATTTGAAAAGTATGATATCATTATTTCATTTTATAACGTGCACCGAAAATGACAAAAGAAAAGTAGGTGTTACACGAGTATGCTTAAAAGTGCCTGCATAAAACCTCTTTAACATATGTTTCATATATGTAATTGTTGAATAACACTCAAACGATAAGGTTAATATGCATTTTCCAATATGCATAATATTGACACAAAATGTTGTGGTGCACGTACATAACCGGGCACACACAAGCAGACACCCGGCTGCTTCGCACTGGCATAGGAACTTGCGATCACTACACCCAGGGGTAAGGCACTACCCCAACTACTGACAACAAAGGTGTTGCCTGCAAAGACCATTCCCACCCCCACTCTCAAGAGCAATCAGACTCCTGTAATTGGCACACCAAAGCAGAGTACACACTGCCTCCAGCGTATGGACGCCTCACAGTGTTGGCACAGATGGCAGCCGGTAGGGCCAGTAACTTGGTGCATAACATGGCTGCGCTCTGGGTGAGCGACAAACTGACGGAGAGACGTGTTTGGTATTCTGATGTAAGTCCCCACATCGAGACAACGCTGGGAGGGAGCTAAGCAGTGGAACTTTGTGCGGATGTGTGGCGTCCCTACTACCCTGAAGGGAGTCATACACTTACAACGCTCTGGGCCATTGACTTGCACCGAACTGACTACAGCGTGCACACCCTACTACTAAAAATCAATGCAGCAATAGTTTTAGCGAATACCTCTTCAAACAATAATATGGAGCGCCAAAGAGGGAAGCTACAGGAAGTTGCTTCAAACACCGCCCAAACCCTGGAAGATCTGGAACATACCACTACTTTGCTGTCGCTCAGTTGCGTGCCGCCTACTAATGAGGAAGGCCCAATGAATAAACTGGACTTAATCCCACAAGAAGTCAGGGAATCCAGGAAGGTCATTGAGCAACAAGTCAGCGCCCTCACGACCGGTCTCACATTGTTCAAGGCAGGTCACGCCAAGCTGGCAGATAAGGTGAAAACTAATACCCTTGAGCTGGAGGAGATGACCCCACAGCATAAACAGCACACAACACAGCTGCAACATATACAAAAAAAGTTACCAGCCTTCTAGACCATGTTGAAGACGCGGAAGGGAGAGCGAGACGGAACAATATTAGCGTCATAGGCCTACCACAAAGAAGCAAAGGACCTGATGCGGCTCGATACATGAAGCAATGATTTTGAGACAACATCACCTCAGCGGGAATCTCAGAACAATTCTGCATGGAAAGGGTGCACAGGATACCTACCGGCCGGCCAAAACCAGGTGCCCATCCTCGGCCTCTCATAGTCAGGATGTTGAACTACAGAGATCGGGACACTTTACTCCAGAAGGCAAGAGATCTTTAACAGATCAGATTCGAGAGCTGTCGAATATCTTTGTACACGGACTATACACTTCTAGTGCAACATCAAAGATCTCCTTTCATGGCTGTCAAGAAGAAATTGCAAGACATCAGCTGAAATATGCACTGTTATTCCTGGCACGATTAAAAATAATATATGAGCAAAAAACATATTTTTCCGAGAGTCCGGAGGACGTGGAGGAATGGTTAGAGGTGATGGAACCGTCTAAATTAACGGGAGCCACCTCCCAAAGCTCATTTAGTAGTTCAAGACGCGCTGGGGATGCAGGCCGCCGCCGCGTCCGGAAGACGAACAGTAAGATGCAGCCGCCAAATCCGACGCCACAACAATTGAACCAGAGCAAGAAACAGGCACTCGAGACAGCCTCTGCCTTTAGAAACAGTACACACACTGTGGATACAGCCTCCTCAGACAACAAGAACAGATCGGACTCTGATGGCAGCATAGCCCTGTTCCCTACTGTGACGCCGCAGACAGCAGATGGTTCAATCCGATTAAGAAACAATAGACACAGCTGGCTCCGAAGCAAGAACTCAAAGTAGTTCACATATCCTTTCCTTTGTAACTTAAAATGGCGTAACTCAGTATTATCTCTTAAGGCCGGGCTCCCTTAGAGCTCAAACGCATGCAGTAGTGTCAGCATGAGTGGCACTGGCGATGACCCCCTATTTACGAATGCACATTATGCACATAACACGGTTTTACAGGTTATGTTGGGTTGTTTGGTCCGGAGTAGTTCCTCAACCGGGCCTATTATTGGGTGTTACGGGGAGGGTATTGGTCCTGGAGTAACCGCTGGACTTTATAGAATCAGTGGCTCCCATTCACCACAGACACAACTGGGGCTCATCCCTACATTGCTATGCTTACGCCTAATACATATAATTTAATATCATGGAACATTCGAGGCCTAGGATCCATACAAAAAAGACACAAGGTGCATGCATAGTTACTTAGACGTAAGGCACAGCTAGTATATCTGCAGGAATCTCACATCACAGATCAGGAATCGGTGAAACTCCACAAGAAATGTAGAGGTCAGATTTTCTCCACCAATTACTCCGGATTTGCAAGAGGAGTCACAGTGTGGATCAGACATGGGGTACCCTTCATGACATTAAAACAAACAGTGGACAAACAGGATAGATACATTATTATACGAGGGACGTTAGATGGTCAACACGTTGTCCTTGGCAATATTTATGCCCAAAACTTTGAGCACAATAGATTCTTGTCCAACCTTAATCTGGCACTGGCGGGTTGGGAGATGCATCCATGGATCATAGGAAGGGACTGCAATGCGGTAATTGATGTCAAATTAGACCGCTCTCACTTCCCATTGCATGGAACAGAAGTGACTAAACAGGCAAAGGCTCTTTGCTAGTGGACAGACCCTGTTGGTTCGGGGCCTGTGCGACGTGTGGAGACTGCGTCACCCAACGCACAGAGAATATCCCTACTATTCCTCGGTCCACCTACTGCACACAAGAATCGATAGAATCTACTACTCTAGAACAATGGCAATGCAAATGACACACGCTACTTATTTGGCCAAGGCTTTCTCAGACCATAACTCATTGGAAATAACTGTGAATTGGTGTACAGTCCCTACTCCAGTACCCACCAGGAGAATATGGCCACAAATGCTAGAAGATGCGGTGTTCCGCACTACAATAGCTGAAACAATCACACACTACTTCTCAGAGATAGCAACAGCGCATCCACCATTTTGATCGAATGGGATGCCTTTAAGGCAGTTATACGGGGTAAGGCATTTAGTGCGATAGTGGGTGCCAGACAGGAGGTGCACAAAATCCTCATAGACAAAGAGAACAAAATTAATATATTGGAACGAGAAGCCATGCATGACACGACAAACAGGGCCCATTGCAAGAAATACATATCTAACACGCAGACCTATTAGAGTCCCTTAGAATCATCGACTACCAAAGAAGCACGCTGAAGCTGACAAATCCGGGACACTACTGGCCAAATTACTATGGGATAACCCCCCCCTACCCCATCATTAATGAAGTCATCACCCCCATGGGCGTTACAGTTACCACCAAACATGACATAAATGACGCCTTTAGACACTACTACGCTGCATTATATAGCAAACCTGATATAGCAGAAAGTACTAAGATTGACAAATTCCTGTCTGCCCTACTATGTCCAGAATAGACTGCAATGGCCCAGAAAGAGCTAATATGCCCCATTACTAAATATGAAATCAAAATTGCAATAAAAGGACTACCGCGCAACAAAACCCCTGGGTTGGACGGGCTCCCGGCCGAATTTTATGACACATACGCGGAAACCCTCGTCCCTCAACTGGAAACCCTATATAATAAAGCACTACAGTGGGTAGCTTAACCCTTTCCACAGCGCAGGCGCTGGTGGTCTCACTCCTGAAACCAGGCAGAGATCCCACAGATATGTTAGTATACCACTCACTGTCTTTACTAGCGACGGAGTATAAAATACTCAGCAAGGTACTAGCAAATAGGTTTTTCACAAATTTAAATAAGCTTATAAATACAGACCAAAATGGTTTCCTTCCAGCCTGTAGCACATCATTAAATATCAGATGACTACATCATTTAATGTTGACCGCCCCAGAAAACCATGAATCTGCACGATGTATAGCATTGGACCTGTGACAAGCGGTTGACACGCTAAAATGGGACTACATGTTTAAGGCACTAGGGAAGTTTGGTTTGCCCACAGAATACCTCAAATGGCTAAGTTTACTATACGAAGCCCCTACTGCTAGAGACCATACGGGGGGACACATTTCAGCCGAGTACTCGATACATAGGGGTACACGGCAGGGGTGCCCGCTGTCACCACTCTTATTCACCCTTGCCCTAGAACTCTTAGCACTTAAACTACGTGCAGAGGCACATCGACTCGGTCTACAGATCGGTGCCACAACGCACTTATTCTCCACCTATACGGATGATATCATACTCTATGTAGGGAACTCCAGGATACCCTGGATCCTATCCCTGATATCTTTTGGAGATTTAAGCAGATATCGGGCTTGGCTATCAATGCAATGAAGTCACATGCCTTTTTCTTTCGGGAGGTTGTACACCCTATGGAAATCACGTTTGGGTCCTATACAATCCCAGTAGCGCAACACACATTCGAGTACTTGAGAATACAAGTATACCGGGTGCACGCAGATATGCTAGAGGGGAATCTTATTAAAGCGATCAGATCCATACGCTCGAGTATCGCCTTCTGGATATATAGTTATAGGCCAGGCGGCCATACCCAAAATGGTAGTTCTCCCACGTCTGATGTATTATTTTGCCAATTTGCCAATTTTAATACCACATACCACCTTTAAACTCTTGAATACCATGCTTACAGATCTTATATGGGGGACAGGGCGACGCAGAATAAGCCTTAAAAAGCTACAATTCAAAACCTGACAGAGGAGGCCTGGGGGTCCCTGACCTTAAAGCATACTACTATGCGTGCCAACTGCAGTGGCTATCTTATTGAACTGCTGGCCATAACTTACACGAAATAGGATATTGCACACAAGATATAGATCAGGGTACCCTACATACGGTGTTACTACCTCGTAGCAAACCCCCCAAAAGCTGCCGCCAGTAATACACACAGCAATACAGCGCTGGAAAGCGATGCTACAAGACACGTCCCCGCACCCTCCATACGCCGGAAACATTCCGCTGTAGGGGATTCTATTGGCTACTGGAAGAATAACACAGGGTAGAATCACAGCCTGGCTTAAAGAGGGGATTAGCACGGTGAATGATGTATTCAATAACAGGATACTCATGGACCACAACAACTTTGTGAAGGAAACAGGGGCGCCCGATCACTTATATTTATTACATGCTGCTCTGCTGCAATATGTTAAAACACAATGGCCCCCTCAATGACATGAACCCCCTACACACGAGTTGGTCAAGGCGTTAAACTATATGAGCAGAGGAGGACATCTCATCAGGTGGCTTTATGTGGGAATACTTGCACATGCTGCGATAGAACTCACTACACTACAAAACACTTGGGCTGATGATATAGGGCGGGACCTGTCGGACAAAGAATGGGCAGTAATAATGGAATACCCTAAGAAACAATTAAACCGTATGTTCCCACACACACAACATCATTGCCCCAGATGTCAATCAGAAGAAGCCGATTTGATACAATCTATGGGTGTGCCCCCGCATACGAGGGTTCTTGGATTCTATCAGATAACATACACGGGCAGTTACACAAAGAGAAATAGGAAATACTGTAGAGGAATGTATTTTGGGGCTACATAAAAGATTGTACTAAATAGATTCACAAGGCTGGCCCTGATACTAGCAAAACGAGTTATCACTATGCGCTGAAAATCAATGAAACAACCCATCGAACATAGTTGGCACGGTGAGCTGGTTCGATGTGTCAGTGCCGAAAGCACTGCAATGTGAAGATAGGAAGCCGGAGGTGTGCGTAAAATCCCAATAGCATTAGAGTGGGACACCAAGCTGGAAGCCCTTAAAAACCTTGATTTGGACCTTAGTACTAATAATCCTGTCTCACACTCGCAATAACTGGAAAGTCTATTTTGAACGATATGCACATGTACTGTAAAGTTGGCCTAAAATGCAAAGGTATTGTTCTTCAAACACTGACATGGTTTATGTGGTGATGGTTTTTGAGCTGTGACTAAGCAATTACAAACATGTGTTTCTCCAGGACAGACGGGAGGGGGGGGGGGGGGGAACGAGGAGGGTTAAGTTGGTAACAGGCTACGGTACATCCAGTTACGTTGTTGTCACACTGGTCCAGATACGGAACAAAGCTGTTGATTGTTTCAGTAGCCAGATTGTTAACACAATCAATACCAAACATGAAATATGATTGTATGCTAAACTATCTCAATCTGGGAAATTGCTACCTGAATTTTGTTTTTCTTTCTTGTACCACAAAATGTACCTAAGCACTGTGCCCGTTTAAAGAAAAATTAGCAAAATGTGTTTAGAAAAAATGTGTTTTCTTTTTAAATTAATATGCCTGTCTCCCTATTAATGTGTTATTCACAATTTAACATAATCTTGTCATACATTAGCCATATTTCATGTAGGTCTCATCTTTTACTCTCCCTTTTCTAGTGAAGTCATAGACTGAATATTCCGAAGCACATGGGAAAATTCACTAAACTTGCAAATCCTATTTTAAATGATAACTGTTTCTTTTAACACCCTTTTGGACTGAACAGTGTGATTGTAACAAATATTGCTACACTCTAGAACAGATGCATGGGAAAGTGGCACAAGAGAACTTTAAAGTTTCTTTCTAAATGTCCCATTGTTTGATGTATCCTATGCCTACACGATTTAAGGAAGCTGCAAAATGTATTTATTAAAATTTCCAGGATTTTACCTTCTTTCTTGCTAGATCACGCTTATCTCATTTTGGACTGACCAATGTAATTGAGTGGTCTGACATTTTTTGGTGATGCCAGGGGGTATCACCCTGGAAACTTATGGAGTATAATTGCTCAAATCTTAAGAAAACCGCGCAGCAGTTTTAGCTTGGACATTTGAGGGCAGAAGCAACTTGTGACTTAACACTGCGATTTGCTGCCAACCGGTGTGCTCGCGCAGATTGAACCTTTTCGGCTGAAGGGGTTACTTCATGTTTCTGTGACCTAACTATATGACTATCCAGCTGCAAGATTTGCATTATTAAAATCAACAAATACATACCTAAATATTAACGATTTAAAAATATTCATCTGCTTTCTATTCCCTTTGATAGTCATACACCCAAGAAGATATTTATATCAATTTCTATGAAAATATATTTAATTATCAATATATAATGACTGAGCAACAAGAAGAGTACAATTCACCTCTAATTTTTGTCAAGTTAGTTGGTTGTTTGACTGCTTGTGAAAATCCTAAACATCACCCTCTAAAGCTTTGGCAGTGATTACCGTTTGTCCTGTAACTGGTTATGCGTTTTCTCTACCTTCTTGTTATGAAAAATGTAATGATGCATTTAAGAAGAGAAAAGCTAATGTGTTACCTCAAAATGCACAATATGTTTGTAAGAATGATTTAAATCCTGGGGCTTCTATATTTGGTAGGTGAATTTATGCACTCTCTGAATCAGAAACTGAATACCTTAAGTACTTTTCAGAGTAAATTTTGGCTAATTAGGTCACAAGACTTTCAAAGTCACCAGCTGCAATTCCATTTTTGCTCTATACACAGAAAGAGAAAATAGAAATTGTATGGAGAACCCTTAATAAATTCCCTGGGAAGAGCATGTGATTTGTTTGATCACATGCAAAGTTATTCACAAAGCTAGACAATTCTTATTATCTACCCGAAAATTCTTATCATCCTTTCATAAAGTTTTAGATTTAGATTGCTGTCCTGATGAGCTGGAACTGGCTACTTGGAACTTTGCTGAACTTTCCAGAGGTTCTGGATGAGGCTCAACTAGTCTTTTATTTCCTATCGACACATACACTGTATGAGTCCGAATCTGCCTCAGCAGAGGAAGATTTTCCTGATTATCTTACATATTCTCCCTGAATCTCAGAGGCTTTGTATATTTCATTACATTTCTTTACTAATTTATTATTAGAGCTGTATGCTACAGTGGCGGCTCCTGCCCACTGCTCAAAAGGAAAAATAAAATTATACTAACTTATTGTTAGTATCATTGTATTTTCCCTATTGCAAGATGTGGTGGAGGGCGGGGCTGGCCAGAGCAGGGGAGGAGTAGTGTGCTCTCCCTATGTGCGCATGAACTATTTGGGCCGACCAAACAGTTTATGAACAATTTGCATGTTGCTAAAAGGCTGCATTACACAGCCTGGTCAGGAACATGCACAGGCTCCCTGTTCCAGTCTGAGTGCTAATCCACAGCGCTCAGACCAATCACAAAGCTGCATTGTAGCATTGTGATTGGCTCAAGGGCAAGGGAGCCTGTCTGCCCAGGTGCTTTCTGCTGCCTCCGGTCGGGACAGGCAGATGAAGAGGACAAGGACGGAAGAGAGGCGGCGACCAGCCATTAAAGGTAAGTCCTTTTAAAAAAAATTACATTCCCCCCACACCCAACCCCCAACCGGTAGCAGGCGCTACTGGTATGCTATCTTAATTTTAAATGATAATGTTCCTTATCCTATCAATGAATAAGTAAACTGTTAAATTGAAACTGAATTCTGCTGATTCTGTCTCATCATTCCTTGTGTGTAAATCATTTGGTTAAAGTCACTCATAGTCATTGGGAATATTTCTGACTGAAATATAATTGGGCTGGGGATACATTTTTTTTAAAAAACATTTATTTATTGCTTTTCTTCTTATACATCGTACTTTACAGTCTTTAGGATTAACAGGTACAGACATTTGTATACATTAGATATTCATCTTTCTTGTCTCTCATTTTTTACATGTTCGGGGATATGGCTTGGGTCATTCATATTACAACATCCTGGTATGCCTAGATTATTCTAATTGGTTACAATCACATGTCTCTTGAGGCATTACATTAATTGTAAGATTAGACCATTTACTACAAAGTATGCATAGCATCCATTTGCATACTCTAGAGGGGAACAACGTTATTCATATGGGGTATATCCCTTAGTATTTCAGCGAGTTTTCTGGGTCCTGCTCATCACAACATAGTCGGAGATTTTTTTGTAAGAGGGAAGGAATCCGGAATATTATCAGTGTCAAGGTTCCTTATCAGAGTGTGTGTCAGACATTGTCTCCACTTCCAGCTCCAGGAGATAGCTCTGGAGAGGTCCCCATATGTCCCTGGGTCTAGATGCCCAGGGGAGGGTTTCGGCATAAACGGTAATCTGTTTGGGCTGAGGATACAATTACTCTATTTCTGGTCCTCATTGGGTAATTACTCACAGCTACAACTGGGGGTCTCTAGTTGGCACAGGTAGGTACTTGTGACAAATAGGGACCCTGGCCTCTAGTCAGGGTATGGGGGACAGTGGCGTCACTAGGGTTGGTGTCACCCGGTGCGGGTAACTCATGGTGTCACCCCCTCACGACTCACCGCATGGACCTCCTCCCCTCCGAGTCCGCCAGTGGACACAGTTGGCAAGTAACGTTTGTAAATGTAGGTCCTATATTTACAAAGGCCATAGAGAATAATTGAATTCAACAAGGTCGGAGGTAAAAGATTTTTCACACAACTGCACAAATTGTAGGTGTGAATCTATGATGCCTACAATTTAGTAGGTGCGAGTCTGCATTGCTTTGGAGCGACTTATACTAGAAATGAGTATGTTGGTGACAGTGCCTAGGAAAAAACTTTAGTGATCTAAGAACAGCAGAGTGCCCTGGGGGATAGAATGGGACGAGGGGGCATCAACTCAGTGCTCAAAGACCTCCATGTCCTGAGGTTGCATTAGCAAGCTATCCATTAACAAGTGACAGGGAGCAGAGGGCCACAGGGTGCTCCAATGATGAAATTGTGGTGCCAAATATCTGTACCATCTAATAGCAGAGATATGAGAGGGGAAGCAGCCGAGCGGAGACCACTGTGTCTGCCCGCAGTGACTTCTAAGAGTCCTGAGGATGGAGACTGGCAGCCAGAGAGGGCAGCATGGGACAGGGAGGGTCAGCCAGAGAGAGGGCAGAGTGGGACAGGGAGGGTCAGAGAGGGCAGAGTGGGACAGGGAGGGCCAGCCGGAGAGGGCAGAGTGGGACAGGGAGGGCCAGCCTGAGAGGGCAGAGTGGGACAGGGAGGGCCAGCCGGAGAGGGCAGAGTGGGACAGGGAGGGCCAGCCTGAGAGGGCAGAGTGGGACAGGGAGGGCCAGCCTGAGAGGGCAGAGTGGAACAGGGAGGGCCAGCCAGAGAGGGCAGGATGGGACAGGGAGGGCCTGCCAGAGAGGGCAGAGTGGGACAGGGAGGGTCACCCAGAGAGGGCAGAGTGGGACAGGGAGGGTCACCCAGAGAGGGCAGGTTGTACACAGTAAAATCAATATGGACGACTTCTTTTAAGAACAGCAGGCTTGGCTCGGGGCTGCAGATATTGTTTTAAAGATAATTTACTGATGAATCATAACGCTGAGAAGGCGGTGCGAGGTAATGTTCGCCCACAGAAAACACAGAGCAACTCCACACAGCTTCCTGCATCCCCCGGGCTTCGATGAGCTATATACATTCCAATGTATTACAATAATCCCTCCTTGGTTTATTTATTTATTTATGCGTTTTTATATAGCGCAGACTTTACCCGAAGATGTCAGAGCACTTCACAAAAGGAACAGTAATGATACATGAGGAGAAAATTACAAGTGAACAAATTACAACAGCAAACATTAAATTACATGAGGCAAAAGTGACAAATGTGAGAAAACAAAATACAAGAGGTAGCAAACGGTACAATTATAGGAAGAAAAGTGACACGTGTGCAGGTTACAAAGGTGTACAAAGGTATACAAAGTACAAGTAGCGGTATAATACTGCAAAAAGAGCCAAGGTGCAATCCGTCCTGGAGGAGTGAAGGCACCCCGCCCACAGCTAGAAACCTGAACTATCAGTCCACAGAGAAACACTGATCACCCCCCAAGAGAGATTCCAAGGCAAGCGAAAGCCTTCCAGGCGCTAGGGAGAGCAAACAATGGTGGGACTCTCACTGTCTGCAAAGTTTACACAGTGGCCATAGGGCATCATTCTGAGCACCCAGCTAACCATAAATAGCTTGGCCCCTTGATGTATAAGATATTAAAACATCCATCTACTATAGCTCACATTTGTAACTATGCAGGCCTTATCGATTGTAACTGTGAGCTTTAAATATTCGAGTTATTTACTTTACATACATTCAACCTGGTGTTCTGACTCAATTGGTTTCCCCTAGCAGGACTTCATGCAGAGTGCAGGGCAACTGAGCCTGCATCAATCTAGAACAATTTTCAATACTCAAGTTCCCAAAAAGTGAAATCATTCAGATGTTCACCAGGCTAGAGTGCTTTCTTCGTGCTGCATATTCTTTGAGTACTAGACTGATTTTGAGTTTGGAGGATGGGTACTCTATTATAAGCTTGATTGATAACCCATCCACCTTATTACAAGTAAATTCACCAAACTCTACAGCAGGCCCTAAATTCTTGGCCTTAACTTGAAAAAAGCTGTTTTTGAGGGACCTTTGTAGGCCGATAAGGTTGAGGTATTTCTTAGGCCTAGGGGAAGGATGTTCATTCTAGGCATGATCAAAAGGGCAACAGGAATGTTTTTCTTGGTTTGACTTTTAGGACAATTGGGACTGTTTGGTCATTTGTAAGTATTGAAATCCTTTTTGACAGTGTTTATTAACCTTTGGTGTTTTCAATAGCACCGGTCGTGATATGAGCGTTGAATGTGAAGACTCATGCGGCGCTACTCGGAAAAAAAAATGTTCATGACAAGAAAATGAAATGCATTGGACATATTCCAAGAAGAATTTGAGACTAAAATAGCAAATGAATTCAAATTGTGCTGTTAAAATGTCTGAATAACAGTTTTGAAATTACAATAATATAAAATATACTATAAAGGGTATGGGTTGGTAAACGCAAACGGGCTGTGAGTCGCTTATGTGCTATGTAAGAGTTAGCTGCCACAAAAAGGTGATTTGTTATGAAAATATCAAGGAAATCTTAAGAATAAGTTCAACTACACAGTAAAAACATGAGGAATTCTTCTAGACTACGTTCAGTTGTTAAGTGTTTTCTAAATTATTTCTTTTGCAAACCACTGTGCAAATTTAAGCAGTGCTCTTGTTTTGATTTTTTACGTCGAGGGCGTTTTTCAGTAGCAATAATGAGCGCCATTACTCACTGCCTTTAGCATAACGCATACTGCAATATTTATAACAGGCAACGGCATGACAGGGAAAAGAAGTCTTCCCATTGCACGCGCTGATTTCGACTGCATCTGGTTGCTATTTTGCAAACTTCAATGCATAGCAGGCCAGTAATAGTGCACTTGATAGCATGTTCAACATCAGATGTAATTGTTTCCGCTGTGGGGTGTGAAGTTTTACGTCTTTCTGTTTTCTATCCAACAAAACAAACAGCCACGGAGCTGAATGCTTGTTCATTTAATGTGTATGGTGCTGCTTTCACACTCTGAGTTATTTGACAAATAAACTCCAAGCAATTTGAGAACCTCGTAAGTTTAGTGGACCCGGAAAAACCTTAAGCAATTCTAAAATTCCTCCAGACTCTGAAAGTGGGGAAGTGAAATGGAAGACTTATATGCATTGGGTATCTGATGCATGAACGTCATATTAATATAGGACTAGAGGATAACATGTCTCAGCGCGCGATCCCTTCATACAAAACATCCTGCAGGCCCTGACTTTGCAACTAGACTTGAATGACAAAACAACAACTAAGCGAGGACATAGCGCTTAGAGATCCCTGCTGTTAGTAAGCGCTATTTGTATGTTATGAGATGAGGAGGATGATGGTGATGAAACATGCGTATGCTTATTTTAATGCGATTTCACTGACTGGTCAGTGAAAGAAGTTACGCTGACTATTGAATATCTGATATGAGATGGGATTATCGCTGTAGTTGTGACATCTTTGTCTCTCATTCGCTTTAAGGTCTGAGAGACCAGAGTGCAATTACCATGAATGTGTTTTCACTTCGGATCTGCCATGGCTCTAGCTAAGAAAGTAAATGGATTCTGGCATGTGCTGATGCTGATAATTGTGTATGTGTTCGTCCGAGTCTCTCATTTCAATACCTGTTCTCGCAGAGACAGACTGAAAGTAAACGGGGGCTTTCAGAGCTTCCCTGGCTGGGAGACCGCCAGACAGTCTCGGAGCCAAGCTGCAGCCAGGTCCGTGAAAGGAGAGCAGGATCTTAATTTTCAGTTTTTAATAGAGCAGCTTTGCTGAAAAAAGAAAGTTTACCAAAAACACTTACACGGACACCAGGCTCTCCTTTTCTCTAAACTCCACTGTGGTGGTGGCTACGCCCCTACCGTAGGGGCTGCTGGATATCGCCCTCAGCACTCCCCTGCCGAGACTGTCTAGCGCGTGGTGGTGATGGACGTGGCGCACGTCAGAGAGGACTCTGTGCAGCGCGGGGGCTGTCCCAGGGCCGTCATTGGTAGTGTGATGAGATTGACGGCCCTGGGACCCACAAACTGGGTACGCCGCCGCCGTGCATCACACCATCATCACTACAGTGCGTGCGTGGCGTGCGTGCACTGGAGTATTTCATTAATTTGTTGCTTGCTTGCAGGCAGATTGGTGTCACCCCTTGACGATGGTGTCACCCGGTGCGGTCCGCACCCCCCCCGCACCCCCCTAGTGACGCCGCTGATGGGGGATACACTCTTTAGATAACCCCTGCTCACCCCCTTGGTAGCTTGGCACGAGCAGACAGGTTTATCAAAGGCAATGTGTAAAGTATTTGTACCAACACTCACAGTAACATAGTGAAAACATCACAAATGTGCTCCACATCAGTTTAGAAAAATAGGGTTATTTAATCTAAACTAAACAAGACCAAAACGATAAAAATCCAACATACACAGTTCAAGAATATGGTTTTAAATGAGTTCTTAAGGTTGCGTTAAAATAATCCACAGTTGTTTAACGTTTTAGCCAACAGTACCTTTAGATGTGACAAAAGTTCCAAGTGAAAGCTGTAGCGTTGAAATGCAAGTGATGCGTCACTCCTGAGACCCGGGGGAGGTGATGCGACAACCCCACTGGACGCAGTGGGCGTGTTGCGGTGACTCTGGTCTGTATGGGGAGGGTTGCGATACCTTGCGTGGATTCCGGTGCACAGGTTTCGATGGAAGCGGCTCGCAAAAGGTACGATGCGGCGATCTTCGGGGCTGCGACGATCTCCGGTGCGGGGACGATGCGCGGCTCAGCGTCGATCTTCTCCTCTTGCAGCCCCTCAATGCAATGGCTCTGCGACGACTTTCGCACTGACGTGATGCGGTCCGCAAGCAAGCGCTGCGGCGAATTCACCCAGTGACGATAGGCTCTGGGACGATACTCGCAGCGATGGTAATATTCCCGCACCGAACTGGTGCGTCCCGCAAACGAAGGATGCGACGACTCTGGCAGCGGCAACAGGCGCTGTGACGATCTCGGCTTTTGTAGCGGCTGGAATTTCCTCGCACTGTCGGGGATGCGCTCCGCAAGCGAGCATTGCGTTAAAACTTGCAGAAAGTCTTTAAAATCTTGATTTCCAGCTTCCCCACACAGGTCCAACTTCCAGAGGCACCACAACTGGCCCAAGCACTCTAGGAAGGACAGAACTCTCTCAGCAGAGTTCAAGGAAGCTGGGGGTGAAGTCCTATGTTCCTGGGACTTCTTAACAGGGAGCCAGCTCTTCTCAGGCCCTTGGAGATTCCTTCAAGCAAAGGGACACAGCACAACGCAACATCCTTCCCCTCTCCTTGGCAGCAAAGCAACTGCAGGTCAGTCCAGCAAAGCAACAGCAGGACAGTCTTCCTTCTTCAGTCTTCCAGTTTTCTCCTTGGCAGAGGTTCCTTCTTGATTCCAGGATGACCTAAAGTTCAGTGGTCTGGGGTTCTGTACTTATACCCCAAAAAGTCTTTGTTCCCTTTGTGTAGGAGGGCTCTGAGCCCGGTCCAAACCAGATCTGGAGCACTCTGTTTACATGACTCCTTCTTTCCTTTCACAGTGCAGAGCAGAGACATCAGACGCCCCACAGGAGGTGGAGCCAGCATTGTGGAGGGAAAGCACAGCCTGGAGCACTTTGTTGACATGATTCCTTCTCTCCTTTCACAGTGCAGGGCAGAGACATCAGACGCACCACAGGGGGGGTGGAGCCAGCACTATAAGGGGCAGGCACAGTCCTATTCAGGCCCCAGGTGCAACTCCTCCCTCCCATCTAGATGCAAATCTCTCTATTCACCACTGGGCGGACTCATTCTGTCTCCTGGAATCCCCTAGTCCTATCACTCACAAACCAGACAGTCAATTCACAAACAGCCAAAGGCACACAGAAAGGTCAGACAAGAAAGCAGCCACTTTCTAAAAGTGCTGTTTTCAAACACAGGATTCAAAAAACATCCTTCCTAAAAGATGGGTTATTAAATTCTGAGTTCAGGGATACCAGACTTTTATTTTCTATCTTGCTCCTATGGGAAGATATGCAGGTAAACATTATACACAGCATTCCCTATTATAGCCTATGGGCAACATAGCCTTACAATAGTGAAAAACGAAAATGGCTGCAATTCACTACCAGAGCATGTCAGCTGCACTAGTACATGCTCTACCTTTCACATACACTGCACCCTGCCCAAGGGGGTACCTTGGGCCTTCCATAGGGGTGACCAATGTGTACAGAAAGTGAAGGGTTAGGCCTGGTCAGTGGAGACACTAACCAGGAGGACATGGCAGTTCACAGACTGCACAAAGGCACTGCGGTGGCAGGCCTGAGACACCATTTTAGGGCTACTCATGTGGGTGGCACAATCAGTGCTGCAGGCCCACTAGTAGCATTTGTATCACCAGCCCTGGCACACTCAGTGCACTTTACTAGGGACTTCTTGGTGATACAAATATGCCAATCATGGACAACCAATTACAATAACAATTTACACAGAGCATATGCACTTTAGCACTGATCAGCAGTGGTAACGTGCCCAGACTCCTATTGCCAACAACCACAGGTCAGGAAAAACAAGGGAGGAAGAAGCAAAAAGTTTGGGGATAACCCTGCAAAAAGGGCCATTTCCAACACTCACCCAGCGAATATCCAGTCCCTTTCAGCCCAGAACAAGATCCATCATAGGACAAACTTTGTGTAATAGGATGGTAGAGGTCAGGGATATCTTAGATGAAAAGTGCTATTTGATTAAGAGCGCCCAGTACACACTGCAGCACACCACTCATGGCTTCATCTTCTTGATTAATGTTGAGGACAAACTGCTACCAAACATATTAGTATCATAGCTGGTGAGATTGATACATAGACTAGTTCACCGTGACCAAAATTACTTCATGTCCAGTACACACATAAGGCACTGTCTCTGGAGGGTACAGCTGGACCTGACCAGTATCCATGAGATGAGACCTGTGCTGGTTGATAGAGAGAAAGCAAATGACTCAGTTGCTAGGGTGTTTTTGGCAAGTCCTCGACAATATGAACTTGAGACCTAGGTTTGCTGCATGGATACATCTCCCTTACACCCATGGGCATATTTATGAGTGCTTTGCATCAAGCTTGCACCAGCAACGTCGTACATGCACGACGCAAATCTCTACGACAGATTTAAGAAGCCCAACAAAGCCACTTTGTATGGCTCTGAGTGGCTTCATAAATCTGGAGTAAGGCAACGAATCACAAATCGATGCATTTATTTACTCTGCCCTGAGTGGGCATTCCATAAGCGTTTTGGTGGGTGTTCCTACGCAACTCCCATGCATTTTGATGCATTCTTAGTTTACAAGGACTTGTAAACCTGGGAATGTGCCAAAATCTTGTGCCTTCCCAGGGGAGGCGTAACAAGGAGAAATATCTTTATTTCTCCTTTTTCATGCCTCTTTCTATGTGTCCTGTATTCTGCAGCACACATAGAAAGAGGAAAAATCCTCACAAGATTATTTGCGTGAAGGGAGGAGCCCCTTCCTGCACAAAAACAATCCTACCTACAACACAGGCACCCTTGCAACACGGTCAAGGGTCAATGCATCGGCGCTAGGCTGTCAAAATGGCACCAGCACAAGGGGAGAGGACAGGAATGTGCCATATTGGATAAATACAGCACATTTCTACTCTTGCCCTGTGAAGCAGGGCAGTGCAGCAACGTGACTTGCTTTCTTGCCCTGCATCACAAGGGTCATAAATAAGGCCCTCAGTTCTGGGCCCATCTTAAGGTCAATGGACTATTGTCTAATCCATTTCCCATCAAATGGAGCAGTGGTTAGACCTGCCCCATCTCCCTTAAATTCGCCCTATCATTGAATTCCTTGCGGTATGGGTCAGGAAGGATGCTTTAGTACATGAATTCTTATGGGACTGGATCTGGAGGATCAAATCTCCCTTTATGCAGAGATATGCTACTGTATCTTAGGAATCCAAAGTGGACTTGGCAAAGGCTAAGAAAACCTTTTGACTTTTATGGAAAGGTCTCTGAAGTAAGAGTCAACAAGGGGACCTGTATTAGTCACCCTTACCCCTAAGGAAGAAAATTGTACAACTCCTCCCACAAATCAAAATACAGTGAGGTCCATTTAAATACTGGGGTGTGCACATTACTCCTGACCCTGTATTCTGTTTGGAAACTTAACCTGATTCTGCTTCTGACTAAGCTCCAATAAAATACTGATGGATGGGGTACCCTCCCTATCTGCACAATGGGGAGATTTTTTCGTGTAAGAATTATCGTTCTCTTCATGTTTTTATTTATAATGCAAAACTCTCCACTACAAATTCCTGCATGTATTTTCATGGTGACCAAGTCCATAAAGAGATCGCTCATATGGTTTAGCAAGATTCCCCGGATAACATGAGACAAATGTATCCCATCCCTATTTGATGGCAGCCTCAGAATGGCAGATACGAGGTTGTGTTTTTGGGCATCCCTTCCACCAGTGATTAATCACTAGATATTTTGTGATAGGGATGACACCGTTGTTCACCTAGAGCTAGAATCAATCCAGTGTTTAGGCAGAATAGGACACGTTACAACGCAAAAATTTACAACGCATGCCTTTCCAACTTGGTTTTTACATCGCAACATCCAACACAACGCATGATTTTAAACGCATGCCATCACAAGTCATTTGTAGAAACTACATTTACAAAGCATTCCATTACAATGCATACCATTACAACGCATATCATTACAACGCATAATACTTATAGGGGAACAGTAGGGTAAGTGTTGGATATTGTAGGGGTAAAAATGACTATTCCCACTCCAGTGAGTGCAACAGTAGGGTAAGTGTGGAGAAGTGTGGCTCAATGGTTAGAGCGGCAGACCCTGATGCAGAGGTCTAGCCTGGGACCAGGGTTCAATTCCCGCCTCGGCGGGTCTTGGGCTCAATTTCTTCGGACCTGATAATTCTCGCCTCAGTGCCTTTTCTAATCATGGGTCCCACTCTGCAACTCTGGGCAATAGCTTGCTTAATCTCCACAACGGCGCCAACAACGCTAGGATGCCTGGCTTCACCTTGGGGGTGCCCAGGAGTGGGCACCTCACAGGTAAAAGCCAGGAAGGGTTCCACAGCGGTATGCGTACAAGCGCCGAGATACCCTCATGGGTCGATTTGTGCCCTATACAAGTACTACTACATTACATTACATAGTGTAAGGGTAAAGATTTCTATTCCCACTCCAGTGAGTGCAACAGTAGGGTAAGTGTTGGATAGTGTAGGGATAAAAATTACTATTCCCCATTACTTACCTTATAATGCGTTGTAATGGCATGCGTTGTAGTGACATGCATTGTAATGGCATGCGTTGTAGTGACATCCATTGTAATGGCTGCGTTGTAATGGCATGTGATGTAAAGGCAGTTGTGTTTTAATGACTGTGTTGTAAATGTAGTGCGTTGTAATGACTGCGTTGTAATGGTTGTTGCCCGTTTAGGCATGGTGCTAGGATCCCTGATCCAAGCTTGTCCAGTACTCCTTCTAGAATGCGTGCTGACCGGTCAGTGACATGCCCAAATGTCACAGCAATGAACAACAACTTGGATAGGGGCGTCATTTCGCCCCCACCGATCGCACTGCAAGTTTGCGCTATTCCGGCGCCACTTTATTTCACCTTCCTTTCCATTAATTTGTCAGTTTGTCCCGTTTATTCCTTCTATTTAACCTTTTCTTTGTGTCACTTAAACTCCTGTATAAATCCACGTACGGAATGCTATTTTCAAAGTTTCCCATGTTTCAAGTTTTGCCGATCCGGTCCTTCTACAAGAACACAAACTGATGCAAGATTTGTTACAGGCAGCGTTTATTAAAATACCCAATGCATTTCAGGCTGTAGAAGCCTTTCTTCAGGGGTAGCTACAATTGAAAAAAACATTTAACCATTACCATACAGCATAATACTTAAATCATAAAAATGTTATAATTATTCAAACCATATTATATATCCATTTCTTTTCTGTATTGTAAAACCCCTTTTGTTCCCATGATATAAACCCCTTTAAAAAACAGCTTGTGATGTGCCTTGCCACTTACTACTAACTCGTATTCCTCATACCAAACTCATCCATACACATTGCCACTATTAAACCTCTCCTCCCTCCCTACTTATCCACCCCTTTCACTATACTGATATTACCCTCTCAACTGATCTTTCTAAAGTTCAACAACAATAAAGGTTAACTTTACGCCATTTCACAAAGCTGCCGTGCGCCGTTAAAATCCCTCCATCCTTATCTTCATAGCCAAAACCATCTTAACTGGTGCCCTTTCCTCCGATTTTCAAACCAACTTCCAACCCACTCCTGTTCCTCCTATTCTTACTGTTGTTCTGATTGGCCCATACATCAAACCGTCCCCACTAACGTTGTTTCTAAATTACATGCACTGCATTTCCCATAATGCAGTGGTTTCTTCCAACCTCATCCTGGAAACAAATATCTTTTTTCAGTTTTCACAATGTCCTTTGTTCAACGTTCGAAAATATGATAAATAATTTAAAGCAAACACATTTAAGACGTTATCATTCTCAACTAAATAATGAAAATGTTTAAAAAAACCCTTGTCAATCAACTTCAACGCCAACTTGTTTGCCGAATCATGAGGTTAGTCCGTACTTGTGAATCATAGCAAGGCTTTTAACTTGTTTTTTCTTCTGCCATTTCTACTGTCGGGTGCTATCCCAAAATGGGCTGGGTTCATTCATAAACATTTTGGTGTTGGGATGCACACCTGTTAAACCTGAGTTATCCAAGCTTGTCCAGTACTCCTTCTAGAATGCGTGCTGACCGGTGAGTGACATGCCCAAATGTCACAGCAATGAACAACAACTTGGATAGGGGCGTCATTTCGCCCCCACCGATCGCACAGCAAATTTGCGATATTCTGGCGCCACTTTATTTCACCTTCCTTTCCATTAATTTGTCAGTTTGTCCCGTTTATTCCTTCTATTTAAACTTTTCTTTGTGTCACTTAAACTCCTGTATAAATCCAAGTACGGATTGCTATTTTCAAAGTTTCCCATGTTTCAAGTTGTGCCGACCCAGGCCTTCTACAAGAACACAAACTGATGCAAGATTTGTTACAGGCAGCGTTTATCTTGTTGTATATTTGTCAGCGTGCGTAATACTTCTCTTCTCCTCCCCGCCATTCAAGATGCAGTCCGGCGGCGAAGAGAAGTAGGTGTCCTGACGCGGCGTCCCCAGTATTGAAGATTATTTCAAAGGGAGACCCCCCACCCCCGAGATCACGATGTGCTATTACGCACGCTGACTAATATACAACGAAAACTAGCAATTGTATGTATCTTAAACGCATGCATTTATAAGTAGCAGCGTTCACTTTATTTTCCTTATTTCTAATTTCCTATTAAGGTTCATACAGGAGTGGCAAACACAGGGCTGGTCCCTGTGTGGTCCTGAGGAAGAGCTAGGGGAAGCTCGAAACATGTCGACCACACACTGATTCCCTTCTCATTATAGATTGGTACACAGTGTTAACCCCGTTTTTAACCATACCTACCTAGGAGCTGTAATAAAATAGTTGAGGCCCACTAGCACGGTATTTTTAATCACTAAACACCCACTCCACCACACATTGCACCACACATAGTCATCCACAAAAAAGTGCTCCTACGTAACTCCGCAAGTCACAGCACGCCCCAGTTCGTAGAGAGCTGGGATGGCCCCAATGATGAAGCATGTCACCATGGGGAAACCCTGGTGAGTGAGGGGACTCAAGAAAGAATTATTTTTTCTTTCAGTCTCTTTTCTGACCATATTGGCCAGGAGCCACAGTGATAAGCCAGGTCTAAGAACCCGATACTTTGGGTTTATGTCTTAATTGTGAAAAGAGACATTGCCTGCTAGTGTCTGCTTAGGCCTCGTTATTTCTCTCAGAGAGGGGCTGCATGGAATGGATAGATGTGAACAATTGGAATTTGAAGTATATTATATTCGAGGCTCCAATTTAGTATGAGAAAATATGGTAACCCTGCCACCGGCTGTTTGAGCATGTTTAGTAATATACTAACAACAAGCGGATTAAATGGAGTCCTACAGGAGGAAGGAGGGAGAGCGATAACTCAAGTGGTCAATGCAATTTTGAGATGACTTCCATATTACTGAATTATTCACCAACAAATATGTGGTGTGTGTGCTACACCAACTGAATATGCTTTGTAACTTAAATTCCACTCTATTGGAAAACAAAGACAATGTTATTAAAAAAACTACTGGTACTTATCTTCTCTTTTGTCCCCCCACCTTCTTTGGGCCTGTGAACAGACAGCTTTAGCTTTCTGGACAACTCATTTAATTTAATTTCATAATCTTTATTTCGGTACATTAGTACCATAAAAGATGCATCGACAACCACATACATATATACGAAAAACATCATCAACATGGTTAAAAAAAGTGTCAAGCAAAAGTAAAGTGCAATTCGAGCAAGAAAGCGGAGACACTTACGGGGGCATTTGTCATTACATTAAAAACCTTATTAAATAATTTAAAAAAAATTATAAAGGCATATACAATTTAAAAATGAATTCTTTAAAACAGTTCTGGATGGAATAAATCATAGGCTTCAAGTCCAAATATTTCTATTAGAATTTCAGGCCAGATTTAGCTCTTATATAGTTTGTAGCTAACATAAATCTGCTAATCCCAAAGACAATAATCTGACTAGTATCATTTTTTAAGATCCTTCCTGCCTCTTTATATGATCTTATGCCTATATTTAGACAGAGTGGTCTAATACATTTCTTTCTAGGTGCCACGTATGCAGAACAGAAGAACAAAACATGACAGTCATCTTCTCTCGCTCTACTGGAACATAAACTGCATGTACCATTGCTATTAACGGACCACTTTGCTACACTTGCATTTATCCTTAAAATGCCATATCTATATTTTATATACAGTGTCTTAGCAAGTGGTGGACGAACCTCATCAAGAAAGGATTCATACTGTGCAGTATCTTTAAATGTGAGGAACGTAGTCGTTATTGATCCATACGTTCTTCCGTTCAACACATTCTGTTCTTGATAAGCCCAAAATGATAATTTCA
This sequence comes from Lissotriton helveticus, assembly GCF_964261635.1. Classification (NCBI taxonomy): domain Eukaryota; kingdom Metazoa; phylum Chordata; class Amphibia; order Caudata; family Salamandridae; genus Lissotriton; species Lissotriton helveticus. The sequence goes on from NC_136059.1 coordinate 769,534,685, forward strand.
ATGTTTTCTTCGAGATTTGAGATAAGCTATACGGGTCATCCCAAAAGTGTGCTAGGCCAATCCTGATTAGCCAGGATCTAACATGTCTAAACCATAAAATATTGTTGCAACTATCCAATTCCATTACTTCTATAAATAAGCAGCTCTGGGGTCGACCATAGTCTTACCCATAGCATCAAAGGTTTCAAAATGTCATGGTAGTCAGTACGCTTTAGGTTTAAATCTAACCCAAGTGGTATTGAAGGTGTACTAACAGGTAGTCTTAACACAGTGCTCTAAGGAACTTATTTTCGCCAATTTCAAATACTTTATTACACACGGGTCCCCACAATTCTGCCCCGTACAGAGCACCAGATTGAGCTTTAAATTTAAAAACCTCTAATGCTGGCGAAATTGCTTTACAAAGACTTTTACCATGCCTTTTCAGAGTAGGCAACATATTTTGCACGAGTATTATTTTGCTTCTTTCTATCTGGGTTTTCCACGACAAATTAGAGTCCAAGGCAACACCCAGATAACTAAAACTCTTAACGTGTTCTAGTTTGTGGCCGTTTAAAAACAATGTTTCCTTAAAATTTTTATGAGGGTTGATCGCCGTGTATTTTGTTTTCTTAGTAATAATTTCAAGGCCCTTTTTGCTGCAATATGTCTGGAATTTGTCTAATAGATTTTGTAGGCCCCATTGGTGTTTGAAAAATGAGTATAGTGCTGTCAGAGAAAAGGAGGGCTGGGACCCTTTCGCCCCCCAATTTTGGAGAGTCGTTAATACAATCCTCCAAATAAACTGGTATATCGTTGACGAACAATGAAAACAGTGTGGGGGCCAAGACGCATCCTTGTCGAACCCCTCTCTTTATCGGTATTGAACCAGTTAACTCCCCGCCAGGGCCCCACCTAACCTTGGCATAATTGTTTTCATGTAGCCTTATAATTTGCTCTAATAGATTGGCTGGAAGCCCTTGATGTCTAAGCGTTTCCCATAAGGTTTTTCGGGGAATTAAATCGAAGGCAGCTCGAAGATCAACAAAAGCTACATATAAATGGCCTTTTCTTAATGTGACGTACTTCCAGCATAAGAAGCAAAACCGCAGGACTTGGTCTATGGTACTTATTTTGGCTCTAAACCCTGCTTGAAACTTTGGAAGCACCCCTTTGTCCTCCATCCAAATATTTATTCGATTTAAAATATGCCTTGCATAAATCTTCTTTAAGATGTCTACTAGACTAATTGGGTGATAGTTTGCAGGATCATTTCTATCGCCCTTTTTAAAAATTGTGACGACTTCCGCCCCCTCCATTTCTCCGGAAAATCTTCACCCCAGCTAAGGCATTGCATAAACAATTTATATAAGGAGCCCAAACACTAGTATCATGTTTGTAAAGGTCTCCCGGGATTTTATCTAATCCAGGAGCCTTCCCATTTTACTAGATTAATGGCTAATTCCGTCTCTTGTAAATGGAAAACTAATTTATCCCCGCTTGCAATCCACAGAGACTCCGCCACAAATGGGGCCGAGTCCTCCTCAGGGGCTTCATATAACTTGGTGAAGTGCTCAATCCAGGTAGTCTTATCGAGAAAGACTTCCCTAGATCCTGTTTCTTTCTTATTTCCTTTTGCAACTATTTTCCAAAACAGCATGTGATCCCTGCTTTTAGCCGCCATTAACATATTGGACCAAATCTCTTCATCCCAAGTTGCTTTTGCCTTTTCTTGTAACTTCCTGTATTTAAGCCTGGCCTCTTTTACTACCACCATGTTGTTATTTTTTACTGCCTGCACTAGGTCGCCCTTTGCGGTGCGACATTCTTTGTTGTACCAGGTTTTCCCTACCCACTGCAACCTACTAGCTCTACCAATCACTGTTGTTTTTTTTGTTACCAACGGGATAAGCTCTTTAAAGAACCCCATATGCAGATCCAAGAATGTTTTATTGCCAACTTGGCCGGCCACATACGGCCCAAAAAGTTTGGCAAGGGTACTATAAACATTAGTCAGCACATCATTGTGCTCCAGAATGTACGCCCATTTAACTGAGCGGCGATTATTACTGACTAAAATGTCATCTGGGCTAGTATGTATCATACTTCCATTATCCGAAACACTATGCATTAACCTACTTTGAAGACGAAGCTCAAGCGGACGGTGATCGCTTTCTGTTCTCGGTATGATTTCCATATCTACAGCGTACGCCCAAATATCCAGGGATAGAATAATATAGTCAATTTTAATCTGGCACTTACTTCTGAAGAAGGTTGAGGCCTTAGGGCTATCAGATAATAAACGTCCATTACATGCCCTTAAGCCATGACCAAATGTTACCTTCATAATTTGAAGAGCCAGAGTAGTGCATGGGACATTCCCACCGCTATTCATTATGGGTATCTTGTTGACCCTATCTTCTTCGTCAAAAATAATATCAAGCCCAGTAATAGGTTCATAGTTACAGTTAAAGTCACCACCTAGTACTATGCTTGACCCCACGTCTAATGCATTTAAAAGTGAGTCAAGCTTCTCTATTATTGGAGATTCCCTATGTGCTGGACACGGCCTATTGTAGACATTATATAAATAAAGAACCCTTTTGTCTTTATTAACTATTTTAATTCCGAGGATGTCTAAAGAGTCAGTACTTAGTTGTCTAGTATTAATATCAATCGTCACCTTCACCCAGATTACAAAGCCACCAGAAGCCCTACCTCTCGCGGAAGGGAATCAATGTGGAAGGTTTTGTACCCTACTCTATGAGGGGTTTTTATGGCCCAGGTTTCCTGGAGAATACAGATATCACTTGAATCAATGTAAATATTCCATTCGGGGTCACAAAAATTCCTACCTAGACCCGCTATATTCCAGGATATCATTTTTATTTCCGCAACTGGCTCGGGGCCGATAACACTTGGGAGAATATCTCTTGTCAGGTTTTCGATGTCCTTAACACCCTGTGCTCGTAAGTTAACCTCTTCTATTGATGTCCCTGGGGGAGGGTGGTGGATTTCATATGTACGATGCTCACAGCCAGCTAATAATAATTCGCAATGAGCCTTTTCCCCTTTTTGATTACAGTTTGCAAGTGCGTCCCCACAATTCTATTCCTTTTGTATCAAGTAGATACAGTCAATCAACAGCCTCAAGAGAAGCTAGTTCTTGAAACCTGTTGGTGGTTTGGGGTAGGGCAAGATTTCCTAGAGTATGAATCGGTCTCATTGCAGCAGGTTTGTAAATATAACCCAACGGTAAGGCGTGTATACTTGTACTTTGAGTTGCATCTCCTCATACACTTTCAGGAGCTTACGAACAGTGTGGGGTATCTAAAGTTTACAACAATACAATCCCCTTGAATATATTTTGGTGAATCACCCACCCACCCCACCCTACACACCATTAAGATTTCATTCAACTTGTGGGGGTTAAACTTTTTATACTTGGACAGCCAATTAACAACTTTGTTCCAAGATTGTCCTAGGATTCCCTCTGGTCTCTTCTTAGGACTGGAACACCCACTAAAACAAGTACGTAGGGAGAAGCAGCCGGGGGTAGGTTTGGAATTATCTAAACTGGGGATCAGGTCAGTGGCCTTTGGACTATGCATGACTACATTCGCACTACCATTGTCCACATGATTTACTCTATCGACAGGCCGCGCTATGATGTTATGATGTTATTTTGACGCGTACAGTCCCCCAGTCCCTCTAAACTTCTACCTGCCCCAGAATGGGTCTCAGGTGTGAATCTGGGTTGCTTTAGGGTTAAATCTTCATTTGCCTTCTTAATTTCCTTATATGCTGTCCTCAAATCAGATTTTAAACTGGCTCCCTCTTCCACTATCCTATTACCATCTTCAATTAAGGTACTCAGCTTGGCTATAGTTAGATTTAACTCATTAATTTTACTATCAAAAGATCTGATGCTCCGGATCAGATGTAACGACAACAACACGCCCCTTTATGATCTGCGGCCTTAATCCAATACACACAAGGAAACACTTTGACAGTACCTTAATGGCGTTGCTTTCAAAGATCCAAGAGAGGTGGCCCAGCCCAGCCTCCTCCGGCCTCGGATGGCCGCAGACGGCCCCGCCCTTGTCCCGGGCTTGTCCCGGCAAGCGCCCGCGCACGTCCCGTGAAGCGGGGACCGCGCACAGTGATATAGGCGTCGGCGGGAGGGACACAGGTGTTGGTTGTTGCGAGGCTCCTGGTCCTTGGAGTCCCGCTTCTCTCCCTCTATGGTGGCAAAGCAAGAAAGTGGCTGGAAACTGCTGCGAGCTCCACCCCAACTCATGCGATTGATCCCGGTGGGGGAGGCAGACCTGATGCAGTCATGACAGGAAGTGATATGCGCGTAAACAGCCTCGGAGTTTCCCCAGTGATCGAAAATAACATAGAGAGGGATGAGGTAATGGGCGTCCACAGGGGGGGGCAAGGAGGGGCACTTGCCCCCCCCTGGATAGCCGGTCCGTCCGGTGCGGGGCGTACTGGGGGTGATGTGGATGGTGCAACTACGGCAGCCGGGCGCCATTATTTTTTGTAACGCTGGCACTCCTGCAGTGTTGGGTCTGACGCAGGAGGCATCTCGGAGCTGCGATAAGAATGCCTGGTGCTCAGTGCTCCGATTCCCAAAGGCAGCATGTCAATAGAAAACATGGTTGATTACTGTCTTTAATATATAATATTGCAGACTTTCGGATGCTACCGAATGGAAAACTTTGCAGCAAAAGTTTGGCATGAGTTGAATGTAATGCGTGAAATTAGAACATATTTGGAAGGTTCCGCTATTTTAGTTTTGGCATAGCCAGACTGCACCCCAGGGGCACAGCATGAGCGCCCCTCACTTGTACAGAAATGCTTAAGTCCAGCCACGCAACGCCCATTGGGATCAAAGGGCTTCAGCCCCCCCCCGTCTTGTGTGGCAGCCCGGGATGAGACAGCTCCCCGGGCACACACACAGCCGCACCTGAGTACTTCACAGGCCTTTAAAAGACCATTCGCTTGTAAGTGAGGCTTTGTTGTTTTTTCACCCCTTCTAGAGCCCCTGCATCTCCACTCTAACTATAGCTGGAAGAGTCACCCCCCCCCGAAATATTTTCTTAGCCCTCCCGCCCCCCTCGAAATTTGCCTCTAGTTGCGCACCTGCTCAAGTCTGACTGTGAGAGATATGAAAGACAGCTCAGAAGGCTCAGTATGTGAGGGGGGCCACGTGTATCTTGTAGAACTCAGATTTTTATAAATGCTTGATAAAGTGACTGCCACTAAGGCACTCATTATGAACTGGACTGACGTTGGTGCAGATATACCGGGTGCCGGAATCTATATCACCATCTGGTATCTCCACATGAAAGTCCAACTATTGCAAGTTTTTTTCTGCCGAAATAGGGAATGAATGTTCGGACCCTGTCACCCTGAGTTACCAGGTGCTTAACTGAGAAGTTTTAAAACCACTGACACTTTGCAAAGTGTCAGCGGGAGACGGAGTACCTACGCGGTCTTGGGGCTGAGGCAGGGGGTGGGGCAGAGGTGCTTGTGCCTGTCTAGGTAGAGCTTTGCTCCCCCCATAAAGCTGTAGGGGTTGGGTTGCCTGCAGCCCATGTCCTGCAGGACTGGTGTTACCGGGCTTGGAACCATGGGGTTTGGAGGTTTCAAATTCGATCATTCCCCCTTAGTTATCGCTCCAATTAAAGTATCCCAACTAGTAATGAGAATCTTAATGGGGTAAGAAAACGTTTTGTTGAATCACAAACAGTAGTAAATTCATGCTGTTGTGCGCAATATCACACTGCCTTCCTGTGAATGATGTCACAATAGAGCTTCAAACCTTCACATAGATCATCAAACCAATGAACATTCTGGCATTCCTGCTGTTGCTGATTGTTAGAGGTGCTGCAGTGGGTAAACAGGAGTGCTTTTTTCTTCTAATCAGGATGTCTCCTTTAATATTACACAAACACAAAGAACAATTAGTATGGGAAATAACTTACAATCGTATTCATAAGGCTGTTAAAAAATCTGTCTTGACGGAGCCACCCCTTAGACAAATGCTGTAAAATATAACATTTTAGGAAGGGTCGAAGGTTCCTGGATGCTCAGTGAATTATGAATAGGCGTTTCCAGATTGGGCTGTATCCCACCCAAATGGGCGACATTTTTCCCATTTGTGCGGGAAAAAACTAACCTGGCGGGATGCAGAAGGTTGGGCGACATTTGCCATGTCTGCGCAAAAATAGTGGATCCTGCGGAGCCCAGAGAGAATCTGATATGATCAGGGCCGTCAATCATTCATAACCCGAATGCGCTACTTATGACGACCCTGCTTCTTGTTGTTGGCCTGCCCCCAAGAGAGAATGGACCAATAATCTTACGAGGGGCAGGCCTGTCATCATTTTTTTTTTAACTTTTCCATTTGCCTTTCTTGGTGCGGGCGCGCACCGTACTCGGAGTGCTGTGGTCTGACTGGAGCTCAGGAGAGGGAGTCATGAGTGTCAAGGCAGGGCTGGATTGCCTACCCTGCAGCCTGCTTCTGTTGCACGTGGGTGTCTCTTGGTGCCCAGCAGGTGTTTTAAGGTGAGATTATGTACAAAGTGTCCACTTTTTCTGTGCTGCTGCTGTCAGCTGCCACCTCTTCCTTTTATTCCCTCTCTTTCTGTCTCTCTCTCTCGCTCCTCCTCACTTGCTGAAACTGGTGCTTTAATAAACGTCTCTTACCCTCTGTTTCATTCTACTTTCCTTCATTTGTCCCCATGTGAAATGGACCCAAAAAAAGAAAGAAACACTTTTTGTTATAAGTGTTTTTCTTACGTATTTCTTTTCCAAAGTGATGCCTCAGGACCAAGACAAAAAACAGGTGTATAATAGGAGAAATAAATAACTGAATAACGCATTACACAGCAGTTGCAAAGTGGCCAGATTGGTTTTATTCTCATGCAAATACATTAGTGCCACTTTTACAGAGTTTGCTATTGAAGCGCTACTTTCGTTTTCTTGTCAGTCTTTGAACAATATTATTTTCCATGGTTCTGGTTGTGCACCATCCAGGAGGTTCTGCTATACCTGGTTGATGACTGGAGTGGAAAATGTTTATTGTGATCCTTATCAGCTCTTTTCCTTATTTAAGTTGATAAAATGTGTACTGCTGCTCTGTGTTCAGGGATGTGGTATTTTTAAACCATACTACTTATGTTTTGTAAAGATTTAAGCAATGGACATTGAACGAGTCCCTTCTCGCCCCTGTAGTCATGTGCTTAACATTTCAGGTAAAAACGCTAATTGATTTCTGAATAATGAGTATAAAAGTGTCAAGGTAATAACAATGTTGTTCTGCTGACATTTCACATGCTTTACTTAATCTTGCATTCCCTATGAGGGTTTGCTTTTTCCAGGATGTTGTTACTTTTGTTTTCAAGCAGCATATTACTCTAGTGCATAATTTGAATTGAGTTGTAGCCAGGTATTAAGGCAGTGCTAGTTTCTATCTGTGGGACAGTATGGTGCTCAGTGGGGGAAAAGATGTGACACTATGGCCAGAGCTGCCGAATTTAGTACTAGGGAACCAGGTGTAGCTTTTATGACCAGTCCACCAGACCACTCTCCTGAGGAAGCACATTCCCATGCTAGACCGTAGAAACCCTAGCTAGACCTTAGAAACCCTGGTGTCAGCACCTTGAAGGACTGTCCACCACAATCAATACTGAAGTTTACCTCCAGTCTTCTTGAAGGCAGGCTTATGAAGCTGCATACCCTAGAGCAATAGTGACTCTGTCACTGAAGTCACAGGTCCCTTGAGGCCAGTCCACCTAACTCATTGGTACCTCCATTGGCCTTGTTTCAGCAGGAGTATTGCAACTCACCAGGGATCGGCAATGCAGGATGGCCTTCACTTCTGCACTGAGATCTCCCTCTCTTGCTTTTCCACAGACTCTAAAGAGGAGGTGGGCATTCTTCTGTCCATGTTGAAACCTGGCTTTCCCAATGACTCGTGCTGTGTGAGAATATTACAAGGAACTTCTACTGCCAGTGTGTAGGAAATTGCCAATATTATCAATGCATGGTTCACAGCTGGACTTGTCCCCAAAGTTTGGAAATCCAGTGTTGTTAGCCCTCTGCCTTCAAAAGATGGTTTGGATGTTCCAAATGTTTATAACTATGATCTCATGCTGTCACCCACTTCGGAAAAAAAAGACAAAGCAAATAATGTCTGAACAACTTACCAACAATCTTGAAGAATCCGATGCTCTGGACACTCCTCTGTGAGTCATTGTCCAAGTAGATAGATGGGATCATTCATGGCTTTGGTACTTAATGAGTTGCTTCATTAATAATTGTTTGAGACAATGTGGCTTAGCGAGGCTGATCCTACTAGCTCTTGAATTTGACACAATCGTCCAATGTATCATCATTGAAAGGTGTGCTGATGTGGATCTCTCTAGAACCACATCAACCAGATTTAGAATTTTTTTGTTTTTTCCACCCATTTTTAGTTTTTTCCTCTGTTTCATTGTAGTTGCCAGGTCGTCTGCTATGGTGCCTCACTAGATTTTTCTCTCCCCCCTATGGGTTTCTTTGTTTATTTAAGCTCTTCGTCTTATTAGATTTTTTAAAATGTATTTATTACTTTCGCTCAATCATGTCGGAGGATGGTGATGAAGTTAAAGATTTGGCTAGCCAATTATACCTAGCTGTCCTACTTCATACCTACCTAACACACCTACCAACCCCAACTACCAACCACACTCTCCTAATATACCTATTCTTCTTACTATACATCCCATACCTAGCATATCTACCTAACATGCCTACATAGCATACCTACCATAATAACATACCTACCTAACATTCCATACCTAACCTGCAATACCTAACTTTACTCACCTACCATAACTACCAGTTTGTAATACTTAACTTACAATACCAAACCTACAATATCTATCTTATTTACTATTATACCTAACACATGGTATCTATTGCACTACCATAGACCTTTCTGACCATACCCACCATATTTAACTTACTATACCTGACCTACCTTCACCTCGGTAACCAGTATGTCTTATGCCTGCCCAGAGGTGATGGTTTTTTAAAAAAAGGGCAATTTATATTTATGTTGACTATGACAACATTGAAGGATAATCCATCAAATACTTCCCTATTAAATATCCCAATCCTCTCTTATCCTGCAAATAATGAAATCATGTGATTATACTTCTCATATACAAATCTTTTGCATTATACCACATACTATAACACAGCATCTTAAACATTAACAGGTACCTAGCACACTACTTTGCAAACACTCACATTGCCTTTTACAATATTATAAAAACGACAACATACCATAACTCCCATAATGGGTATTCTCTTGCTCAAAACATTAATAGACATATTAAGCCACAGTTTTATTAATCTCAACACTTAAAAAAGACTGCAAACATATTTTGAAAATAAATAAAAAACAAAGACCTCAGCTAACACATTTTTACTTCCACTAATCTCTTTCTGCGTTACTAATTATACAACTGTACAACCACAAGATTTGCATTATTAAACGGAACAAATGCATACCTAAATATTAACAATTTTAAAATGTTCATCTGCTTTCTATTCCCCTTGAAAGTCTTACAACGAAGAAAATATATGTATTATTATGGTTAAAATATATTTTGCTGCACTTAAATTAGCTTCACTAACAGTTGACAGAGGACTAAGGGCTTGCAATGGACGTACTACTTCTGATCCAAAAAGAGCATCTACATTTAAGAGAGGATCCCATACTAGTGCCATTGATTATGTCCTCCTAGAAGCATGATTATGATCACTCCTGGTTCATATGAAAGTGTACTTACGTCCAGATAGTGATCATAATTCTCTGAACTCAATATTAACTGGGGAATCCCTGAAAAGAAAAAAAGAATGTATGTCATACAATAGTACCGGAACCAATTGTAGCTAATAATCGCAGTTAAGATTCATGCCCAAATGTCTTGTCCAACCAAAAACTGTATTCACAGATATATGGTTTGTCTGTTGCCTTTTTAACAAATTATGGTGGGTCAAGAGAAGCAGATATTCCCATATTAGGTACACACAATTCATTTTTAATGACATTCAGAAGATGTTTACAAAGAGGTGGCCCATATGAAACCAAACTTGGCCAAATAAGTTAAGTTGTTTGACCATGCCTGTAAACAGACAAGGTGCTCTTTGAGATCGGCTGTCATGGATGGAGACAAGATTTTAATTGCTGAAGCTAGGCATAATTATAACGCTTTTTGAGCTTAGGCAAAAGGAATTTGGACGACAAAATTTGGCAAGACATGCTTGCTGCTGTTAAAATTAATTATACATCAGACTTTTTGGTGCAGAGTAGCCAAGTCTTGGTCATAAAAAGTGAAAACCTATCTCTATCACATTTCATCTGAAAGATGGGTGTCTAACGTCTCTGAATTATAACAGTAACAATTTAGGGATTAAGGCAAAACCGCCTGCACCACTATTAGAATACCACGCTTAAGTCTGTACAGAAGGTGCTAGTACCAGGAGCGTAATCCCTATACGGCCTAACAGGAAATAGAGAGAGACCTACTCCCTTAACAACATACACACAAAATATTTTAGTTAGCAAGTAGACCAATCCATATTACTAATACAAAAAATCAGTGAGTTAATTATTCACGATGCTTAGGACCAGTTTCATATGATATTATCAACTGGCTCATAGCCTTTATCATAAAAAATATATTGTAACAGAGAAATCCCTCATCTTTAAAAAAAAATACACTCAACCAGATTTTTATCTAGCACTGTAGTTTGTTTTTAAAACACGCTTTTATGAAAAGTTATCATATTCCAAAGGGCTCGCATTGGACAAACTCTATATAAGTAACATGTAGTCTTATGCCAAAGTGACAGATTATACCCCATGATTTAACCATAAAGCCTTACATTGTGGAAGCTTACTTAGTCAAAACACCTTCTTATCCTGATCACACAAGTTCATCTCATCTGTGCATAACTAATCTTGGAACAGTTGTCACCAAACATCCACAAACATAATTCAACTCTCCGCTAATTCAATCATTCATTGGATCCAAAAATATCTTGTCACCCTGATAGGTTTGGCAACAGCTTATAATGATTCCACTGTCTCATACTTTCCAAATAGCCTCTAGACAGACCCACAGGAAGTGATGATATTCATTATTGATATTTATTCCCTGATTGACAGACCTCAGTCTACAGATCCAACGTGATTCCCTTTGTCTTAAAAATATTGTCCTGTCCCCGCCCCTTGGATTCATCTCTACATGATCAATAGCATGAAATCTGATCTCCTTATGTTCAGGATGGCATTCCGAAATGTGTTGTGCCACAGGGCTACGCATGTCGCAGTGCTTGATATTTTTAACATGCTCTTGTATCCTTGTTTTCAAGTTCCTGATGCTACTACCTACATATATCAGTTTGCAATGACAAATAATCACATACACTAAACGTCTTAATTTTGTTTATGCCATATCTACAGATGGAACAATTGCCACACGTGAAAAAACCAAGTGGCTTTTCTGGCATCCAAGTATTTGTAGGAGTCTCTGGAGGTTTTATGTAGCTGGGGCTGATTAGATTTTGTATTGTGGTGCATTTCTTATATACAACCCTAGGTTGTTGAGGCACAATATCCTGTGGGATTGTATCTGACTTGAGAAGGTGCCAATTTTTTCTAAGTATATTATAGACATGGCTACTGTACAGACCATATTCAGTCACAAAAATGCACTGATTCTGATAGTCATTATCTTTTCTGTTAGTCTGTCTAATCAAAGTATCACTCCTTTAATTTTTCCTGATTTTGTTCTCAGCTTTTCGGATGTCAGTAGGATCATGGCCCCTGATTTCGAAATCCCTCATGACCTTTTTTATGCTTTTTTCAAAATTGCATTCTTCACTGCATTTCCGGCGAACACGCACCATTTCTACAAAAGGAATGGCAGCGATGGTGTTCTTGGGATGACAGCTTGCCACGTGCAGAACACTGTTGCACGAAGTGGGCTTTTTATATATATACATACGTAGTTTTTTAAGACGCACAAATTTACCTTTAAGTCCATCCGTTTTTGCTGATGGACGGGCAACACTCTTATCTGAATTAAAAAGGTCACCAAGGAGTTCCTATCTGTTATCCTCAAAATTCATGATTTGCCTCACGTTCTAAATACCCTCAATATTCTCAATAGTAAAATGATTACTGGAGTGTGCAATGCTGCCCACACAATACAACAGCAACAATTTAGGGATTAAGGCAAAACTGCCTGCACCACTATTATAAAATACCACACTTAAGTCTGTACAGAAGGTGCTAGTACCAGGAGCGTAATCCCTATACGGTCCTAACAGGGAATAGAGAGAGCCCTACTCCCTTAACAACATACACACAACATTTGGTCTGCACCCTTCAAGAGTTCAATTTATTGTTTGAATTTTGCAAAATAATGATCTTAGTAAGTACAAAGTATTTAATTGTTTTCCCAAAGAAACAGCAAACGAAGGATCTTTACTTCAATTCAGTTCATTATTCAGGTTTTCTTTTTTAAAAGGGCAGAAAGCCAGATAGCCAACGCGTTTCGTCTGTTACCAGACTTCTTCAGGGCTATACAAAATACAAAAAACATATATTTTACAAAGTGCTATTTACAAACAAATAAAGAGCAATTCATCTAAAATCAAAGAACCAGTGATAGTAAAATTGTTTTTACTTCTATTTAAGATTTTTTGGGAAAACATTCTAAAGAGACATTTATGTCATTGTAGACCTCAACCATTATGTTTTTGAAATAATAAGTTCAGAGAGGTACTTGAAACTATACATAGTGACAATATTTCACATATTCTCATGATGTCTATATCGTTTATTCGAGACAGTTATTCTTCCCTAGAATGGAATTAATATTAAATTCAGAATCGTCCAACGAGCTTTTACAATTTCCATAATTATATAAGAGAAAGGGTTGATTTTATATACCTAGATAAACTGTATCACAATAATTTTTCAAGTACAATTCATGCCGATGGTTGTTTAACAATCTGTTGATATAATAATCCTCATTATTATGTGCATACAAGATAAATAATTACGTCATCATGCTTTAACTTCCTTAGAAAACAGGGAGTACACCTACCAAAATAATATTCCTTAAGTTGTACAATACTAAAACAATTCTAAACTATACGCAGTTTTTTTTTTCTTCTTTCTCTTACCAACGAACCTATTCAAAATTAAATTTCCGATAGTCCATGTTCTTTGTCAAGGTTTGACATCTCCAAAATATCAATAAAAGCAAACATCAGATTTTTTTACTTTACATAACTTATGCGATGTGCTTGTTATTACTATACAATATATATATTTTTTTGCCACTAGCTTACTATATATGTATTTTTCTTCTTGATTCCTGACCAAATGAAATGCTATATGTCTGTTTGATTTACACTATGTATTGTGTTGTTACACAATTTTTAATTGTGTTGTTTTTATAATATTATTAAATCGAATGCTTTTTTATATATTTATTATTCTTGGTTTCATTAATTTGCTCTCCCTTACTTGTTTGTGTTGATAATCATTTAAGATGGCCTAGGAGGGGGGGAGGAGCCAAGATGGCGACCGGAGCGGTCGTGTAGGCTCCCGGCTCCGCCAGCCCTTGAGCCCCGTCGAGCTATCCTGCCTACCATCCTGCCCGACCCATCGACTGCTCTGACGGGGGCGAAGTGCTGCTATCGCCCGTGTTCCTCCGGACTCTCAGCTCGTCCGGAAGGCTTAGATAACCTGGTGCCCGTCCCGACGCCATTGCCCCAGCGCTCCTCGCCGCTCAATACTGGACCTCGGCATAGCGGGGACGAGCAACCTGCCTGCAGAGCGCCCGCACCCTGACAGAGGCAGCTCTCCCTGGAACGTGGTCAACGGCGTCCCGAGTGCCGCGGAGCGCTACACATTGCGATCGGCACGCGACTGCAGGGACGACCACATGGCACTCCGGCTCCTTTGTTTCGTGCTGAGAGGGGACGACTCGACTCCATTGCGGGACTCACCCGAATCTGGCTGACCGCCCGTTTGCCCTAACTGCCTGAACCTGCTGACGGGGGCTCCTCACTGGCGACGCTATATTTTAACTCGCAGCAGTGGGAGACGGAGCAACTGCGGCCCCGTGTCGCACCCCCCAGGCTCCTGTGACTGGCTTGTGGTGCGCCATGGATGTCCCCGCTGACCCGTGGGACGGGGATGGCCATCCGCCATTGCCCCTTGCTTGTGATACCGTTGCTGTGCCGGGGATCGCCTTGCCTGCACCCACCGGTGTTGTGGGCGGTGGGGGCGCGCCGCCTACTCTGTCCTATGGAGATGTCCTGTTGGCCCTGTGTGAACTGCGGGCGACGCTACTGCGAGACTCCCAGGGGCTAAGTGACACGCTCGACGACATTGCCTTGGACCTGGTGCAGATTCGGAAGGGCTGCTCTCGTCAACCACTGATCGCTCCCCTGATGGTTCCTGCTAATGACACTGTGTTGCCGAGTATTTCCAGTTGGACTGAGTTTCGTTCTGCCATGACTGGCGTTTGCGGACGATCGCACACCGACTCTGCCTGTGATACATTGTTCCCACATTCGGCTGCGGCTTCATCACCTTCGCTGTTATTCCCGGAGATGGGACTGCTGTCTATTCTACTCCTGGCCCCCTCGAAAACTATTTCATCAGAGCCTCCGCCTTTCCCCCTGTTGTATCTGGTTTCTCTGAGTAATTTTGTGACTCTTTTTATTGTGACCGATACATTCGTGGATGTGTGGCGCCGTCCATTTTGTATTCGTGAGTCTACCCCCTCCTTTTTATTTCCATCTTGTTCCTTTGTTGTGGAGGGGATCGACACTCATGGAGGGTTGTGTACTGGAGGGCGTCCGAAATCGGGCCAGGGTTAGGCAGTCTCTTTGCTGTACTGTTCTCTTACCTGATGGGGGTTGGGTTTGGGATGTTGTGTGGGGGCTGTATGACCGCACGCGGAGCGCGACTTGATTTTCCAGCTGGTTGGATGTTATTGGTTATGGCTCAGCTCTCGCTCACGGTGCATCCATTCTACCATAGCACTCTTGTCTACGGCGTAGTCGGCGCTACAACGGCTATCCTGGTACCTAGTGAGCCGCCGGCTCTGTTGACTTTGTTTTGGGTGCCTGACTTGCCAGCACTGTTCGGTGGGGCGGGGGGTTGCCTGTAAAGGGTGGCGTCCATTTTATTTCTCTTTGTCTCTGCACTGCCTGGGGCGGCCATCTTAGTCTTTGTTCTGGCTGGGGCGGGTCTCGGGCGGGTACCATGGTGTGGTGATCGTTTGCGACTTATGTAGAGCTACGGGGTTCCGGGTGTTAACTTGCATTGGCCTATTTGCTGTGGTTCATAACTGTGGCGCCTTTTTGGCGCGTATCAACGCTCCAGCTCCTCACATCTATTTTGCTTCTTGTCTATCCTGACACTTTCGACTGTGATTTGGAGCTGCTCATATCCTGTTGTCTGCTCTACACGTGGGGTGGTGATTTATGGGTCCGATTCACGCTCTTGGTATACCGCATTTGTTCCCCCCTTGTTTTTTTTTTTGGCCTTTGTCTTTTTAGATTCTAATGGCGTAAGGGTCCCTATTGGCTGGGTGTCCGGGAGATCTGTTATTGTATTGGCTCCTCCCCACCTTCTTTAATGGGAGATCTGGGACTGTCCTTCCTTGCTCCCTTTATCACCTGTGAAGGTTTTTCTTTGCCTTTTCTCCTCTTCATGAGTGAGAATCTTTATTTCTTTTCGTTTCCTTTCTTTCTCTTCTCTATATTTCGGGTTCTTTAAAGGGCGACAGGCACTTTACCGGGGGGGGGTAGGCCGTAGCCTCCGGATTGTTGTAGGGTGGGGGGGTGGATTTAGTTTTTCTTCTTAGTTTCTATGGGCCTTGTTTTTTCTACCATTTCTGCGCTTTCTTGTTCTTTTTCTGCTCTGGGTCTGACAAGGGATTAGTGGGGAGTGGGTGGCACTGTAGGTGATGCGTAAATGTGTACTGATACTCCTGCTGTTTTGCATTATACTGCCATATTGTGGGGTGTTTATCTCTATTGTTGTTCTTAATTATGCTGCCTACCCATGTTGTGAAGCTAATGTATGGACTCAGCTCTTCTCGAATCTATTCTTTACTGACTTCTATTTAGATCAAATTTAAAAATTTAAACCTCATTGCTCCTTTCCTTGGCGACATATTCCCATATAGTGTAACTGCTACTAATTGATGCTATATTGTCTGATGCCGCTGGGGAACCGCATTGCTTACATTTGTGCCTACAGTATCGTGGCCGGCCTGCTGGTTGTAGGCCCGTATTTGTTCTCCTTCTCAAGCACAATAAAGGTTTTAAAAAAAAAAAAAAAAAAAAAAAAAAAAAGATGGCCTAGGAATTGTTTTTAACTTCATTTATTACAATATCATATACATTTTATTTAAAGAGAAATTAATTAAGGAAAATTTCACAGGAAATTGATATCCCAAGGGCCAAACACAGGTAAAAGTCCTAACACGACAGTAGGGACCTCCTAATTCCCACAGTAGGGGCCACTAATACGGAGTAGATATACTAGCTATGCCTTAGTACTCAATTGTTTGCGTTCTTTTTTTTGAATAAGAAGCCTCCAGTAATTTGACAGTTCATTCACTCTTAGTATTTTCAGGCAAATGGTAAACACTAAACACGAGATAAAATTCATATGACATTTAAACAAAAAGTTTAATTTAAAACGTCATTTATATAGTCCAAAACTCTACACAATACAGATAATCCCTTGCATAGAGTCTAGCCCCTATATCCACTATTGGTTTAAGTTGGTTCCACAAATGTAGACAGACGTGCATTAAAGTAAGACTCACAACGAGTATTCGAGCAAACATGGCTGCCATCTTTAAAAAAACGATCTAGTGGTGGTTGGATAGATGCACAGCTCGGGAATTAGTAAAATATCTAAACAAGTTATAAGAGTTTCTGGTGCACCGGAAGGTAACGTCGAGGGTCCCACGACGTCTATACTATAATGAGGTAGTGAGACTAGACAAGGTCTGGAATCATCCCTAACGAGCACACAATTAGTTGTCTTCTGAATAAGGAAGACTTCCGCTTGAGGTCTTGAGTTGAAAAATTCACATTAGAACAAGTTATCTTGATGATTTTTTTCCGCAAACAACTTTATATCATCAGGCAATGTCCGTTTCGAAATTACCAATGCATTTCGGGCATTTAATTCATGCCCTTCATCAGGGAGACGACACTACAAAAAATACATTGTGAATAACCATTAATGTGCGGTATAAAAACGGATAAACAAACATTTTAAAGAAACATGTGGAAAAAACTTGCACTTTAAATAACATGTTATTTAAAGTGCAAGTTTTTTCCACATGTTTCTTTAAAATGCATTGGTAATTTCGAAACGGACATTGCCTGATGATATAAAGTTGTTTGCGGAAAAAAATCATCAAGATAACTTGTTTTAATGTGAATTTTTCAACTTTAACGACAAGATGAAATAAAATGAACATTTAACAAAGACCTCAAGCGGAAGTCTTCCTTATTCAGAAGACAACTAATTGTGTGCTCGTTAGGGATGATTCCAGACCTTGTCTAGTCTCACTACCTCATCTTTAAAAAAACAACATAACATAATCCTCATCCCCACTGCAGATATGCGTAAAAGTGTAAAGCCATTACTATCTACTATTCTGCCTGTATGGCTTCAAAAGTACGCTGTCTTCATAATAATTATTCTCTACAACTTATTGACTAATGATCTAAGGTTGTCCATAAGAATAGCATTACCGCCCCCTCCGGGAAACACTCACATAAGTTTGAGATTATCCACGGCATCCATTTTGAAAGGACTCCGTGTTGCATCAAAAGAACCCCCGGATACTGCCAACATTAGTAGTTACTTTTCCCAACTACTCACAAAAGGTTACCGGGACAGATGGCGATGTGGCATCGACAAAATTATGAGAATCAAAGTGAAATTCTCGTAATAACCGACCTAGCATTATAACATACTGCCTTGCTGCCCCTACTCAGCGCAAATAGGCGTAGTCACAGTCACAGTGTGGTCGTCTGGTTCGCCCATTTAAACAAAAAAAGCCGGTGTATTTATAGGAGTATCACAGTCAATTAGTGAGCTAATTAATCAATATTCCCACTAGTTTAGATCTTATCAGTCGCATTCAAATGACGTATTATTTACTTCCAAAATGGCGCCATTTTGGAATGGTGAATATATTGATAAAAAGACAAGATGAAGTCATGGATTGCAATCTTGAAAGCTCCCATCTCTATGTGCTTGTCACACACAGAACTGTTAATTTGTCATGAACGAAAAGTAGGTCAAGTTCCCACTAATATAATTCCCGTACAACGAGATCAAATGACTTGTTATTTACATCCCAGACAGGGGCCGATTATAATCTTGTTAAGCACATCACAAAATACTTCTCAACAGACCAAACAGTCCTTTTAGCGGCACCATGTACTATCTCATTTTTCGGAGATAAACGAAGGGTCAAGTTCCCACTGACGTAATTCCCGTGCGACGCGGTCTAATGAGACATTATTCAAATCCAAATTGGGCGCAATTTTAAAGTACTAAATACCAAGTTAAACACAGTACATGCTAGCCAATTTATCGTCATGATCAACAACATCCCAATTTTTTAGTTAGCAAGTAGACCAATCCATATTACTAATACAAAAAATCAGTGAGTTTATTATTCACGATCCTTAGGATCAGTTTCATATGATATTATCTACTGGCTCATAGCCTTTATCATGAAAAATATATCGTAACAGAGAAAGCCCTCATCTTTAAAAATAATACACTCAACCAGATTTTTATCTAGCAGTGTAGTTTGTTTTTAAAACACACTTTTATGAAAAGTTATCATATTCCAAAGGGCTCACTGTGGACAAACTCTATATAAGTAACATGTAGTTTTATGCCAAAGTGACAGATTATACCCCATGGTTTAACCATAAAGCCTTACATTGTGGAAGCTTACTTAGTCAAAACACTTTCTTATCCTGATCACACAAGTTCATCTCATCTGTGCATAACTAATCTTGGAACAGTTGTCACCAAACATCCACAAACATAATTCAACTCTCCGCTAATTCAATCATTCATTGGATCCAAAAATATCTTGTCACCCTGATAGGTTTGACAGCAGCTTATAATGATTCCACTGTCTCATACTTTCCAAATAGCCTCAAGACAGACCTACAGGAAGTGATGATATTCATTATTGATATTTATTCCCTGATTGACAGACCTCAGTTTACAGATCCAACATGATTCCCTTTGTCTTAAAAATAGTGTCATGTCCCCGCCCCTTGGATTCATCTCTACATGATCAATAGCATGAAATCTGATCTCCTTATGTTCAGGATGGCATTCCGAAATGTGGTGTGCCACAGGGCTACATATGTCGCAGTGCTTGATATTTCTAACATGCTCTTGTATCCTTGTTTTCAAGTTCCTGATGCTACTACCTACATATATCATTTTGCAATGACAAATAATCACATACACTACGTGAGTAGTATTACAATTAATGAAACCCTTAATTTAATAATTTTTGGGTCCATTGTATTTAAACGTCTTGATTTGGTTTATGTCATATCTACAGATGGAACAATTGCCACACGTGAAAAAACAAGTGGCTTTTCTGGCATCCAAGTATTTGTAGGAGTCTCTGGAGGTTTTATGTAGCTGGGGCTGATTAGATGCTTTATTGTGGTGCATTTCTTATATACAACCCTAGGTTGTTTAGGCACAATATCCTGTGGGTTTGTATCTGACTTGAGAAGGTGCCAATTTTTTCTAAGTATATTATAGACATGGCTACTGTACAGACCATATTCAGTCACAAAAATGCACTGATTCTGATAGTCATTATCTTTTCTGTTCATCTGTCTAATCAAAGTATCACTCCTTTAATTTTTCCTGATTTTGTTCCCAGCTTTTCGATTGTCAGTAGGATCATAGCACCTGATTTCGAAATCCCTCATGACCTCTTTTATGCTTTTTTCAAAATTGCATTCCTCACTGCAATTCCGGCGAACACGCACCATTTCTCCAAAAGGAATGGCAGCGATGGTGTTCTTGGGATGACAGCTTGCCGCGTGCAAAACACTGTTGCACAAAGTGGGCTTTTTATACATATCACTATGGATCATACCATCCTTAGCATTTAGCAACGATTTCTTTTGTAGAGCTGTTAAACATCAATTTAATATTGCAATCATTTGAATTCAGATAGCTAAGATACTCATTAAGAGCATCCACACTACCCTTCCAAATTAAAAAAATATTGTCAATATAACAAACGTAAAAAAGGATGTGATCAATCCAGGTTTCTGCGCCACGGCCCCAGGCATGCTCCATCTCATACAAACCCATAAATAGGTTTGCATAAGATGGAGCAAACCTGGAACCCATTGCCATACCACGTCTCTGCATGAACCATTTGCCCTCATGCAGAAACACATTTTGAGTCAAAATTAATTCAGACATGGACAACAGCATATTGCTGTGGTCCAAATGACACAGATAATGTTTTAAAGATTTGAATCTATTGTCAAGTTCAATACACGTATAAAGAATTTCCACGTCCATCGTTACAAACGTGAAAGTTCCATCTTCCCATGTCACATTCTCTAGTTTGCACAAGAATTCCTGGCTATCTTTAAGGTAAGAGGGCAAGTTTTGGATAAGCGGTTGAAGAAAAGAGTCCACATATTTTGCCAGATGTTCTGTGGGAACCCGATTCCCTGATATAATTGGCCTCCCTGGAGGGAAAGTACCACCCTTATGCACTTTAGGCAGTACATCGATACATGGAAATCGTGAGTTATTAGACATTAGATATTTAGACTCAGAGTCGGATATAAGACCGGATTCCTGCCACTCAATTAATCTTTTATTAATATTGTTTTCGATGGACTTGATAGGATTAGATTGTAGTCTCACATAACAGTAAGTTTGATTTAACTGCCTAGAGATTTAATTCATATAGTCCTTAGCATTCATTATGTCAATGTTTCCACCCTTGTCAGCCTCACGGATGACAAGGGAGGGATCATCACGTATCGAATTGAGTAAAAATCGGAACGTCTTACAAATATTTTGAGGATGTTTGCACCTAGTATTTGCATAGTGAGTATCCTCTAATTTGTACAGATCTTGAGTCACTTTAAATGCAAAATCATCAATAACAGTGTTAGTGCTACATGGTGGCATAAATGTAGACCTATTTTTCAAACCACTATCAATAGTTGTATCCTCACAAACATCAAGTCCCCGTGCAAATTCAACCAAATCACCCATCTCACCCTGATCATCTAGTGTGGCAATTAAGTGAGAGGTATCAATATCAGAGATAGTAAAATCAGAAAGACACTTTGTTTTATGAACAGGTAAGCAAACATTTGGTTGTTCAGCAAAAATCTTTTTTAATTTCAGTTTGCATGTAAAATGGAACAGATCCAAATGTACATTGTCCAAAGACTGTTTGTTCGTTATACAGAAATTCAAACCTTTGCATAAGATAGCAGTCTCTTGTGCATCATATTCCCTTGATGATAAGTTAATAACATTTACATAATTAAGTCCAACATCCACATCTACACTATGCACACCGTGGCTCACAATTTCAGGGTCTGATACCACTTGTAGTTTATGAGCTTTGCCTTGGTGACTGATCTTGTATTTCTTGCCACCCCTCCTGATTCTTTGCCTAGGTTCTTTATTTTGTTCCCTAGACGGTATCGTTGGACTTTCCGTAAAAAAGTCAGGAGCTTGATTAAGGACCGGGGTGGTAGAGCTGGTGCCCTCTCCAGGGTCACTATCTACAGAAGATACAAACGATACTGAAGTACTACTTGATAATGTACTTGGACCTCTGCTCTCAACCATAGGGGCTGTGGTATTTTTTGCAACTATGTCATCGTATTTACGCGCAAACGTAAATATACGTCCTCTTTCAAAATCATTTCGATCTCTCTCAATTTTTTGTTTCTTTTTCCCTTTCAAATACAATTGATAAGAGGCTAATTCCTTTTTTTGAAAATTTCATAATTTTTCAATGTTGTTTCAGGCAGATTTATCTCATCAATGTATTTTTCCAGGGCCAAAATCTCTTCCCTGATCTTCTTATCCCTTCTCTTTGCATTACGTATTAAGATATCCATCATTTTGTATGATACAAAATGCAGGCCTTCCTCCCATTCTCAAAATTGGGGAAAATCGGCATCCGTAATCCTCTAGGGATCCGTTTGTTCTCTAAGTATTTTTTCAATGTAGCCCCGTCCTACCATTTAGCCATCTCTTGTTTGCGTAGTTTTTCAAGATGCACAAATTTACCTTTAAGTCCATCCGTTTTTGCTGATGGCACTGATGGACGGGCAACACTCTTATCTGAATAAAAAAGGTCACCAAGGAGTTCCTCTCTGTTATCCTCAAAATTCATGATTTGCCTCACGTTCTACATACCCTCAATATTTGAAATAGTAAAGTGATTCCTGAAGTGTGAAATGCTGCCCACACAATACAACAGCAACTATTTAGGGATTAAGGCAAAACCGCCTGCACCACTATTATAAAATACCACACTTAAGTCTGTACAGATGGTGCTAGTACCAGGAGCGTAATCCCTATACGGTCCTAACAGGGAATAGAGAGAGCCCTACTCCCTTAACAACATACACACAACATTTGGTCTGCACCCTTCAAGAGTTCAATTTATTGTTT
This sequence comes from Lissotriton helveticus, assembly GCF_964261635.1. Taxonomy (NCBI): domain Eukaryota; kingdom Metazoa; phylum Chordata; class Amphibia; order Caudata; family Salamandridae; genus Lissotriton; species Lissotriton helveticus. The sequence goes on from NC_136059.1 coordinate 769,557,513, forward strand.
GAATTTTGCAAAATAATGATCTTAGTAAGTACAAAGTATTTAATTGTTTTCCCTAAAAAACAGCAAACGAAGGATCTTGGCTTCAACTCAGTTCTTTATTCAGTTTTTCTTCAGTTTGCCTGGGGCCGTGGCGCAGAAACCTGGATTGATCACATTCTTTTTTACGTTCGTTCTATTGACAATATTTCTTTTAATTTGGAAGGGTAGTGTGGATGCTCTTAATAAGTATCTTAGCTATCTGAATTCAAATGATCGCAATATTGAATTGGCGTTTAACAGCTCTACAAAATAAATTGTTTTTCTGGATCTCAGACTATATGCTAAGGATGGTATGATCCATAGTGATATGTATAAAAAGCCCACTTCGTGCAACAGTGTTCTCCACGTGGCAAGCTGTCATCCTAAGAACACCATCGCTGCCATTCCTTTTGGAGAAATGGTGCGTGTTCGCCGGAATTGCAGTGAGGAATGCAATTTTGAAAAAAGCATAAAAAAGGTCATGAGTGATTTCGAAATCAGGGGCTATGATCCTACTGACATCCGAAAAGCTGAGAACAAAATCAGGAAAAAGAAAAAGAGTGATACTTTGATTAGACAGACGAACAGAAAAGATAATGACTATCAGAATCAGTGCATTTTTGTGACTGAATATGGTCTGTACAGTAGCCATGTCTATAATATACTTAGAAAAAATTGGCACCTTCTCAAGTCAGATACAATCCCACAGGATATTGTGCCTAAACAACCTAGCGTTGTATATAAGAAAGGCACCACAATAAAAAATCTAATCTGCCCCAGCTACTTAAACCTCCAGAGACTCATACAAATACTTGGATGCCAGAAAAGCCACTTGCTTTTTTCACGTGTGACAATTGTTCCATCTGTAGATATGGCATAAACAAAATCAAGACGTTTCGATACAATGGACCAAAAATTATTCAATTAAGGGTTTCATTAATTGTAATACTACTCACGTAGTGTATGTGATTATTTGTCATTGCAAAATGATATATGTAGGTAGTGGCATCAGGAACTTGAAAACAAGGATACAAGAGCATGTTAGAAATATCAAGCACTGCGACATACGTAGACCTGTGGCACAACACATTTCGGAATGCCATCCTGAACATAAGGAGATCAGATTTCATGCTATTGATCATGTAGAGATGAATCCAAGGGGCGGGGACAGGACACTATTTTTAAGACAAAGGGAATCACGTTGGATCTGTAGACTAAGGTCTGTCAATCACGGAGTAAATATCAATAATGAATATCATCACTTCCTGTAGGTCTGTCTAGAGGCTATTTGGAAAGTATGAGACAGTTGAATCATTATAAGCTGTTGCCAAACCTATCAGGGTGACAAGATATTTTTGGATCTAATGAATGATTGAATTAGTGGAGAGTTGAATTATGTTTGTGGATGTTTGGTGACAACTGTTCCAAGATTAGTTATGCACAGATGAGATGAACTTGTGTGATCAGGATAAGAAGGTGTTTTGACTAAGTAAGCTTCCACAATGTAAGGCTTTATGGTTAAATCATGGGATATAATCTGTCACTTTGGCATAAGACTACATGTTACTTATATAGAGTTTGTCCAATGCGAGCCCTTTGGAGTATGATAACCTTTCATAAAAGTGTGTTTGAAAAACAAACTGCACTGCTAGATAAAAATCTGGTTGAGTGTATTTTTTTTAAAGATGAGGGATTTCTCTGTTACAATATATTTTTTATGATAAAATCTATGAGCCAGTTGCTAATATCATATGAAACTGGTCCTAAGCATCGTGAATAATAAGCTCACTGATTTTTGTATTATTAATATGGATTGGTCTACTTGCTAACTAAAAAATTGGGATGTTGTTTATTTATTTATTTATTATAAAGTTTTGTATAGCGCGAACAAGACCCGTGGGTATCAGAGCGCTTAACATAGAAGAGGTAAAAGATTAACAAATATATTAACAGTTATAAGAATAACAGATATGAGGTAGATGATATATATTCATAACACATGTGCAGTTAGCGTTAATAGTAAGTTGCGGCTAAATTTATATCATAAGCAATATATATACACATAGATGAGGTAGATCGTTATAAGTTCATGAGGGATGCAGTTATAAGGTTCGGTAAAGATATCGTTTAGTGATATATTTTAGGTCGGTCTCACATCCTAGAATTAGCGATCATTATATTACTGACTATGCTTCCCTTTCTGATGTCATAAATGTTCTGTATTAGGGCAGTGATAGATCAAAGCAGTGATCAATGATCTTCTCTATGTAATGTATTTATTCATCAGAAGGCTCCTCACTTCCCGATTGAATGTTGCCAAATTCTGGATCTTCCTAATGTTTGGAGGGAGTGAGTTCCAGATTCTGGGTGCAGCTCCTGAGAACGCTCTGTCATAGGTTTTTTTCTTTCGGAAAATGGCTGGCCGTAATAGCAACTCCTCAGCACTCCTAGCTGGTCAGTTACCACCGGACAGCTGAATTTTCTTGGCTAGGTATCTTGGAGTGTTGTAGTGGAGAGCTTTATGTGTGATACATGCTATCTTCATTTGGATTCTGGCTTCATAAGGTAGCCAGTTTAAAGCTTTCAAGTGCGGGGATATATGATCATATTTCCTAGATCCGGTGATAAGTCTTGCCGCAGCGTTAAGGCAGGCTTTTAGTGGTGCTGTGGACGTTTTTGGTAGGCCAGCTAAGGTGGTGCAGCCATATTCAATCCTCGAGATAACTAAGGATTGGATTGGCAGTTTGAGATCCGCCTCTGAGATGAATGGTTTCAATTTTCTTAAGTAGTTCAGGTGGAAGCGGGCATTTTTAGCCATTGAATTAATGTGGGCTTTCATGTCCAGATTCTCGTCTAAGGTGATTCCTAGCGATTTAGCTGAGTTGACTAGGGTTGGGGTGCAATTTAGCGCAGTCACGAATTTCGTCCATTCCTTTATTTCCGTATGGCTCCTTGGTGGTGAAATTAGTAGGAACTCTGTTTTGTGAGCATTTAGCTTCAGATGATTGTTAGTTAACCATTGTAGTGCCATTTTTAATGTCTCATTCATTAGTTCAATGTCTTTTAGGGATGCGATCTTTATGTATATTTGCGTGTCGTCTGCATACATGTGATAGGATATCTGTGATTTTTGGAGAATTTCTGTAAGCGGTTCGACGTATAGGTTAAACAGATCTGGGGATAGGGTCGATCCTTGAGGGACTCCTATTGAAATAGGGCATGGAGGTGAGATTGATTGGTTGACCAGGAATCGCTGTGTTCTGTTCTGTAAAAAAGAATCGAACCATTTCAGCACAGTTCCCGACAATCCCATCCTGTCCCGCAGCCTGGTAAGTAATGCTACGTGATTTACCGTGTCAAAAGCCGAAGACAGATCAAGGAGAATCAGTAGGCATGCTTGATTTTGGTCAAGGGCCTGTATCGCATCATCAACAATATGGAGAATCGCTGTTTCCGTGCTATGCCCTGCTCTGAATCCTGACTGGCATTCATCTAGCAAGGAGAACTTGGTAATGTGTTGGCTCAGTTGGTTCTGTACACATTTCTCAATTAGCTTGGCTAGTAAAGGGATGTTGGTCACTGGGCGAAAGTTGTTTGGATCTGATCTATCCGCTGAAGGTTTTTTGATTATGGGAACAACTTGACCTGTTTTTAGGCAGTCAGGGTGGATCCCTTGTGATAGAGAAGCATTTATTATTTCGGTCCATATTGGAACCAAAACGTGGTTGATTTCTTTTAAGCATTTTGCGGGAAGGGGGTCTTGATAGTCGTTGTTTGGTTTGATTTCTGAAAGCGTCTTGGCGATCATGTGCTGGTCATACAGTTCGAATGTATCCCAATTTGCCTTGTTTTTTGCCTTAGTACACTCCGTTGTAGAGTCGGTATCGCTCGTAGGCAGTGGTTCGATGGGAAGGTTCGCCACGGCGTTTTTGAGCTCTACTTCAAGCGATTTGGCCTTCTCCGTGAAAAATGTGGAAAATTCATCGCAGCTTAGGGATGTTTTTGAGTTCTCTTGAACGGATTTGGCTAGTTTGTTTGATTGTTGCTTTAGGATTTCAAAGAGTTTTCGTGGTCTGTTTTTGGCATTGTCCAGTTCTGATCTTATAAATTCCTTTTTTGAATTGATGATCTTTTTATTATATTGGTTTCTAATTTTTCTGAGGGCTTTCAGCTCAGGGGATGAAGGGTGTTGTCTCCATTTTCTTTCGGCCATTCTCAATTTACGCCTTTCTTCATTTAGTGCCTCATTAAACCAAGGATTTTTTGTCTTCTCCGAGATTCTTTTCAGTTTTAATGGCATGGTGTTATTGACGATATTTTCGAAAGCTGTTATGTAGTGATCGGTCAGCTCGTTGACATTCTGCAGGTTGCTAGGTGGCTTTAGGTCTCTTTCACAGCTTTCGACAAAAAGCTCCATATTTGCTTCTTTTGTGTCTCGCATCCATTTATTGGACTTGAAGGGTTGCCTGGTCCTGCCTTTTTCCACTATGGGTATCACGATGTTATGGCATGATGATCAGACCAGTCACATGGGGTTATGGAGAGGATTGTTGTATCTTTGTTTCTTGAAATAATCCAGTCTAACGTCGCTCCTTTCGAGTGTGTGGGTTGTGTGCACGCTTGGGTGAGGTTTAGTTCGACAAGGAAACCTTTAAGCGTGTTGACCAGTTTGTCATTGCAGTCATCCCAATGTAACTTGAAATCGCCTAGAAATATGTTATTGGCTTCGTTGTTAGAGTTGGCCGTTATGATCTCCATTAACTCCTCTGTAAACTTTGCGTTATCTCCTGGTGGGTGGTAAAATGTATGCAAGTTGCATCTTTGATTGTTAGTTGGTCTTATATTAAGACCTAGGTATTCGCAGGATTCTAGAGGGTCGGCTTGAATTTGTTTGACCTCTATATCTGATCGATGAATGCAGGCTATACCTCCCCCTAACTTTTTAAGTCTATCAAGTCTCAAAATGTTATACTGAGGTGGTACTAAGAGATCCATGGTTGGGGATGAAGATTCCGTAAGCCATGTTTCTGTAAGGACTGCCAGATCAATGTCCTTGTTGATGATGAGGTCCGCTATGTCCGATGCATGTTTGGTTGCCGACCGACAGTTGAGTAGTAGACACGTCAGAGGTTTTTCTTTGTTACTAAGGTTCACATTTTCGGATTCGGTTGTTGTTAGCTGTACGTGCTGTAAATTGTGAGGGTTGGATGTTCTATCATTCTTTCTCGATGTTCTGTTAGAGTCGAGTGGTACTGTTTTGATTCTTTCCTCTCCCACGCGGTCCGGTAGTTCATATGTTCGGATTAAGGCCAGAGTTTCCTCCTTTGACAATGATTTTGTCCTATCTGGTCGGTTGTCTCTATTTTTTAAAGGCATGGTCGTCTCGTTACTGTTTCTTTGTGAGGAGTGTACAAGGTTTTAGATATGCTTGACCTTAGAGTGAATGCTCGCCGTCATCTCCCCAATTTTTTCAATCGCCTGTAAGGTATTAATAGTGACTTGTGCCAGCTTGCTCACTAGTTTCTGAAGCTCATTAATATCTTTCTTGTTCTGAAGTGATTTCTTAGGTATGCCTGATCTGTTTATCCTGGATTTGCATTCTGCTCTTCTCCGTTTTGGATCTGTTCTTAGTTCTGCAGCCCTTTTCTTTGTATCCCTTGTTTGATTGTCAGTTCCCTTTCTATTGGAGATGTCGTCAGTGCTAGCTAAGTTATGTGTTGCTGGGAGTGCGTTTGTGGGTGAGGCTCTGCACGATGCTGGTATTGTACTAGAGAGAGGTATAGGAAGGTTGGTATCTTCTGCCTCATCCAATTCCTGGTTATCATAGGGTACTATACTCGTGGCCGATGTATGCTCTACGTGGGAAGTCTCATCATTTGGAAGCGAAGACGGCTCTTCTCTTTGGAGCTGGTCTTGTTCTTTGTTTGCCTGATAGGTAGACCTCTCTGTTCTTTCTGTCGCGTTCTCAGGTACTGTCATTACTATTTCAAATATATCTTCCGGGTTAGGGCTTTGAGCATGGTGGCGCCTAGTTCTATTGGCGCCTCGGGTAATGTTATTGTAGATGTCGGGAGTGTTTATTGGTGGGGTCAGGTGTAGTTGGTATCTTGGGTCTTCTAGTGAATCTTTTACCGTTTGGAATATCTTGTCAAATTTCTCTAGTTCTCGATTTGCTGCTTGTATCAACACAATTCCAGATTTATATATGGTGATGCTTAGTTCGGCTCTGCATCTTTTTGATGGTGAAGTCATCATTTTTGTGCCATGGGGGATGTTTTTCGTAGCTTTTATGGCAAGCATCCTTGTGAAGGCATTGCACCATTTAGCTGTTTTATTTGTGTAGAATATGAGGTCATTCATTGTCGTACCTTTAACTACATTAAAATATAGGTCCGAGAATAGTATGTCCGGGTTTTTTCTCAGGGTGCCGTGTTTGAACTTCTTAGCTGCATTTTTGGTAAAATTAGGTGGATATTTTATATTCTGGGCATTCGAGCCAACAGTCTCTAGGTATCTTTCGTTCATTCTATCTCTGTGTTGCATGTCTTATGGTGACTCTTTCTCTGTTTGATTCCGGGTAGGACCACTGCTGAAGTTGTTTAGTGCTAGTTCTAGATTTTCTTTCCAGATCTAGGAGTGTATAGATATAGATTTGCTGAGTAGTGGTAGATATAGCTTCTCTTTCACATAATTATTCTTCTGTTATCTCTTAATAGTTGTGGTTCCAAATGATAGTAATTAGTAACTAGCTAACTGACCCTTGTTATGTTCTGGGTTGTGTGTTATAGAAACTAATCATTGTAAGATGGCTGCCGTTATGGTGGTTCTTCTGTGGGCAGAGAAGACTTTCTCTCTTTCCACTTCTTTGAGTTATTCCATCTTCCCTGGTCGACTGGTCCTACTTCACTGTTGGTTGTTCCCTGCCTATTGTTTTTGTTTTATCCTACTTGTCTTGGTCGCCATTATTATGTCAAGCAGTGTAGTTTATTTATCCTTGTCAAGGTTTGACCTCTATTGTCCGTTAGTTGCAAAATCCATCATTTCAATCCAGAACTTGAATTGGAACGGTCGATTAGTTCCTCTTATCTAGGATATTGCAGGTTCCTTGCATATCAATGTCTGATTTGGGCGCCATTTTAAGGTCAGGCAAGGCTGTTCTAAGCTTCCCGGTTGTTTCTGGTCTTCAAAATTTATTTATGTTTTTTCCCTCTATTTCTAGACATGGGTCCCATCCACTTTCTCCTCCACTCACCGCTCGGAGCGAGAGCCCGTCAGGCCCCGCGAGATGCAGTCTCGTTGCTCCTCCGCTCGAGACTTCAGTTTGCTGCTGATATCTCCGATTGGCCGATTGGTCTCCGGTCGCGCCTCAGTCACCGACTCGTGTCTATTGGAGCAGGCTGACTACGAGATCCTCTGTCCTAGATGATGGCCTTCGCGGAGTCCCCAGGTCTCACCACCTACCAGGGGGTCGTCTCAGCTCCCACGCAGATTCCGGACTTCTTCGTGTCCACTTTTGTGCCGGAGGTCCCGCAAGTGTCCCTTCGGCAGTCCGCGCGATGCGGCACCTCGAGCCCAGCTTCCTCCAAGGCAGCACGGTTAGGCAGTCCGTCTCCAGGGATGGTCCCTCTACCAGGTCAGTGCGTTTCCGGTGTCCGGTATTCTGCTGACCGGTCTTCTGTGCTGAGTTTAAATGCGCTAGTTCCACTGCTCATATTTCTTCTTCTTCAGCTCCTCCGGTGTTCGATAGTGTACGTTTCGGTATTTGCTCGTCATGGGGGTTAGCTCGTTGTAAGGGGTTATTCTTGGGATTTAAACCACTTATGGTGATCCTTAACCCAGGAGATCTTTCGCAGAGCTCTTAGTCAGCGGCCATCTTGTTGATCATGACGATAAATTGGCTAGCATGTGCTGTGTTTAACTTGGTACTTTAAATTGGTGCCCACTTTGGATTTGAATCATGTGTCATTTGACCGCATCGGAAGATAATTAAGTCAGTGGGAATTTAACCCTTTTTTATCTCCAAAAAATGGATAGTATATGGTGCCGCTAAAATGGACTGTTTGGTCTGTTGACAAGTATATTGTGATGTGCTCAACAAGATTATAATCGGCGCCTGTCTGGGATGTAAATAACAAGTCATTTGATCTCGTTGTACGGGAATTATATTAGTGGGAACTTGACCTACTGTTTGTTGCCGAAAAATGAACAGGTCTATTGGTGACAAGCACATAGAGATGGAAGCTTTCAAGATTTCAATCTGTGACTTCATCTTGTCTTTTTATCAATATATTCACCATTACAAAATGGCGCCGTTTTGGAAGTAAATAATACATAATTTGAATGCGATTGATGAGATCTAAACTAGTGGGGATATTGATTAATTAACTCACTAATTGACTGTGATACTCCTATAAATACACCGGCTTTTTTTTAAATGGGCGAACCAGACGAACACACTGTGACTGTGACTACGCTTATTTGCGGTGAGTAGGGGCGGCAAGGCAGTATTTTATAATGCTAGGTCGGTTATTACGAGAATTTCACTTTGATTCTCATAATTTTGTCGATGCCACACCGCCATCTTCCCTGTAACCTTTTGAGTAGTTGGGAAAAGTAACTACTAATGTTGGTAGTATCCGGGGGTTGTTTTGATGCAACACGGAGTCCTTTCAAAATGGACGCCCTGGTTAATCTCAAACTTATGTGAGGGTTACCCAGAGGGGGCGGTATGTTATTCTTATGGCCAACCTTAGATCATTAGTCAATAAGTTGTAGAGAATAAATATTATGAAGACAGCATACTTTTGAAGGCATACAGGCACAATAGTAGATAGTAATGGCTTTACTCTTTTACGCATATCTGCAGTGGGGATGAGGATTACGTTATGGGATCTTTTTAAAGATGGCCGCCATGTTTGCTCGAAAACTCGTTGTGAGTCTTACTTTAATGCACGTCTGTCTACATTTAGGGAACCAACTTATACCAATAGTGTATATAGGGGCCAGACTCTATGCAAGGGATTATATGAGTCTACTTATTAAAAAAAAATAACTCCTTGGGATATCAATTTCCTGTGAAATTTTCCTTAATGAAATTCTCTTTAAATAAAATGTATATGATATTGTAATAGCAAGCACATCGCATAAGTTATGTAAAGTAAAAAAACCTGATGTTTGCTTTTATTGATATTCTCTGAATGATATGCTGCAAAAGATCTTAATGAGTCATTAATGAGCAGCAACCAGGTGACTGTTACTGAAATACCATCCACAGTTGGCACAGATGTTGCTGACCCAGTTATCTTCAGTTTTGAAGACACAGCTAGAGCCATCAACTTTTTAAAATCAGCCAAGGCACCCAGACCAGACAAAATCCCCGAAGGTATGTATAAGGCAGAGCCTCAGTTCTGGATAAGTTACAAAAATGCATTGGCAAATGCAATAGCGACAGGGGGAGAGACGCCGGAATCCTGGAGAGGAGCCAAAATCATAACGATATACAAAAAGGATGATGCATGTGCTCCCTCAAATTATAGACCAATCAGTTTAATCGATAATATACAGAAGATATTTGCAAGACAAGTCCTAGATAGATTGCTAGATTGGGTGGATTCTAATAAGATTCTGTCCTCTATTCAAGCTGGTTTCTGCTCAAAGACTAGGGTTCTGACCATATTTTTATACTTGCCACATTACAAAAGCTCTATGTGGCATTTGAAGATATCAGAGCTTCATTTGATCTTATCCCACGCAACACCTTGTGGTGAGTTCTGACAAACATGGGAGTCCCTAGAAATCTGATCCAGTTTATGATTAAACTTCACACAAAGATTTTTGCCCAAGTTCGATGTGGTAACAATGGTGAACTAACAGAACGTATCCCCGTTGAGTGTGGTGTGTGCTAAAGCTGTATTCTTGCATCAACCTTATTCACCCTATATATGAATTACGTAGTGGACATATTGCTGAACTGGAGAAATTCCTCTCCTGCTTTGAGTAATAGAAAGGTTCCTATTCTTTTGTTTGTGGACAACTCTCTCCTTATATCCAAAACGCCCATTGGGCTCCAGCTCCTAATAGACAAGTTTGTAGGATTTTGCATGCCCAGGGGCTTGGAGCTCAATGTAAAAAAGACAAATATATGGTGTTTGGAAAGGGAGTGGTAAAAAATGTTGTTATCCATTTTGGTGGTGAAGCATTAGAGAGGGTACACAGATCCGACTACCTAAGGGTCAAACTAATGGAGAGTTTTTAATGGTCAGGACAACTTAACAAGTGTGTGCTGTTAACCAAATGTGGATTGAATCCTATTATTAGATTGTACAAGCAAACAATCTCATGCTGTGTTTTAACGGCCCTATAAGTATACTGTGCCAAGGCACAAGGTGCTGAGCTCTGTGGTGCCGAGATCTGGGGCTTCGCCATTGCCTACTTTTTATCTATTGTCGAAAATATATTTGTGAGGAAGTCAGTTTCTGTCCCAACTAGCTCCCCTCTTATCCCACTATACTTTGATCTAGGACTAAATAGAATCAGCAAGTTGGCAGCATTTTTAGTGTATTGGGTCTGGCTTTGGTCCACACCCGAACTAGGTGACTATAGAGACTCTCTTACAATCTACTAAATGTTGCAGGTGTAAAGATAGTACCCTGGGTTGAATTTGTTTTTGATTGGTTTAGAAAGCTGGGTTTACAATGGAATGTGCCAATACCCTTTGTAAAGCTGATCGCAATTGCCTGAAAACATGTTATTGGGCATATATTCATGAAGGTTACACAAACAATGGGTCAAATGGATACTTGTCAAACATGTTGTGGGGTTTGTAACTTTTCCCATGTGTTGTGCCATTTCTAGATTCAGTTTCTCCACCCTTTGTCAAAAGTCTGTATGTTCGCTTTCAACTAGGTACCCTACCACCAAGAACATTTACTATTAAGTCGAACAAGGATTCGGTTTGTAGCATTTGCCCAGCCTGTGGTTTGAACTGTGAGACTGAAACACATAATGCTTTGCTGTCCAGAGTTCCGTGGGTCTCGCCGTTAATGGATCCACCCTATATGTCAAAACCTTGGACTGAACAGATATCTTGCAATTGATACGGGTTGCCTGTGCACAGGTGTAAACTAGAAGCAGAGCAAATACTGCAAATCCAGATTATAGATATGTAAAAACACAACAATCACAATAGTCCAATGTTGCGTTTTGTTCTTTGTTTAATGCCGATCAGATGCCCAGCCAACACGTGTTTAGTCAGGGGGATGGACCCACAACTTCTTCAGGGCTAAAAGATGTACAATGGCATATTGTCAAGCAAAGTTATGGCCCTATCGGGCAGTAAAATTCGGCGAACACTGTGACTCAGTGCTACCCAACACCCAAGGTGACATTTGCAGGGCGGGTACAGAGTATTTAGGAGAACAGCACAAAGGTAGTTTTGTGACAATAAAAGGGTCGTAGGTAGACCCGTGAAGTGTGTGCCTCGAGTTGCGGTAGCCAAATTACCATATGCTAGTCAATACCACCTAGTACATAAACCCAAATTAAGACTGCTGTGTGTTGAACAATAGTTAGATACTTCATGCATGTACATAGGTTCTGCTTATCTACAGATTATCCTTGGTATAAGAGCGAAGAACTTGAAACAATAATACTAGGTGACAAGTGTAATGGAGACAGGTTGGAAAACCACCCGGACCCAAGAAGGAAAAAAGGGGAAGGGAATGAAACAAAGAGGGTGAACAAGAAAGTATGAGAGTCCTGAGGAGAGAATTCTCGGGACACTGTGAACAAAAACAGCGCTTACCTAAGAGGGCTGATGGGCTAGGAGGGGATAATATCTGTAATTACAGAAACGCGAACAAGATATTCAAAATCCTGCTAACTAGTAGTGACACGCGTCCTGAATTAGGGGCGAGTGCGCCAAAGTAAGGGGGCTCACCTCTCCACCGGTTGTACTTCCATCCCGGCTGATGAGGGTGAGTGACTCCAAAGGACAGAGCATCAGAGAGTATGGTGGTCAGTACCATCATTGAAGATACTAAGGACAAAGTAGAATTGAGAATAGGTCAGAAACCGGGAAAGGCTAATGGGCTAGTACACTGTACCCCACAAATCACACCATAGCCTGGTAATGGAAGGGGACCGCGCCCCAAGGGAAGGGAAGTAATCAATGCAGCCAAAACAGAAAGCATTGCCAAGTGTAAAGATGGCTACTCAGGTGTGGATGCCTAATGGCAGAAACGTATGAGTCAGTCATCCATACGACTAGTATGCTAACTGTAATTATCATTTGCTCTGCTTCTATTTTTCATGTGTGAACAGGCAACCTGTATCAAGTGTTCTAAAGACCTTGTGTCTACCTGGGGGTTTAGGGTCATCCCCCTGCCTGTGGCACCGTTCCGCACTGTTATCCTCTACATACACTACAAACACTTGAGTAGGCGCCAACGCATACCACATTACTTGAAACGCTCCGATTATCTAGATATCTTGCAGCCCACAGAATTTTAAAAAGTGATACATCTCCTGTAATTGTCTTTGCTGTTAGTAAATTTCTACCGGCCATTTGGTATAAGCGGAGAAACATTATAACAGTAGTATTCCAATGATTCATGCTTGTATTTTGAACATTCCCTGATTTTATATCAGTATACAATTTTACATTTTTCATTGGATTATAAAATAAATTGTTGATCTTTCTGCTCTTTTGCACTCAGCTTAGAGCTGATCTTACACTGATTATATTTAGGAATGGAATGCGGTTTTCATGGTTGAGCAGACAGTTTTAAATTATAAACTGACATGGAAATGAGCTGCTTTATATTTACATTTTTATATTTCATATATATGTTATTGTATTGTATATGTATACTTTGATGATTCATGGAAACCGTATAATCTGCTACTACTACTATTATTTCATTAGCCATATACTGACTGAGCAACAAGAAGAGTACAATTCAATGCTGATTATTGTCAAGTTAGTTGGTTGTTTGACTGCTTGTGAAAATCCTAAACATCACCCTCTGAGGCTTTGGCAACGATTACAGTTTATTCTGTAACTGGTTGTGTGATTTCCTTACCTTCTTTTTATGAGAAATGTGATGATTCATCTGAGAATAGAAAAGCTCATTTGTTAACTCCAAATGCACATTATCTTTTTAAGAATGATTTGAATCCTGGGATTTGCATATTTTGTAGCTGAATTTATGCACTCTCTAAATCAGAAACTGAATACCTTAAGCACTTTTCAGAGTGAAGTCTAGCTAATGAGGTCACGAAACCTTCAATCACCAGCTGCAATTCCATTTTTGTGAAAGATAGAGAAAATAGAAATTGTATGGAGAACCCTAAATAGATTCACTGTGAAGAGCTATTTTCTATTATCCTCTGATTTGTTTGATCAGATTCAAAATGCAAAGTTATTCACAAAGCTAGATAATTCTTATTATCCACCTGAAAATTCTTATCATCCTATCATAAAGTCTCAGCTATTCCAGGATGCACTGAAGTCTAAGGCTCATGAAGCAACTTCTAAAATATTTTGCTTTAACTGAATTAACAGTGAATATATAGCTTTCCCTTGATATAATATTGCATCGTTTTCATGTCTGTCTTGTTCTACCATTCATTTTTCACTGGTAATAAACTGAGGGGCAAATGTAATTACATTTCACACACACACAGGGCAGCAAGCAAAGTTGTTGTATTGTGTGAACTGGAGAGAGCTGAAAAGTGCCTTGTCTACTAAGATATGGAGCTCTTCAGCTCCCTTATAAATGATGGGGCTCTTGTGGCTGCTGAGCTCTGAAGCAGGCACACTTTCGCCATGCTATAAGGGTGCCAGTGGTATGGCACTGCTACACAAAAACAATCTTAGGCAATCTCTTTTTTGTATGTGTGATGCAGAATGCATCAGGAATAGAAAGAGAAAGGAAAAAGGAAAAACAAAGAAATTTCTCCTTGGGAAGGAATACCATTTTAATATTTTCCCAGATTTATGAGCTTTGGCCAATGTGGGATTGCGGAGGAATCCATGGGTGCATGCATGGGAGCACCCATGATCCAGCCATGGAATGACTGCCAGATGTAGTGTAATGCAACGCAGAACAAGATTATCCTTTGCATTACAATTTCTTTACTATCCAAGCAAGAAGGCCCTTGCATGGCTTAATAAATACCAACTATCATTTTGCTTTGTGAATGCACCAAAAAAGTGGCACAACCATGATTCAAAATATTGATAAATTCGGGCCTGACTCTCCAAACATACTATTGTCAAAAATACACTAATAAAAGTGGCAGCTGCGGCCGTTGCAGATAAGAGCGGTGGGGCATTGGGGCCAGGTGAGGGGGTATTTTGAGAGACAACCACAAAAGAAAATTAATAATTTATTTAATTTCCCCTCATGGTTGTCTCTCGAAATCCCCCCTCACCTGGCCCCACCACCCACCGCTCTTACCTGCAGTGGCTGCAAAGCAATACAATGGGCATTGGAGTCTTCAGGAGGCAACATTAATGGTAAGTATTTGGTTTTCATTTTCCAGCTGATGCTCATGGGAGAGAACATCAGAATATTATTGGGAACTGCTCTGTTGTTTATTATTACAAGTCATAATCTAAAAAGAACAGGAGTGCACCTGAGATGTCTCTGAGTTAATGGTCTTGTGGGCTATGAAAAGTATTTTTTTATTATCTGGTAAACATTATGTGCTTTGCCATGTACAAGTAAAGCCTCAAGTCCCCTGCTTTAAGGCTCATTGGGTGCTATTTTTCAATTCTGAGAAGATTGCTAATGCTTTGCTCTTATTGTTATTTAACCTTTTGCCGCTGCAGCAATTCGGCCGCAGCGCTAAGGGGCGGGGGGCCGCGCGGCGCTCTGACGCTTGTGACGGAACCGCTCCGTCAGGCCCCTCGGGTGGGCTGTGCTTGTGACAGAGCGGTTCCGTCATGGCCCCACCCGCTCAATACAACGCGCCGCGAAGGCGCGGCGAGCGGGCCGTGACGGAACCGCTCCATCACCAGCACAGCCCACCCGAGGGGCGTGACGGAGCGGTTCCGTCACAAGCGTCAGAGGGGTTAATTTGTGGTCTCATAAATAAACGTAACATTTTATTTCTTGCTTGTGATTCATCATTCGCTAGCAGTGTGAAGTTCACAAGTTTTTGATTTGCAAATTGTGGTTCTGTAAAAATGCAACTGTTACCTATTTACTATTTAGAAATTGGTAAACTGCAATTGCAAATGAATAATGGCAATTCGCACAATTGATATTTTAGTACACGTGTTAGAACTGGGGGTCTCTAGTTGGCAGAGGTAGGTACCACTGTCCAAATAGGGACCCTTGCTTCTAGTCAGGGTAAGGAGGAAACACTCTTCAGATAGCCCCTGCTAACCCCCTTGGTAGCTTGGCACGGGCAGTCAGGCTTATTGAAGGCAATGTGCAAAGTATTTGTACCAACACTCACAGTAACACAGTGAAAACACCACAAACTGACTCCACACAGTTCAGAAAAATAAAGGTATTTAATCTAAACTACACAAGGCCAAAACGACAAAAATCCAACATACACAGTTCAAGAATATGGTTTCAAAAGTGTTCTTAAGGTTGCGTTAAAATAATCCACAGTTGCTTCATGTTTTAGCCAACAATACCTTTAGATGCGACAAAAGTTCCAAGTGAAAGCTGTAGCATTGAAAAGCAAGTGATGCGTCACTCCTGAGACGCTGGGGAGGCGATGCGACAACCCCGCTGGACTCAGCGGGCATGTTGCGGTGACTCCGGTCTGTATGGGAAGGGATGCGATACCTTGCGTGGATTCCGGTGCACAGGTTTCGGTGATGCGCTTCGCAAGCGAGCGATGCGATAAACTTTGCAGAAAGTTCTTTAAATCTTGTTTTCCAGCTTCTCAACACAGGCACAACTTCCAGAGACACCACAACTGTCCCAAGCACTCTAGGAAGGGCAGAACTCTCCCAGCAGAGTTCAGGGAAGCTGGGGGTGAAGTCTTTTTGTTCCTGGGACTTCTTAACAGGGAGCCAGCTCTTCTTCAGGCCCTTGGAGATTCTTTCAAGCAAGGGGATACAGCACAAAGCAAAGTCCTTCCCCTCTCCTTGGCAGCAAAGCAACTGCAGGTCAGTCCAGCAAAGAAACAGCAGGACAGTCTTCCTTCTTCAGTCTTCCAGCTTTCTCCTTGGCAGGGGTTCCTTCTTGATTCCAGGATGATCTAATTTTCTGTAGTCTGGGGTCCTCTACTTATGCCCTAAAAGTCTTTGTTCCCTTTGTGCAGGAGGGATCTGAGCCCGGTCTCAACCAGTTCTGGGTGTTCCTTGAGCACTATGTTTTCCTGGCCTCTCCTTTCCTTTCAGAGAGAGGGACAGGGTCGTCAGCCGCCCAGCAGGAGGTGGAGCCAGCCTTGTGGAAGGCAGGCACAGCCCTATTCAGGCCCAGGTGCTACCTCCTGCCACCACTCTAGATGCATATGGAACTCTTCAGCCCAGGGATGGTCCACTCAGCCTCTGGGAGCCACCCAGCCCCTGTCACTCACAAACCAGACAGTCAATTCACAAACAGGCCAAGGCACACAAAAAGGTCAGACAAGAGAATAGACACTTTCTAAAAGTGCTGTTCTCAAACACAGGATTTTAAAACCACCTTTCCCAAAAGATGTGTTATTAAATTCTGAGTTCAGGGAATCCAGACTTTTATGTCCTACCTTGCTCCTATGGGAAGATATGCTGGTAGCCACTGTAGCCAGCATTCCCCATGATAGCCTATGGGCAAGGTAGCCTTACAATAGTGAAAAACGAAAATGGCTGTCATTCACTACCAGAGCATGTCACCTGCACTAGTACATGCTCTACCTTTCACAGACACCGCACCCTGCCCAAGGAGGTACCTTGGGCCTTCCATAGGGGTGACCAATGTGTACAGAAAGGGAAGAGTTGGGCCTGGTCAGTGGAGACACTGACCAGGAGGACATGGCAGTTCACAGACAGCACACAGGCACTGCGGTGGCAGGCCTGAGATACCATTTTAGGGCTACTCATGTGGGTGGCACAATCAGTGCTGCAGGCCCACTAGTAACATTTGGATCACCAGCCCTGGCACCCTCAGCGCACTTTACTAGGACTTCTTGGTGAGACAAATATGCCAATCATGGATAACCAATTACAATCACAATTTACACAGGGAGCACTTGCACTTTGACCCTAAACAGCAGCGGCAAAGTGCCCAAAGCATCCATTTAAACCAGCAAAAATTAAATCCAGCACAGCGTCAAAAATACAGGAGGCAGAGGCAAAAAAGACAGGGGAAACCACGCCAAAGATGCCAGGTCTAACAACACGTATATTGCCGAATTCGAAAATTGTGACTCATTATCATTCACGATTTATGATTCGGTAATCTGGACAATAATACATAGGCTACATGTTCTTCAAGGACATAATTCAAAATCTTCTGTCAATTCAGTTGAATGCTTAAAATGAATACGAGGGGTATACAATTTTGGATACAAATATTGTCAGAAAAGAGTTGCAATATCTAATAGATCATAAGGTGTGTGAGTCTGAGGAACATTTATGGGAACCAGCTTTCAATGTTTATGCTTCAAATTTTTTTTATGAGACATCCTGAGCAAGCTGCTGAGACAGGTGCCTTTACAGGGGCACCATCAGAGACAGGCCTTAACAATAGCTGTGAGACAAGCATGAAGGCATTATACACTAAGGGCCTGATTTAAGGGTCGGCATAAGGAGTTATCTCTGTTGGCCTGGTGGGGACGTTTTGGCCTTGTGGAGAACTTAAGGTCCCTGCCAGGCTGAGACTAGCCTGCTTGCCAAATTTAGCAATTACTACCAAGCTGACAATCATTTCTAAAGCATTGGCAGGAACTGCCATGATGACACCATGCAATTTCTGTGCTGCGAGTGGGAGCTGACCGTGGATTGTTGTTTTTTGGACGCTGGATGCTGAGCCTACTTCTCGCGGGCCCCGCTCCGTGGGCGCCGCTCGTGTGCTGAATTATTGGAGGGAACTGATTTGAGACTTTCTCTGGACCCCGCTGGCATGCGAGGACCAGCGGGCAGTGCGGATTTTAACCTGCCACAGCTGGTCCTCTTCCCGCCCCCACCTCCCAGCCTGCATTAAGGAGTGAGCTGCCCCTAATCTCGTTGGATTTCTGTGCTGCGAGTGGGAGCTGACCGTGGATTGTTGTTTTCTGGACACTGGAAGCTGAGCCTACTTCTCGCGGGCCCCGCTCCGCGGGTGCCGCTCGTGTGCTGAATTATTGGAGGGAACTGATTTGAGACTTTCTCTGGACCCCGCGGGACCGCGAGGTCCAGCGGGCAGTGCGGATTTTAACCTGCCACAGCTGGTCCTCTTCCCGCTCCTCCCCCTTTTAAGAACAACAGGGACCCGCGCTCGCGGGACGCGCGCGGGTCGCAGCCCGGGGCGAAGCCCGGTCAAAGGGCGGGCCCTCTGAGGCCCTCAGAGGCCGGAAAAGCCCGGACCAGGCCCCCCCCTTTTTAGTTGTGCAATGTTATGTTGAGATATGCTTGGCTATTAAGGCTCCTTTATGTATTTTCGTAGCTGATCATATTACGTAGTCTGTTGTTAACTAATGATACCTGGCCAAATTTATTTGCGATCCCCTTATTACTATTTGTGTTTGTGTATCCATTGCTTCAAGTGGTCACAATGACCTCTCCGGTTCGTATTAACTTTTGTCTGGTGGGCGGAGGTGAAAAACAGGGAACACTGGATAACTATCTTATAAAGGCCTCCACAGGAACGGAGAGAAACACTACCCTAGCTGAGCGACGGGCTGAAAGACGTCGCTCAGTTGAACTAATAAAGAATAAGCGGTCTTCCCTGGGTCCACTACAGCAGGCTTTGTCCCCACTACCTCCTATTGATTGTGATAGCGAGGGGAACAAAGCCCTATTTAATAACAGCATCCCACTACTCCTCCAAAATATTACCCCACCTTTGGACACAAATAATGATCTGCTCATAGATCTTTCTTTCTCTCCCGGAATTACGACACAATCGGCCGGGGGCCTGACAGTTTCACCACTACCTGTGGCTAACTCTGCTAATAGCTGCATAAATGCTTTGAAAAATCCACGACCGCAAGGTCCACCTCCCAAAAAAAGGAGGAAAGGGGGCAATAGATCCCAAATTAACAAATTAAATCACACCGATTGTGCTAAACCCAAGAGCCTCACATCCCCTACACCTGTACCGCTTGTTTCACCCATTAAATCACCCCTCCCATTACTCGATCAATTGGGTATTAACTTAATGGGAAATATTGAGAAGTTAATTAAGTCTCTCATATTACCCTTGGTAGAGAGACTGCAAAAGATAGGCCAACAATTGGGGAACCTGGAACAGGTATTAATTGACATCAAGGGAGGGATGAGGGGCTCTGCAGTACCCCCCGTAGTACCCACAATGATGGAGGCGCCTTCTAATGGTGTTGATTCATTAGTTATTAAAGCTGTAAAACTACCTACCCCGGAAGCTCCGAAATTAATGCCCACCATAACATCACAGATAACAGTAAAAAACAGTGTTAGAATGGGCGAGGAAAAAGGAAGGCCAAACTCGCCAGGGAATTCTGATAAGATTATCGATCATGAGGCTGTAGTGAGGTTAACCGCCCTTAAGAGGCTTAATGTAGAACTGCCTCCGGAAGCAGTTCCGTTAGTGGTGGTGCTCACTGGAGTCCCATCCTTGGAGGAAGGTACAGATGGCAAAAACAGCAAAAACGAAAACCACAACCAGCTGAAGAATAAGGTCATATTTTGGCTAAAGAAAAATCGACCACTTCCTCCACACGTAAACGTCGAAATTTTACACGTGAGGCGCCTTTCCTGGTTAGGTCCTAGCATAAAGAACATCACGGGGGACATTATTATAATACATTTTAGGGCAGTTAACTACATTCTAGACTGGTTTCCTCCTAATGGTAGTAATGAAATTACAGCCCGAGATCTTACGTATTTCTATCCTAGAAATATGGTACTCCCCATTAATCCTAAGTGATCGGCCAAATACCAGGCAGATGATACTAGACCTCTATTCCATGAGGAAACTCCATGCATCAGACCACATTTTGATAAGCCTGTTGATCCCCCCAGATTTTTACCTCAACAGCAGGGTGCCCCCTTTAGGCCTTCACATTTATATCAGGCTAACTACTCTAAACCCACTTTTCAATATTATACTGACCCTTCTAGGATCCCATGTGATTATTATCCCTTACCATGGAATGGCCCTCACACATGGGAAGGGAGTTACAATTATCCCTCGATAACAAGATCATTTGCGATTCCTACACAGAATCGCTTTGATATTTTGTCGGGCCTAGATGACAATGAATGACTAACCATCACCCCAATTCCTTTAGACAATTTCAACCCGCTTCCTTTGGTTGGGCCGACCATGGTTGTAAAGGATACTCTAATTGAGGTTTATTGTGATGTTTTCACTGTTAATATTGATTCCCCAAATAAGGCCCTGGATAATCGTGACACGATTATTGAGCATTGTAATCAACCACAGGATCCTCATCTGCCATCCCAAGGGCAAACTGTGGAGACGGTCTCTTTATTTGAAGATCCCTGTGGCAACACTTCACGTATTACAGACCCCCCAAATAAGATCAATGGCACTGGTGTCCCAAATGAAGGGCCCCACGACTTATTACAAAATGTCTTTTCGTCACCGCAGGGACAAACCATGGACACTCAAACTCAAATTTTGCAGCTGCAACTTTCCCCTAAGGCTCTACAGCCAGGTAGTCTGATTCTTTCTATCCTATTCTGGAATGTCGCAGGTTTGCGGACAAAAATTGAGCAACCTAATTGGATAGAAATATTTAGAAATCACACTATAGTATGCTGCCAGGAATCATGGTCGGTAACTGAAATGCAACTCCAGGGTTATAGATTGTATTTTTCAAGTGCTCGTCCTTCTCCTTTCGGCAGACCCAAGGGAGGTTTATCAGTATATGTATCTAATACCCTTTCACTTAAGAAAATTACCGAAATAGCAACCGAAGAGAATTACCAAATAATAAAATTTTCAGTGAATCAAGGGTATACATATTTTCTGGTAAATTTCTATAACAATATGTCACCTTTGGAATTTGTGAAAGTTGTCAATAAGATAACCACCATTTTAGAGGAACATCGGAAATATTGTTCTCCTCTTCCTTTTAAATTAATTTGGGGAGGTGATTACAACATTTCTTTATGTAACGAATATTCAAACTCAAATTGTGGTATCATGGACGAGGAGGGGAGTCCTCTAACCTACTTCGCTCATTCAAGCGTTGGGAATATTTTAAATGAAAAGTTTTTTATGTTAGGACTAGGGTTTGCAAATGAGTTAGTTGTACCCCCAATTGATTTTTCACCTACTTTTCACGGTAGAGGATGTAGCACTAAAATTGATTTCATTCTGATTTCAAATCATATGAGGGATGACTTGCAAACATTTTGTACTGGAGATGACGCTAGCAGCGACCATTTCCCAAATAGTGTGACTATTACAGTGCCGTTTGGATCCTCTCCAAATGATAATTTGCGCCTGTTGAATCAAAGAGCCCTGAATTTGGCTAAAACTAACGGGTACTCGGTCAAATGGGCTAAAGTTGACCCAGATATTATCACACAAAATGTCATTACTAAATCTCTTCCTAAGTTAGAAATATGTTTAAACCCTTTTTCTACCGTAGAGGAAATATTGAATAATTTTATTGATATAATAAAAGTGATTAGTAAGGAGCTCCTTCGCAAGCAAAAGCAGAATGTCCAACAGGAAAAAGGATAAAAGGATGGTTCAACTCCGAAAGTCGTAAAGCCCTATCAGC
Source organism: Lissotriton helveticus (assembly GCF_964261635.1). Classification (NCBI taxonomy): domain Eukaryota; kingdom Metazoa; phylum Chordata; class Amphibia; order Caudata; family Salamandridae; genus Lissotriton; species Lissotriton helveticus. Next base: position 769,579,416 of record NC_136059.1, read on the forward strand.
TTTAAAAACAGCCTTACATAAATCTGAGAGGGATCAGCCAGAAATTAGGAGGCTGAGAAAACTCTATAATAAGGCGAAAAAAGACTGCAAAAAAGATAGGAAAAAAGATCTCTGGGAGAAGCTCCATGAGAGTTGTAAAAGGAACAATAGTTTATTGTTCTGGAAAGTGGTTAACTCACCCTTCTTGAACACGGCAAAGACCGGCCCTAGTGTGGAAGTAGCGATCACCGCAGAGGGTTGGGTTTCCCACTTCTTGAAAAATTTGCTAGCTGAGGTTCCACATTATAGTGAAAAGCCCGTATATATCCCCTTATCCCCTCGAATTATCTTTTAGCCACGAGGAAGTAACTAATACTTTGTCTTCCTCAAAGTCTGGCAAAGCTCCCGGGCCAGACGGCGTTCCGTTGGACATCTATACGCACACCCAGGAGCTTTGGTCACCAGTACTAACCAGAGTAATTGAAGCGGCATTAAGAGGTGGTCTCGTAAAAACTTGGTCTACTTCCATTCTGCTTCCCATTTTTAAGAAGGGAGACCGTAACAACCCAGCATGCTACAGGCCCATCTCCCTCTTGGATTCTCTTGGTAAAGTTGCAGGACGTCTGATCCTGGAGAGATTGCGGGTCTGGTCTGAAGATAACAACATCATGACAGACCTGCAATTTGGTTTCCGGGAGGGACTGGGCACTGTGGAGCAGGCTTTGAATCTCTCCCTTCTAATTGGGAAGTATGTCCAGGCGAAGAAAGGCAATCTTCACCTGGTTTACATAGATTTGACCGCAGCCTTTGATTGCATTTCAAACTCCAGGCTGTGGTCAATCCTAGTTGAAATGGGAGTAGACCCTCCAATAATATCTTTTTTGCGTGAGCTGTACTCAGGAGCATCAGCTAGGGTGAGATTTGTGGTGAACGGGAAGCTCACTCACCCTTTTGCAGTAACTAAGGAAGTCAGACAAGGGTGTGTCCTGGCTCCCTTTCTTTTTAATTTGTATACAAATGGCCTTGAGAAGGCCATGTTAGAAGGGAGTCAGGACCTCCCAACAATTGCCCGTCGTCCGATTCCCGCGTTACTTTACACGGACGACGCGGTAATTATGGCACGAACCCCAGTACAACTCCAGATCCAGCTAAACTCATACTGTAAATTCATGGCCTCACTGGATTTAATGTTAATATTAAGAAAACGTTAGTTATGCATTTAGGCAAAAAGACATCTAAGAAAAAAACGATATGTATTGAACAAGCTAAGTTGGATTGCACTAGGACATATCCCAATTTAGGCATATTATTTGACAATACCTCCTCATGGAAATCGGCCATTGATAGTAGACATCTTTTATTTTTAAGAGCCACCTCTGTGTTGATTGCTTTTTCTCGTAAAATAGGGAAGCCCCCCCAAAAGAACTCTTGCAAATATATTATGCTAAGTGCCATAGCGTAGCTGTTTATGGTGCTGGGGTTTGGGGCTATGTACCTGTGGTCACCTTGCAGAGGGCAGAGAATAATTTCATTCGCTACCTTTTGGCCGTTCCACAATGCTCTTCAACTTTTGCTTGCCACATTGAGCTGGGCATGGACTACATTGCTGACTATATAAAAATCCAGCCAATATTATTGTGGCATCGCATCTGGTCAACGGAGCAGTGTAGCTTAACCCGTGCACTAATTACAGATTGCCTGGTCCTAGACAATTGGCAGGATGTTCCATGGCTGTCCTATGTACATAACTTTGTTAATGATCTGGGTCTTTCCAAATATTTTAAAGAACCTGCAATTTGAACTACTGTTACAAGAAAGGCCCTGAGATCGCTTTGTCTATCCCACTTGGGAGAACTTCGCATGGCTCAAGAAATTAATAAAGCTACCAATCGCCATATTCTAACGATTCAATGTACTCTGGGCATCCAGCCGTATCTTACCTTTTGTTTGTCTACCTATGAAAAATACTTGCTAACTCGGTTTAGGCTTAATTTGTTTTTCCGCTTGGTTACATTCCCAGGGAGACAGGATTGGTCAAACTCCATCATCCGGTGTCCTTGCGATGGCACCTCAGAACAGTCAAATATACACGTATTGCTGTTCTGTAAATTTTACGATATACCACGCAAACGCTGGATCATTCCAATCCTGTTATCCCTTGGACTGAGAAGATGCCGCCCAGCTTTTATGGCTTTACAATTTTTAGATACAGTATCAAATGCCAAATGCATAGCCATGTTTCTTAAGACTTGTCTGAAAATCCGAGCCACTCATGGAGACTTATGTGACTTAAAAATGAACCATTCTGGGTTGTTATGCCTGATTTTACATAACTGGCAGATAGAATCCAAACTTTTTACATGATCTATTGTATGGATGAAAGGCTTTATCATGTGTATATATATATATATTGTTTAATACTATTTTTAGTGTATACTTATGACTGTATATGTAACCGTATATTATGACTGTTGCTTTTATGATTTTATCTTGTTTTTAAAATCGAATAAAGCTTTCTACTACGACACCCTGCAACAAACTGTTTCTTTTTTATTTTTAAAAAGGAAATGCTCCCCTCCTCATGGGAGTTCTCTTCCATGACAAGGGGAGTATTTAGCAGTTTTCACTGCTCCTTACCACCAGGGTTTTTCTGGCGGTGATGGGCAGTGAAAACTGACCTCTAATTCCACCCATCTAAATTAGGTTTGCCTAATTAGAGGTCAACCTCCAATGGCCCTTACTCCACAGGGCCGTTGGAGGGTTCAATGACAGTGAGACCAGATAGTCTCCTCCAAAATTAAACTTAAGGTCTATCCACTTGCACCATATCTACTGGCCATGGATGGGGAATCTAGAGACAGTAGGCACTTGCCCCTCTCAGTGCACGAAGTCCTTATAGTCACCCTTCTCCAACCTGATAAAGCACCTAATCAGTGTGACTCTCGTATACCCTTATTCTTGATAAATGTAGACAACAAAATACTGGTGAAGATGATCAGCACTTGCACCCTCACCCTCCTCCCTGACAAAGTGAGGTTGGACCAGTCGGGTTTAGTTGGCCATTCCATAATCCACAAACTCTGCACCCTTTTTGCTTTGCTCCACAGCCTGCACCACAAAGGCCTTCGACCCACTGGAATGGCCCAATTGGTTCACGGTCTGGAGGCATTTGGACTTCAGTTCGGGCTTTTCCAAGGGACTCAACTCCTGAACACACTCCTGACTGCCCACCTCTGCATCAATGGAGGAGTCTCAGACCACACTGCATTACACAGAGGCAAAAGACAGGGATGCCTGCTGTCTCAACTTGTCATTGCCATCACCATGGAGCCGCTCACTGGGGACTGTGGCAACTCAATGAGGAACGTTGCCTCAAGGTAACGGCGCAGAGGCTTGTGGTCTCCATGCACACAGATGATATAATGCTGTGTGCCAGAAGTTTCTTCCATACTGTGCAACACCGATTACCCACTGAATATCGTTCTGAATGACTGCTCGAGTATGTCCAATACTTTGGCGTCAAAGTCAGGACTTTACCCAATTTTGGCACAAGAATTATGGCTGGGCTGTGGAGTGGCTGGGAGAGCGAAATCCTGTATGTATGAGACTGCCATTATCCTTCACTGGGAGCATGGCCATTGCCAAAATGGGAGTATTACCCAAACTCCTTTACCTCTTTGTTAACATCCCTGTTCCATTCACCAATGCCTTCCTCACACAGGTCCACTCCCTTTTGACACTGCAGGTGCGGGCATTTAGGCAGCCACAACTGACCTGGGAAGTCCTGACCCTGCCCTCAGAACTATATTATTATTGCGAGCAGGGACTCTAAGCATATTCCTGGATACATCCCATTCAACATAAACCTCTCATGGCAATAGAGGCAGAGAACACCACCACATGCCTTTTAACCACCATGATCTGCGCTGTGCCGGAACACCAGAGGGGGGAGGTTAAGTGCACTATGTGGGCTAGGGACAAACATGTTGTGCAAATGTGAATAAGTAGTGCAGACAACACAGGGCTCACATGGTGATTAAATAATTAACACTCAAAACTCAAGGACACTGTGCATTTCCCAATGTTTGGGTAATCTATCAAATTCAAGTAAATCTAGGGAAGATTCCATAAAATCTGCAAGCCTTTCTTGTTAATTGTAGATGTCAGCCAATGGGGGGGGGGGAACGGAGGGTTGTTGATGTTTCAACCCCAGTAATGTAGCTAGATTGCTAGGCGTGGGCACCCCCTCTCCTAGCTGACTGGTCACCGGACTTTATATTCCACTATGCAACACAAAGCTCCAATGGCTAAGCCCAAAGCACTGGCGCAATGACAAACGAACATTAGACCTGACCTGACAGAAGAGAGGTGGCGGTATTGCTGCTCCCAAGCCTGCATGCTCTCGTCCAATAACATGTTAAATTCCTGCACCGTCGCCATGCATCATGTGGGTCTGGCACCTGGGAAGCACTGCATGTGCATCAGTGCTGCGAAAGCTAACTTTGTGCACCGTGCTTGGCAGTGCTCTAAAATTTCCAGGTTGTGGCTTGCAGCCTTTAACTGCATAAATGAGGTGGTTGCCTGACTGCGAAGAAGCTATTAAGCAATAAACGGAAGTGGCAATATACTGGGATAGGTACAGCGATCCCACCCTTAAGGGGTGGCAAAGGGATGTGAATTACTGTTAAGAATGATTACAGGAGTATTGGGCGCTGCAGCCTGCTTGATCCCACCTGCCTGTCTTCTGGAGTCCCTATAGCACCTATCATGCATTGCAATCTGAGCGAGAGGCTCCCTCATCACCGCAGAACTGCACGCCTGCACCATCACATGTAATGGTGGCGCCCATCTTGCATAATTCAGTATAACTTACCTCATGTTTCACTGTATCCATACTAAGCCATCTAACTTTGAATTTGCCACAGCTAAGGCCTTGCTAAATTGATTCATGATGCAAGTGTTAGGATGAATTATTATTGACTAAAGGATCTCTGAGAGACATTTCGGGGGTTCAATGACATATTCTGGAATATCAAGTCAATTGGAAAACAACTTTGAACTGTAATTCAAACCAACACTTTATTAGTCAAAGACTCTGGGACTACTGTATTAATTTTTTTACTTGAATTCCTTTGTGAAGGAACAGAACAAAGAGAAGTGTGGCTCACTGGTTAGAGCAGGCAGACCCGAACGCTGAGATCAGGCCCGGGACCAGGGTTCAATTCCCGACGCGGCAGGGTCTTGAGCCCAAAATGTCCACGGACTCGGTAATTCTCGCTTCGGTGCCTACTCGGATCACAGGTTCACACTCTGCAACTCTGGGCAATAGCTTGCTTAATCTCCACAACGGCCCCCCGCGGCGGGATGCCTGGCTTTCACCTTGGGGATACCCAGGGATAACCAGGACGGGTTCCCAATGCAAAGCGCTTTGAGACCTGGCGGTGATATTGCGCTATATAAAAACCCATCCATCCATCCATCCATCCAACAAATTAACTGTCAAACATCTTGATAATGATATGTACATTGCTGAACATTTTTGGGACTAGCTGTATTAAGGAGGTGATACCGATGTATTGAAGATTAGGAATTACAGTGAGTTAATTAATGTGAAAAGGTTTTTCGGTTGTGCTACAAATCAGAACCTAAAGCACATCTATAGCAGGAAGGACATATATGTGAGGTTAAAGGGAAATATCCTACTTATAGGTAGGAAGGATTGTATGTGATTATTTCTATCTTGCAATATTTTAGTTTTCAGGGAAGTGAGCCTCATATCATGACTGCAGAGGGTTGGATATACAGCAATTGCTTCAAGAACTAATACTATAATTGAGAAGGTTAGAAGCAGTACATTCATGCCAGATGAACAAGAATTTCTTGTTTCTATTTCGATATTTATTTATACCTTTAGACATAAATGCCCAGCAGAGGGACGAGGCAAAGAAGTGCTGTCCAGGTTCTTTTTATTCTCCCTTATCCCATTCAGGTTACCCCACTTCTAATATTTGTCTCACATCTCATTGTACGTGTAGTCAATACTGCTTGTAATGAGGTTTGGAAGAGTGCATAACTGCAGCTAAGTATGGAATTCAAGGTTAGTGTTTTCTGACATCCTGTTATATTTCTAGCAGAGATAAAATGAGAGTGAGCCAATGGCTTATCCATATTTGGAATATGTTTCCAAGGTCCATGAGATTTTGGAAAAATTATTATAATCTGAGATTAACTTCATCACATTCACAATAAAGAGAGATCGTGTTTCCAGTGCACATTCCTAATTCCTTGATTCAGCATATTCTGGGGGGTTAGTGGCACCACAGTGTACAATAGAAAAAAGGAAAATGTGTTCAAAGTGTGAGGAGCATAGCATGGTGTTACTTTTTTCCCCCACACAATGGTTGTATTGTATATTAGTAATAATTGAAAAGTGCATTATACTCTCAATGAGGCCCTGAAACATAGCCACAGACGACTCCATTGGTTGTGCTCATAGGGTGAGTAGCATACTAATTAAATATGTATGCACTTCTATGTTATTATCAGAGAGATGCTCCTTTTATGAAGGGGCAACATTATAGCTATGCTTAGTAGGAAAGTGGTGCAGAGATGAGCTGGAGATAGTAACTCATGCTTGTACATATTGTTATGTTTAGTTGGTAGGGTGTCAGTAAGTCTGTTGCTTGGTTTGTGTGGGAAGTATTTTGGTGTCATGCTTGATGGCCAAGGGGTGCTCATGTGTTGCGGTGAACTTGTTGCAGCACTTAAGCATAAAGTGCAACGAAGAGTCATGAGCAATACATTTTCATATAGACATGACTCATTTATTTGTATCAGTGACTGATTTTACTTTGAGGAGTTGAAAGGGTCTGAAGCAGCTTTGTGGTAGGGGTGGCATCTGTTGGGGAACAACTAGGACATTACTGCTTTGATTTGCACTGCATGATGATTGTTACTGCATGAACAGAGAAGGAGATCCTATGAATGTCTGCCTTTTATATATATATTTTTGGCCCCTGATAGACTCTGTAGAACTGTGATGTAAGTGTTAGAGTGGAATGCAATAAAGACTTGTTTAGAATGTTGAATTCAGAGTTACATGCAGATAAATAAAGACATGTAATACTAAGCTCCGTGTGTGGTGTAGTCATTGGTGTGTAACCAGGGTGGGGAGGATGCTACAACTGGCAATGAGTTAAGTAATAAGTAACCCAGAGATCGACAATGCTCTCCCTGAGAATTTGCCGTGGTCCAAGCAAACGTCTCATGTGTGCCACATGTGTTGCAGTTGATGTACAGAACTGATGCTTAACGCATGTGGAGTCAAAGCACAGCTTCAGCTGCTGTAGAGAAGTTGAATACAGCAAAAGCATTGCAAAGAAATCTCATATCAGACTGAGAACCAGCTGGTCAGACTGATCAAAAAGGTACCGTGCTGCTATGGAAAATACAGTCATATGTAATCGGGAGTGTTAATGCTGACAGCAGTTACCACCAGAATTTCAAAGAGCAGCTATTGATAATCATATTTTGCAAGATAACATTACAATTAGAAAGTGGTGAAGACACAGAGGATGCCAAGAGCTGCTAAAGATTAAAAAAAGTTATTTACTCACCAAAACTTGAGTAAAGTGAGCCGGTATGACTTAACCCCTTCCATGCTGGTGATGAACCCCAGCCGTCACGCTCCACGGTGCTCGTGTGCTGATGACGGCTGGGGTTCGTCACGGCCCCGCCCTTTTCGTTCGGCGCCAGCACACGGGGGAATCGCGGCCGCACGGAAGGGGTTAAGCGCCAGGTGCAGCAACCCAGATCAAGCACAGGGGTTGTATTTGACAAGTGCGCAACACTCACCACAGTCTCCGATATCTTTCTAATAGTGACACACTGCTTTTACTACGAAGGCAAACACCAGGGCCTTCTTTCCAAAAGTCATTTAGGATGATCCAGAGGTCAGCGCATCCTAGGGCCTCAGAGATGGCTCACATGAACAGGTTCAAGATGAACAGCCAAGGGAGCCAGATAGAGCTCCACCCTCAATGTCAGCCACTTCCATAAATAGTAACAATGCTGCTGCTTTCCTGAAACCACCACTACTGCTTGATATACTGCCAAAAAGGTAAATATTGCAGATACATGGACTGCTTAGATAGAGACATTTGATGATTTTTTTGATGCACTTGAAGAGACTGATAACAAAAAAATTATCAAGTATCTCAAAAATCTTTCTGGTGATAGTGTAAAAGAAGTCATAAAGGAAATGATGCGAACTGATGAAGAAGTCACATATCGTCAGATTAAAGAAGTATTGAATCTCAACTTTGATCCAATGCCCAGTGTTGATTATGAACAATACATTTTCATGCAAAAATGTCAGAACGTTGGTTAAACCATTGTTGAATTTGTGGAGATGCTCGATACACTCATCTGACATTGTAAGTTTAATAATTTAACGATGAAAGAGCTATGCGTCTGAGAGTTTTTGATGGATGCTTGTCAGATTCATTCAGAAGACGAATGCTGAGAGAAATTCTTAGTGTGGAACAAGTGTTAATGGCTGCCATAGTTAAAGAGCGTGCTGAAAGACAAGCTCCTGACATGGAGCCAGAGATTCCCAGAATGAATTTATCATGAGTATGAGAAGTAAGCCAAAACAAAACACTGAAGGACACAAAGGGATGTGTACAAGTAAAAAGAAGTTGTGTTTTAGATGAGGATTTTTGTTTCCACGTGAAGGTAAATATCCAGCTTTTGGACAGATATGTAAAAGCTGTGAGAAAAAAACCCATTTTGGGATGGTTTGCGAAGCGAAAGGAAAAGCAAGAGCAAAGACAAAATGGCCACCAGAACGTTCCAGAAGCAATGTTCAATGCACACGCATAAGGCCAAACGGGGACATCAGTTAAGACAAATCAACACTAAAAAAAATTGATAGTCATCGAAAACATCATCAAAGAGTTCTTCTGTGTCAGTATTAAGTGAAAGTAGAATATGATTGTGCTATGTTGATGTTTGCGTCAAAAAAGCATGCACATGTTGGTTTAGCCACTTATGAAGAAAAATGTCAGTCAAAGAAAGATCAAAAAGCCAAAGCACCATCTATATATGGGCTGCATCAACATATCAATGCCCTTAAAAAGTCAAGGAGAATTTCTAGTGACAATGAAACATAAGAAAGCGCATCAAGTGCCTGTCTACTCACGTTCAGCACAGCTGTTGATATGGGCATGATTTCTGTGAATTACAACATGTAAGCTTATCATGAAATAGTAAGGCAGTTCATGGTTTGGAAAGTTTACAAGTATGAAAGTAAAGTTGCACATTAATGAGGACGTTCATCATGTTGCTCAGAGACATAGACAAATGCTTTTCATCTGCAAGCGGTTGTTAAAAAAGAACCAGAATCGAGACTTAAGCATGAAATTATCAAGCGTTCTACTAGTCCATCGCCATGGGTTTCTCCCATAGTAGTAGTACCTAAAAAAAGACAGTGAAGTATGCATATGCATTGACATGGAAAAGGCAAAGAAGGCAATTAAACGAGAATGACATCCAGGTCCACACATTGCTGACATGATAATTGGGAAGAGGTCTTCTCTCGCCTTAATTTAAATTACATGTTATCATCATTTGTAACTCAAAGTAGTTTGCAGGTACATTATAACCTTTTCTATACATGTTGTTCTGTTTTGATACTAAAGACTACATTTTTGGTGTGTCATCCACTGCAGCACTGTTTCAAGGCGTCTTTCGACGGATCATACAGCCTGTCATGAATGTGTTCAATTACATTGATGACAGATTGGTTTTTGGAGTTGTACAAAAATATCAGGATAAAGTTCTTAACAAGTATGTTGTTTACTTGCCGAAGCAGGTTTGACTTTGAATGCATACAAGTGCAAGTTCCATAAGACAAAGCTACAATTCTTTGGACATATCTTTTCCAAAGGGGGTATGACACCAGATCCTTCTAAAGTACAAGCTCTGTCAAATGCTGACCCCCCACAGGATGTTTCTTAGGTTAGTTCATTTTTTGGCATGGCCAGTTACTGTTCCAGATACATACAAGACTTTGCCACTGTAAGTGCTGTGTTGAGAGATTTGACGAAAAACAATGCTTCATTTCATTGGTCACCTGAATGTGAGTACCATTTTAAGAATAACTATCAAGCCATTGAGAATGCTGCTGAAATGGCATACTTGAATCTGGAGCTTCATATGGAGGTTGTTGTTGACGCTAGCCCAGCCAGATTAGACGCTATCCTTGCCCAGCACAGCGGACACCCAAATGCTCGAAGGCATATTGTGGCATATGCAAGTAGAAATTTGCCTCAAACAGAGCGTGCTTACTCACAACCAAAAAAAGAAGGTTTAGCTGTGTTATGGGCTTGTGAACACTCCATGCATTCCTATACGGAAAAGCTTTTATGCTGGTAACTGCTCATCGAGCTTTACAGTCTATATGTGGCAAGCCAAAGGCCAACATGCCTCCTCGCATTGAACGATAGGGACTACGGTTACAAGAGTTAAATTATACCATTGTGCATCATCCAGGGACCTGCTGACCACTTTTTCAGTGTGCCTCTACAAGGTCATGGTTCTCCATCCAAGACGGCTTAGGCCTATATTAACTTCACTGCAAAATCAAACAAACCAGCTGCCATTTCGGGTGCCCAGATTATGACTGTCACAAGCCATGATAGTAAAATGTTAAAGTTGAAGGATATCATACACATCAGTCATGGAATCAACACACTTGACTGCTCACCAGTGATAGTAAATATAAAAAATACAAAAATGTCAAGGATGAACTGTCCATAACTCAGGAAGGAGTTATATTACGGTGGTTGAGAATACTGATTCCGGAGAGTCTGTGACAGAAAATAGTTGAAGTGGCACATGAAGGGGATTGTGAATTGTTGCCACAAAACTATCTCTCTGAGACCGAGTCTGTTTTCCTTATCTTGATGACAGGGTTGAAAGAGAATTAAAAGCCTTTTCATTTATGCAACTGCCTTTCTAGAAAAATAGATTTACCACACCTTGAAGATGTCAGAACTCCCAAAGGTTGCATGGGAGAGAATAGCTATTGACTATTTAGGTCTACTCGACAATGGACATTACCTGCTGGCGATTATGGAACACACACGATTTCCATTAATTGAAGATCTTTTATTTACTACTCAAGAACGAATCATTGAAAAACTAGATGGCATATTTGCAACATCGGGTGTTCCATCCATAGTGAATTCTGACAATGGCCCACCACTCAAGAGTCGAGAACTTGAAGATTTCTTGGATCATTTGAAATAAAGCTTCAAAAGAGCACACCTTTGTGGCGTCAGGCATACTGACTTGTTGAGCATGTTTTTTGTATGTTAAATAAAGCAGTGCAGCTTGCTATTCTTTAGAAGCTTGATTTGAAAACTGTGTTGAATTCTACCTTGAGAGCTTATTGTTCAACACTCCACTTGACCACAATTGAAAGTCCTGTGACATTGATGCTTTTTATTTAAAAGGAATCCCAGTTCTCACGATTTTCCCTTTCATTTCAGTACTCTCTAATGGTAGTTATCTCATGCTTAGTGGTTAAGACTGTTGCGGAATGCAGGCTGGAATCCCCAATATTATGTCCATTTCCCAGTTAGTTGCTTGTTGCAACAGTGTCTTGTTTCCCCCTCCACATGAGATTGTAGATAGCTCACTGTGGTCTTCCATTCCAACTTTGAAGGCATCCTTCAACAAACTAAGCAGACTCAAAGCATGATTTTTTGAGCAAGAAGTAGCTCTTACATCCTCTTGTAAGACGTTTGCATTGCAGATGGCTAGTGAAATGCAGTCATTGTTAAATACTACCTTCGCCAAGCTTTTAGGAGAATAATTGCATCTAATCTTTAATGCTTCTAATACGGCTACCCTTGCACACATTTTTAAAGTTCGAGGCTCAGGCTTTGTTAGTTCTTTTCAGACTGTCTATGGCGTAATCCCGACATTTAGCCACTCCTTTTTTTCTAGTGTATTCGCAGGATTCCTATTGCTGTATTCCTCATTTGTGATGTTTTTATCCTGGTCCTATTTTTCCTCAATGGATGCTTCGGGCGTTCTGAAACTAGCTCTGCTCCAGCACTACAATTAACGTATTAATCATATCTTTGGAATACTTCTGCTACAGGAACTGGTTCTTGATTGGTCTTTAACATTTCGGCCTGCCTGGTTTAACTGCATGCAACCCTTGTTCCAATGTATCTGGTGCTCTTTCCAATGGGCACTGAACATATGCTTTGCTCCGCAAACACTTGCTGCATTGGGCACATGGAGCACAAGATACAGGCACTGTTGACACGGACACAGGTTGCCCAGTAATTGTCTCAGCATCAACAAAGACTTAGCGATCATGTTTGTTCTTTGGATATCATAAGTTGGGCTGTGGTCCAAACGTTATGAGCAGAGTAGATTCCTTAATGGAGTCTTTGGTCTATGAAATGGCGAGTGACATTATGGATTCCTCCGAATCACTGTAATTTGATTTTTTTCTCTTAATCGGCAATATATTCTAATCATAGTTTTCATTCATTCATATTTCTGCAAAAATTCTTTGAGTGTGCTTACTCTTGATTATATTGATCTTATTTAGTTTCTTTATAAGTGCTACTATCCTGACCAAAATTGTTATTCTTTCTGACCAGTCACCTAGACATAACACAAAAATGCAGCTGTTGTTTATGTGTACACATGTCCTATCATATAGATGAGCTCATGAGCAAAAACACACACATGGAAAGAGAGTTCTGAGACAAGAGCACTGCATCTGCTGAGATGTAGAGCGTTCATTTGTGAATGCTAAGTTACGGGGTCTGCCAATAATCCCAGAGATCTTTGATATGTAATCAGTTAGCTTCAGTAGAAAGGGAGGGGGGCTTTAGGTTCCCCTGTCCTATAAAAACACAGAGCTTTTTATGATCTAGGGACTATTAGCCTTGCTAACAGTATTTTACTTTCCTTTTGTTTCTAATGTTGGCCATGTATACAGCATTTCAGAGCACAATAGTTTAAATAAATATTCTAAACTTCCTTTGTGTCACTTGATTATCTTATTGTGGACGAGTGAGAGGGCGAAAGGGTGTGTTCGTTTACCATGATCCCACTGAGGGTCAAGAGTGGTGTGTTCTGGGGAGCCAATCCGCTTGTTTTTTTCTTGTAAGGTTAGGAGGGCAAGTGAGGCACTATAGCTGGTTGTACTCGGACTCATAGATACTGAGGTGGTATGGTGGCTCAGTCCCAACATACTGAGGTTCAAAGCATTGTTCTGTTCTAAGAGCAGAATTCCTGCAACAAACATTGCCATGTATGAGCAAGCAAGGGGTTGGGCACCAGACCTGGCCGTAAACTGGCCATTGTCAAAGACCGCGCACTGCACGTTCCAACGCCCTACTCCAAGCCACCCATGGCTGAAGGCTGTGAGCAGCCAGGTCCTGCGTCCAACCCCATGCCATGCACAGCAATGGACATTTTACTTTCCAATCAAAATATTATAGAAATTCACTGAAAAAAACAAAGATTTAAGTAACTATAACTCGTACCCTAAAGTAACTATAACTTGTGCCTCCGCCATGCATATTTTGTCATCAATTATGTTGTTTCATATGTTGCAGCAATGTTCTCAATGACGTTATAGAAATGTAATAAGTAATGTAAAATGTGAGCTCATTGCACTGTGCAAGGCAAGGGTGTGAGTTGTGCAATAGTGACTTGGAATAAATGTAACTGGTGAATTTCAGTGTTTTTGTTTGTTTAAAAGGGTAACTATAATGTCCCTCATAACGTTTGGTATTTGAATTTCCAAGCTTTAACATTTTTAGGGTTTTTCTTCAATGTAATGTAAGATATAATTATAATTCCTAACTTTAATGTCACTTTAACCTTTAGTTTTTTCAGTGAATTTCTAGTTTGTGTTACTTAAAGTACTATTTAATTGCCACACATTAATTCAACACCACACTTGCAGCCAGGCCCTGGGTCCAACCCACTGTAGGCAGTCCCTCCAACCCCTTGTGAGCAGCAAATGCCAGGCATAGCCTTCTGGCATGCACAGCATGCGGTTGGCCTCTCAGGGGCTGGCCGCACTGACACAAACTTACTTTGTCAAAGAGTCACAACACCAAAATATAAAAAGTAAGCCTATTGGCTTTATCACGGTGGGTTTTCAATGTATATGATGCATATTTATATCCTTTCCCCTAAAATCGCCAGTATTTTTAAGATAAAGTATATTTCAGTGGTTCACTAAATGCAATGTTTAATAATAGTGATTATTATAAAAATGTTTAATGAAGGTTTAAAAAAATGCATGTAAGTCTTTTTTTTTAACATAGTAGTTATTATTGATTTGTGTAGGCTGAATAATTTTGAACAGAAAATTCAGAAACATTTTGTTTTTTAAAACAAAACAAGACCGTCATGACTCTTTCTTTTTAAAACTTTTCAGGCCACAAAATGCAATCATTAAACCAACAAGAAGAGGGTCTTGTACTCCAGCTGAAGAGCATAGCGCTCCATTTAGGAGTGCTTTAAAAAATATTGTAAGGTCTCATTAGGTAATGTTTTTAAGGGTACACAAGACTTTTTATTGCTGCTAGGGGGCTTGGTGGTTCCTCTCCCTCAAGGGACACCACCAAGATTGAAACTATATAAGAAAAAAATGCTTGTAGGGCGTTATGGGGTGGTCCTTCAAGGAGCAGTGCATAAAAAATTTGCAGCTCCTGCCTTAATTTATTATTGATTTAGGAGTCCGAGTGCCAGCCCGGGAAACCCTTTTAAAAAAAAAATATTGGGCATGCAGCCCCCCTATTAAGCATTAACAGGTCCTGGGAACCCCATCCCCCAGGGTGGTATCATTTTTAAAGGGGAGGAGAATGTGTGACTCCCTTCCTGTGGGGCCCATCATCATACGGCCTGTTTTTCTTTAAAGGGGACGGGGTGTGCAGCCCACTTCCCTGAGCCTTTATGGCCTCAGGAACCCATTCCCCAGGGCAGTATATTTTTACGGGAGGGGGCATAAAGCCCCCCTCTCCCTGAGGCTTTAGGGTCCCAGGGACCCCATCCCAAGGGGCCTTAAGGGGATGCCCCGGTGCCCACCCGCGCACCCACAAAACACAGTGTTGTAGCTGCGGAGGGAGCCACAGGGCTCACACAGAATGGCCGGCTCCTAGAATGCAACCATCATGGCTGCATCGGGAGCTGGAATCACTTTCGCCTGGCAGGAGCAGCTGGTTTTGCATGCTCCTGAAAGGCATGAGCAATCTGAGTTCACTTGCCAACAAGAGCATGGGCAGGGAAACAAATGTCTGCTCCCACCCGACAGGAGCATTTATTAAGCTCTTGCTGGGTGGGAGAAGACAAGAGTTCCCAGCCCGTGCTCCCACGGTCAGGAAAGCTACTGTGTACCTGGGGTGGGCTCCCTGGGACACAGTAAGTGAGCTGGGCCATGGAGATGGGTTGCCCAGGGCTTCTGTCGCTTGGAGACTTCTACTCTTAAATGTGTAATTTATGCAACACCTTCAAAGACTATAACTTGCGACTTCTCCTTTGCGTTCCTTATACCCTTTTCACAGAACAGCACTTATAGCATGGTAAAGCAATGCATTCCTACAAAGTCTCATAACGTGTAATGAATTAATTCATAAAACAGTTTTCTTGGTAGAGTGGCAAGTTGGAATTGATCTTATTCGGCTAGCAAGTTGCCAACAATGTCTACGGACGTTATAGTAATTTAACAGGAGTGCGTACATTTTAAATGTAAGGTATACATATGACTTTAGAATTTCTAATATTTGTGTAGTGTAAGTTTGGCTTGTAAAAAAAGAATAAATAAAGTTATAGTATTTTGAAGGTGGTGTGTAAATTGTAATTTAGGTTTAAATATTACTTTAGAATTTCTAATTGTTGGACATGGTATCACTTGTGTGAGTCTCCCTTCCATTTTTTACTGATTGCCTCCTCTGTTTTTGATCTGTTTTGCTGGTTAGGTGCTTTGGACACTGTGCCACTGCTATTCAGTGCCACAGTGCAAGTGCTCCCTATGTTAAATTGATGTATTGTTTAGTGACTCCATGATTGGGTTATTTATTTTACTTGTCAGACCCTAGTACAGTGCACCATGTGTGCCCATGTGTGCCCAGGGCTTGTAAGTCAAATGCTGCTGGTGGGCTTGCAGCACTGGTTGTGCCACCCACAGAAGCAGCTTGTAAAGTGTGTCTCAGGCCTGCCATTGCAGAGCCTGTGTGCAGTCTAGCACTGCAAGGTCGACTTGGTAAGTGCACCTACTTGCCAGTCCCTAAACCTTCCCTTTTCTTCATATCAGACACCACGAAAGGTAGGCCCAAGGGCAGGGTGCATTGTAAGTATAAGGTAGGACATGCCCTGATGTGTGTAGCATGTCCTAATAATGAATTTCATCCATTTTAGTTTTTCACTATTGCAAGGCTACCTGTTCCCTATATGCCAGAATGGGCAGTTTGATTATAACATCTTATAATCCTAACTGACCCAGGGAACATGGTAGAAATGTGATTTTAGTATGCCTGAACTCAGAATGATAAAATACATATTTTAGTGAATTGGTTTTAACATTCTGTGTTTGAAAATACCACTTTTAGAAAGTAGGTATTTTCCTGCCAAACTATCCAAGCCTGCCTTTGGTAGGTTGTGTATTCCTTGTCTGGAGTTTGAGTGACAGGGGCTGGGGGATTCCAGGAGACAGGGTGAGTCAGCACAGGGCTGAATAGAGCTATCTGCATGTAGATGTGTGGGAGGAGTTGCACCTGGGACCTGAATAGGGCTGTGCCTGCTTCCACAATGCTTGCTCCACCTCCTGTGGTGCGTTTAATGTCACTGACCCACATTGTCAAAGGAAAAAAGGAGTCTTGTCAACAAAGTGCTCCAGGACAGCACAGAACTGGTTTCGACTGGGCACAGGACCCTCTGCCTTCAGAGGACAACGTATTTGCTGGTATAAATATTGGGACCCAGACCCCAAGACTTTAGATCACTTCTGGAACAACAAGACAAACCTCTGTCAAGGAGAAGAACCAAGGAAGCTGTAGGAGTTGTACTGCCCCCCTGCCAGTGTGCTGTGTTGCTGGGTTGGCCTACAGTGTTGTCTTCAGTGCCAAGGAGAGGAGAAGGAACTTCTAAAGGACTTTCATCATCTTGCAGAATTTACTCCAAGGGCTTGATTTGATCTTGCCTCCTGACCGAAGTCTCAGGGATACCAGACTTCACCCCTTCTGTTGCCTGCATCTGGAACTTGCTGTTCTAGCTGCTACAGAAGGAATGCTGCAACACTGACGCCAGCGAGCGACGCGTCATCTGCAATGAAGCCGTGAGCGCAGCTCCGACTTGCAATGTAGACCCAACGCCGGCCGCCATGCCACATCGACACCAGCGAACGACATCGTAAGCGTGCCATAGCCGTGAGCGCTGCTCCGACTTGCGATGCCAGCTGCATACACTCCGAAGCCGACATCATCGCGGAGCCGATCGTCAACGTGGGTGGTCAAGAATCCATCGACATCGTGACATTGTACGGAACCGTGGTTTTGGCGCCATCGTGACGTAACCTCCTCTACAGAACAGACGCCTCCCCTGCTTGCGCAAGCATCCAGGACACCGACGCATCATCTCTCCAGAAGTAAGTAACCAACGCCGCAACGCGCCAACGACGCCGCACCTCCCTGACGCTGTGAGCTGTCTTTGTTTTCTAGTTTCTTAGGTACTGTTCTCTGTGGGTCTGTTTCGACTCCCGGCCCAATGCTGCACTTCTCGGGGTCTGCGCTGTACTTTGGGATTTCTTTGACCTTGACATTGTGGTAACTCCCATTAGGGTTATCTGTTGCTAAAGACTGCTTTTAAGTGAATAACCTATTTTTTAACTATTTCTACCATTTTGAAGAATTATTATTGAGTACAGTATTGTAGATTTTTGTCGTTTGTGGTCTTATGTTAAGTCTATATGAAGAATACTTATTTTTATAAAACCTGTGTGGTGTCCAAATGTAGTGTCTTCACTGTTTTACTGTATGTGTTCACAAATGATTAACACACTGCCTCTGAGATAAGCCTGTCTGCTCATGCCAAGCTACCAGGGGATATCCAGTAGTGTAATCCCCTTTCCCTGACTTAGAAGCAAGGGTTCTTATTTGGTCAAAGGTGTATACCATTTCCAACTTGAGACCCCCAGTTCTAACACTAATGTTTTTGTAGTTCAAGTTTCATTTGTACAGAAATAATAAAGATTCCTGAACTATAACTTATCTATAACCTTTGATTTTTCATTGAATGCCAATGGTTTTTATTTTTCAATTAAAAGTGTTTCAAATCGTAGACTGAAGTGTCGTCAAGTGGAGTGACGATGAGTGGACTGCTATAGAGTATAGAGGAGCTGCGTGTCATAAGGGTGCAGTGTCGTACAGTGGAGTGTTGTAGAATGGAGTAGAGTGAAGTGGCATAGAGTGGAGTGACATGGAGTGGAGATCAGACAGTGGAATGCAGTAAAGTGGAGTAGCATAGCATAGAGTGAAATGTCGTGGAGTGGCATTGAATGGTAAAGATTGGAGTGACATACAGTAGAATGGCGTATGGCGTAGACTCAAATACCATAGACTGGAGTGGTGTAGAGTGGAGAGGACTAGAGTGAAATACTGTGGAGTGGATTGGCGTAGAGTGACGTATAGAGGAGGGATGTCGAGTGGGGTGGCATAAAGTGGCGTAGCATACAGTAAACTTGTGTAGAGTGGAGTGGCACAGAATCGAATAACGTAGTGTGGAATAGCCTAGAGTGGAGCGGCATTGAGTTGAGTGGCGCAAGGTGGAATGATGTAGAGTGGCATTGAGTTGAGTGGTATTGAGTGGAATAGCTTACAGTGGAGTGGCAACAGTGGAATAGTAAAAAGTTGAGTGGTGTAGCATAGAATAGAGTTGTATAGATTGGAATAGGGCAGAGTAGAGTGACATAAAGTGTAGTTCCGTATAGTGTAGTGGCATATAGTGGAGTGGCATAGAGTGGAATACCATAGAGGGGAGTGGCAGGGAGTTGAGTTTCGTAGAGTACACTAGCAGCATGGAATGGAGGGTCATATTGTGCAGTGGTGTAGGGTGGAGTGACTTAGAGTTGAATAGCATAGTGTGTACTGGTATAGAGTGGTGTGAGCCTGAGTGGAGGGATGTAGAGTGGAGTAGCATAGAGCATAGTGGCATAGAGTGAAATGATGTACAGTTTAGTGGCGTAGAGTGGAGTGGCATAGAGTGGAATAGGATAGAGTGAAGTTCTTTAGAGTGGCGTGGAATGGAGTGGTATAGAATGGAATAGCGAAGAGCCAAGTGGGGGACAGTGGAGTGGAATACAGTGGAGTGTTGTTGAATGGAATAGAGTGTAGTGGCATTGTGTGTAGTGAAGTGATATAGAGTAAAGTAATGTACAGTGGAGTGGCATAGAGTAAGATAGCATATAGTGGAGTGGTGTAGAGTGGAATAGCATAGAGTGGAGTAGTGTTGAGTGATGTGGTGTAATTTGGAGTGGCATAGAGTGGAATGGTTTCAAGCAGAGTGCTGAGAGTGGAGTTGCGTCGAGTGGAGTGGCATATGGTAGAATTAGGTAAAGCAGAGTGGCATCTAGTGGAATGGTGTAGAGTGGAGTGGCCTAGAGTGAAATACCATAGAATGTAGTAGCGTAGAGTGGTATAGAGTGGAGTGGCATACAGAACAGTGGTGTAGAGTGGAGTGGCATAGAGTCGAATAGCACTGAGTGGATTGGCTTAGAGTGGAGTGTCTTAGAGTGGAGCAGTTTAGAGTAGAGTGGCCTAGAGTGGATTGGCATAAACGGTAGTGGCGTAGAGTGGAGTACAGTGCAGTGCATAGACTGGAGTGGTGTGGAGTGGAACAGCATACAGTGGAGTGGAATAGCATCAAGCGTAGTAGTGTACAGCGGAGTGGCATGCAGTTGAACAGCATAGGGTGGAGGGGCATAGAATGGAGTAGGGTAGAGTAGAATACCATATATTTGGGTGGTGTAGAGTGGAATACTGTACAGTGGAGTGGTGCAGGGTGGCGCAGAGTTGAACAGCATAGAGTAGATGTGAAGTCTCGTACAATGCAGTGGTGTAGAGTGGAGTGGCATAGTGCTGAACAGGGTACAGTGGAGTTGCATAGAGTGCAGTGGTATACATTTAAGTTGTATAGAGTAGAGTGGCGTGGAGTGGCATAAAATGGAATGCCATACAGTGGAGTGACATAGAGGCATGTATAGTGAAGTGGTGTAGAGTGGAATAACATAGAGTGGAGGGTCATTGAGTGATGTGGCATAGGCTGGAGTGGCATAGAGTGGAGTGACATAGGGTCATATAGCATAGTCTGGACTGGTGTACAGTGGAGTGGGGTAGAGTGGAGTGACTCAGAGTGGAGTGGAGTACAGTGGAGCAACGTAGAGTGGAATGGCATTGAGTGGCATGGCGTAGAGTGGTGTATAGTGGAGTAGGATAGTGTGGAACTGGCATACTGCCATAGATTTGGGCGGCATAGAGTGGAATAGCATAGAGTGGAATAGCTTAGAGTGGAGATGCGCTGAGTGGAATAATATGGAGGGGAATAGCGTAGAGTGGAATAGTGTAGACCAGAGTGGCATAAATTGAAGTGGCATATAGTGCAGTGGCGTAGAGTGGAGTGGTATAGCAGAGGGTAGAGTAGAGTGGAGTCGTGTAGAGTGAAATACCATAGAGTGGAGTGGAGTAGAGTGTAGTGGTGTAGAGTGGAGTGACATATTGTACAATGGTGTAGTGTGGAGTGGCGTAGAGTCAAATAGGTTAGAGTTTACTGGAATATAGTGGGGTCGATTGGAGTGACATAGAGTGGAGTAGCATAGAGTGTAATGGCATTTAGTAGAGTGATGTACAGTGAAGTGTGTAGAGTGGAGTGTTACAGAGTAGAATAGCGTAGAGTGAAATGGCATATAGTGGAATAGCATAAAGGGGAGTGGCGTAGAATGAAGTGTTAGCTTCCCATTCTGAATCAGGCCCAAAGGTCACAAACATGTACTGATGTATAGGGTTGCGGTATTCCGCTTTAATTTTGCCGTACACTGCGGTTTATGTCAATGACAAAACAATATCTGATTGGCTAATGACTTCTCTCACAAAAGTAAAAGGCAGCCATATTGTTTAGAACACACTTTGGCTTAGCTTTTTTAGTGTATAGTGTTCTGCTGTTTCATAAGTGTATTGGAAAGGATAGGTCTGGTTATATAAGTGTGTACGGGTACGTAATAGTTTTATATCTTTATATAGGCCGCTAGAGGGAGCCAGAGGGTTGCAATCGCCAGCAAGCAGTAACGACAGAACAGAACGCCGAACGCCGAACTGTGAGCCACCGCTGCAGAAAACGGGCTGCAGAAACGGGCTACCGGCTATTTGACCCCCAAAGCCGTGTTTGCCCTGCCCTGCCCTGCCCTGTCTGCCCTGTCTGCCGGGAAGCCCGCTGGAAAGCAGAGTGGCGAGCGGCGAGCGGGTTGAGCAGAAACGGGCCCCCAGCTCACCTGCTCTCCTACTTGCCGGCTCTCTGTCAGTCAGAGCCGCGCCTGCTCCGATAGCTGGCCTTTGATGGGAAGCCCACCGTAGCCTACAGGAGTCCGCAGAAGCTCACCCCACGCCTCGTCCTTTTGTCTGGCCCCGTGTTTGCCACTGACCGTGCTCTCCAGGTGCTCTCCAGGTGCGGTGTGCCGTGCTGTACTCCACGGGGCCGAGTGGGCTGAGCAGGAGCTGAGCAGAGCTGCTGGTCTGTGGTGCTGCGGTACTGGGAGCCAGGTTAAGCTGGGAGCTCTCGGGGGAGCCCAGATCCTGGGAGCTCGCCCGGGAGGATTGCAGCAGGGATACGGTCTGCGGCGGCAAGGAGGGCAGCTGACCTGAACCGGAACCGCGGACACAGCCCAGAGCAGTCAGCTGGGCCGACACGGCCCTACCACAGAGGTGTTTGTCCCCTCCTGCTTTCGCCCGCTGAGAGGCGGAAGGGTTCCAAGAGGAGGCAAACGAAAACAAAAGAGAGCAGAGTATCCCTCAGGAGTTTTTGGAGCATAAAGCAAAAACCCTCCAGTCACTGCCAAAGCTCCAGCCAAAAATCAAACAAGCACAAGGAGTATCCCCATTGGGAAGGATCACCTACTTATCACCTACTTATTGGAGAGACGTACATCTGGAGCTGGGTACTTTGCCCCCCTCGCCATCTCTGCCTACCAAATTGCCCGACCATTAAAGTTGACCTTTCGCCATCACCTCAGCCACGTCCACCACCATTACCGAAACGGCTACCTTTCCTGACGGCAGCTACTCAAATTAGGTCACCGTCACACTGTCACGCATCTGATGCCTTATTGAACAGCTAGTCTATGACAGTCGGTGGGCCGGTGTCCTGAAGAGCAGACAGGCTTGGAGGTAAGCTGTGGTGCTTTGTCTGGTGTGTTTGTTGGTTAGGGGGAGAAGGAGGAAAAGGTCTCCCCGAGTAGAACACAGGGAACAGGGCGTAGGGACAAGAGACAAGGGAAAAAAAGGCTAATTCAGGAGGCAAAGGAGCCACTGCAGTACTGGCAGAAGGAGTAGAGTGGAAGAGAGAGTAGGGGCAGTGTGATCCCACCCAGAGCTGGTGGGTCAGAGCAAGCAAACAACAGGGTTTTAAATCACCTGAACATCAGGAGGCATCAGAAAAGTCATCCTTAGAGAGACACATAAGAAAATCGGCTTTTTCTAGCCTGACTCCCAGACAGCCTAAACGCTAGAGCCAGCCAAAATATTGCTCACACAGGAAGGACATCCCATACTACGCACAAGTTTCAAATTCAGGAACCCAAGTCAGCCACTAGTAGGAAATTATTTTGAGTTACTGTAATAAGACCATGAGGTCAGGAAAAATTCGAGAGGTACCAATACACAAACATAAGAAAAGAGCTGCTACTAAAGACCAAAGTAAGCAAGCAAACAAAAACAAAACAAAAGAGACTGCCGGGAAGGAGCCAAAGAGCCTGATTCCTATCCCCACCCCAGAACCTTTCAAGTTCAGGGAGAAAAACATAAGGCACAAATTTCATTTTCTAAAAGATCAAATGGCTGCAATATACGCGAGAACAGAAGAAGAAAAAAGCTTACAAAGCCCATTAAAACCAATAAACTTAATTACACCAAGTAAAGGGGAAGGAAAAGGGCTGGTTCAGCGAGAAAATCAGTCTATTCATAACCAAAGAAATGAACTGGAAGGCAGTAAGAGTACACAGCCCGGAGAAAAATCAATGATTAAAAACTGGTTGTTAAAAACAACAGCTCAGATCCATGCACCGATCTGCCAACTTATGTCCACACCAGACAAGATAAACATGGAAGAAAAGGGAAATAGCCTAACTTTAAAAAATGACCAAAGCCACATTGGATGTCAAGCGAATCCCCAAGGGAATACAAACAAGATAAATTGGACAAGATCTTTCTCAATTTTCGAGGAAGAAGAACTGCTGAAGATGCTAGAGGTAAACCCACAAAAATCAGTGGAATCAGAGGGGAAAAAGCAAGAGGAAAACAAGGTCATAGAGCGGTCGATAATAATAGAAAAGGGTGAAAAACGGGAAAATACCTCAACCCCCAAAAAATCTATATCCAGCCCAACCAGTAGGAAGGACCGTAAATCTGAGAAAAGTGGCCTTCATCATGGAAATGCTAAAAAACACTCAGCCATAACTATTTCCTCCGTCAGTGGCTTCGAGTCCACAACAGGGGCCTCGATGCATCCAACAACTACACAGATGGTCCCCTGGAGCGAATCACTACTAAAAAGCTTACAGCAAGCAAGCGATGTCTTAAATTTCTAATCCGACAAGCTGGACGTTCAGGTGGATCTAATGAATATAATTGCAACGCATATAGCTGGAATAAATACCAAATTGGAAACAATCTCGGATCACATCGCAAGAGAAACAATAAAGGAAATGCAAACAAAGGGTAAATCAATGGTACCAAATTGCGACTGTGGGAAAATAAT
Source organism: Lissotriton helveticus (assembly GCF_964261635.1). NCBI lineage: Eukaryota > Metazoa > Chordata > Amphibia > Caudata > Salamandridae > Lissotriton > Lissotriton helveticus. The sequence continues at coordinate 769,603,458 of NC_136059.1, forward strand.
AGATAAACTGGTCACTTTACCAGCTATCTTGTCAGAAATCCTACGCGTGACACGCACAACAAGGTCATTTGGAGAAACCTCATTTCAAGAAACAAAGAGCGAAGTGTTAAAGACTAAAAAGCAAAAAGGTAAAAGTTCATTCATTGAAAAAGAAACGTTACCTGAAGAAAGGGAAACAAACGAAAAAGGTCAAGACGAAAGTAAAACACATACGTCAGTGGTCATAATTGAAACTCAATCCAAAAGACAACGTAAACGAGCACGGAAAGCCAGGAAGAACGCCTCCAAAACCAAACAAGAAAGTCAAAATTATCCTACATTTGAAAGGAATAAGAGTTCAATAGACCAGAGGGAAGAATCAGTCACAATAGAAGCAATAAACCAAGAGACGGACACAGAAGAAAACACTGAACAACCAAAAAACTCAAAGTATGCAAAGAAAATGCCTAACACCCAACGAATTCCAAAAGACGATGGAATCACAAAAATAAATTCAGCAAATAAAACAAAAAGAATAGTGGGCGATCAGGAAAAATCACAAGGTGGTTTGGGAAATAAACAACAAATACCACAGGTAAAAGTGCAAATACAAGAAAATCCCCAAGAACCTAAAACGCAAGACAATCTAAAGTTAACCATAGGGGAATGCGACAGAATCAAATCAAATCAATCTGAAAAAAGAAATTAAACACAAAACTCAAATAGAGCAATTAGAGCAATCAATGAGCATGAATACCAAATTAACAATCAGGGTTGGAAACTATGAAAGGGCAAATAATGCCCCCCAGCAGGCAACTCAAAGGTATTTTGAGAGGATGACTACAACGCATAGGCCAGTTGAACCAACACCTTGGTACCACAAAGAAGCGGAGTCACCACCAAGATCGAATCCAGTAAAAATATCCAGTGCTAAACTCCTAAGGCAAGACACCAACCGTGACCAAACAGAGGTAAGAAGTGAACTCAGTTGGATTCAGAAAGCCCAAACGGCTCTCGTAGAGACAGGTCATAAATTACTATTCAAGCCAGAATACTCGACAAAAGGCAAAATGGACACGCTGAACCGGGGGAATATACTAAGGCTATTCAAAGAGATTCCAAAACTAAGGGAAATAACAACCAAAGACCTCATAGCAGTAGAGTTTGTTCAAACGAATAAGGATCCTGACTATGAAATAAGTAGCACCACATGGGCATCAAAGGAGACAACGGATCTTATCTTCTCCACAAGATCTGACTTTGAGGCATGGGGCATAACACTTGAATATCCCACTCCAATAAAGTATCCATACCCACTATTAAACAGCACGGCCCCCCTAGCAACAAATATAATAGTAAAAACATCTTCCATTTTAAGAGGAGCAAGAAAGGAGACAATCATCCAACATATAAGGAGAGAACCCGTGTCTACCAGTACAAAACCAGGACCACTAAGCCATCGACCAGATGTAGACCAGGACTGGTCTTGGATCCCACAAGTATTGAACTCGCATCGGTCCTGATGGAAGCAGTTCTGAAGGAAAAAAGCAAGGAAGAAACATCGTGGATCGAAAGAAAGTGAAAAGGAAAATAAGAATCTGCTCTTGGAATGTCCATGGCTTTAAAGACATGGAACAAGATCGCGAGACAATTGCCTTCCTGGGTTCTTTCGACATAATTCTCTTGCAAGAAACATGGAATGTTACCCCCAGACAAATCGCCGGATATGAGGAACACCATGTGATGGCGGAAAAATTAGCAAAATATGGTCACCCAAGGGGGGGTTTGTCCACATATATAACAAACAAGTTCAGTTGGAAGTCAGAGATAATGGACTCAGGGGTAAATTGGATACAAATCACAAAGTTAGAAAACAATCAATCAACAATAGAGGATGGGTGGAAGTTACTGATTTTAAACGTCTATATTCACCCTGAGAAGACCACAAAAATCAATAAACTGTTAGAACTTCTAAATTTAATAAAAACATTACAAATAACACATCAATTCTACGGGATGCTGATTACAGGTGACTTCAACAGTAACTTGACAAGAATAAAGAACAACAAATGCAAAATCCAAACAATAAGGAACGAACTGGAATTATTGGGCCTAATGACGCTAAACGGAAACATAAAGGGTGACCAACCTGCAAAAATTACTTACATGTGCGGAAATAAAAAATCCATACTAGATCACACATTAATTAATAAAGAGTTCATACAACTGGTTAATCATTTTGGCATCATAATACGACCTGAAAGCGACCATTTCCCGCAAGAAACTATACTGAACTTAAACTCTCTACAAAAAGCAAGTATTGCGTCAATAGCTATAATCCCGGAAGTTTACAATTTAAGGAAACTTAAATGGAGAGGCGCCATAACAAACACGATAATGGAAACAGTGTATATGCAAGTAGAAAATACACCACCAACGGATCTTCACTTGCTTGCGAAAAATTGGGGAAATCTACATACACTTCTGCTAGAAAAATTTCCAACAAAGCCAACAGCGAAACATGCATATGACCCCCACAAACTGCCATGGTATACCACAAAGCTAAGAGACGAAAAAAAGGAAATTGCCAAAAATTAAGACATAAGGCCGCAATAAACAGACAGGGAGTGGTCATAGACAATAGCGAGTTACAGAAAATGCGAAAAGAATATAAAAAAGACTGTGGAAATGCAAAAAGGCTATACACTGGGAAAATATGGGTAGACCTGCTAAGGACAAGTAAACTCCCAAATATCAGTGAATTCTGGGGTCTAATCAATAAATTATCAAAAGGACCTGGTGTGCAGCAAAACATAGGAATAAGTGAAACCTCATGGCTGAAACACATAGACACCCTATACAACAACCATACGTTGCAACCACCGTGCACAGAATCAAGGAAGGAAACAAACAAGGGAAAGGATGTGGGGAATGAAGTAACAACACATGGAAAAGATAAATGGGAAAAAGAAACACCAAGCGGGATACCTATGGAACCATCCCCATTGACAACAGTGAAACAAACGATTCTATTGATAAAAAAATTGAAAGCCGAAGGCGCAGCTGGCCCCAATGGGCTACCAAATGCCCTATTTAAACAAGACCCTGACTTCTGGGCAAATTATCTTACCCCACTCTTCAACCAACTCTTCACTGATAAAAAGATACCACGGTCCTGGTATGGTAACATCTTCCACCCTATTTATAAAAACGGGAGCAGATTGAAACCAGAGAACTACAGGCTGATAGCCCTCATCGACGTAGAGGCAAAACTTTTCTCTTCATGTATATTACGCCATCTACAGGAATGGATAAATAAAAACAAAATAGTCCCGAAGTTTCAAACGAGTTTTAGAGAAGGCATGGGATGCACTACAAACCTCACCGTCCTGTCTTTGTTAATAGAAAGAGCAGAAAAAAAGAAGGCAGGTCTTCTGGCATGCTATATTGATCTAAAATCTGCGTTCGACAGAGTGCCAAGAGACCGGCTATGGAAAAAGCTAGAATCTTGGGGGCTCCCTCAGAAACTAATTGACATAATAATCGCCTTATACAGCGAAACATGGCCAAAGTAAAACTAGGAGATGGGAGAAGGATATCACAACAAACAAACATAAGAAATGGACTTAAACAGGGCTGTGTGCTCTCTCCAAGCTTATTTAATGTGAATCTAGCAGACCTAAACAGTTACCTGCTACAGGCAAATGGTCACCCCCCGAAACTGGCAAATGAATCAATCCAGTTTCTGCAATATGCAGGTGATATTGTGGTTTTAAATCATACACCGATAGGGCTACAAAGGGTCATAAACAAATTAACAGAGTACTTCGACCTAGTAGGTTTGGAACTCAACAATAAAAAAACAAAGATTGTGAGACTGGCGGGCCCGAGCAAAGGATCTTTTAGATGGTATGCTAAGAACATTCAAATTGAGGAGACAACCACATATAAATATTTGGGTATCAAACTGTGCAGAAACATGTCCATGGTGGAACAAAAACGAGATATCACAGCCAAAGCACAATCGTTGACCTTCGCCTATAAACTACTCCAAAAGAAAATTCAATGCCCCTCATACAGCCATCTTCTAAAGGTCATGGCAACCCAATTGTTACCTACCTTGTCTTATGGGTTGGAAATATGGCACGGGAAAGAAATCGACATCCTAAATAAATTACAGATTAGCGTATATAAATCCGTATATAGAGGCTCATTAGGATGGCGGACGGACTTGCGTCCGTCCGCCACCCTAGAGTAGGAGGGACCGTCCGCATGGGCTGCGGCGGTCCCTCCGTGCAAATTAGGATGTGACCGCCACCCTGGCGGTCACATCCTGGATATTTAACATTGCGGCGGGTGCAGCTTCAAGCTGCACCCGCCGCAATGTTAAAAAAGCATACATTGCATATGTATGCAGCAAGCAGCAGGCACCGCGCGGTGCCTGCCGATTGCTGCATACATATGCAGGGGGTACCATAGGCACCCCCCATGTGCACCCCCCTTTACCCAGGGGGCCCGCAACGGGCCCCCGCAGTGAAGCACCGTATGCTTTTACACGGCGGAATATCCGCCGTGTAAAAGCATTTCTTTCTGTGCATCCTAATATGGTGGACGGTGTCTGAGAGACACCGTCACCATATTACAGCTTTTCCGCCGCGGTTGTAAGCCAACCGCGGCGGAAAAGCTGCGGACGGAAAACAGGACCCACCAGCCATCCTAATGTGGCGGTGGGTCTTTGGTTGGTCCGCTGCGGTTTTTCCGCATCCTCCGGGCCGGCGGTGGATTCCGCCGGCCCAGAGGATGCGGAAAAACCGCTATCCTAATGAGCCCCTTAATCTTTTTAAAGGATCGTCCCCAGCACAAATACGCCTGGAATTTGGATTACAAAATCAAGTCTACCAGAGGAAAGCAATCTTTGCAAAATGGTGTTGGAAACTTAGAGCATCAGACACAGGATCACTAAACAACCTATGCTGGCTGGAAATTAAGAAACAATATGAAGAAAAAGAACCAAACACTTGGGGCTCTTACTTGGGAATCGCCCTGGAGTCACTCAAAATCGAGGAGGTTTGGAACAGCCATTTGGAACGAACATCGTTCAACAAAGTTTGCAAACTAAATGCAAAGTCACTATCCTTGATAGAAGACAAAATAATTTTAGCCAAACGCCGTCATGCTTGGTCCGTAATCAACTCATACAAAAGATTAAAACCACAACTTTATCTTGAAGCGCACTTTCGGCTATCGCTAAAAATAAAATTCATGGCATATAGACTGGGTGATCATTGCTCAAAAGACTTAATTCCAACATGGAAAAGCAAACACCAAGAAAAGACATGCCTTTGTGGGTACCACACAGAAAGTTTGTACCATCTAATGTGCACGTGCGAGACAGTAAATAACGAAAGAAGACATTTGTTGAAACCAATCCTAAACATTTTAAGAATCCGCACCTGCAGGCAGGGGTCACTAGTTGGTTGGGCGCGTCATCAAACATCCTCGTATGCCGTGGAGTAAAATTTATGACACTGGTAGAGTCCTTACTCTCGAAAAGTGAAACAGAATAAACTTGGACGATCTTCTTTTTAGGATTTGTAAATTTAAAAAAAAAAAAAACACATTTTATCTTGTTTTTATACCGATGGTCATTTTTATACATGTATACTTTAAGGTTGTGATAAACCAAATAAAGTTAATTTTGAATTTGAATTTATATCTTTATAAATAAAAAAAGTTTGCACAGTACCGTGGTAGTACCATATTTTTTAGACCACACTAAGGGGCCGATTAGGATGGCGGACGGACTTGCGTCCGTCCGCCATCCCAGAGGTGGAGGGACCGTCCACTTGGGCTGCGGCGGTCCCTCCGTGCAAATTAGGATGTGACCGCCACCCTGGCGGTCACATCCTGGATATTTAACATTGCGGCGGGTGCTGCTTCAAGCAGCACCTGCCGCAATGTTAAAAGTGCATGTTTTACATTTACATGCACAAAGCGGCAGGCACCGCGCGGTGCCTGCCGCTTTATGCATGTAAATACTGGGGGGTACCATAGGTACCCCCCATGTGCACCCCCCACCCGCCGACACCCTGGGGGCCCGCAACGGGCCCCCAAAAGCAAAAGTACACATGCTTTCCCACGACGGAAAAACTGCCGCGGAAAAGCATGTTTACTAATGCATCCTAATTTGGCTGGTGGTGTCTGATAGACACTGCCAGCCAAATGAGAGCTTTTCCGCTGCAGTTGTAATCCGACCGCGGCGGAAAAGCAGCGGACAGAAACCAAGACCCACCAGCCATCGTAATGCGGCGGTGGGTCTTTGGTGACTCCGCAGAGGATTTTCCGCCTCCTCCGGGCCGGCGGTGGCTTCCGCCGGCCCGGAGGAGGCGGAAAATCCTCCATCCTAATCGGCCCCTTAGTATGTGTTTTGTGTTTTAATGGTAAATATAGTGTCGTTGATTTTCTTTAGAATTTTTACATATTTTTAAATGTTTTTAGTACACTGTACTACACTATAGTTTACCCTTACAACTCAGAATGCATATCAAGTGTGGTCTAAACAATATTTCACCCTTCTAAAAGTGCGATATATAGTCTATGCCAAACTTAGGCCTTGATTACGAGTCTGGTGGTCCACAGACAACAAGACACATGGTGGCGGTTTCCCACCTGTTCTATTACGATTAGGGTGGTTGGACAGCAATCGACCCACCTCAGCCGCCAAGGAACCGTTTTTCCCTGGCCGTGTTACAACGTTCAGTAGGCGGAAATATGCGCCAAGTATATTACGAGTTTCCTCTCGGCTGGCAGTGTCATGGAGGTTCCTACTCCATGTACACCGCACACAGAGAGGAAACAAAGTGGGCCCTGCAGAGTCCCTTGTGCCTCATCTGCATGGGGATGCACACTGAGGGGCACAACATATGTCCCCCTGTGTGCATGCACCCCAGTTCCTGCATAGCATGGACGTTTAAGTCCATGCCATACAGGAATTGTTTTTGACATACCCATTACGGTGCCCATTTTCTGAGGGAACACAGTGGGAACGCCAAAATTCAGTCAACCAGACAGTAGGAAACTCCTAATCTGGTGGGCAGTCCGACCACAGCTTTGGCAGTGCAGACCCGGTGCTGCACCACCAATGTCGTAATCAGGCCCTTTATCTTGTTCTGGATTTTAAGGGTAAATATGGTGAAGTACAGTGTTTTTTTTATTTTTTGCATATTTGATTTTTTTGTTTCATAGTTCTAAGTGCACTGTACTCCATTATATTTCCCTTTAAAACCCAGAATGCAGACTAAGTGTAAAATAAAAAATAAAAAACATGTACACATTTTCATAGACTTTTTACACAGATGTAGAGGCAAAACATATTTCCATGTGATTTGGCAGAAATATATAATATATTGAGCTGCTTATGCTGATTATTGTAAATCAATTTAAAAGCATCTGTGTGCATGCCTCACAAACTCAAATGAGTAGAACACAGCAATGTAAAAATAAAAATAAAACAATGTACTACACTATATTTCTCCTTCAATATAATGTAGTAGTGTTTTTTTCTTTCTTTGAAATTGTTTAATACTGCTGTGCTTCCTAGATAGTACAGGCGTACTGTGTTACTTTTTAAAAATTATTATGGAAAAATATCAATAATTTTCCCTACCTATTACCACTTGAATAAAGTGTTTATAGGTAAGGAGCAACAATAATAACTACTACTTACCTATGTCTAAGGCTCTAGCCCAGAATACAGGAAAAAAGGCTGTCTCAACAAGATGGCTCCATTTAACTTTTGTAAAAGCAGTTATTAGCCAATCAGATACTGGCTTGTCATCCGCATGTACCACAGTAAAGGTCACTAAGATTCTGTGGCTTATAACTACAAAACTACTGACTGGATTTTCATGAAATACCAAAAAGGTACATTACCAAACTATGATCTATATCTCTATATCCCTCCCACTATATATATATATATATCTAGCAAAATTGTACAACTACCGCATTCCGCAAGAACAACACAGGTACATTTTGGGAACAGTAGTATTGCACTGTATCACATGACCATTGTGATTTAAGATATCATCACATAGTACATAGAGTGCTCAGATAAAAAAACTGAAATAAACGTTGGACTACTACATCACATCTGGGGGTAGGCAAAATCCATTTTAGAGTGGTGACATCTTTATATATTATAGCACGCAATGCTATAGCTTGCATGCGGCAAACTGAGACACTTCGAGATCCTACAGTGCTCATATTGTTGTCTCACCTAGTCAAGCAGTACACTAATGCTGAACTTAATGATTTCATCAAAAAACTCATATTACATTATACTGAATTTCAATTAAACAAATAACGCCCCAGTGGGAAATTAAATTTCTAATGGCATCCATGTGAGTAGTACGAGCATAAAACTCTTAACATTAATGTCACATTTTGCATCATTATGACAGTTCTTTCGAAGTCCATACTCTATTAGAAGTAATGTATAATATATACATATGTATTTTAATAACAGAGGTCATTTTTCTACATTGGCAAATGATGCAAAGTTTTGTGGTATTTAGTTAAGGGTTGCAAAGAAAAAAAGGGGGGGGGGGCCCAAAATGCCTTTTTCTGCCAATGCATTTTCCATTGACTTTTTACACAGATGTAGAGGCAAAACATATTTTCATGAAATTTGGAAGGGATATATTATATACGCTGTATTGCTGAGAGCCTGCCTTGAGGGGAACGGCCAACGTCCATTGCTTACCTGTTGTTTGGGGGATACCCTGCTCTTTCCTGCCAGCGCCGCTGCCGTGAGGGGAACGGCCATCGATCGTTTCCATCAGCAGCCCCCCGTGCCTACAATTCCCAGGGGGCTGCACGAGGCGCACACATCACCCGGCAGCGGAGGGCGCCAGAAGACTTCAAAGCTGTCCGGCTCTCCTGCAGTGCGAGACGCGCTGTATTGCTGAGAGCCTGTCGTGAGGGGAACGGCCAACGTCCATTGCTTACCTGCTGTTTGGGGGATACCCTGCTCTTTCCTGCCAGCGCCGCTGCTGTGAGGAGAACAGCCATCGATCATTTCCATCAGCAGCCACCCCCGTGCCTACAATTCCCAGGGGGCTGCACGAGGCGCACACGTCACGCGTCAGCGGAGGGCGCCGGAGGCCCTCAAAGCCAGCCCGGCCCTTCCGCAGCCCAGGGCGCGCTGTATTGCTGAGAGCCTGCCGTGAGGGGAACGGCCAACGTCCATTGCTTACCTGTTGTTTGGAGGATACCCTACTCTTTCCTGCCAGCGCCGCTGCCGCGAGGGGAACTGCCACCGATCATTTCCATCAGCAGCCCAACGTGATTACAATTCCCAGGGGGCTGCACGAGGCGCACACGTTATGAGTCAGCGGAGGGTGCCGGAGGCCCTCAAAGCCGGCCCGGCCCTCCCGCAGCGCGGGACGCGCTGTATTGCTGAGAGCCTGCCGTGAGGGGAACGGTAACATCCATTGCTTACCAGTTGTTTGGAGGATACCCTGCTCTTTCCTGCCAGCGCCGCTGCCGTGAGGGGAACAGACGCGCGCGGGCGTGCCCGGGCGGTCCCCAGGCAAAGCCCGGGCCAAGTGCGGGACCGTCTGCGCCCCTCGTAACCCGGAGGAGGCTGACCTGGGCCCACTCCCTAACATCTGATCAAGACCTTGGACATCGTCTATCCCCTCGACCCACCCGGACAAGTAAGCAAACAACTGTGATACTGGGTGGCAGGATAAGTAAAAGGAAGAAGAGCCAAGTAGACATTAAGACAAGTGCAGAGGCACAAACAGGGGGTCAAAAGTCATTGTTATCATACCTTGTGGGGGCCATGGGTGTTATTGAAAAACAGATTAATACCGAAGAAGAAACTCTGGTAAAAGGGAAATGTAACTTGGAAGCAGAGCCAAGCTCACCCACCCAAATACTGGACGTACCTACATGTGAGGATCACTTGAGGCGGAATCAACGCAATGGATACATACAACAGCCCCAAGATGTAATAGAAGTGAGTTTATCCGAGGAAGATGCGCAACCACCCAAAAAACGTTGCAAGAACCCGGACACTATTGAGGGTGAAAGTAATCTTGAGTTAGACTTAAGTATTCCTCATATATGTTCAATTAAAGAGCGCTCTATGTTAAACAAGACCAAAGGGAAACAACTTTTAAATAAACCATCTGGTCGTAAGATTAACAAAAATTTGCGCAAAATTAGTCTCCCTACACAATCCGAGCGGAACATAGTGGCCATAGAAAAACTTACAAAGAGTATAGATATACTGCACAGTACTATGGCCGAAGCATTACAGTCTTTAGCAAATAGAATGACAAATGTGGAGTATTTGCTTACAAGGAAAAACACTATAACCAGAGAGAGCACCCACATGCCAGTGCAGTCTGGCACTCAGGACATAGCAACTATAAGCACACACACCACATCGATCACACCAACATTAATTGCAGAACCTGCACAAGTTTACATTATTGACTCAGGCCCTAGGCTAACTGCAACTAGGAATAAGGAACAAGAGCATCTCGACAAAACAAAACCCGTAGCTGAGGTGCTCGGTCCCAATAAGAGTAGAAGTTTTGTTATAACTCCTACAGGACAAACTAACCTAATTGAGCACCACGTAGCGGATTATCTTGACTTACCACCAGCTGCCACCCCGTACATTGTGGTTCTGACTAACGTCCCAGTCTTACTGACATCGAGACATGAAAACATGGAGGGAACTCAGGAATAAGTCACTTTATTGGCTAGGGAGACAAATGGGTTTTAGTAATGACTTATTTTAATGTTTCAAGATGGTAAGATGGGTGGCATGGGTAGGCAGGGAACACAAGACAACACATGGAGACTGTATAGTCTTGACATTTATCGATCCCAGCCTTGTCCACGCAATCCTCGCAAGAACTGGAGATATTCCGATAGATAGCAACGCCATAAGCGTACAACCACTAGGGGCCTTCTACCCCCCGGGCTCTTTTACCCGCAGGCACAATACAAATCGCTATGAAAGAGTCCAGCAGACAGGGTTTACACCAAGGTGGAGTATACCATTGTACAACCGGTATGAGTTACTATGATCGATGGATGATCAAGATTGACAGGGAAAGCGCAGGCGGCGGGAGTTACCCCCTAAGTTGACCATCCTAGTACTGACACAGGCAAATATGAGTGATCATCTGGGAGGGGCTGATGACTTCCAGTGTGAACAGGGGGACATACAGATGCCACATACAGTTATTAACAAAGGGCAAAAGAAGATACAACAGGAGAAATTAAAGGATTTCCCAAAAACAGGGAATGCCACAATAACAGCAGAACTGACATCGCCCAAGGTAGTAAAGGCTAGGAATAAAGAGATGGGGATGGAAAGGGTTTTTCCCAATGGAAAAATACAGAGGCAATCAAAAATCCTGAGTTGGAACATCGCAGGGCTGTCTGATAAAGTAGGAGACCCCCAATGGTTAACTTTAATAAAAGGGTACACCATAGTATGTCTCCAAGAAACCTGGTCTGTGAAAGAAATCCACATAAATGGGTATCAAACCTTTTACACACCAGCGAGTATTTGTACCCAGGGGAGGAATAAAGGGGGGTTATGCACTTATGTTTCAATCTCAGGAGGAGCCACAGTTGTAAAATTCATTACAACACAGTACTTCCAGATCTTAATAGTCACTTGAGGAGCAGAAAAAAATATAGTTGTAATACATTTCTACAACAATATCCCTAGACTATTGCTAGACAATGTCCTAAAAATTCTTAACAGCACCCTGCTTAACCTAGAGAAAACAAATTACAAGAGACATGGTTCTCATATAGATGGGTGATTTTAATTGTTCACTGTGTCAACGTAGCGTCCTCGGTACTTGTGGCCTAGGTGAGGATACCCCTACGCACTTCACACACTCAAAATTAGGGGATCTGTTGAACAGTTTGATTTTCCAATTTGATCTGTCCTACGTGAATGAATTATGCTCACCACCGGTACCATTTCAGCCTACTTTTAACGGGAGATGGTGCAATTCAACAATTGATTTTGCTCTCCTGTCATCAAGGTACTCCGCAAATGTATCCTCTTGGAGAATAACTGATATCCTGCTGAGTGACCATTATCCCATCTTGTTTGTTTTGAAAATAAAAGGGATGGAGGAAAACACAAAAGAAGATATCCTTTATAATCTTCCCATCAAACTTGCTCGCTCAAATGGGTATTCTATTAAATGGGTCAAAGTCGAACCCGAGGTCTTCCTCCAAAATTTAGTTAAATAGACCCACAATAACATTGAAGTATGTCTTTCACAAACTGAGGATGATCACATTATTTACGACTCCTTTTATAAAATAACTGAGGAGGTACGAAAATTAGTACCAAGGGATCAACGTCAAAGTATTAATAAACCTCAGGGATAATGCACAAAGGCCCATACTAACTTGAAACGTGCCTTGCATGAAGAACCTAGATCAATTAAGATAGTGAGGAGAGCAAGAATATTGTACTGTGCAGCCATTGCCAAAAGGAAAAAGCAATTAAAAAGGGAAGCTTGGCAGATGCTGCACGAAGCATGCTTAAGGAATGATAATACATGCTTTTGGAAAGCGGTAAATGCCCCCTTTATATCAAGCAAGGGAACAGACACAATAGATCTAGCTATTTCAGGGGATACCTTGGCTAAACATTTCACTCGCCTTTACGACAAGTTCACAAAAGATGGAAGTAACATGGGTAATCCAGCCACAAAATCCACAAAATCCGAATATAATACTCTATCCAGGACGTTTTCTCTGGATATTGTATTTGAATGTGAAGAGGTTATTAGAGCCATCAAAGAAAGTGCCTCAGGAAAAGCGCCAGGGCCGGACGGCGTCCAGATTGACGTCTATAAATTTAAAATAGATCTATGGGCCCCACTGTTAACCAATGTGTTAAATTGTTTTAATCGATATAAATTTAATTCAACCTGGTCAGAAGCCATTGTGAGTCCCATCTTTAAGAAGGGAAGCGACCCTCGACCCTGTTCACAGGCAGGTCGCTCCCCCACCATGTCAGCGTCCCCCTTTCTGCCTCTGTTTGGATTCCTGCCTTTTTCCCGCCATTTTCGCGCTTTCCCGCTCCCGCCGCTGCCTCCCCTGCGGCCCTGCCCCCGATCCCTGATTAGCCACCCACTCCCCCTCCCAGCTGCTCCTCGCACCCTTCTTAATGGAGGCCGCTGCGCTGGCGCGCCGCTGGCGCGCCGCTGGCGCGCCTAAGGCAAGCCCGTCGGCGCCGTCCGTGCCTGTACCGTGCCCAGCGCCAGACCCCCTGGACCCCACGCTCGCCACGACGCCAGACTCAGATACGACGCCGACTCCCTCCACGCACTCAACGCCGGCGGACACAACACCTGCTTCCAGGCTGCCCCGAGGGGGGAGCCACTGTCATACAGAACTATGACGACTATGATCAGGAGTGTAGACGCCAATTGGCTAATACGACCCATTACAGATTATTGACGGATGATCCAACCAACCGACTAACCACCACCGTGATGTCTCTGGTCATTGAAGCGGAAACCAACGAATGGATTAACAAAAAAGAGGCAGAATTTCTGGTGACCACTGACCCAGTCATACCATACTTCTACACCCTGCCCAAGATACACAAGGGTACCACCCCAGTCCCAGGTAGACCCATTGTGTCTGGTATCGGTTCAATTTTAGAACCCCTCTCTCAGTTCTGCGATGCCTTTCTACAACCTTTGGTCAAATCCATCCCGTCATATCTGCAGGACACGAGAGACGTGCTTCGACTTATCGACGACATGGACGGCAGGGAGGACATTGATCTTCTCTTAACTCTTGACGTGGAAGCACTGTATACAAACATACCACAACAAGCTACGCTGGAAGTCGTGGACGCCCTCCTGCGATCGGAGGAGTGGCTGTCCCCCACCCCGGTTTCATTCATAATGGAGTTGGCACATATTGCTCTGACAGAAAACTTTTTCAAATATGAGTCCAATCTATACCATCAGATCCGCGGGACATCGATGGGCTCGACCTTCGCGCCGAGCTTGGCATGCCTATACATGGCATCGTTCGAGAAAAAATGTATCTACCCCCCTGAATACAACCCATTCCGTGAAAATCTCACGTGTTGGCGCCGGTACATCGACGACATCCTGGTGTTCTGGAAGGGGGATCGGACGACATGTGAGGCCTTCTGCACATGGATAAATCAACAGGATCCCTTTCTGAAGTTCACGGGCACCATCTCCGACAAATCTATACCCTATCTGGACCTCAGTATAATCTTGGAGCCAACTACAATTAACACCAGTCTCTACACGAAGGAGACCGACAGGAACAGCCTTCTGCCGTACTCCAGTCACCACACAAAATCCCTAAGGGATAATCTCCCCTTTGGACAATTTCTCCGCCTCCGGAGAAACTGTAGTTCAACTGCAGACTACAAACGACAAGCACAAGTCCTGCAAACCAAACTCCGCGACCGGGGCTACCCCACACGACTTCTGAAGAAATCTACCAAACGAGCCCTCAACAACAATAGGGAGGCCCTACTTGAAACACACCCCAATGAGCCAGACGATAAGATCACCTGTGTTACTTCATTCACAAGAAACTCCACATTTATCAAGAAAACTGTCAGTACCCACTGGGGTATTCTCAATTCCGCAGGCATGGAGTTACCACACCCCAGGTTTGCGTTCAAAAGGACGGCTAACCTGAAGGACACCCTTATCCATACCCGTCCAAAGAAGACCAGCACTCAATCCGTGAATACGCTCTGGGACCTCCCCCCAGTAACTGGACACTATCGCTGTGGTTCTTGTGTAGTCTGCCCTCAGACCATCCAGGGTAAGACCGTTGTACTCAATAAGAACTTCACCTGGACAATGAGCAGACACACTAACTGCAACAGCGCCAAATGCATCTATGTTTTGATCTGTCCTTGTGACTTATTGTACATCGGAATGACAATGCGTCCAGTCAAGCAACGAATAATGGAGCACAAGAGTAACATCCGATGTCACAAAACACACACAAGGCTGTACGAACACTGTAAAGACAGTAACCACTCTCCAGAGAACATTCGTTGGACTGTGATTGAGTCCTTACCGAACTTGAATCAACCAGCCTTGTTCAGATATGAACAGAGATGGATACATCGTCTTCAGAGCGACGATTTGGGACTTAATGACGGGGTGCCCTGGGCGACACTCGCCAGATAGTGACCAATCCGGACCAGTTGTCCACTTGCCAGTGTTCCTTCATGCCTTGCTAGATTTCCACATCCATCCATTGATGGACTCCGTTGTTTTATGGCTTGGGACATGTATTCTCCAGCCCAGCCTTCGCTCACCTCCGTGATTTCGAATCACGTGCCCCATGGGCGATCCTCCCGAGCCTGAACTAGTGGTCTTTTTACAATACGCCTTAAACACATGCCTTGGGAGACTCTATAACAATTCCTTTAATTGGCCTCACCACTATCCGCAGCAACCCTCTCGTTGTCTTAAACTCGCGCAGGCCAGGGCAAGACTCGCTGGAGAGTTATTACTAATTTGAATTAATTGACCATTCCTACATGCCCCTACACATGCCCTGCGAGTGTTCCAGAACCATTCCAAGATGGCCGCGGCCTTTTTGGCTTGGTCCGCGCTATCCGTAGTTAAACCCCTCATCTGTTTCTACACCCAAGCGCCGTAACCCAGCAACTGGTCTGACACACCCCTTACGCGCGCTTTACTTTTCCCTATCTACACCGGACAAGCTGCACTCCAGCGCCGGCTGTCCAGTACCAGAGTTCCAGTGGGAGGGGTAGGTGTAGAGAAGCCTGCCACCGCCGACTCTTAAGGTAAGGTGTTGATCCGAGCTCTGAGTGGCTGCCTGCACATTAGCGCCCATTTGCAGCCATTTCAGTCACGTCTCCAGGCGATCTACTAGTTAGCCTTTCCCATCGATCCCGTTAAATAAGCTACCTCCCCTATAGGTAATCCCTTATCGGTGCTGGCCCCACCTGGACAGCTCGTGAGGCTTGAAAGAGGTCTCCTAACGGGTAAGTGGAATAGTGCATTCCATACTGGCGTTTTTTCAAACGCGCACATTTAGCATGGCATGTTTACTCTTTTTACTATCTCCTCGCTGGATATTCGATCCCACTGCCAGCGTTGAATTCCCCGTTTCACAGAGTGTCAAATTACCTCTAATGGTTTGTGTGGCTTTTAATAGCGTCTGTGGGTCAATATTTGGTTTACAGATGCACGTGAAACACTTCACTGTTGGCGCCATTCACCGCTTGACTCAGTGAGGATGTGCCACTACTTCCGTGTACTATTCACACAGGCGAGAATATGACGCCTTCACGTAGATGCATGCTATAGATTTCCGGAATGGCATCATCATGCAGAGCGACTCACCCAAGCGCACTGTGGATATGTGTATATATATCTGGGTACATTTTTAAATATCTCTCACTCTCACCACCACCCGACCCTGTCACCACCTTAAAACAACGTTAGCCACTGGGCACGTTTGCTCTGACACCCAGGATATAGGCACAATTATGATGTACCCCTGTCAATCGTTACCTTGACATCATCGGTTGGTTGCTTATATTTTTTCTCATTTTTCCAGGAGGTCCCTCTGAAGGAATCATTTGAGAACGACAAAACACAGGTCGTATACCAGTGTCCTCCCAAACCGGGGGACGCTAGCAATCATATGAGCACTAGGTCCTGATGAATCGCCCTTAGGGCGTGAAACATGTTGACCGTTGTCACAATAAGGGTTGAATAAAGGTTTGGTCTCATTGTTCTCCACTCCTTAATTCCCCTTAACCTTTTTTAATAAAGCAGTGAGCCTGACCATTAAAACCTTCTCCACTTAGGACTCCACTGACTTTTTTTAAGAACACCCCACTACGCTCACTATTGCACCCCTTATAGGCCCCTCACACCCACACACCCGTTGGCCTCGGAATTGAAGATCTCCGCTAAAGTGCAGCTTCACTCGCTGCCCGACGGGCATTGCACCGCCAGCCTGCCGTAGGAGCAGGATACCAATGATGACGCTGGACGGTCATCGGCTGGGACAACAGTTGTGGTCCTGCCGTGAGCCTGTGTGAGGTATCCTTACATTCTGAAGAGGGTCTACACTCATGCACTAAACCCCCATTTTTTATTTGAGTGAGAGAAAAGAGAGGCTGAGAAAAAAAGAAAAGAAAAAAAGTTTTTTCTTGATTCTCCCCTGGGGAACTCTGTACAAAACTGTTGGTTGCTGCTGTTCAGGACGAGTACATTGGACCCCCCCCCACAAATCGTCCACCCCTCTTCCCCCTGTTTGATATCATCTGCCCCGAAACAGACCCACGGACCCTTCTCCTGCCGCACCTGCAGCTTCACCTGCGACAGACCCACCAAACCTCCTAGAACTAGACCCAACCACCTCCGCTGCATTCTGCTCAACACCCTCTCCGCACGCAAACACGCCGTCGAGCTCTGGGACCTGCTCGACACCTTCGCCCCAGACGTGGCCTTCCTCACCGAGACCTGATGGAACAACTCCTCGGCACCCGACATCGCCATAGCCATCCCGGACGGCTACAAGATCACCCGAAGGGACCGCACCAATGGAATCGGAGGAGGAATAGCCATCGTCTACAAGTCCACCCTCAAGGTCACCACCCACGCAGACGACACCCTCAACACCGCCGAACACCTGAACTTCCGGATCCACACCGACCCCTACATCCTCCTCGGGGACCTGAATTTCCACCCTGAGAACAATGACAACGCCAACTCCGCCACTCAGACAACTCGTCACCGCACCCACCCACGCCGCAGGCCACACGCTGGATGCCACCTTCTCCACAAGCACCCTCGTCGCCTTCGACCACACCTCCAAACCCCACTGGACGGACCACCGCTGCATCCACTTCACCTTCAAAAAACCAACCACGCACCATCGCACCCAACAGCCACCGCGCCGCTACTGAAGACCAGCTGACCACCACCCTCACCCAGAACCCACCTATCGACTCCACCTACCCTGACGCCGCAGCCCGCAACCTCAGACAGTGGATCGACGACTGCGCCAACACTCTCGCCCCACTCAGGAGACCATCCAACAACAACGCCAGCAGGAGAGCCACCTGGTTCACCGACGACCTCCTGACCTCCAAACGCGCCTGCCGCAAGCTGAAGCAATAATGGCTCCACAAACGAACGCCAGAAAACCACGCAGCCCACAATGACGCCACCCGGAGACATCACCACCTCATCAGACTGGCCAAGAGATCCTCCTTCAAAGACCGCCTGGATAACACCGCACACGACAGCAAAGAGCTCTTCGGCATCTTGAAAGAACTCTCCAATCCCGATGCCAGTGCCAACGACATCCCGCCCTCACAAGAACTGTGCGACTCACTGGCCATCTTCTTCCACCGCAAGATCGCTGACATCCACGACAGCTTCAACTCCACGACCGCACCAACGATGCACGACCCCACCACCCCCGCGATCACCAACAGCGCCAACCACCTGACCTCCTGGACCAACACCAACGACGACGGAACACGCAAGATCATGAACTCCATCCACTCAGGATCTCCGTCAGACCCCTGCCCACACCACGTATTCAACAGAGCAGACGCGGCCATCGCACCCCAACTACGGAAGGTCATCAACATCTCCTTTGAAAAAGCGACATTTCCAGGAAGCTGGAAGCACGCCGAAATCAACGCCCTCCTCAAAAAGCCCAAGGCAGACCCCAAGGACCTCAAGAACTTCCGACCCATCTCCCTGCTCCCGTTCCCGGCAAAAGTCATCGAAAAAATCGTCAACATTCAACTGACCCGCCACCTCGAAGACAACAACATCCTGGACCCGTCCCAATCCGAATTCAGACAAAACCACAGCACCGAGACAGCCCTCATCGCCGCCACAGACGACATCAGATGCCAACTGGACAACGGCGAAATATTAGCCCTCATCCTCCTGGACCTGTCAGCCGCATTCGACACGGTCTGCCACCGCACCCTAAGGCGCGCCTCCAAGAAGCCGGAATCCAAGAGAAGGCCCTTGACTGGACCACGTCTTTCCTCTCCAGCAGAACCCATAGCGTCCGCCTCCCACCCTTACGGTCACAAGCCACCGACATCATCTGCGGCGTCCCCCAGGGCTCATCCCTCAGCTCGACGCTGTTCAACATCTACATGGCCCCCCTCGCACAAGTGGCCCGCCACCACAACCTCAACATCATCTCCTACGCCGACGACACCCAGCTCATCCTCTCCCTCCCCAAGGACCCCCACACCGCCAAAACCAACATTCACGAGGGCATGAAGGCCATCGCAGACTGGATGAAGACCAGCCGTCTGAAACTGAACTCGGACAAGACGGAGGTCCTCATCCTCTGACCCACCCCCACAGCCTGGGGCGACTCCTGGTGGCCGACCGCTCTAGGGACAGCATTGACACCAACCGACCACGCACGCAACCTAGGATTCATCCTCGACTCCTCCCTCTCCATGTCCAAACAAGTCAACGCCGTCTCCTCCTCCTGCTACAACACCCTACGCTTGCTCCGCCGGATCTACAAATGGATCCCGACCGAAACAAGAAGAACGGTGACACAGGCCCTCGTCAGCAGCAGACTGTACTACGGCAACGCACTCTACACAGGAATCCCAGCCAAACACCAACGGCGGCTACAACGCATCCAAAACGCCTCCGCCCGACTGATTGTCAATGCCCCCTGCCGCAGCCACATCACCCCCCTCCTGAGAGACCTGCACTGGCTCCCCATCGACAAGAGGATCACCTTCAAGCTCCTCACCCACGCACACAAGGCACTCCACAATGCCGGACCAGCCTACCTGAACAGCAGAGTCAGCTTCTACACCCCCACCCGCCAGATCCGCTCCGCCAGCCTCGCTCTCACAGATGTCCCCCGCATCCAACATACGACCGCCGGCGGCAGATTCTTCTCTTACCTCGCCGCCAAAACCTGGAACACCCTCCCAACCCACCTACGTCAGACCCAAGACCTACTCGCCTTCAGAAGACTCCTCAAGACCTGGCTCTTCGAGCAGTAGCGGCAGGCCACCACCCCTCAATGCCTTGAGACCCTCACGGGTAAGTAGCGAGCTTTACAAGTACCTTGATTGATTGATTGAAATTACCCAAACTGTTATCGCCCCATATCCCTATTGGATGCCTTAATCAAAGTGGCTGGTAGGATAATTTTAAACAGGATACAAGAATGGGCTGAGGAGAAGGGAGTTATCTCGAACTTGCAATATGGATTTCGGACAGGGATAGGTATGATTAAACAGGGTCTTAACCTCTCACTGATAATAGGTAAATATACACAGGCCAAGAAGGGGAACCTCTTCCTGACGTTTGCTGATTTAAGCTCAGCCTTTGATTGTGTAGACCACGAAAAATTATGGAACACACTTAATGATATAGGTGTAGATCCTCAGCTTCAATTATTCATAAAGGAATTGTACAGGGGAGTGGGAGCCAGGGTACAGTATGGCAGGAGAGGTGAGTGTTCGACCAAAGAGGGTTAAGACAAGGGTGCATACTAGCACCCTTTCTCTTTACCCTTTATATTAACAGCATAGGACACCACCTTAGCGAATTCCAGTACGACTATCCAACAGCCAGTGGTACCCCTGCCCCAATCCTTCTGTATGCGGACGACGCCGTAATCATGTCGCGGACCAAGATTGGTCTCCAGAGGGCTGTAACAAAATTTGCAGCATACATGAAAGATAGAGGGTTAAAAGTAAATGTTACAAAGACCTATTCCATGACCTGTGGAACCAGGATAAAGAGCACTTGTGATATTTTCCTAGGTTATAATAAGATTGAGAGTACTAATATATTTTCCTATCTAGGAATTAACTTTGATAGGAATGGAACCTGGCAAGCGGCTATGATCGCGAGAAAATTAACCTTCTCCAGGGCAATAGGAACTGTGATAAATTTCTCTAAGAAATTGGGTGGGAGACCTTTGCCAGAACTGTTGGAGATTTATAAAGCTAAGTGCATTTCTACTGGTACTTATGGGGCTTGAATTTGGGGGATTGAAAATATGAAATTGATTCAACGATGCGAAAATTACTTCAATCTCTATTTATTAGCAGTACCTAGATCCATGGCTACTTACAGCTGTCATAGTGATCTGGATTTAACTCACATTAAAATTTCCCACTTACTGCTGTGGCACAAAATATGGGTTACACCAGAGACAGGCCTAAATAGAGACATAATTACAGACTGCCTTAATCTAGACAGAGTTGCCAATATAAAATGGATCATGTATATAAAAAACACAATGCATGAGATCGGGCACCCAGAGTACTTTGAAACACCAACAACTATGGAATCAGTATCTAGAAAAACATTAAAAAAAGATGGCCTTGGATTAGCTGGAAAATAAAAGGTGGCTTTCCGAAAAGGTCAAACACTCAGTTATGGAAAATCAGCTGATGACCATCTGTGAGAGCATTCAACCATATTTGTTACTCGAACCACGTAGCTACTTACGGATGCTATTGGCACGCTTCCGTACTGACTCCTTCTATAGACTGATAACTTTCCCAGAAATCAATGACTGGTCAAAAGATCTGCCTAAGTGCCCATGTGACGATATATCCCATCAAACTAATATGCACAGCATCCTGTTTTGTAAATTTTACCTGGTCCCAAGAAAAAGGTTTCTGATCCCTATTTTTAAAAGTTGGGGGCTAAACAGATGCAGGGTCGCATTTTTAAAATTGCAACAATTGGAGACTGAAATTGTAATCAAGGCAGTTTCTTCTTTTTTAAAGTTAGCTATTAGGTTCCGGAGTACAATGTGAACGGTTGTAAGCAGTGAACATACATTATTCCATACTTGTAAAGAATATGTAAGCCTGATTATGATGTCCCTTAACCAGAACACAATGTGAGTGGTTGCACGTAGCAAACATATACCATCTTATATTTGAACTGATCGCGTAAACCTGTATATGATGTCTTTTCCTTTTCAAAGAGGCTATAGGCTTGTTCAGGGTATATATCAGTTAGTTAATGAATTTATCACTTGTTTTTTATATAAATGCCTTTTAATCTTGTAAAGATTCTTTTTTTTAACTTTTTTAATCTGTGCTTTTATGATTTTGTAATATAAAGTTGAATAAAGCATTAAAAAAATAAAAAAATATATATTGAGCTGCTTATGCTGGTTATTGTAAATAAATTTGAAAGGACCTGTGTGCATACTACAACTACTCAATTGAGTAGTACACAACAAGTTTTGGCCAGGGAGTGCTGTAAGGACTGAAAAGGGTTGCCTACTTGTGGACGCTGGCCAAGTGATTTTGTTGGAGGGTGTTGGAGCCTTCCATTGCCTCAGCGCCTTGCCGCACCCGCTTTGCGGGTGCCGCTACGCGGCGCTTGGATTGCTGTAAGGACCCCGGTTGTGCGGTGGAGTACAACAGCTGCTGTAGGGGTGGAGCGTTGCAGGGACTCACTGACCCAGGAGTCCCAGCGTGGCCTGAGTGACCCGGCCTGCGCCCCCTGCTAGCCCCGCCTCCGGGATGCAATCGTGTAAAAGCGCCCAACTCCCAGGTGCTCTTCGGGAGTGCTGTAAGGACTGAAAAGGGTTGCCTACTTGTGGACGCTGGCCAACTGATTTTGTTGGAGGGTGTTGGAGCCTTCCATTGCCTCAGCACCTGGCCGCACCCGCTTCCCGGGTGCCGCTTCGCGGGTGCCGCTTCGCGGCGCTTGGATTGCCGTAAGGACCCCGCTTGTGGCGTGGAGTAGAACAGCTGCTGTAGGGGTGGAGCGTTGCAGGGACTCACTGACCCAGGAGTCCCTGCGAGGCCTGAGTGACACGGCCTGCGCCCCCTGCTAGCCCCGCCTCCAGGCTGCAATCGTGTAAAAGCGCCCAACTCCAAGGTGCTCTTCGGGAGTGCTGTAAGGACTGAAAAGGGTTGCCTACTTGTGGACGCTGGCCAAGTGATTTTGTTGGAGGGTGTTGGAGCCTTCCATTGCCTCAGCGCCTTGCCGCACCCGCTTTGCGGGTGCCGCTTCACGGCGCTTGGATTGCCGTAAGGACCCCGGTTGTGGCGTGGAGTAGAACAGCTGCTGTAGGGGTGGAGCGTTGCAGGGACTCACTGACCCAGGAGTCCCTGCGTGGCCTGAGTGACCCAGCCTGCGCCCCCTGCTAGCCCCGTCTCCGGGCTGTCACATGCCCTTATAACTCACTCGTCTCTTCCGCTGTGCGGGACGCTCGCGGGAGCGCCCGGGGCTTAGCCCGGGCAAAGGGCGGGCCCTCTGAGGCCCTCAGAGACTGCAGGAGACTGGGCTGGGCCCCCCCCCATTTCGTCGATCATATCGTGCTTAAAACGCTTTGCTTTATGTAGCAGTAAGCTGTGGGTACTATTATCCAGCTTGGCTGTTTGTAAAGTCAGTTGCTTGTGCTGTTTGGTGGGCCATTAGTGATTGAGGATGTCGTCTCCCACTAAGGATAAGCAACCACCAATAGGAGGAGCTAACCAGCGCACGTTGGACAATTTTAAATTTAGGGTTGCCACCGGAACAGACAAGGAAATCGCTCTCTCTGAACGACGGGCGGAGAGACGTCGTTCTATTGAATCTATTAAAAACAAGCGATCATCCTTGGGTTGGCTAAAGTTAACGATTTCTCCTATTCATAGTATCTCCTCTGTAAATGGGGATTGCGAGGAAGTTCTAAACAATAGTATTCCATTCCTCTTGCAAGTAAGAACCCCTCCACTAGTTGCAGTCAGTGACTTGACTATAAATGAATCTGCTTTTAATTATAACACGACGCCAGAGGCAGAAGTCCTGCCCGACACTTTGCCGCCACAAGCGGATCCTAGCCACACAGTAAAGGAAACATCTAAAACCCCCAAAGCCCAAGGTCCACCGCCCAAAAGAAGGAAAAAGAGGGGGGACTCCTTACGTAAAAATAAAAATAAGACTTTGCAATAATGTTGGGCCCAGCAAAATACCCACTCCCAGTGTATCCACACCACCTACAATGATTAACCCAACACCTATCTCGACAAATGACCCACCTAGCACTAATCTTATGGGCAGTATAGAACAATTAATAAAATCGTTAATACTGCCATTAGTGAAGAGACTGAAAGGACTAACCTACCAATTTGAGAAGTTAGAAAAGGCTATTGGGGAAATCAAAGTGGCAATTAAGGATTTATCTAAACCAGCTCTAGAGCCCCAAACCCCTGTTTTGCCTTTGACCACTATTGCCCAAAATGGAACAAAAACCACTAATTTGCCCAAACCAAAACCTCGCAAAATATTGCCCCTTAATACAGTTGGGTCAAATAACAAAAATAACGTTAAGAAAACACAGGAAGAAGTAATAGCGAAACCACTTGTAAATGCCCCGAAACTGAATCCTCTTGGAAATGCCCCTAAATCTATTAGCCAAGAAAAACTTGTCAGGACACTCCCAGCCAAGAGGCTTAGAGTAGAACTGCCTCCGGAAGCGGCTCCATATGTAGCGGTTCTTACCGGAGTGCCAGCCTTAGAGGACGGTGGTGGAGAAGATCAGCGTGGGCTGAAAAATAAAGTCATTTATTGGCTGAGACAGAATTGCCCACTTCCACCACATATAAATGGGGTAATTCTTAATGTTAGGCGTCTCCCCTGGCTGGGTCAAAGAACTAAGGACTTAACGGGCGACATTGTAGTAATAAACTTTCAAGATGATAGAGTTTTTAGATATATTGTAAATGGGTTCCCCCAAAATGTTGGTAGCTCAATCGCCGTACGCGATCTAACTTACTTTTATCCCAGAGGAATAGTTGCTCCGGTTTCTAATTTTAGGCCCTTGGTTTACCAACAGAGCAACTACACTGACCCCTTCCACGGTCTGGGAGACTTTTAAGGTGGTCATAAGGGGTCAGGTGTTGGCAAAACATTCTAGTGTACTTAAGGCTATATGGCAGAGACTGACCCACTTAGAGCAGAGTATAGCGGAGCTGGAGCGGGCACACCAAGCGAACGATGCCAGGGCTGACGTGACTCGAATGCAGGAACTACTCCGGGAATTTAGTGAGGAAGCAGACAGGGAGGTGCGCCACCTGGGTAAATACGCCTCAGCGCGCATATATGGTGAGGGGGAGCGTCCGAGCTCTCTACTGGCTAAAATTATCAAGGGCAGCAGACGTGTTACCCCACTCAAGGAACTTCATACCGAGGAGGGCCGAATTCTGCGAGACGAGGGCGAAATGCTCACGGAATTCAAAGACTTTTATTCGCGCCTTTATTCTGCTAGACTAACCAATGTTGAGGACGAAATAGACGACTACCTGAGCTATATCAAGATGCCCTTCCTGGAAAATTGGCAAAGGGAATTCCTTATGGACCCAATGCAAAAGGATGAAATTGCAGACGCTCTAGAGAGCATGAGATCGGGAAGTGCCCCCGGGGCGGACGGACTGACGGTGGGCTTCTACAAAGCCTTCAAAGAACTGCTACTTCCACATCTCTCCACTCTATTTGACGAAATATGTGAGACGGGGATGATGCCCCCGTCTATGCGAGAGGCTCTCATAGTTACGATTCTTAAACCAGGGAAGCCCCCTGAACATTGCGGGTCGTATAGGCCATTATCGATGATCAACGTCGACGCCAAGATCTTCGCGAAAGTGTTAGCGACACGCTTGGCGCTGGTGGCTCCCGGATTGGTGGCGCCGGAGCAAGCTGGTTTTATCCCTGAACGTAACCTGAACTATAACATTCGCACGGCACTGGGCGCGATTCAACACACCCGCCAAGACACGCAAGCTGTGGCGGTCTTCTTAGACATGGAGAAGGCATTTGACTCTGTGGAGTGGCCCTTTCTGCTTAGGGTGTTGAGGAAGCTGGGGGTGGGCGAACCCTTTGTCCAAATGTTGGGAGCACTCTACCATAATCCTACAGCCAGGGTACGGATGGGAGACGCAGTGTCGGATCCCTTCCCGATTAGTAGAGGCACCAGGCAGGGCTGCCCCCTTTCCCCGCTACTGTATGCGCTGATTGCGGAACCTTTGGCGTGTGCACTTAGAGAATACCACAGACACAGAGCTATCAGCTTTCCGACATACAAGATAGGGATTTCCACATATGCTGATGACACACTGCTGTACGTCAGAGACCCGGTTAATAACTTGTCGGCGGTCCTGCGGGAGGTGGTGCGCTTTGGGGCACTTTCCGGACTTCGTGTGAACTGGACGAAGTCGGTGGCGTTCCCGTTAACGAGAGGCACAGACTGTTTTGACATGGAGTACCCTCTAGTGTGGTCTACGGACCCAGTCAGATACCTTGGCATTCAGATACACACTGACCCGGACATCTTAGCCCGCAAAAACTATGGCGTAGCCTGTGGCAAGCTGGCTGTCGATGTTGACAGGTGGTGTAAACTCCCGCTTTCCCTCATGGGTAGAATAGCTATCATTAAAATGGTGATACTTCCCCGTTTCCTCTTTCTATTCTTTAACCTCCCCATAGTAATACCGAAATCTTTTTTCCGTACTCTCACGCAGCTCCTCACTCGATTGGCATGGGGTGGTGGACAGCCTAGGGTGAAATGGGAGGTCCTGATGCTCCCCTATGAGCAGGGAGGGTTGGGAGCGCCTAATTTTGAAAGATACTACCGAATTGCACAAGCTGGGCACTTACACACCTGGATTCACGGACGTCGAGACATAATGGAGCGTCTCTTTGCGGCCCCTGTCCCGTTGCCGGCTACAGTATGTGACCCCATGGACCGCAGAGTGGGAACACTCGACTCTGTTATGGCCACTAATCACGCTTAGCACTCGATACTGCGTTCCCAGGCCTGCGAGCTACTGTACTCCCCGTTGATGCCGATTGAATGGGCAAGATGGCTCCCCACGATTGTGGACACTGGGGTAGTCAGGGCCTTGCAAAATCTTGGTATTAAAACTAATGGAGATTTATTCGAGGCTGGGATAGTCAAGACCTGGGAGCAAATCTCACAGGGTAGAGAGCATCATACGCTCCTAGAAAAATTTCAATATCATAGAGTACGTGGAGCCTTTCTGGAACTGCTTGGCCCGGACCTAGCGGAGCCGCCAGAGATACCGGAGTTCACTTACGTGATAAAAACAACATCCCAACATAAGTTGATTACCAATTTGTATTAAATTGGACACCAGCATTCCCAAGTAAACTACACCAGGGCGAGATTGGCATGGCAGACCGATCTAGGCGTACAGATAGACGACGCTATGTGGACCTACTGCTGTACCAGTACTAGGAGGGTGTCCCTGAATGCCAGGCACCGGCTGATTCATTTTAAATATTTGCAGCGGGTGTACTACACCCCGGAAAGACTCCACAAATATGGTCTTAGACAATCAGCGGAGTGTGAGAGGTGTCACGCGCCGATAGCCGGTTTTATGCATATGGCATGGGAGTGTCCGGGAGTACAAAAATTCTGGAAGGCGGTTTTCAGCAAAATGAGCAATATGACTGAGGTAGAGATACCGCCAGATCCGGCCCAGGCTTTGCTGGGTTACTCCAGGCCGGTCCCTTCTCCACTGCACAGGCTTGTAGACATGGGTCTCTTGGTGGCGCGTAAAGTTGTAGCGACCTGCTGGATGCGAGGGCCTTTGCCAGTCCTGAAAAGATGGTCTCGTGAGATGCTATACTGTAATACGCAATCGGAGGCCTTTGGAGAGCTGCTCCCTCCTAGGAGCCGCCCTAAGAACTTCTGGGGCTTGTACCAGGCTTACCTAACAGCTAAGAATGCGGAGAGTGACACACCGACACCTTCACAGTGGGGAAGAGAGGCGCCGAGGGCTGACACACGACAATAGATAATAGCGGCGAGGGAGAGACCTCACACCACCCCCCTCTACCCCGGCATTGGTGGGCCATGGGCGGGAGACACGTTTCTAGACATGAATAGCGGCACACACAATGTAGAGAAAGGGAGCACGGCAAGGCGAGTATGCTCACACTTGACTACAGATCAATTGGCACATACACAGAGTCCAGGGCGCACAACACAGTAGGACTTAGGAACTGATGAGCGCATCTAGTTTGGGTCAGTTGGGGGGGGGAGTGTGATAGGGGGGGGAAGTTCGGACTAACTGGGAGGGAACATAATGATGGGCACATTTCTCTTCTGCTTGTTAGTATGACACATGCAATGAAGTACAGGCACGCATTGGTACAGCTAATGATTATTTACCTCGCTGTGAATGGAAGTTGCTATTTTACCTCTGTTACCAATGAACATGATTCTTGATTTGACGATGACAGATGATGAAGCCGGCCTGAGAAGGGATGTAGGCGAGTGACTCTGTACTACTCACTGTTCCCACTGGTTAAAATAAAAAACTAAATAAAAAAAAAAAAAACTACACTGACCCCTCACTTTTTCATCAGAATATTGGATTGGGGCCTTCATTCCAAATGCAGGAAGGCAGTTCAAGACCATTCTTTTACCAACAGGCTGACTATCCCTTCCCCACTTTTAATCGTTTTGCAGCATTAGCGGGCATGGAGGGAGTCGATTGACTTTGCTTAGGGGGTGTAGTAGATAATGAAGCTGCTGGTCCACAAAAGGTTCCCTCCGTACTTGTAGAGCCATCCAAAAATAGCAATGTACATGTCCATTCCCCAAAGCATATTTGGTCTCAAAACACATTGGTTGAGAACGTGGTCGAAGATGAGGGGCAATTAGTCCCTCCACAAGTCTCAGGTTGGGGAGGCAAAGGGGGGGAGGTAGTTGATGAGGTAGTCAGAATAGTGTCTTGGAATATAGCTGGGTTGGCTGTCAAATTTAATAACAAAGAATGGTGCCAGTACATAAGTAAGTTCACCATAATCTGTTTACAAGAAACTTGGGCAGTTGATAACAGCTCCCTACATATACAAGGGTACAAATGTTTCTTTGTCCCGGCAAGGAAATCCAGATCAGGTAGGACTATGGGTGGGCTATCTGTATATGCAGACTTGAACCTCCATGGCACATGGTCAACTCCAAACTGTAACTCACACGATATTCAAGAGGTGCGGTTCAATGGTAAAGGAC
Source organism: Lissotriton helveticus (assembly GCF_964261635.1). Taxonomy (NCBI): domain Eukaryota; kingdom Metazoa; phylum Chordata; class Amphibia; order Caudata; family Salamandridae; genus Lissotriton; species Lissotriton helveticus. Next base: position 769,632,564 of record NC_136059.1, read on the forward strand.
TTAAATTGACAATGTTCAATGTGTACAATAATGTGGCGGGTGGAGGATGCAACGCACTGATAAGAGAATTGGAGTATAGATTGTGCCTGGATTCTAGTCGTGAAGCCTGGACCCATGCCCAAAATATCCTAGTTATGGGGGATTTTAACTGTCACCTTTGTCCAGCCCTTCTCCCAATAGATGAGACATGGTCGCGATGTCCAGAGGAGAATGGAGCCCATTTTGAGCATTCAACAGATGGTTATGCTTTAACAAAATGTTTGCATAACCAAGACCTGGTACATACTATGGACATGGCGTATATACCGCAGGATGAGATCTTGCCACCCACTTTTAAGGGTAGAGGATGCTCATCATATATTGACTATATTCTTGCTTCAAGGGTTTTTAAAAATAGGATTTCCAGGGTTGGGATTGATTGGAACCCGTTTAGCGACCACAATCCCTTGGTGCTAGATATCCTCTATCGGGCCGGTCCCAGTGGGAGTAAGCCCGTTGCGATAACTGAGAGGATCACTGATCAGGGCAGACGCCTTAGGTGGTCCAAGATTGATGGAGAAAGGTTTTACAGATCACTGATGGAGAAGGGGAAATCAGCCTTTGAGGGGTGTCTAGACGTGGCAATAGAAGGACAGAAGCTACTTACAGCATTTAAACATATTGCTGATTTAGTAGATGGTCTGTTAAAGACTAGCGCCCCGATAAAAGTGACTGGTAGTCAGCCGCGGTGGTTTGACTGAGATTGCTCTAAAGCCCTGAGGGAGCTCAAAGATAGTATTAAAATAAGGCTAAGGGATGCCACACGAGTTGCCTCCTGTAGGAAATATAAGAGTGAGCTGAGCAGGAGGAAAAAGGCATTACAAGCAGAAGGTTGGGCGGATCTGAGGGAGGCGGGGGAAAAGAGGGACATGACAGAATTCTGGAGAATCATTAACAGACCCACTTTCCAGGATGATACGGCCCCCAAATTAGGAACAAATATAACACCTGACATGTGGATTACTCATTTCAGGGGTCTATATAACCATGAAATGGGCATACTGAACGAACATGGGAATGATGACCATGGCCAGCCCGTAGTTTTCTCACTAAAGGAAATCAAGGTCGGGATAGAGGGGTTGTCCAAAAATAAAGCTCCAGGCTCAGATGGAATCCCGCCTGATTTGTTCCTAAGTTTCGTGGAATTATGGGCCCCTATAATGACAAGAGTCATTAATACTGCAATTCGCTGTGGCTTACCGCCCTCCTGGTCAACAGCTATTATTGTCCCTATTTTTAAAAAGGGTAGCAGGGACGACCCTCAATGTTATTGCCCCATCTCCCTGATTGATGCATCTGCTAAAATCTTGGGAACGGGGATATTAAACTGGCTGTCCGAGTGGACAGAGGCAAACGATACCATCTCAGACACACAGTACGGTTTTAGGATGGGCCGGTCCATGAGCGACCAATGCTTGAACCTTTACATGTTAGCAGCTAAATACACTAAGGCCAGTAATGAATCCATTTATATGTGGTTCATGGATCTGGAAGCTGCTTTCGACCACGTAAATAGGGACAAGCTCTGGGACATGATGACTAGTATGGGGATAGAGGTTGGCCTTATTAACATCTTAAGAGAATTGCACAGTAATACCTCAGCGCAAGTCAGGTATAACATGGAGGGCGGATGTACCGACTCCTTCCATTGTAGAAGTGGGGTACGCCAAGGCTGCATCTTGGCGCCTTTTTTATTTTCCCTTTATATTAATAATTTAGAGCAGCATCTCCTACAGTTGGGATCCGATTGCCCACGAGTAGGGACGCATCATGTTCCTGTGTTACTTTACGCAGATGACGCGGTCCTCCTCGGACGCACACCAAAGAGCCTACAGATTTTAATTGATGGTTTTGTATCTTTTATGGGTTCTCTAGAGCTGTTAATTTGGGTAAATCCTATATTTTATCCGTTGGTAATAAACCCTGTAACAAATGTACATTCACGATAGGGAGCCACAAGGTAGAGAAGGTTAAATCATTCTCGTATCTGGGCTTACTATTTGATGGGTTTTTAAAAATCAACTCTTTGGTGGAGGAACGTTGCCGCAAGATGAATGTCACCAACGGAGCAATTGCAGGTTATGGTCGAAGGTTGGGGAGGTGGTGCCCTGAACAGGTGTTGAACTTGTATAACTCCATGTGTCGCTCTAAAGTTACTTATGGGGCAGAGGTGTGGGGCTTTGTGAATATTTGCCAACTGCAGCGGGAGGAGAACAAATACCTACGCTCCATCCTGAAAGCCCCACACAGTTTAGCTGCAGCAATTGCACACAGGGAGTTAGGGTTACCCTACCTTGAAGATTTGGTGAAGGTTAGGCCAATCTTAGCTTGGCTAAAAATCTGGGTAAACCCAGAGGTGACCTTACGCAGGGAAATAATGAAGGACTGCTTAGGCAGAGAAAAATGGTCGCGTATCCCGTGGTTCAGTTATGTTAAGTCCGTATTGGACACTCTGGACCTTGGGAATCTCTTTGCCGATCCGGCAGCAATTATCCCTCACCATAAGACGATTGTCAAAAAAGCGTTCTTGGCACACACAGCCATACAGAGAATAGAGCTAGAAAGGGCTAAAGCCACGGTGTGTGCCTACAACCTTGTAAAGACCACAGAAGGAATGGAACCTTATCTATATTTGATACACAATGTACAGGACAGGTTTTTAATGACCCGTTTTAGGCTCAATCTTTTACCATATTTATTGGGATCACCATTAGGGTACTCAACAATTGAGCAGAAGGGAACCTGCGGCTGCGACAATAGGTCTCCGCAGGATTCCCTTCATTTTGTATTGTTATGTTCATTTTACTCTGAACCTAGGCGCAGATTTTTGGTAGACATCTTAAAAAAATCTAACATAAAATGTGCTCAAGAGGCTTTGATTGTTTTACAACAGGCGACTGATCCCCTTACATTGTGCTGTATTATTAATTTTTATTAAAGTAGCGGTTCAATTGAGGGCAACTAGAGGGGGGGACTGTGAGTTCTCTGTGATTGTTTTTAAAGGTTTATAATGTCTTTTTTAACATACTGTGACTTGGTTGTACCTACATCGGGATTCATGTTAATTTAATGGTTTTTTAAATGAAAGGAGTGTATATTGTATGTTTGTACTTTTATGGTGATTTTTAATCATCGAATAAAGAATCCTGACTGACTGACTGAGTAGTACACAACAAGTTTTGGCCAGGGCTGACAGAGTAGTAAGAGGCGAGAAAGAGTAATTCGAACTTCAGTTCTACCGTAGACTTTGAAATAAGCAGATTACAGTCTGCAACGTGAGCCTCCATTTCATAAGAAGAACTTGAAGATGCATCCCATCCCTATTCTTTGTTTCATTCCCATGCTGGGTGACTATTGCAGATTTAATAGACTGCTTGTATTGTGTATTACTTCCATGGGAAAGATAGACACATAAGTAAATGGATACCACACTTGGTAACTTGCACCAATGCATACCAAATGATGATGATTTATGTGTGCCAGTGTATTTCAAACAATGGCTATGTATTTGTTGTTATCCAACTGTGAGGCTGAGAAAAGCCGGTTTTTATTGTAAATAATGATGTGAGGCTTATATTGTCACTACCCTTCCTTTCACTCCTCCAATCCTCACTTGATGCACATAACCTTTTTCCCCCCTGTCTCCCTTTTGCGTGGGGCACTGATACGGTTTGTTTTTCCAGATGATTTGCTGGCTTATGAACATCTCAAGATGTTCAATATGATTAAATAATATTGAACAAAGCACTACGAGTACAAGTGCTAGTATTTAAATTATGTGTTTTCTTTTGAATTGTCCCACTGGGACCCACCTTTCTACTGTACTGTTCTTTACCCAGGTCCCAATGGCTTGTCTGGGTTTTACCCTTGTTTATACCACTGTAAAGTACAGCACACTCTCTTACAGGTGTTGTAAGATGTACTATACACTGGAACACCAATTTCACAACATCAGTCACCACAAGCATCACCGTCAGCCAGTTTTGCCAACTCCTTAGGCAACTGTCCCTGCCTCTATAATCTAGAATTCCTTCACTTGCCTAGGAGAGGTTGGCACTTGAAATACATGTTCAAAGAAATACACAAGAATGTGAATGCAAAAGAATACGAAAGCCACCAATAACCAGCATTAAGAAAGCCCTTTTGAAAGCCCTTATTTAAAGTATTGGGCTTACTGAGGCGACGTAGCAGCCATCAACTTTTCTAGTCTGGTATGAAAAAAAGTTCTAAGATATGAAGGAGGGATTGGTTTTTGGCTTTGTGTCAGCAGACACCTTTAGTGGTCAGTAGAGTAGGTCAAGGGCAGTAAGTATATAACTACTACTGATGGGAGGATGGCTGTGCTCAGCCTGAACAAAATATTAAAACAGGGGGTGGGTATGGTCACGGTTAGTTTTCCAACACTGACTGCAGAGGAGTGGACTGGAGGAGGTGAGATAAATAAACTCCCTAATGCAGAAGGTTAGTTGAGGCACGGAGAGACTAAACAAAGGACAAAGGGGATCGATGCAGTTGGACAATTGCTTTGTGATAGGCCAGGTGCAGTGCTCGACTTTTGTCGTTAATATGCTGGTAGTGCATACTGTTTAATTACTGGTGATGCTTAACTAACTGGTAATAGTTATCAGTAAATGAATAAAATTAAAAGATACATATTGAAGGGAAAAAATGCACTCCTTTAAAAATAAACAATTCTAAAGGCCCAACCTCACCTCCTGCAATAGGCACAGCCAAGCGGCTAACTTACTACGAAGACAAGCACAGAAACAAACTGCCGGTTTCGGCGGACCTAGGTAAAAGGAGCGAGGTTACTGAGATGGGCTCTATGAATGGGAGGCAGCAGGTTTGGGTTTTTTAAGGAAGCAAATATTGGTTTTCACGAGGGGAATGGGAGATAAGGAAAGGCTGGGGAGGAAATGTTTTTCAATGAGTTTTGTTTTTCTAGCATACACAGAAGGGTCTCAGTAGGGGGTTGAGGGATGATAAGTTGATGCGGTTTTCAGTTGCTGTAACTTAGGACAATGTTTGTTCATGTAGCTTTTTCTGATTTACTTTCAATACCCCTGACGAAGAACTTTGTTCGAAATGCATTGGGTTGTTTTGACAATACCGGCTTATGGAATGTTACAAGCATGTGTCTTTGTTTAAGCTTGGATGGCAGCAAATGACATTTGAAAATGCGAAATAAAACAAAAACATTCTAAATTATTACCGCTGTCTCCGGAGAGATTACAACAAAGATGGACGAACTATTGATTAAAGTTGTGGATTAACATAGATTACTGTGCATTACTTGGTTAAAAGTGGTGAATCAGGTTTACTTTGAGAGGTCAGTACCCTCATTTCTAGCAGTGCAAACAGCACGGTGTGCAGAGGTCGCCCGTTTTTTAGTTATCTTAGATATGCTGTGTGGGACGTTCACAGCGCTGTGTTGCATGCATACAATTGGCATTCTAAGCAGAACATGAAATTAAAAGAAGAGGTGTGCACTCGTTACTTTACATTTACTTTAAGAAAGTTGGCATTTTCATGCCCTTAGCTGTTTGTCTTTGGTCACATGACTTGGTGTAACTGACAGTTAGACTTTGTGAATTCCTCCGAGACAGTCACACAATAGAGGGATTAGGTGTGCCTCAATGGGTCATCTGTTGGCTTGATCGAGGGGGAGAGCAGAGTACAGCCCCACTTGTGAATGAATAGGGTGTGCTCCAGGATATATAAATAGGACCTTTAGACCCACTTTTCAGTTCACTCCTGTACTTGTGGAAGGACTCACATAGGTCTGCCTGCTGTTGTGACCTGCTGTGCACTCCGCAAGACTGCTGCTGCACTTGGAACAACTGATTTGCTGTCTGGAGCCTGCCTTGAACCCTCCAAGGCCAGCTCTGCTGCTAAGCCCTGCATCTTCAACTGAACCCCGAGTGACTTCAAGGACTAGTTTGCTAGTCTCTTGCCACAGGGAAACAAAAGGGTCTCACCATCTTTTGAACCTGTACCTGAACCAAGCCTGAGTGAGGCTTGAATCCCCAAGTGGTGTCCCACCTGTCTTGGACCCTTGGTCTTGGTGCTATTGGTACTTAGATATCCAAATCCCAAAACGGAGGAATTTTTAGACAAAAACTGCTCCGAGTATCAGGAGGAGACCGGTACCGCCCTGATTGCCTATCGACCTGCGGTGCATTGCCAGTAGAATTGAATTTGCAGCTTCTCGCGCTAAGTTTTCTTTCTCAATAGCAAATCATTTTCAGTAGTCCTTCACCAAAAGGTTATCCAGCCTCCTAGAATTATCTTCAGGTATATCCCTCTGCCTGGTCTCACTGGAGATTTTCAGCTTTGATATAAGAGACTAAGTCCGAAGGTAGAAACTTTTACTGCGGCTACAACCCAAGGCTATCCAACAATGACGTTCTCTCCTTGGACAACTTCTGCATCCTTGCCCCCTGAACTTTACCTTCTCAGTACAATTTTCTCATCAATTCTTCTAAGTCTGCTGTGTTTCTGCCAAAGGGGCCACGGGGTCTGTTTCTCAGTCCCTTAGGGAAGACGAGTGATGTGGGGAAGGCCTTGCTAGAATTAATACTTGCTGGAAGTCTGCAGATCTCCCCGGCCCGAAGAAAGGAGGAGGTGACATGTCTTATGATGTGAATAGTATATAACTGTCTTTGCACAACTGTAATCAAATGTGACATGCTTATTGTTTTGTATTGGTTTAAAATGCACATAAAAAATATATTAAAAAAAAGACATTATTCTAAGTCCAAAGGTAAACCCTGACGTGCCCAATCCTGTTTTTGTAGCTAAACTGCTCTCCATCGCAGACAGCCATATTCTTTTACTTTGCTCCAGTCTCGTATGACTAGATGACTAAAGTCGGCACTTTGATCTTTTGGGCACCAATTTTCGCTAAACACTTTGAAAATTCATAACTCTGATTCTACGGATTGGATTTTTGTCATTTTGGTGCGAAAAATGTTATTAAAATGTACTCTACATTTCTAAAATGGTGTTGGATTTTTCTTATGTGGTGTTCTCACTTTATTGCTGTTTGGGTACTGCATAAATACTTACATTGCCTCTAAGTTAAGCTTGCCTGCTTTTTCCGCCAAGCTACTCAGGGTTAAGTACGGTTAAATTAGTGACTATTTGTGGTTCACCCTGTAAGAGATTGTGGCTGTTGGTTGACTAGGGCTCAAGCCCCAGTCCACCAACATCTAATTGCACACAGAATTAATTTATGACTCCCCACAATCATCAAAAATATAATTTTTCTAAAATAGTTGAAAAGTAAAAAAAAATCATGGTGTCACAGTCACATTCACCACACGTAATGACTGAGCTGCAAAATGTAAATTGCCGCTCAAAAAGATGGCACATTAAATTTGCCTGACCAGCTGTCCACTGACATTTTGGGGGAATACATGTTTATTTATTTTCTAAGCATGGCGAAGCACTCTTTACTCGCACACTCTGCGATACAGTGCGCACAATTTTACCTGTATGTATAGACTGGCTTTCTTTCTTCTTACATGGAGAATATAGAACCTCAGTTTTCAACTGAGATCAAGGAACTGGTAATAATTCCCACCTTTTATGATATTTTTTCTTCTGCAAAATCTGAAAGCCATACTCTAATGGGGAAGACATTACAGTTATAACACTGTTAACTGCTCATTCGACGTACCAGGATTCAGGGAAGGCCCCCTTCCTTCCCCATAGAATCTTTCAATCTTTGCTTGCTCTTCCTTGTTCTCCTTTTTTCAGGCGCCTCTTCATCTTGTGAGTCCTGATGATGGTCCCTTCCTCCATTTTCTTGAGGAATAGAAACGTTGTTGACTAGCACTGCCGACCTTGGATAGAATATATCATATATAAATGGGCCATGATGTTCTTGTTTTTAAGATACACAACTTTGATCGCTGAATTTGTTCACAAATGTTTATCTGTTTTATGAAAGCACCAATCACATTTCTCACTACACACAGACTGCGATGGCACAAAGATAATGTTTTTGTAAAAAGTTCTTTATATTTGATTTATTAAGCCTAATTATTTATATAATCATTTGGTTCGTTTGAATTGATTGTATTGTTTTCAACTTTGGGGGCAGTGTTTTTTGTACATAATAAATATATGCTGCACAATATATTTGACTACATTTAAATATATCCTGCATTAACAGACCCAACCTGGCAGGGCAGCATAGTTTTGGGGGGCAACTAATGGCATGCCATAAATTTCAATAGCCCTGCTCTTATCCTACTCCCTTCTCAGTTGCACTCTGAGTCCGCCGCTATACTTCACAACCCAAAATCATTAAATGTACAGCAGATATTTCATTCCTGGGCTATGGAGCAAATAAGCGTTGGGTAAGGTAAATTCTAATACATAATGAGTATTTGGGCTTGGATTATCTGTGGCGATGGACAGGTTGAGTGAGTCACATAGTCAGCTTGGTCAAGAGGTTAATGGAAGGTATAGGATGGAACAGTAATGGAAGCCATGAAAAATAGACACTTAAACAATAACTGAGTAAAAAATGTTGCACATGCTGAGATAGGACTGAAAACTGTGAGCTGGGTGGAACAGAATGGAGGACATGGTAGGTATGAGATGGCACTGGGCAGAGATTTGTTTCTTCTGCTCAATAATGTCAGAGAGGCTAAACCAGTAGCAAAGGAGGCTGGATAATTCATAAATGGGTTGGTATCTGTTCTTGGAAGTAAGTAAGGAATAACCTAACAAAGGCAGCAGTTATCAATGAGAAAGGAAAGTGACTTGCCACTCATGTCAGCAGCTGTTTCGGCCCTCCCCTCAACACAATTGTCTGCAGTCTCCTCTGTAGCAGCAGCTTGGAATCTTTGAAGACCTAGGCAAAAACATAACAGACATATTTAGAACATCAGTACCAACCACGGTATTTTTCACAAATTGAAACAATACTGAACTAAACTAAGGAGAAACTATTACTATTCAAAGTAGCACTTTGAAAGGTTTACTTGGCATTTTAAAAATCAAGTATTCAACAATTCAACACTATGAAACAAATTATTAATGGAGGTAAATGGTTAGAAAAGAATAAAAACAAGCATTTACAATGCAACGGTTTCGCCTTTGGAAAAGTTTGAGCTATTGGCATTGTAAATGACAACATTTGTATTTATGTGTTGGTTTTGAAAACAGATAAATAAATGGCATTGTCCTTTACATTGCCAATAGCTCTAACTTTTCCAAAGGCGAAACCGTTGCATTGTAAATGCTTGTTTCCCTCTGTGTCTCCAGCTATGTCTAACCGTTGCTTTTTGCATTGTTCTGGTAAAACAATGTCCTTGGTTTTCAAGGGAGTTCTAATGTTAATCCATTAGCAGTAAGATGCAGGCATTTGATTCTGACTGGCTACCTTTCCCTACTCACGTACTAGGCTGTAAACCTACTTTTGGCTAGAAGAATAAAAGGGACCAAGCTAGGAACTACATTGTATTTTGCCTTTCACAACTCTGCGCTTTGGCATCATGACATAAGATACAATGGTCTATTTTTATTTTATCTGACTAACAGCATTCTGCATCACTGGGCTTGTAGTTATGCTTTTAACCGTTTCATCATAGGCTCAAAATCCCAGCATACAAAGTGTTGTTGCCTAAAATGCCAGAACATGCTGGAGGTGTTACACATGACAGAGCCACTAGTCAGCTATGTTTTCAAATGTTACAGTCTTCTATTCCATTACAAAAATTACTTGTTTCATGCGTGAAACTTATGCATTCCCTCTAACTCACCTACATCATGCATTAAAACAAGTATTGGTGATGTGAATAGTTTGGTCTTCTGTTTAGTGGAAAGTTTCATACATGCCTTCACAACACAGTAAATGTATAACAGACCCCAGCAGAGCAATCTTCCTTTAAAATAATAAATGAAAGACAGGTGGCAGTGACAGAGGGAATATCACAAGGGTCTCTCACACATACAGAACAACCCTCTTTACAGAACTGGTACACTGAGGGAAGAAACTATGAAAACTTCCCAACTTCAGAAGGAAGTTACAGACAACTACAGTAGCATCAGCGCACGTGTTCCCATCACAGGACAGGTGCAAATTAGGAAGCAGAAGCGCAATGTTAACTTTCTCACAAAAAAGGGAAAGTATGGCATTAGTAAATCAAGCTGTTCCCTCTCACAGAAGTCAATTCATGCAATCTTCCATTTACCGCAGAACAGAACCAGCAGGGCAGCCTAGTACAAGCTTTCATCGCCCACAGAATAATAAGTACACTAAAGGTGTAGGCTGCAGACAACTCTAGAGTGGGTGCCTTATCAGTAAGATGAATGTGCAGGTGGATGAGTTGGTGAATGTGCGAGTTCAGACCACATTCTTGGTTAGCTGATATTTCACGTCCGCATCTGAAGAATCCTGCTGCTGTCACTGGCACAGCCTCTGTTTCTGGTGAATTTTTGGTGGGCCACAGACTGAGAATTAGCCATCACCTGGTCGGCCATTGTTATTTTGAGCAGCCTCGCCATAGTGTAACTCTGCCCTAGATGTCCACGAGAGTGCGAACCTCTTGAGAAGGGTTGTACAATCCCAGACTTGGTGCTGCACCTGTTCAAAATGTTGAGGGCCACCACCAATGTGTATACTTTAGGCGAGGTGGGGACGACTAAAGAATGGCACATACAGGACATCTGAATATGGAGAATGTAGTTTAGTTTACAGTGCGAGATGGGCAAGAGAAGGTACACTGTGAAGGGTGCACCAGGGGTGGAGGATTGTGGGATCTCACTGATGACATGCTGAGTCAGATGAGTCCTATGTTGATATCAATGATGCAGGCACTCTAGGTTGTGGGAAACCTGCACAGATATTTCCGGGCCGAAGCTTGAAAGAAATTAAAGCCAGGCATGTTTATTTGTACAATAAGAAGTGATCAAAGTCATACGGTGCGCGCATTTCCGGTGCGAACATTTAGGTACGTTTCAAAAGCTCGCTAGATAAGGAAAATGCTTAAATGCGTTTAATTATCCAGACAGCGTGCTCGGCTGGCTACTGCATGCAAATGAAATATGCGTCACTGTTTCCCTTATCAGATCTTGCAAATCAGTGGGGCTCTCAAAGTCCAGCGCACACGACACTGAAGCACGGCTAAGGGGTAAAGTATGGAACTGCCTGGGATCGGGTGGGGTTGCACGAGAGAATGCGAGGCTCGATGCTGCATACTTCCTCTGAAAGGAAACTGCATGCTGTTGCAAGCCCTAGTGGACGGCTCTGGGCTGCAGATCAGCAGAAAGTGATCTGGGCGTGCAAACCGCGGCAGAATGGGCTAACCCCCCCTGCCCCGGGTCTCTGGTTTGAGCTCTCTGCTCTCTGGGTGCGAGATCGCACTACGGGGGGAGGGGCGGACACCGACAATGTGTCCCGACGCCCCTCTCCCCTTGCAGGCACTCACCGGGTCCGGCGGCTGCTGGAGGAGAGCTCCCGCTCCTCGGGACTCTCCGGGGCCGCGGAGGGACGTTCTCTTTCCCCGGGGCTCCTCCTGTGCTCGGGAGCCTCGGGACGGTCGATGCTGCTTCCTCCTTCCGGCTCTCTCCTCCTCCTCCTCCTGTGATGACGCGGAAGGGGGCTCGACCGGCTGGGCCAATCCCAGCGCGGCCCGGGCTTGAAGGCGGGCGCTGCTTCCTCCTCTCACTCGGGGCCGCGGCGGTGAATACACGGAGCAATGCCGGGTGGGCACCGGCCTTAAATCTAAATATTAAGCGAGGTGGGCACTCGCTCGGGGTACCACAACAGCGGCAAGGTCCCTGGCAGGGTGGGCACCTGCCAGCGGACCAAATACTCGAAAATCAGGTGCCGGCAATGCCGGACCAGATTCGGGGGCGTTCCCGGCTTTCGGCTGACGTCGCGTGACGTCGGCAAAAGCCAAAGAATCTCGGGAACGCCCCCGAATCTGGTCCGGCATTGACGGACAGGCCCCTCGTCCAATGGCTAGGCTCCATTTATGGAGCCAGCCAATGAATGACGAGGGCCGACCCAAAGCCACACTACAGTTCTCATAAGATTTCTCCTGCGCAAAAGCTGCTTGCGCAGCTTTTTGCAGTCGAAACCTAAAAAGGATGAAAGGTAGGAGGGGAAGGCAAAAGGACATATTGCATTGGTATCCTGCTATGCTACTCTTGACATAATGGAATCTTATATGATGGGGAATCCCCAAAGTCAGCACCTGGGGGCATATTTACAAGGGCTTTATCTCCGCTTTTCTGGCTTAAAAAGCCAAAAAAGCGGAGATAAAACTATTGCCCTATTTACAAGAGGGTGCAAACATGCATAATCGCATGTTAGCACCCTTTTTCTCAATGCCTCCCTTTGCATCTCTAATGAGATGCAAAGTGGGCATCACTGGGCGTACCCCGGATGGACTACCTTGCAAATATCACTGATGTTCACATCGCGATATTTACAAGGCAGCCCACAGGATTTTAGCAGACGGTAGATTTTGGCAAAAACTGCTGGTTTCACCAAAATCTAACGTCTGCAAAAATCCTGACTTATCTATTTTTGACATAGGGGGTGGAGTATGCTGATACGGCCACAGGGTCATTGCTGAAAAACCAGTGATGTTCCCTGCAAAACGGTGATAACCTCGCTATCTCTGGAATTTTTATCGCCCTGGAGAAACACTTTGTTAATAACACGCTACCAGGGCGATAAATTCCAGAGATAGCCTGCGATAAGAAATTTATCGCTAAGCACGGCCAGCGATAAATATCGCTGGCCGTTGATAATATACCCCTTTGAGAGTTAGACCTGGGGTGAGCTGCATACAACATTCTGTTGGGGTCTGTGACCATCTGTGTTCCTGCACTATTAACTGCTTGCTCAATAAAGCTTTCTATTGCCCCGTTGTGAGACTGCATTTCTTCCTGTTCACTTTACCAACAATCTGCTGTTACCACAAGATATGTAAAAGAGGAGTGAAGGAAATGTTACTATCACAGTAGCAAAAAGGCTGCGGAAACAGAGAGTATTCAAAAGCAGACAAAAAGACGTATGTGGCGTCAATGTGGACACTAAATTGGTATGGAGAAGTTGGGAAATACAGAAGGCCATAAATGCATACTAGTTGTTAAAAGTAATACAAAATAAGGATGACACACTAGCACCAGCAGAATGGCTGGCATGGAGGCTGTGCATTCACTGTCACCCTATGCCACAGTGGTCTTCTTCCCCTTTTTGGTTCTCTTTAGTTTCCTAAAAGGAGACCAGATAGAGAGAACACTGATTAGTACTTGGTAGTACTCTCTACTTAAGAACATTTTACATGAAAACACATCTACAACCTGACTAACCACTCCTTTTCCTCTCTTCACCGCCATCATAAAAATAAAATAGTTCCTTTACCCACACATTGTTTCCTACAAAAAATATTGCTCAACTGCTCACTCCATACATTTTTGCTATTTGGTCACTCTAAAGGTATGGGCATCACCCGTGTGTAAGGTGTGTCTCCCTTTATGCAACACACCTTACAGAGATGGGGATAGTACTACAGACAAGGTCACAGATGTCATGGAGGAATGCCAACACATTTCAATTCAGATTTGTAAAGTGCATGGCTACTGCAACAGGGTTTACTAGTGCTTCCTAGGCCTAAATATCAGACTATCCTCCCGACATCCTGTACATCAGCCTAAGCATACATGGATCACTGTAGAACAGAATCCAGGCACTATGGTTGATTTGACACCCACTCCACTCCCTCCCAATCTTTCAGTCCTACACCTTCCCTGTTAGGCAGATAACATTCCCCAGTGCTCCATGGACCACATGTACTCCCCACTGTCTGTACAGAACCCCTATTGTATTACATGTCCGCTCCTTTGACACAGGCATTGGGGAAGGCAATCTGGTGCTAAAAGTGCATTTATTTATGTGTGCAGCCTGCTCCTGTCCAATTTGCCTGTCAGCAGCCTGGCCTCCAGTGAGCTGTATTCAGGGAGCTCATCAAGACAATCTTTGTATATGGCTTAGGGCATGTCTGAGTTGAAGGTACTAGCGGAGATGACTTTACTGGGCATACTGGGCCTGAAGGCCCTGAAGAGACAAGCGGCCCTATTTATGAACCCGTTTGAGTTGCTTTTGCACCACGCAACTTGGTGCAAGAGCGGCGCAAACCTTAAGACAGATTTTTGAAGCCACTTTGCATGGCTCTGAGTGGTTCAAAAAATCTGGAGTAATGCAACGCAGCGCAAATCGTTGCGTTGCATTACTCCTCCCTGTTAAGGCGTTGCATGGGTGTTTCATGGTTGTTCCCTCTCCACTCCTAAGGATTTTGATTCATCCCTAGATTTACAAGAACTTGTAAACCTAGAGATGTGCCAAAATCTTACACCTTCCCAAGGGAGGCTTAATGTGGAGAAATATCTCTATTTCTCCCTGTTTCTTACTCTTTTTATGTGTGCTGCATTCTGCAGGAGACATAAAAAGAGGAATATGCTTTCCTTGATTGTTTTATGTAGGAAGGTGACCCTTCCTGCACAAAAACAATCCTGCGTGCAACGCAGGCACCCTTGCACCTTGGTGCAATTGTGCCTGCTTAGGTGTTAGGCATCCCATTGTGCGCCAGCGCTTGGGGAAGGGCAGGAATGTGCTGTATTTCATTAAATAGGTAACTTATTGTGCTGCACTGCATCACAAAGCTCGTAAATGAGCCCCCTGGTGTGGTTCCCTTGCCAGATGTCACCAAAGTTCAAAATGCCAATTTTGTCCCATGCAAGAAAGCCCAGGAGGGCATAAGTGTGGTGGAGGCAACGGCCCTTCCTCAGTGGAGTCTATTGTGTGAGTGTGGTGTGCCAGCCAATTGAATGCAGTGCCACCCACCAAGTTAAGAAAATTACACTTCAGGGAGTCACTTTGCGAAAGGATCCCCATACACAAGCTCCATTACTTTATTGAGGTCCAGAAGGGAGAGTTCGGCCCAGTACGCGTGGTCACCCCAACCTCCGGTCACCCAATTGTTGATCACCAGTAAATGTGTGGTCTGGTAGTACATATGGAAGTCCCCAATACCCATTCTGCCTTTGTAAACCGACAACTGGCATTTAGCCCAGGCTACATGGGGTGGGGAATTAGCCCCTAGGAAGGCATGTATCATGGATGTGAGATCTCTAAACCACCAGTCTGAGATCAATAGTGGGAAACTGTAGAGGGCGTAAAGGTATTGTAGCAGGATCATCATTTTAGACAGGATCAAGCAGCCCAGTACATTAAGTGGTAGAGCTACCTAGCTTTGAAGGTCCAATTTCATCCTGGAGATGAGGGGTATATTGTTAAGACTCCATTAATCAGTACTTGGACCACCGACTGCGAATACAGCAGTATGATATGTCCATGGTTGTTATGTCAGTCTCTCAATAGGACTGTTAAATCCCACTTTCATAATCACTGAAGGGTCAAACTTTTTTTATCTAAAGTCCTGAAGATGGTCTAGTGGACGCAAGCCGGAAATAGACGACATTCACACCTTTTTCTTCTTTATCAATGTATAATTTATTTAGGAAAAGGGGGTCACAATAGTGACTAGGAATAACATTTATTTATACTTGTGGGACACCCCCGAGCCGCACGGCCACCAGCTGCTGCGTGTGCCCCCTTGCCTTGCCCTCTGCCTCGCTGCCTGCCTCGCTGCCGGCTGACCCTGCTGTCGTTTGTTTTGTTTTGTTTTGTTGTCCATTTGTGCTTGTTTTTTAGTAGTTTTTGCCCGTGTTAAGCGTTTTTTGATTTTCATTTGTGCTTGTTTTTTAGTAGTTTTTGCCCATGTTAGCGTTTTTTGATTTTCATTTGTGCCTGTTTTGTCAGCTTGTGCCCGTATCAGCGTTCTCCTTCCTGTTTCCCGCCTACCTCGCCGCCCCCCGCTTCCCGCCACCACCGCTGACCCCGCCCCTTTTTTCCTTCTGTTCCCTCCCCGCTCCCGCCTCCCAGCTGCTCCGCCCACCCGCGTACTTCGCCTTATATGGCGACCGCGCGAACGCGCAGCGGTGACGCGCAGCGGGCGCGCCGATTGTGCGCCGAAGGCGCGCCAAAGGTAAGCCCGTCTGCGCCCGTCCGCGCCTGGACCGCGCCCAGCGCCAGGACCCCTGGCCCACGAGGACCCCGACCTCGACCGACCCGCCTGACGTACACCGCCGCCACCCTCATCGCACTCAACACCGGCCGACTCCCAGAATGCCACCAAGCCTCACCACGACGCACCCACGGACCTTTCAGCTGCCACGCCTGCAAATTCGCCTGCACCCGGACCTGCCGCACACCTGCACCCGCCAAGTCGAACACCAGCAGCACCCACCTCAAGTGCATCCTGCTCAACACCCGCTCCGTCCACAGACACGCCATCGAACTCTGGAACCTCCTCGACACCACTGCCCCTGACGTCGCCTTCCTCACGGAGACCTGGATGAACGCCTCCTCAGCGCCCGACATCGCCATCGCTATCCCAGAAGGCTACAAGATCGTCCGGAGGGACCGCAACGCCAACCAGATGGGAGGAGGCATCGCCATCATCCACAGGAACACCATCCGGCTCACGACCAGCACCGACAACACCCTGACCACCGCCGAACACCTGCATTTCCAGATCCACACCGACCCGAACACCACCCTCAGAGGCACCCTGATCTACCGACCCCCGGGACCACGCACACAATTCAGCGAGGACATCGCCGACTTCGTCAGCCCGCACGCCCTCCCCTCCGCCGACTACATCCTCCTGGGGGACCTCAACTTCCACCTGGAGAACAACAACGACCGCAACACCAGCTCCCTGCTCGACAACCTCGCCAATCTTGGACTCAAGCAGCTGGTGTCCACCCCCACCCACCTCGCCGGACACACACTCGACACAGTCTTCTCCTCCAGCCCAGACATCGACTTCAGCCACGCCACAGAGCTTCAATGGACGGACCACAGCTGCGTCCACTTCACCTTCAAGAGAACGACGACCCACCACCACCAGCAACAGACCGCCCGCAGAAGCTGGAACAAGATCACAGCAGACCAGCTCGCCACCTCCCTGAGCCAGCACCCTCCTGCCAGCTCAGCGAACCCCAGCCAGGCTGCCGACAACCTCACGAAGTGGATCAGCATCTGCGCGGACGAGCTCGCCCCGCTAAGGACCCCGCCCAGCAGACCGGGCAGCAAGAAAGCCCCGTGGTTCACCGCCGAACTCAAGAGCTCCAAGAAGAACTGCCGAGCCCTCGAGAAAGTCTGGAGAAGGGAACCTACACCGGACAACAGGACCACCTTCAAGCTGGCCACCCGGAAGCACCACCAGCTGATCCGCGCCGCCAAGAAAACTGCATTCAAGGACCGACTGGACAACAACGCACACAACTGCAAGGAACTCTTCAACATCGTGAAAGAGCTATCCAACCCCAGCGCAGGAAACAACGACATCACCCCATCGCAAGACCTCTGCAACTCCCTCGCTTCATACTTCCACAACAAGATCGCGGACATACACAACAGCTTCAGCAACCAACCAACGCACACCAGGACCGACCAACCACCCCCCACCGCCACCCTCCACGCCTGGACCCCGATCAGCACCGAAGACACCATCCAAACGATGAACTCCATCCACTCCGGATCACCGACTGACCCCTGCCCTCACTACATCTTCAACAAGGCCGACGCTGTCATCGCACCCCACCTGCGAGACATCATCAACACATCCTTCGACACCGCCACCTTCCCTGAGAGCTGGAAGCACGCCGAACTCAGCGCTCTACTCAAGAAACCCACAGCGGACCCCACCGAACTCAAGAATTACCGCCCCATCTCGCTCCTCCCGTTTCCAGCCAAAGTCATCGAGAAGACCGTCAACAAGCAGATGGCCGCCTTCCTCGAGACTAATGGATCCCTCGACCCCTCACAGTCCGGCTTCCGAGCCAATCACAGCACCGAGACCGCCCTCATCGCCGCCACCGATGACATCCGAGCCCTGATGGACAACGGAGAAACAGCGGCCCTCATCCTCCTAGACCTCTCCGCGGCATTCGACACTGTCTGCCACCGCACCCTAGTACAGCGCCTCAGCAACGTCGGAATCCAGGACAAGGCGCTGGAATGGATCATCTCCTTCCTCGACGGAAGAACACAGAGAGTCCGCCTCCCACCGTACAAGTCAGAGGCATCCGAAGTCATCTGCGGCGTCCCTCAAGGATCCTCTCTGAGCCCCACCCTCTTCAACGTCTACATGAGCCCCCTCGCGGCCATCGCACGCCAACACAACCTCAGCATAATCTCCTACGCCGACGACACCCAGCTGATCCTCTCCCTGACCAACGACCCAGCCGCCGCCAGAGCCGACCTGCACGAAGGGATGAAAGAGGTAGCCGAGTGGATGACGACCAGCCGCCTGAAACTGAACTCCGACAAGACGGAGGTCCTCATCCTGGGCTCTTCACCCTCCGCCTGGGACGACTCCTGGTGGCCTCCCGCCCTGGGCACCGCACCCAAACCAACAGACCATGCACGCAACCTGGGCTTCATCCTGGACTCCTCCCTCTCCATGACCAGGCAAGTCAACAACGTCTCCTCGGCGTGCTTCAACATCCTACGCATGCTACGGAAGATCTTCTGGTGGATCCCCACCGAGACCAGGAAGACCGTCACCCAGGCCCTCGTCACTAGCCGACTGGACTACGGCAACGCCCTCTACGCCGGTACCACCGCCAAGCTCCAGAAGAGACTCCAGCGGATCCAGAACGCCTCTGCCAGACTCATCCTCGACATCCCACGAACCAGCCACATCTCCGGACACCTGAGAGACCTTCACTGGCTCCCCGTCAACAAAAGAATCACCTTCCGCCTCCTCACCCACGCACACAAAGCCCTACACGACCAAGGCCCGAGCTACCTCAACAGTCGAATCAACTTCTATGCTCCCAAACGCCACCTCCGATCAGCCAACCACGCCCTCGCCGCCGTCCCCCGCATCCGAAGAGCGACTACAGGAGGAAGGTCCTTCTCCTACCTGGCCGCCAAAACCTGGAACTCCCTCCCGACCGACCTGCGCCTGACCCAAGACCACCTCTCCTTCAGGAAGAAGCTGAAGACCTGGCTGTTCGAGCAGTAGCGGCACCCCCCTCCCCCAGCGCCTTGAGACCCTACGGGTATGTAGTGCGCTCTATAAATGCCATTGATTGATTATACAGAGCAGCAACTTCTGGTCTCATTGTATTATGAAATGTTTTTGTACACCCTTTTATAAAATCTCTTTTGCAACACTATAAAACACTTTAGAAAATATACACCAGTGTGCCAATCCTTATCTTTTGGTTTTGTAAGATTAATTCATGTTGAAATAATTGTGAGTATTTTCCTTTGATTTAAACGTTTAGAGACAAGCAAATTGAGACAGCCTGTCTGAATTAAATTGTCAAACTAAGTGAAATATCTACTGAAATAAATCCTTTGTAGGCACTTTTACTTGTCCTGTAAGGCAGGTTTTCTTACTGATGTGCTTCTTTTTACCTCAGTTCTCCTTTACAGAATCCTGCTGTGCAGAAGGTTGTGACCTGCCGCTATATGTATCAAGCTATTTAGCATTCGCAAAGGCCGAAATTCTGCGAATTTCGGCCTTTGCGAATGCTAAATAGACAAATGGAATGTATCAAACAAGTTTGATGCAAAATAAGGATTAGCAAAATTTGCTAATCCTTATTTTGCGATTGCACTTAAGGAATTGCAAATTTTGCGATTCCTTAAATGCAATGTATCAAACAAATAAAATGCAAAAAATGCCATTAAGGAGTAGCAAATTACCACCAACTTCTAGTTGGTGGTAATTTGCGAATTCTTATCAAAAATCTTTTTTGATAAAAACCAAAGGTGCCATATGACGCCCATACATGCCCTTAGGGCATGTATGTGCGCCATATGCCCCCAAATGTCTTTTTCAGGGGTGCAGCAGGGTGTTCTTGAGACACCCCTGCACCCTTGGAAACATCCCTAATTTGCGATCAGCAAAGTGCTAATTGCAAATTGCACTTTCATTCCTATGGGCCTCCTGGCCCATGGAAATGAAGGGGTAATTTGCGATTGACAATTTGCTAATCTCAAATTAAGGAATGCTAAGGAATCGCTATTGGAAAGCGATTTTGTACATACATACCGTTTTGCATTTCCTAAATAGCGATTCCTTAAAATTCGCTATTTAGGAAATGCAAAATGGTTTGTTGATACATATAGCGATTAGTGCTAAACTGCTCACCTGTAGTCCCAGCCTTCCCCAGTCCTTTCTCAGAATGGCCAGGCTTGTGAAGGTGGTACTGTGCAAAAAACACAGGGAGAGGTGTGTCATCTACTGTGTTGTTGAGAGCTTGACAGTTCCTCCAGCCCACTCGATCCTGATGTTGAGGCAGGCTTAGGCAGTCTCCCTGATGAAGTTGAAAGGAGTAGGTAAGCGGATAATCATTTTTACATATATTGTTAAAACCTTAGCCTTTAAAACTGTTGTTATAGTGGACTAGGTAAATGATAATATCCCTCCTAGAAAGCACTCCCATTAGAGAAAGAATTTGTGTGTAAAGGATCAACGCTCTTCAGCTAGCACATAAGCATAAATATAGAAGTCATATGCATTGATCTTTTGAAGAGGTACATGTAACGCATGCTCTATCTGTTGCAACGATCCCAGCGACTTTCAAATTACTGCTTAAGAAGACAGTAAATTCAGTTTTTGAGAAGAGTTTTTCAAATTCTGCTGTACTTGTGCCTGTTCCTGCCCCACCACAAATCAATGACTATTCTGCTGCAATTAGAGTGTTCTGGGGCTATTCAAGGGGAAGAAGAGTTTCCAAACATTGAATTCAGAGACACATAAAACAATCCTCGTCATTGTATTCTTTCCACTTCTGGGGGTCGAAGCTCCTCTTTTGTGGTATCGTGGGCTGGGTTGCATATGGAGCCTCAGGTTCCATGCATTCAGCTCTGCTTGATTCCTGTACCCATGAACTGCAAAACTCTCATGCATTTTTGCAGATGAAACATCCAGCTCCTCCAGCAGGGGTTACGGATGGATCATCTGCACAATGAGCTGTACCTCACTCTTTCAAATCCACTGATCCAGACAACAGATGTGAACCTGAAGGGTTAAGGGGTGACTCTGGTCCTGCAGTCAAGTCACGGTCTTTGGTGCAAATAAAGATGTACGATAGTCTTTGTAGTGGAATGAGCTCTCTGCCATCCCAAGGGCCATTTTTCACTTTGCACCCTCTCTGCAGCTCCATACGATTCTAGTATGGATGGAGACTCAGATGGCAAAATGTTATGTAAAGTGTCGGGCAGGGTGTTGTCTAATTCTCTGGCCAAGGTTACACTCAACATCTGTGTGAGGGGTAGCGATTCCCCTGCTAGTTCTTGCATATCTTTTAGTCAGTTACATTACGGTGATGCATTATCTAGCAGCAGAGGCCAAAACATTGTACATGAAGTTCAGATTTGGAACATTATTACTCAGTAGCTTTACTTGCAATTGGGAGCATGGATTGGCTAGCCATGGGTGGTATAAGGCATGTGGTAAATGGGAAGTATAATATTGACCACGTTCTGTTTTATTTGCCCCACGCATACAATACCAAGAAGGTAATGGATACATCCCGTTTGCAATAATCTGGGGTTCCATCATCACAGGCTGGCCTTTCGAGTACTTAGGTCTGACACAAGTACTGTAATTGTGTTCGGCCGGATTAAATTTTTACTGTCTGTGTGATTATATCGAAAATGCTTGGTGCTATCTTTTGAAGTGCCAATTTGTAATTTAAGATTCCATAGCTGACTTTGCATATATTGCACACCATTTATAATTGTGTATATAATTGTAAAATGTTAACCAATTGTCCTTTTTAATAGTGTTAAAGGAGGTATTACCCCGAACCGAAGTTTCCCATGCTTAATTGAATTTGTTGCTGAAGGTGGATTTGTTTAAGGGAATATTTATTTAGTTTGGAATGCCTCTTGCGGATCTCTTTGTGACCTACCCAAACACTCAGCTAGTTCTATTCTTCTCCAGCGGGAGGAATCAAGGTGCTACCAGAGTGGAGGCTCTGTCCTCCCAATGACCTCGGGGTCTTCTATTTGTCATCCTTCCCTTTTCCTCTTGTTTAGAGACGACGTCTAGAGCGAACGTGATCCTATTAGCTTAGGCTTAGCAAAGAAGTCCTATTTCCCCCTGCTCACAGACAAGGTCAGTGCTCAAGAATAGATGCTTCTGTGTATTCCATCCCCTCTTTGTTAGCCATCCCTGTCTCTTCTAGCTCTACTCCACATGAAATGGGCGGTCTGGCTTCTGAGAGGCTAGACTTGTGTGGTGCCAAGGCTTTATCTCCTAATTTGGCTCTGGCTATTCACCTGTCACTCAAGCCCTCCACCCTTCTCTCCTACAATAATCTTTGATGTTCATTTGATAAGTGGTGTTCTACAAGGAATCTAGGGGCTGATTTAAAGTTTAGCAGAGGGGATACCCTGTCGCACTGGAGTAGACTCTGCCAAACTCAGGGTCAGCCCACCTGGGTTAGAGGTGGGCAGACCTTAAGTATGTTGATGACGGAGCCTACACCGTCTGCGTTGCTAACGTACTCCTAGGACCTGATGAGGTTAGCCCTCTGACTGCCCACCCAATTTAAAGTTGGCGCTCGGATGGCTCTTTTTTTCTGTCTGTCACCTCCAGGTAAAAGTTGGCGGTGATGAAAAGTAAAAAAAAAATGACCCTCTCACTATGGGAGAAAAGTAAATTCCCATGGTTTGGCGCTTGTTACTTTTACATTTTTCACTAACAGACACTTACTTGGAGAGTTTGTTTTCTAAAACTAAAAAGCTTTTAGAGCACTGGCAAGAGCCACCAGGAGGGCGGTTTCTGCCAATATTTGGAGCTGTCCGAAGGGATGGCAGACATCTCCACATATGACAGGTTGAGGTCCCTCTGGATGGCGAGGACAATGTCCTCCGCCATCCAGATGGAGGATCTTTTATCACTCACACACTAAACCACCCCCATAGGCCCTACATCTTGTGATTCCCTTTCCTTTTGAAAATCTTTGAGGGATGGATTTCTTCTGGGTTTGACAGGATACTGTAAATGTCAAATGTTTTATGTATGTTTTATTCCATGTGCTTTCATGGTTTGTAAGCCGAAATAAAGTTTAAAAAGTAAAAGCATCTTTATAGCTGTGTGTCTTTAGAGGACTGACCTGGGGCATATGACTGAACTTGATAGCTTTCTCCTGTAACTTTTTGAGTTCTCACATCCTAAGACTCATTCTTCAATGCATGCTTGAGAGCTTTCTCTTGTCCACACAACTCTTTGGTTGTTTACTTTTGAACTTTTGCATGAGGTTTCATCTATGATTCTTTCTACAAAGGGTTTCTTTTTGATAACTAATAACTCAGAACATCATCTGTTTCTACATTTAGTGGATGGGTTAATACTGCGTTTTCTATTGCATGTGGTGGAACTACTACTGTTGCTCCTGTGCCAGTCCAGATTCTGTGTCACAGTACTGGAGGTATGGCTGCTTCATGGGCAGTTGCTAGAGTTGTCTCAATTGTTGACGTCTGCAGAGCTGCCACTTGGGTTCTCCAACTAAATTCATTTACAACTATAGTTAGTGAGTGGTGGATGAGGAAGCACCATTTGATACTGCTGTTCATGGCGTGGTGGCAGTATACATGTTGATGCATTCATGTATTAATAATATATTTTCACATGTGAAGCATCATTTCTGGGTATTCACTGTGTTTGCTTCTTATATCCATATAGATTAGGAGGGTAAGAGGAAGAAGGTGGTAATGATTCGATTACTTACGTGTAATCTTCATTATGCCAGGTTCTACTTTTCCTAGTTCCACTTCTACTTCTCTCTCAGTCGCTCCCTCCCTGTGGGTGGTGGGCATCTGATTTCTAATTGGCTTATTATTTTACAGGACGCTCTATGAGACCATTGACCTTTTATTTCCCGATTGTGTAAGAAGTTTTTTAAATTTAAATATTAATATGTTTGGCCTTAAAGAAGCTTTCCTCCAAATAGGGGAGCGGGTTCACCGTATAGATTAGGACTGGGGTGAGGAAAGTGTAACTGTATAGTTCTCGTCAGTTTTGTGAGTGTTGGATGACTGTTATTGTTTATCACAGACTTGTCTGTGTAGTTGTATTTATTTTTAGTGTTGTGTATATAAATGCATATTAGATGTGCATTGTCTTGAGATACAATGGATAACATCAATTCTTTATTCCCATACATATTAAAATGGACTGCCTCTGTAATGTATTTCATATGTTCTGCTAAGAATAACCGATTGGGTACTCTCTCTCCATAGCTCAAAAGGTTTCAGACCCTCTGGCTAGGCGAGACTGCATGATTCTTTGAGTTCCATAGAGAACAAACATGACTTGGCACCTCAGATCTGTCTTGACATTGATTTATGATTACACTAATCTAAAATGAATAGGTTTCAGGCACTCTTGTTTTTTTAAATTGCTTTTACGTTTGTAATTCATGTTTCCCAGCGTATAATGCATTTTGGCATCTGCCTGTCACTTGTGGGACTGTAATTCATCTCTGCACTGCAATTTCTTTTACTTGTAACTTTCCAAAAGGCCCTGGTTGGTAAAATGTTATTGTGTAGTAGGCAACATTTCTCTAGTTTGCATAGGGTGCCGTGTGAATGTCATTCTACTGTGATGTCCTGTTCATTTCGTTTCATTTCTTATGCTTTTCATGGTTTTGCTTTAACATTTGACGTTTCAATATATATATAAACTGTGTTGCTGGTAAAAGGTCTTGGGGCTCAAGCTCTGCCCTTTTTTTTTTACTTTTGAGCCGTGCATAAACCAGGAGTTCCCCCTCGTAAGACCCCTACTCCCCACAAGAGACAGGGAAAAGTGTGCGAGGAGGGCAAATGAGGCAGAGACAAACTGAGTTGCAATGCTTCGGTGTGTCATTTCTATATGACCAATACGGAATACATATCTAGTTTAGATGAAAAAATGAATATTGGGGGTGGGGGAGGGTTAGGGGGGAGATGGAGTTGTGGGTTTAAATCCTGTCACTTTTCATTCTCCTAGCAATAACTGGCAATAATGAGTGCCAAGGTACATATCCTCAATCGTAAGCAATATCCCTCCACCCCACTCCCCATTTTACATAAAAAGACAAGAATCAGGACAAAAATTAAAGAAATTAGACCTCAGCACAGATAAGTATTAAGTACACTGAGTGATACAAAAAGGCAAAACGCAGATAATAAGTTATTCTATTATTTAGAATTGTGCCCAAACTTACACAGTGATTAAAAGATGGACTTCAGTTGGTGCAAAGTGCGTGGGACTCATGAATGGTTCTTGTAAAGTAAAATGTTTGTCTTTATCAGAGAAAAATCACTATGATTTGATTTGATTTGATTTTTCTATTTATATAGCGCGCGATTGCCCAAGGGCGTCTTGGCGCTGAGGATGGACTTTAACTGCAAGTGATCACCGAGTGTGGAGGTGTTGCCAGAGTGTAATAAATGTAGCTTGTTGAACAAAAATATGTGCATAAGTGTGCAGTTCCTTCATATGTTAGGTTGTACATAAATGTGAGTGGCTTTCTCTGGGTTCTCATGTTATGCCCCACCAATCTTACATTTTTAAACTAATACTGCTGGCCAAAAGGGATGAGCTACAAAAAGTAATCACTCAATCACTGTAATTGTGAAAGTTCACATGTGAACAACTAGTCATGGAAATGGAAATTGTCTCCAAAAATTGAGAAAATGTCCATATTTCCATAGGGATTTTGGGAATTATATCACATTTTGCAATAAAATAGATTATTCTTTACTCAGAAAGTGTGCTATTTGTGATTTGGTGTACATCTTTACAGTAGCTTTTGAGAAATTCATGCTCAAAATGTAAGAATATCTGGACTGTTAGGTTTGCAAAATTCTCATGGGAGTCCTGTGGGCGTGCAACTTCAAATAATAGAGCTTTCTGATTGCCAAGGGGGATTTTTACCAGTTGGCCGCAAAGCTCCCTTGAGTCCTGTTGGAGCTGACGATCCGATTGGCTGGCCACAAAATGAAGACAAATGTTATGGCTGCCGTTACAGGACTTGGGGACTTGGTCCTTGTGTCCTGAAAATGAAAAGAATATAAGGTATTAGGTGTCATGGTAGGGATAGCAATTAATTCAAGATCTTGTCCATGAGAAGGAAGAAATGAAGTCTGTCTGCATTACCTCACTCACTGTGTTTCCTCTTCCTTTGCTTCCCATCATGTATTTTGACACAGAAGGAAGTTTCTCTGATGTAGGTAATTATAATTCGCTTTCCATGTGTTACTATCTTAGGCTTTGCTGGATAGCGTGTAAGATATTTAATTTCATGGTTTCTTCGTAGCTTTTCAATATGTGTGAATATCTTTATTCGGTAAAAATTGCTCACCATAAAAGATTACATTATACACTTTTAAAAGATACATTTCATCAAGTTAAAGGAATAATGACTATCATCAAGAGTAAAACCATGGTTAAAATATAAACACTGCACAAGACATTACAATTGATTAGGCCACAAGCAATGATTCTCAGCAATTTCTTTAGATAAATGGCCTCAGTTATCTCCAATCTGATCAATTGGCAGCCTAGAGTTCATTTTCAGAATTCTTGAACGTATAAGCCAGGCACTGCTCAAAAATGTTGCCACCCCGCAGATCAGGGTGGTAGATGATGAGTCCGAAGAAAGTACTCGTAAAGCCGATCTGTGGCACCTCAGCCTCAAGCCCCTGCAGACTGGTTTCAGCCAGATGTTCCGTGCCACTTTATAAGCGGGGCAGGCAAAAAATAAGTGGGCCACAGACTCCTTAGGAGCCGCACAACCCGGGCATGATCGCGATGGGCCACCATAGTTAGACCACCTTGTGGTGAATTCATGCACCGGGAGGGTCCCGTACCTTAGTTTTAAATATAGGGCTCTATCTAGCAGCTTGGTTATAAGATCAAAAAAGGGTTCCAGTTTTCTAGCCCACTTGAACTCAAGAAAACGCTCCGTGAGTGAACCCCCAGCCATGCTGCGTGCTGCCTCGGCCTGCACCCAATCCCAATATAGCTTCTTGATCACTAATTTGGGCGGGGGAGTTTGAGTCTCCCATACATCTCTCAGACCCAATTGTAAGACTAAGTGCCTCACGTTATTCAGCCATCCAATTTTGTTGCCGATATCAAGCGAGAATAGGTCATCCAACCCTTCAGCATATTTGGCCAGCTCCTTGCAAATAATCCTTCCTAGCCGCTCTAACTAGTACTGGATTCTTTGAGAGTAGGGCAGCTGTCAAATTTTTCCTTTTCCCCTTGCATTGGGCCGAATACCACGGGTTGCTAGAGATGGGCGGTGTGTTGTTCGGTCTACAACTTTTCCCTTTGGAAATAAAATAATAACTCACTTGGTCTATCGTGGCTTTATAAACAGAATCAAGGCTGAAGGTAGGGTTCGGGGCACTACCATCCTCCCGTTCCCTTACCTCCAAGTCTCGATACAGATCTTCAACGGAGGATTTAATGATCCCTAATTGGTCTGCATTTAAATGAGCCTTATCCCATTTCAATCTTCGATTATTATTATAAGGGATAATCTCCTTAGTTATTTTCATTAGCGCACTCGCCCCCCTCTCTTTACATTTCCCCCATTTAAACTTACTGCATAGAGGATTATGGTCACTATCCAGAGTAGGTACCACCTCCATATCGATAAGGTCAGACCACATACTAACGTCCATTAAGATGTAATCTATTCTGGACGGGCCCATAAGCCTATTAAAAGTCATTGCACCTGTCTTGTCAGACAAGGTCCTGCCATTAAGAGCTCTTAGTTTGTGTTCCCTGGTGAGGGCATTCATTTGGATTGCCCTTGCGGACCATTTTCGAATGGGTGGTACTAACAAAAGTGGGATAGACCATTTGCAGTCTTCTTCCTCAGTGCCTAGGGGATCATCTCCAAGGAGGGGTTCGAACGTACAATTGAAATCCCCACCCACAATAATTTTAGCTGCAGGGGGCAGTTAGCTAAAGCAGAATCTAAACTCATTATGGTTGCAGAGGTGTTATCCCCCGGAGCACCTCTAGCATACACATTAAATAGATCAAGCCTATTCCCCTCAATATGGCCCCTAGATGAAAGGTGCAGTATATCACTACACTCAGGGTCGTGGATAGCCATGTCCCAGTCCAGATCAATTCTTATCCAGATAATAAGACCTCCTGCTGGTCTGCCCTTCCCTCTACTTGCTGCTGGGGAAAAAAAGGTAGTATAACCCGATTTATCTATTGGTAGCAGAGACCAGGTTTCCTGGAACAGACAGACATCGAACTTCTCGATGAATGCATGCCATTCTGGAATATCCATCTTCCTTTTTAGCCCTGCTACATTCCAAGATAGCAGGTGTATTAATCGACGGCCCTTAGGAGCTAGAAGAGGCTCACCCTCTCCCCCCCACCCAGGACCCACCTTGTTCATACAAGTATCACCCACACAACTAGATTGCTTGGGGGGTGCTATACAGCCAGCAATATTATACACACCCAAAGCTTCAAGGGGAGTCACGTTCGAACAGATGCTAATCTTATTAAGATCTACTGGGGTACCCTCCTGGCACTTGTCGTCAGTTCCCCCTGCTTGCGAGGGTTCCACACCTTGTTGTCCACAACCCTCCTCCTTAGACTGTGAACATCAATCGCAGTCCTCCATACCAGAGAGCTGCGAGAACCTATTACAAGTGTCCAGAGGGGTGAAGGGTCTTAAGTGCTCCATCCCACCATTATGATTTGGGTTATGTCTCTGTGGTATCGTAATCCAGCCAAACTGATCATTGGCCTGGGAGGGATACTGGCCATATAGAGGATAGATGTTACTATATACTAATTGTGGGATAGGCCTCGGAGGATAGAACTCTTTCCGGTTAGGGGGGTGCAAAGCCGACCTCGGGTAGAAATAGGTTAAAGCCCTAGGTGAGATACAATTTCCCCCACCTCCAGTGGGCCAGTTAAGAATATAATCCACTGCCCGAGGGTCTCTAAAGTTGACCACCACTAAATCCCCTTCAATATCTTTACGTCTACTGCCCAACCAAGTGATCTGCCTAACATGTACTATATCTCCATCCAAATTTTGGGCTATGGGCCTGTAAGTCCTCAACCAATGAATTATTTTATTTTTCAATTGGGCATAACCCTCCTTCTTGTTCTCTGCTAATGGCGGAACCCCCGTCAAGACTACTACATAGGGCACAGCTTGTGGGGGAATCTCCACTTGTGGGAGCTTAGTTACTGGACATCTAGTATGTCTCCCTTTCCCTTGACCCTCTCGTTTATTTGCTACAGGTGCCTTTGGCGCTACCCTTTGAGAGTCACCCTCTGACCCTACTGCTGGAATATTTGTATATTTTAGGGGGTTTGGTTTTTGAATACCAGTCACATCCCTACCATGAGGCTGTGACATCTGTTTAGGCAACTGAAGTGGAGCAGATGAAGTTTTGACTGGGGTTTTAACAGTCTGATTGGTCGGAAGCCTAACAACAGGTATGAGTTGAGCCCCCCGCTCCCCTGGGCCTTGGTTAACGTAACCATACTATTTATAGCAGACTCAATTAGTGTCAGTCTAATTTCAACTTTCTTAATGCTCTCATTAATGGGTAAGAGCAGAGACCTCAATAGAAATTCCAAATTCCCCATTAGTGACGGGGGGGATAATCTATTTGGTGTTATGGGCCCCTGGTTGATATCAGAACCCACTATATTTGGGACCATAACGGGCGGAGTAACCTCTGGTGGTGGTGCATCAGGTGTTAATGATACTGGGACCTCCCCTGTTGCCCTTACATGTGTAGTGGATAGTTTAGGCCCTTTGCCAAAATCAGAGTGGGGAGTTTTTGCTTTACCTAACCCCACCCTTAATTTCCTCCTTTTTTTACTCGGTGGTGGGCCGTGTATCTGGGCTACCAGTAGTTGTTTAGGTTTCGTTTTCCTAGTCTTCGAAGAAATAGTATTGCCACAAGGACTATGAGTGGGAGAATCAATTACAATAGGATCTGGGATCATACAAGGGGTGGGGGTACAATCACGCAGCAGAAGGGGGAAACCTTCTTGGCTAACGGTTTCCCTCCCAATATCAGTTATGTCCCCCTCCTGGGTCATGGAAAAAGGAGCAATGTCAGTAAGGGATCTGTTTTTCAGGCTTTCAACTGAGCGTCGCCGCTCAGCCCTTCGCTCAGCCATGGTCAATTCCTTGTCTCCCTCGGTCAAGACCTTGGGGAAATATTTGTCCAGTGACCCATTACGAAGTCTTCCCTTCTTCCCAGGTGTCCCCTCTTCGGATGTCATGGCCATTGGGCAAACCTGTTAACAAGGGGCTCCGATCTGCAGACGTTAGAGGATGGGCCCAGCCCAGCCTACGCTGGCCTACGAGGGCCTCAGAGGGCCCGCCCTTTGCCCGGGCTTAGCCCCGGGCGCTCCCGCGCGCTCCCGCGCAGCGGGATCTTGGCTTCCTTTAAATAACAAGAGATGTGATAGGCGGGTGGGCGGGGCCGGCAGGGAGAGCAGCCCAGCTGGTCAAATTAGGGCGCGCAGGGACTCCTGGTCCTCGGAGTCCCTGCCGGTCGAGGTAAACTACCCCCTTTACAGTGGTGGTGGCGCGGTTTGAACTGCGCTGCGGGACCCGCGAAGCGGGTCCGGCGCGGCGTCCCAGGCAGCAAAGGCAGGCTCCGTGGAAGGAAAAAGGGCACAGTCAGCTTCCCAGTTCAAATAAATAACCCACACGCTTCTTAGAAGGCAGCCCTTTTACACTGCAGGCGGGCGGGCGGGGCCGGCAGGGAGAGCAGCCCAGCTGGTCAAATTAGGGCGCGCAGGGACTCCTGGTCCTCGGAGTCCCTGCCGGTGCTCGCAGCCCTGCCGGTCGAGGTAAACTACCCCCTTTACAGTGGTGGCGGCACGGTTTGAACTGCGCTGCGGGACCCGCGAAGCGGGTCCGGCGAGGCGTCCCAGGCAGCAAAGGCAGGCTCCGTGGAAGGAAAAAGGGCACAGTCAGCTTCCCAGTTCAAATAAATAACCCACACGCTTCTTAGAAGGCTGCCCTTTTACACTGCAGGCGGGCGGGCGGGGCCGGCAGGGAGAGCAGCCCAGCTGGTCAAATTAGGGCGCGCAGGGACTCCTGGTCCTCGGAGTCCCTGCCGGTGCTCGCAGCCCTGCCGGTCGAGGTAAACTACCCCCTTTACAGTGGTGGTGGCGCGGTTTGAACTGCGCTGCGGGACCCGCGAAGCGGGTCCGGCGAGGCGTCCCAGGCAGCAAAGGCAGGCTCCGTGGAAGGAAAAAGGGCACAGTCAGCTTCCCAGTTCTATATATGCCTTTGTTTTTGAGTGGGCTGCAGCAGTGAAGTCCAGATATGGTTGTTTGATGACACTTGATACTCTAATGGACCATTCTTTCTAGGTATACTGAGGGCGGTGAAATTGACCCGATAATTCTGTAATTAGGCTACTAAAGTAGGCTACTACTCAAGTGCATCCTGCTCAACACCCGCTCCGTCCACAGACACGCCATCGAGCTCTGGAACCTGCTCGACACCACAGCCCCTGACGTTGCCTTCCTCACGGAGACCTGGATGAACGCCTCTTCAGCTCCCGACATCGCCATCGCCATCCCGGAGGGCTACAAGATCGTCCGGAGGGACCGAAACGCCAACCAAATGGGAGGAGGCATCGCCATCATCCACAGGAGCACCATCCGTCTCACGACCAGCACCGACAACACCCTGACCAGCGCCGAACACCTGCACTTCCAGATCCACACCAACCCGAACACCACCCTCAGAGGCACCCTGATCTACCGACCCCCTGGACCACGCACGCAATTCAGCGAGGACATCGCCGACTTCGTCAGCCCGCATGCCCTCCCCTCCGCTGACTACATCCTCCTGGGAGACCTCAACTTCCATCTGGAGAACAACAACGTCCGCAACACCAGCACCCTGCTCGACAACCTCGCCAATCTTGGACTCAAGCAACTGGTGTCCACCCCCACCCACCTCGCCGGACACACACTCGACGCCGTCTTCTCATCCAGCACAGACATCGACTTCAGCCACACCACAGAGCTTCAATGGACGGACCACAGCTGCGTCCACTTCACCTTCAAGAGAACGACGACCCACCAACACCAGCAACAGGCCGCCCGCAGAAGCTGGAACAAGATCACAGCAGACCAGCTCGCCACCTCCCTGAGCCAGCACCCTCCTGCCAGCACAGCGAACCCCAGCCAGGCCGCCGACAACCTCACGAAGTGGATCAGCAACTGCGCGGACGAACTCGCCCCACTGAGGGCCCCGCCTAGCAGACCCGGCAGCAAGAAGGCACCATGGTTCACCAACGAACTCAAGAGCTCCAAGAAGAACTGCCGAGCCCTCGAGAAAGTCTGGAAAAGGGAACCGACACTGGACAACAGGACCTCCTACAAACTTGCCACCCGGAAACACCACCAGCTGATCCGCACCGCCAAGAAAACAGCATACAAGGACCGGTTGGACAACAACGCACACAACTGCAAGGAACTCTTCAACATCGTGAAAGAGCTTTCCAACCCCAGCGCAGGAAACAACGACATCACCCCTTCGCAAGACCTCTGCAACTCCCTCGCTGCATACTTCCACAACAAGATCACGGACATACACAGCAGCTTCAACAACCAACCAACGCACACCATGACCGAACAACCACCCCCCACCACCACCCTCCACGCCTGGACCCCGATCAGCACCGAAGACACCATCCGCACGATGAACTCCATCCACTCCGGATCACCGACCGACCCCTGCCCTCACCACGTCTTCAACAAGGCCGACGCTGTCATCGCACCCCACCTGCGAGACATCATCAACACATCCTTCGACACCACCATCTTCCCTGAGAGCTGGAAACACGCCGAACTCAGCGCTCTACTCAAGAAACCAACAGCGGACCCCACCGACCTCAAGAATTACCGCCCCATCTCGCTTCTCCCGTTTCCAGCCAAAGTCATCGAGAAGACCGTCAACAAGCAGATGGCCGCCTTCCTCGAGACGAACGGATCCCTCGACCCCTCACAGTCCGGCTTCCGAGCCAACCACAGCACCGAGACCGCCCTCATCGCCGCCACCGATGACATCCGAGCCCTGATGGACAATGGAGAAACAGCGGCCCTCATCCTCCTAGACCTCTCCGCGGCATTCGACACGGTCTGCCACCGCACCCTAGTACTGCGCCTCAGCAACATCGGAATCCAGGACAAGGCGCTGGAATGGATCATCTCCTTCCTCGACGGAAGAACACAGAGAGTCCGCCTACCACCGTACAAATCAGAGGCCTCTGAAGTCATCTGCGGCGTCCCCCAAGGATCATCTCTGAGCCCCACCCTCTTCAACGTCTACATGAGCCCCCTCGCGGCCATCGTACGCAAGCACAACCTTAGCATAATCTCCTACGCCGACGACACCCAGCTGATCCTCTCCCTGACCAACGACCCCGCCGCCGCCAGAGCCAACCTGCACGAAGGGATGAAAGAGGTAGCCGAGTGGATGACGACCAGCCGCCTGAAACTGAACTCGGACAAGACGGAGGTCCTCATCCTGGGCTCCTCGCCCTCCGCCTGGGACGACTCCTGGTGGCCCCCCGCCCTGGGCACCGCACCCAAACCGACAGACCATGCACGCAACCTGGGCTTCATCCTGGACTCCTCCCTCTCCATGACCAGGCAAGTCAACAACGTCTCCTCGGCGTGCTTCAACATCCTACGCATGCTACGGAAGATCTTCTGGTGGATCCCCACCGAGACCAGGAAGACCGTCACCCAGGCCCTCGTCACCAGCCGACTGGACTACGGCAACGCCCTCTACGCCGGCACCACCGCCAAGCTCCAGAAAAGACTCCAGCGGATCCAGAACGCCTCAGCCAGACTCATCCTCGACATCCCACGAACCAGCCACATCGCCGGACATCTGAGAGACCTTCACTGGCTCCCCGTCAACAAAAGAATCACCTTCCGCCTCCTCACCCACGCACACAAAGCCCTACACGACCAAGGCCCGAGCTACCTCAACAGCCGAGTCAACTTCTACGCTCCCAAACGCCACCTCCGATCAGCCAACCACGCCCTCGCCGCCGTCCCCCGCATCCGAAGAGCGACTACAGGAGGAAGGTCCTTCTCCTACCTGGCCGCCAAGACCTGGAACTCCCTCCCGACCGACCTGCGCCTGACCCAAGACCACCTCTCCTTCAGGAAGAAGCTGAAGACCTGGCTGTTCGAGCAGTAGCGGCACCCCCCCCCCCCCCAGCGCCTTGAGACCCTATGGGTATGTAGCGCGCTCTATAAGTGTCACTGATTGATTGATTGTAGCCTGGTGTACTGCATTGTGGTGGTTTCAGTTAAAGTAATCTGTGTGTTCTTTCCACCATAAATATATCTGAGAAGTTAGGGCATCCCAATTGCTCAGACAGTAGGGTCTCTACAAACATCTCTGGCTTTTAAACAGTTATAAATTCAAGCAAGTCAAGTATTCTCATATTATTCTTGCAGAAATGGGCTTCCAGGTCTTTTTTACTAGCATTGACTGCAGACTGCTCCCTGTCTATGTGGTGAATACTCTTTCCAGTGGTGGTGGCCTCATCTTTAATATCATCTAGGCAGTGTGCAACCAAATCTACCCTGACATTTTGTTTGTCAAGTTTTTTTTTTTAGCTGGGGTCAACTCGCATGGTGAGGGTGTCTATTTTTCGGATTTATGACAGAATATCGACAGACAAAATATCGACCTACAGAAACATCGATGCTGGAATATCGAAGGCAAGTATATCGACATCCTATCTACAACATGGTAAGTACAAAAATATCGAAACAAAAATATCGATGTTAAAAATATCATAATTAAAAATATCGTTTTATATCTGTTCAAATATAATGTGTAAAATAAAGTAAATAATACTTATAAATAAAATAAACATTGTTAAAAATATTTAGTAATGTTTAAAATTAATAAATAATAGATATATAATAATATAACATTAATTAAACACATATGTAAAATACATATTATATATTTACTTAATAATACATTTTAATAATTACTTAAATTACTTATACATTATTTAAAAATACTATAAATTACAAATAGATCTCCACACATAAAATAAATTAATAATTACATAAAAAAGTAAATCATAATTTTTAAGAAATTAAAAAATATATATATACTTTCAATATTTTTAAAATTAATAACATAATACATTATCTAAATTCACTCTAAATAATAATTAAAACTACTATTTAAAGTCCAAAAAAATTAGGGAAAACATTGTATAGCATAGAGATAAAAATTACTATTACCACTCCAGGGAGTGAAACAGTAAAGAAAACATTGGGTAGCGTAGGGGTAAAAATTACTATTCCAACTCCAGAGAGTGAAACAGTAGGGAAAGCGTTGGATAGCGTAGGGGTAAAAATTACTATTCAAACTCCAGAGAGTGAAATAATAGGGAAAGCTCTTGATAGCGTAGGGTAAAAAATTACTATTCCAACTCCAGAGAGTGAAACAGTAGGGAAAGCGCTGGATAACATAGGGGTAAAAATTACTATTCCAAATCCAGAGAGTGCAACTGTAGGGAAAGCGTTGGATAGCGGATGGGTAAAAATTACTATTCCCACTCCAGAGAGTGCAACAGTAGGGATAGCGTTGGATAGCGTAGGGGTAAAAATTACTATTCCAACTCCAGAGAGTGAAACAGTAGGGAAAGCGCTGGATAGCATAGGGGTAAAAATTACTATTCAAACTCCAGAGAGTGAAATAATAGGGAAAGCTCTTGATAGCGTAGGGTAAAAAATTACTATTCCAACTCCAGAGAGTGAAACAGTAGGGAAAGCGCTGGATAACATAGGGGTAAAAATTACTATTCCAAATCCAGAGAGTGCAACTGTAGGGAAAGCGTTGGATAGCGGATGGGTAAAAATTACTATTCCCACTCCAGAGAGTGCAACAGTAGGGAAAGCGTTGGATAGCGTAGGGGTAAAAATTACTATTCCAACTCCAGAGAGTGAAACAGTAGGGAAAGCGCTGGATAGCATAGGGGTAAAAATTACTATTACAACTCCAGAGAGTGCAACAGTAGGGAAAGCGTTGGATAGCGGGTGGGTAAAAATTACTATTCCCACTCCAGAGAGTGCAACAGTAGGGAACCCGTTGGATAGCATAGGGGTAAAAATTACTATTCCCACTCCAGAGAATGAAACAGTAGGGAAAGAGCTGGATAGCGTAGGGCTAAAAATTACTATTCCAACTCCAGAGAGTGCAACAGTAGGGAAAGCGTTGGATAGCGGGTGGGTAAAAATTACTATTCCCACTCCAGAGAGTACAACAGTAGGGAAAGCGTTGGATAGCGTAGGGGTAAAAATTACTAATCCAACTCCAGAGAGTGCAACAGTAGGGAGAGTGTTGGATAGCGTAGGGGTAGAAATTTCTATTCCAACTCCAAAGAGTGCAACAGTAGGGAAAGCGTTGGATAGCGTAGGGGTAAAAATTACTATTCCCACTCCAGAGAGTGCAACAGTAAGGAAAGCATTGGATACCATAAAAATTAAATATAACATACTTAGAAATAATTTTTATATTTATATTTGTTAATATTTTAATTTTTAAATACCTAAACATCATTTAAAAATACCCATTAATATTACATTTAAAAAAAATAGATTTGAATAAATAAACAATAAATATCAATTAATAAATAATAGTTACCAAATAATAAACATTAAGCAATAAAATACTGTAAAAAACAAAAAAGATTTAATAATTGATTACCAATTAAAAAACATGCAACAATAAAATTATTTGTATACCAAAAAAGACTTTTTATAACACATTAATTACCAATAATTTCCAATAATTCTTTTTTTAATTACCAAATAAATAAATTTATTACCAATTACAAAAATTAATTACAAATTAAATACATTAATTAACAATTACAAACATTAACTACCAATTACAAACATTAACTAGCAATTACAAACATTAATTACCAATTAAATAAATTAATTACCAATTACAAATATTAATTACCAATTAAAACAAATAAATAACAAATACAATTATTAATTGCCAATTAATAATTAATTAAAAATACATAAATTATCAATACCAATAAATAAAAATAATTCATTACTTAATTACAATTAAAATTCTTCCCACCCAATTCCCCTATAAACCCACTACCCGCTACAAAACTTAAACGCAAACATTAATTAAAATTAATTTATAATTCCTAAAAAGTAATAATTAATTTAATACAATTAAATTACTTCCGACCCTATTCCCCTATAAACCCACAACCTGCTCTGGTACTAAAACATAAAATTGACTTAAAAATAACATTATAAATATATGAAAATAGTTCACATATAACTAAAAAGAAGTAAAATACTTATCAAAAAACATATAACACATACATAATAAATACATACTAAAATACATAACAATAGTACAAATATCGATATTCGTAACATCGAAATTACTAAGATCGATATATTTGATATCGATATTACTGAGTTCGATATTACTTACATCGATATAAAAAAAATCGATATTACTTACCTTAGTGTCGATATTCTGTCCAACGATATTCTTGACATCGATATTCTTTACCTTCGATATTTCTAACTCGATATTTGTATAGGTCGATATTTACAACTCGATATTGTGACTGTGTACCCTATTTTTCATCTATTTATCCGAGGCTTCATTTTATCACTCAAAGGATATGCTTATCTGGTTCTGTGTTGCATCTTCTGCAAATTCCCATCAATAGCCACCTGTATTTACATTGTCATGCTATATAAACCAATTTTTATTTGTATACACCAGTTTACTTGTTTTTGGTATGTTTTTCTCATTATGTATAGCATTATGA
The DNA here is from genome assembly GCF_964261635.1 of Lissotriton helveticus. Taxonomy (NCBI): domain Eukaryota; kingdom Metazoa; phylum Chordata; class Amphibia; order Caudata; family Salamandridae; genus Lissotriton; species Lissotriton helveticus. The sequence continues at coordinate 769,670,608 of NC_136059.1, forward strand.
AACTTGGCTCTGCCATGCAACATCCCGCTCAGCCTACAGTTTCCTTGGTTTTGTGTGATAGCCACATGCAACATTAGGTCATCACCAATTCATATGGGCGACAGAAGTTAGCCTGCATGGTAAGATGTCAGCCTCAGGGCATCATTGTGCCAGTACCAGTGCCCACTACAGTTGTTTATCTTGCAGAATACAATGAAGGGGCAAATATTTTAGCTACTGAGATAGTTCATACCTCAAGCTGTAGTTCGGTCAAGAGGCCCCACCCTTCACCACAGGATGGACCAATCCCAATATCTGCCTCACCTCTTCTCAAAATTATACCACCAGCACTGTCCCAGCTGGACCAAGCCTCAGCCATCGAGCACTGTCTCAACCCCCACAGGCAGGTCAGTTGCATGGGGAACATAGCACAAGACTGTGCCCTCAATAATCCTCACTGCCAAAAGTAGAGTGAGATCCCGAATCTACCCACAGACTGGCCTTGGCGATCCCTCAGGGGCAACAGTTTGCACAAGATTTTTATAAGCTGATATGTCTGCTGTTTCTGGGTTCATTGTTCATCTGCTTGGGCATGCAGTGCTCAAACTTGAAATGCCTCTCAGCTGCACTTGTAACATTTTGCAGGTGACTAGGGTAATTTATCAGAGTATGCAACTGCAGCTTCAGAGATCCACAACAACCTGGCGATTTTATTTGACAGCCAGACCACACCCCTACTTCCAACTATAATACCAGACATACAGTACTCATGTTAAGAAGTTAGTCATTTTAGTAAAATACACTTCAGTAGTCACAGCTGCCAAATCCCACGTGTTGGAATAGAGTCAGTCTAGAGCTGTCTTCCTCCTTCATGGTTTGAATAGATGCTAGGTTGTGAGCTAAGGATGAAGGACCCTAACGACAATAACTGAGAAGAAAAGACTGAGACTAAATAAGCGTTCGCTTTGACATCTTATTGCCCATCTGAACCAACATACCCCTCTGACTCCGCACACTCCTCTCTCACTCCTAGAAACATTTGGATTCTGTCAATCCAAATGTCAAGCACATCTTTGTCTTTGAAGATGGATAGTTTTTTTAAATGGGACCCCCATATATACTGCATTTTTAATGGGATCAGCAGAAGCTAAAAGGGAGGCCCTTTCAGAGCAGTGCATGGTCCCTTTTGAGCATGTTTGGACCACATTTCAATGGTTTTAACGTGCTTGCCAAATGCAAATAAAAATATATAGCATTAAAACAAATACATTTTTCAAAATTGTTAGATTTGTCAGGCTTAATGTGGTCTTCCTCACAATTGTTTGCCTTTCTACTCTATTTTTGTGACCTTGTTTTTGCTGGCCTTAGAACTCTGAGCCCTGTATCACTTCTAACCAGTGCTAAAGTGCATGTGCTTTCTCCTCTAAACATGGTAATATTGGCTTAAACCCAACTGACATATTTAACTTATATATAAGTCCCTAGTAAAGTGGTACTATATGTACCTAGGGCCTGTAAATTAAATACTAAATGCAGGCCTGCTGCACTGATTGTGCCACCCATTTAAGTAGTCCTTTAGACTTGTCTCAAGCCTGCCATTGCAGAGCCTGTGTATCAAGTTCCTACTGCCATATTGACCTGACAAAATAAACCTTTTGCCAGGCCCAAACCTTCCTTTTTAATACATATGTCACCCCTAGGATAGGCCCTTTGTAGCCCAGAGGGATGAGTACAATGTATTTATAACGTAAGAAATGTACTTTTAAGTGTGACATGTCCTGGTAATGAACAACTCACAAATTTGTTTTTCGCTACTGCAAGATCTATTTCAACCATAGGATAACATTGGAGTTGCCTTATGATATTTTATAAGTGTATTTTCCAAATGGGAAGAGATAACCAGTTCAGGTTTGGTGTCTCTGGAATCATAGTTTAAAATCCTAGTGAAATCAGATTTTAAATTGCCCTTCTGAAATTCCACTTTTAGAAAGTTAGTAAGCAAAACGGGTACGAAGTTCCTCTGTCTTAAAAAGCTAGAGACCGGGTGAAGGACAGAGTGTAGTGTGTTGTCACAGGAGACCACTACGTGTATGCAATGAAGGGGGATTCCCCTTGTCGGAACTAGGGCTCTCACACACCAAGCAAGCTAGGTGTCATGCTTCATCATATGAGCCTGCCCCTCGTCAGGTCGACGCTGCAATACCTGACGGGCACCCAAACTGGGGCTCTTTGTCGGGGATCTTTTGTTCCTGCCGGTAGGTGCAGTGCCGGTGAGGGGCTTAGTGTGTGTAGATGTGAGGTATAGTGAATGTAAAATAGGTCAGTTAGTCCTTAAAAACTTTATTGAGAAGGTACACTGCCTAGTATAAAAGAGTGAGAGGGGCACAGTGTAGTGTAGTTCCTATATTCCCAATAGGCTCTGCGCATTGGAATAATATATCCTATAGATTAGACGTAGGACTGAGGTCGACTAGGTCTCTATCGAATATACTAGACTTAATTGTGTGTGCCAGCTAGCTCAGAGGTCACTAGAAACTTTCTCGAATTCACAAGAAGGGATTAGTCTCTGACAACCGCATAAACATGACAACTTTGTTTCCCCAAGATAAAACGTATCTTCAGAGTCGTGGAAACAATAGATAGATAGATATTTCACTTAGTCAATCGTGCATGCTTCGTTTCACTAGAGGTGCAGAGAAAGAAGAAAGACGGGTGTTTTCAATGAAAGGTTTTATTGAACAGTCTTCTTTCTCAAGCATAAGAAATGAACTGCTACAATAGTAAAACTGTTTGTAAAATATAATGCGTACAGTATAAATAGTAGAATAAAATAATACTGTAAGAGCATTGTATGGTTCCTAAACCATATATAAAAACATACATAAATACAGAGGCTAAAAGTACTCAACTGGTGCTTCTAAAATACGCCTACCCCGGGGTACCTAACCTAAGCTTAGTATGAGGGAAGAAGTAAGTGACGTGTAGAATAAATGTAGTATTCTTTTGCCAAGAATCTGATCAAGATTTCTCTAAGGGTCTAATCAGCTCTGTACCTTAGTTTAGAATGGAGAAGGTCAGGCTCAGGACTCGATTTCCCAACAACCCACAAGGGTAGCTTGGAAACACTGGAGCTGGATTTCTCGGCAGGAGAAAAGACAGCGTCTCTCTCAGTGCGTCTGCTGGAGGGTCGGCTTCCTTCAGCACTTGCTGTAGCAGGGCGCGTCGGGCAAGTAGATAGTCGAACTGCTCCAAACCACTGCGTGTTTGCTTGGGCGAGTGTGGGCATATTTATACCTTGAAGGTGCCGACTTTGATGTCCAGTTGGACATAATAACGTCATCAAAGAGTCTCAGTTCTTGGATAAATCAATACTCAAGCAAGGGGAAGTCCCTGGCTGAAGGCGGGTTTTTCCAAGAAATCGTTGTGGATTTTCGGAACTAGTGGAAGTAGCCCTGCAGTATTGGGACTGCATGAGCTATGCCTAAATATGGTTATGATTTCTATGCCTATATAAGGATATGGGGGCAGATGTATCAACCAATTTTTTTGTCGCAACTGCTGCAAATCGCAAAAAACCAGCATCTTTGACTAAAAAATAGAGAAATGGTATGTATTTAAGAATTCGCATCACAATATAAGGAATCTCAAAAATTGTGATTCCTCACGTTGCGAGAACATCTTTTCTGCGAATAAATTTGCGATTTCTACTTTTGCAGGTTTTTATGTTTGCGAAATTCGCAAACCAGATATCGCAAATTAAGAAATCGCAATGAGATGTATGAAAAAATCCAAATTGCAAATTTGGGAAATTCGCAATTTTAGAAATTGCAATTAACACCAAGTGCATGCAGGTGGTAACCAGGATGAAAGTATAAAAAGTAACCCACAATGCAATGGAAAGTTCCAAAATGGCAGGACTATACCTGATAGCCAGGAGGCTGTGTATCCATGCCCTTGCACAGAGGAGACAGAGACAGGAGCGAATATTCAGACCGCGCATCACACTGTTCCAGCAGACTGAAGAGGACATCTATGATAAATACAGACTTCACCCACACACCATCTTGGAATTCATAAATGAACTGAAACCTTTTTTGGAGCACCCAACAGGCAGGACACAATCAATTCCTACCCATGTGCAGGTATTGTGCTCACTGCACCTTCTGGCTTCAAGGTCTTTTCAAAGCGTCATAGCAGAGGTTGGTGGGGTGTCCCAGAGTGCTCTTTCGTGCTTTTTTCATGCCTTTTTGGATGCAATGCTGAACAGGCTTCAACATCACATCTACTTTCCAAACACCCAACAGGCATTGCAAGAGACAAAACTGGATTTTTACCAAATTGCACGTTGATTGGCTGCATTGATGGCACCCATATTGCCATCACACCACCGGCAGCTACAGAATATGTCTTCAGGAATAGGAAAAGCTACCATTCCCTGAACATTCAGATTGTGTGCAATGCCAAATACATAATCAATGATATTGTTGCCAAATACCCAGGCAGCACACATGAATCTTTCATTTTCCGACATAGTGGGATTCATGGACGTCTGAGTGCTGGACTGTTTGGAGAGGGATACCTGCTTGGTAAATACATCTCACACATCCATCCTTCCATACACTAGTTAATTGTCAGTGGAACATACACTTACTCTTACTTTTCTTCCATGCCGGTGACAGTGCCTACCCAGCACGCGACTTCAAATTAACGCCATATTTAAATCCATCAAATGCAAGTGAGAGAAGATACAACAGGGCACACCGGTCAACGCGCAGCGTCATTGAACGGACATTTGGCATTTTAAAAAGCCGTTTCCGGTGCATACACAAGAGTGGAGGGGCATTGCAGTACAGTCTGGAAACATATTGTAAGATTGTAACAAGCTGTGCAATGCTACATAACATGGCAATGAGAAAAGGTACAGAAATTGAAGTGAGTGACTCAGACACATCTGATGATGATTGCATACCTCCCCCAGGCAGGGCAACAGCAGGAGTAGGAGCAGCGGCTGGATGGCAGAGACGGTCAGAGATAACTCAAAATTACTTTTAGGTAAGAAAAGTAGTCTCACAACATATCTGTGTTTTGCAGGTGCTGTGTTTAATCACACTTCACATATCTTATTTGTATGATAACCCATGATATGTTACAGTACAGTCATGGTACTGTTCCATAAAGTAGAATAAAATACATATATGTAATCAACATAGGGGAAACTACTGCACTGTAAAAGTTCACTTTCTACGGTGGCGTCTAGGTGTAGGGCGGTGTTTAGATTCGATGCTCTCCATTACAGGTGTAGTAGCAACACCATGTCTGCCACTTCTGCGCTGCGTGACTTGCGATGTTAGAGTTGGATTGTTACTACTCCTGCTAGAGTTGTCCTCACTGTCTGCAGAAGCCAATAGGGTACTGGCACCAGAGTTGCGCCTAGTAAAGTTTGATGTCACAGTACAGAGGCGGTTAATAGCCTTAGTGTAACTATGCATTCTTCCATGATCACAATGAACAGCCCTGTTTCTAGATGTCTCTGTGCGCTCCAGTGTCATGCATCATTTGTCAATAGCAGCTGCCATCGACTTCATGCCCTCACCCATGTTTTGCTGATTGTTGTTCAGATTTGTGAGCTGTAGTGCCTTATGTTGCAGGCGCTGCACATCAAGCATGTCCTGCTCCAGACCAGCAAATACTGTGGGTGTCTCAGGATGAACACTGCTACTCCTGGATCTATCAACACTGTATGCTTGTGTTCTTCTTTGGGGTTGAAGTTGGGCTTGGCTCTCACTGGGGACCACTGTGTCTTGGCCACTGTCTCTTGTATCCCCTGAAGGTCAATATCATCCTCCAAAAGAGGCAGAGGGGCAACATGTCTGCGCTTCCTGCGCACAATTAGAATAGACACATTGTCATCACTAGTTTCCCCTTCTACCCCAGATCCAACATGGACTGGTGATTCTTCTCCCTCTGTGAGGTCCCTTGGTGCCCTTGATTGTGCTGTGGATGTAGAGTAAGACATATGAGTTTGTGTTTTGTTCTGCAACTTGGAAGAAATAAAGCTTTCTGTTTTGAACTTCTATCAATCCTGACACTCTCATTTTGACTACCAACAACACCACAATGTGGGCCTGTGTTTCATGGCTACCAGATAAAAAATATCCTTGGTAAGACTACAACTCCCATCATGCATTTCTATATGTATGTTAAGCAGTGTACCTGGAGTTCATTTCGTGCACAATGTACATCTATCTAAACTGTGTGCATGCATCACCTAGATAATTTTGACTTTCTCACACGCATCTAACCTTGAGCACTTGGAGTAGGGTCAGAGCTGTTAATATGGGACACTCCACTGACACTCTCAGGCAGGAGAGTGGCCTCCACAAGTTCTTCATGTGGTGTAGGTTGCTCTGCTGTCGAAGTACCACCTCCAGTCTTGTGTGCCTCCTTTAACCTTTCAGCCACCCTTTCTTTGGATCTCTGGCGCATATCATACCAACTTTTCCTCAGTTCGTCGATGGTACAGGTGGTGACTCCCACAGCATTCACGTTCTGTTGTAAATCCAGCCAGATCTTCCTCTTTCTAGATTCAGGAACTTTCAAAGCTTTTTTTCCAAAAAGCAGTTCATGGCTGCACACCATCTCCTCTATTAAGACTTCCTGCTCCTTTTCTGAAAACGTATGTTTTGTTTTCCTCTTTTCACAAGCTATGCCCTCCTGTGTGCTCTGGGACTCCATTGCAGAGCTAGCAGTTCTGTTCAGCCTCCACACACTCTCCTAACTGCCACTGGGTGTGGCTCAGGCAAGCAGGTGCAGGTGATCACTCCCTCTTCCTGGTTGAGATGTCATCAACCTGCTCCTGCTTTGCAGATTCCCATTTTTTGCGATTTCTTAATTTGCGAATTTCGTAATTTAACAAATTGCAAGGGATTCTAAAAAATTTTTGCGATTTTTAAGGAATCGCTAAAAAATCTAAATTTTTTACATACATCCCATTTTGCGAATCTGCAACTGCGAATCACAAAATTTCGCAATTACAGAATCGCAAAACGAAATCTTGATACATCTGCCCCATGGTGATTTATACCTATATAAGGGCATGAATCGGGAAACTTACAATAGAGTCCTAAAATGATACACAACACTCACTCCACGCTATTATGTTCATCTAAGAGTAAATACTAAAACATATATAAAGCATGTGTTTACAACCCCCAAAAAATCATATAAAATGCATTTTGAAATGGTTTCACACGAAAAAATGAGCATTTTGTATACTACACATTTAAAGGAAATGACTTCATTGTAAGCATATGATATGATATTAGGAATGCTAACAAAATGAATCATGAAAATTACATTTATGAAATGGCTCTTAGTTACAGAAGAAAAAGGTCGAGACCATCCCATAGCAGAATATAGAAACTATTTTTGTTTGTGGATTAGGCTAATATTGTTTCTAGGAAGTGTTCAAGGAATTCTTGTTCTCTAAGAATAGTTCTACTTTAAGCAGATTACTTTTAGTGCCAAAGTTCATTTTGTTTTTTGGAAAAAGTCAAATAAATCTGCCGAAAAAATAGAGTCTCAAACTTGGTAGTTTTTGTTTTGGAAAAAGTGAAGGTTGAATTTCAGAGTTCGAAAGAACGCTGTGTGCTAATTTCAAAAGTTATTCTCGGTGTCAGGAGAAAACATTAAGCCATCAAGACGGGCAAAGAAATCATCTACCACAGTAGATGAAAGTTCGACTACCTCATTAAAAAGGTCAATTGTGCACAGATGCGAAGCATCGCCGTCAGCCGCGTTAGCAATGTTCATATCAGATGGTACCTGTGTGCCTGTTGGTCCACGTATCTCACCTCCAGTTGGATTTGCCGGTGAGATCTCAATAAATGCCGTTATCAGGATTGGTAGCTGCTGGGGACAACACAACACATGAGCCGTTACTGGACCCAGTAATGCGTCAGCATCCGTTGGCATACCCGATGGTAGAGTTAGACAGACATCTAACACGCATTCCTCTCCACAAAGCAGGCATCGTAGAACAGGTTAGATGCAATCTTGCCAGATTGGTCTGAATGACAGGAACCATGTGGTATTCAGATCTCTCAAACGAGCCAAGCAAAGAATATGTGTTATGCGTTCACGATACTGCATTGTCAGAAGAGCATTTTCCATGGTAATCTGGGTACCGCTGGTGACCGGACTTGCCATAACGGAGCAGGAGGAATAAAAATAGTTCCCTGCTACGAGTTCCAAGATGAGAGGCAGGCTGCCGAACACAGAGTGGACGAAGTTAGGAAAAATGCCCAGGACTGCTTCAAAGGGTGCTAACAATCCCGAAAAAATCATCTTAAATACATGTGTAATACCGGTGGTATCAGACATGTTAAAGATACGACCTAACATTTCTGCGAAATGTACTGGGCAGTTTGTTGATAGTAATGCATGTATCTCTGCAGAGGACCTTGCAACTTGCAGATCATACGTCTCTCTGGACGAGGTCAGAGGCACAGATTTTTGCAAAAGAATGGCTTTCATTCTGCTTAAAGTATCAATTCGTATAGAAGAGATGTTCAGTGAAGGCCATAGTGGCGACTCCCCGTCTGTCTTAGTTTTAGGAAACAATACTTGCATACAGCAAGTGAACCTGGCTGACACAGTAACAAGATAGCTTATTCCTGGCATCATTCCACAACAGCTGTGATAATTTAACATAATGTAGCTACCACTGGAAAGCTGCCTGAAAATTGGATCTATCACCGCTGTGGGCGAACCCTGCAGGTGGCAAGAAAGGTTATTGGAAGAACCTTCGCAGGCTCCGTGTAAATTAATACCTTGACACAATAGTGTACCGCTTAGTGAGTTTTCACAATTTTTACCACTAAGAAATACTTCCTTTCCCCCACTCCAACATTTGTGTGTGTATGGTAAATCCCAGGTCGACTTAATGTATTCTTTACCCAACCTTTCATACAGGCCTGCTGGTATGTGTTTTAAGCAATACTGAAACTGGAAAGTCGTCACTTGTATCGTGATGGTGCCATGTATTATCCATTCAACTGATGGTTTCTCAGAAAATGTCAATGGTAATCTCTCCAGTTTTTCAATGCTCAGCACCATATAGTCTGCTCCCCTCTGTGCCAACGAGATTTGTTTATCTGTAAGGTTAAATAAGGTAAACAGTGACGCAGTGTTGATTAAACGCCAGGGCACATACCCTGAACGAAGGTTTTGCAAGTCCTGTTCCATTATGTTTATGGCAGATGATACAATGCTGTCCAAAGAATACATTCTGGAAGACAGAGTTGTTAACCCATTGTCAACTACAGAGAGTGATTTCTCTAGATTAATACGATCAATTTCTCGTATTCTTTCAGCTGTATCCATTTGCGTGACTTTCCAAGCTTCATTGTAAGCAGCGTATATACCGGCGTATATGAAACGTTTATGACATGGATTACGGGGTCCAAGTAAGAATTATCGTAAATCAACGCCAACTTTAAGCAAAGATAAGTGTTGTTTTATTTCCGGGAGTGTGGATTTCTGTAGCCACTCAAGGCATAGTTTTCCTACACTATAAGTTGTTATTATCCCTGGATGTTGTCTTTGGATATATCTTGGATCTGGCCGAGTTACTGTGAACCCTTGTGCCTTGTTCAGTAATCTATCTTGACAGTTATTCGTGTCTGTGGGCCAGAATAACCATTTTTTCCAGTCAGTATTTGTTCTGTTCTGTTGTAAAATATAATTTATGTCTACCTCATCATCTGAAGTTAAATTACTATCAGGTGTGGGCTTAGGTATGGACGGTTTGTTTAAATATTTTATCTTAGCAATGCCAAGACAAGATCTCTGTTGAACAGTGTCATTTAGGAACATCATTTATTCTGGGATGATGCAGACTCTGAACAATGCTTCTTAACCTTGTACCTGCCAGTCTTTTGTGCCCCAAACAGTTTTTGTCTCAATGTTGTCTTTCCAAAAGTCAAAGCCTAAGGCGGACAATTGAGCATAAAAGGCATCAGAATAAATTTGTTTAGTATTTGTCAACATACTTTTCATGTCTGTCTTATTCCCATTCTTAAAGTAAAAACTTTCCAGGTTTGTGACATTAAAACCTTTATAATATGGAAATTTTCTAAGAAACATTTTAGAACTACCCTTAGGAGGTGTAGGACAATGTTCCGATTGATTATAAGTTAAAACATTTCTAGGGTTTGAAGATTTATGCAAGTAATGATGGCCAAAATGATTAAAACAATACATTTCTTCATAATATGATAAACCTTCTAAGTATTCATGTTTTGTAAATTTTGCTGACATTTCTAAGTCTGCCATCATGTTATTAACAGTCTCAAAGTCACAATCATCAGAAAATGTGCTGAGTGAAACAAAATCACTCAAAGAAACTTTAAATTGGTGTGGAATCTCCAGCAGCTCAACAGGGTCATACATGTCATATTCAGTTGTATCCCATGCTATTCCCCCAGGTAGTGGGACCGCTGTGATGTTCACTGATGACAGGTCTCGTTGCTCACGATGAGATGATTTGTGTGGCTTCAGAAGCAAGTTGATGTTCTTACTTGCTGTGTCTATTTTAATGGGTTTTCCATCTATCAGCTTTCCCAAACTTAACACAAGAATGAGCCATAGCAGGAGATAAAGTACACCTAACACAATCCAAAGTTCAACCCATGGTGAAAACAGATGTGTATTTGTAAGCTCTTGACCAAATTCCTTTACTTTTTCCTTGAAAGATTTGTTAGCTGGCATAGTTTCAGGTTCAATGGGATCCTCAGAAAAGTTATCAAAGTTGAAAAAATAGCCAGAGGCAGTTCTGTCAATAGTTGGTATTGCATCCGGATTCTTTGAAATCGCTGGAGTTGCTTGTTCCCTTGACATATTTGTATAGTCAGATGCTACATCATTGTAGACAGGAGTTTCTTGACGAACAGTTATTTGGGTTTCAAGAGGCACAAGTTCCATGGCTTTATTGCATAGTCCTTCTTTTCTCACTGCAGGTTCATCAAAGCTAATAAGTCTTTCAGTTTGAACCTCATAGATAGTAGCAAGATTTGGTCATCTGCTACATCTTGGGAGTCCACTGGGCCTACTACTTATTATTGGCCACATGGTGTGGTTTTACCAGGTCAATTGACACAGACCGGTTCTCCTTCTTTCCAGCAAGGGGTGGCAGTAGTACTGTTCTTGATCCGTAGATAGTACAGGTACTGGTTTTCTGTAAGAAGGCCCAAATTCCTTCTTGTCCGCTATTTTCTCCCTGACCAGATCCCCAATCTTTGGAATCCAGACAGGTCTTGCTGGAACGGGTGGTTTTTCTTCAGTGGTCGTTGGCTTTTCGCTCGTATTGCATAGACTTCTTCTTGTTTCATTTAAGTCCTGTAAAACAGCCAAACGATCTTTGATATCAAAGGGTTTTTGTTCCACCACTGAAGTGTGACGATCGATGTCTTCAACCAACATTCTAGTACCAAAAAGGATTTCATATGGAGTGATTCCACCCAGAGAATTTCTTGGCAGGTTATTAAGACTACGGTGGACATGTATTAGATGTTTGACCCACCCATCACTCAAACCTAATACCCTAGCTGTTATAGATTGCTTTATGTCTCGGTTTTTTCTCTCCACTACCGAATTTCCCTCAGGATGGAATGGACTCGAAAATCGCAATGCAACGCCCAAACTGGCCATGGCCTCCTTGTAAGCCCTAGAGCTAAACGCAGGACCCTGGTCAGAATGTAGTGTGCCGATTGCATATGTGCCGATAAAGACTCGCAAATCTTTTATAACAGTTCGGGCGTCAGCTGAGCACTGAGGCCACATCCAAATGAATCTCGTCTTAATATTTGTGGGACCGCATTCGTCCATGGTGACGTCTACGTGTAGAAAGCCTAATGCTGTCTAACAGTGGTGTTTATACTGGGCTGGCTACGTTGTAGCCAGGAATCTGGTGGTGTTCAAAGCTGTGGTCTCTGTAGCAGACATCACAATTAATTCCAAATTCATAAATGTGGAGACTCATCACTGGCCACCAGTACTTCTTTTCTAGTTCTACTAGCGATTTTGAGATCCCTTGATGTATCAGACCCTCTCCCATATGTGCTTCCAAAACGAGAGCATCTCTCCGGTTCCTGTTTGGAATTACCCTATCCCCCACTCCAGGGATTCGAGCAAAAGGACCAGAGTTTGCATCAATTATGTATGTATACTCGAGTGGATAATTTAGAAGTAACGTGGCTCCACTGCCTTTGCTCGTGGCATTGACAGTGAGCATGGTTTCATCGTCTATCGTTGTTTTCGAACGATTGATTGTAGCTACGGAAGCCGTTTTCACAGCTGCCTTCGCAGCTTCAACAGCCAGTGAATTCCCTGCAACGTGAACACCATCACGCTGATGACTCAGTGTATGAATCACGTGAGTCTTTTGTAGTTCTTTCTGTAAAAGAACTACTTGTTCCCAAAGCTTTTTATGCTTGATTGTGCCACCTTTTGTATTTTTAAAAACATTTTGAACCGAGGTCTGCAGATATTCATTGTAATTCCGGATGCAGTTATACATATCGCACACTATGAGTGTGGGGAATTCGTGATCTGTATTTTCAAGCGCCATCTTGAATGCTTGTAGTTCAGCTCGTTGAGCTGTCCAGTCTCCGAGAGATTGAGATTTTGTGACATAGGTCTGAATTTACCAACGTGCCAGCGACCTTTTACAATCGCGCACGCAGCACTGTAAGATTGTTTGCCCCCAATCGCGGGCTGTGCTGATCCGTCTGTATATATTATACAGCCGTAATGTTCTAGAGGCAGAATTTCAGTAGGCAGAGGACATTCTTGTTCGTATTGGAGAAAATCTTGTGTCTTCAAGTAAGGGTCAAAAACGTATTCAACATCTGTTGCAGCAAGAGAATTAACCCTTTGTATCCATCTTGGATGTGGAGCTTTTGCATTTGGAATGCTTGCCTTCATCACTGCCTCTAAGGCAGGTAAGTAAAACTTTATTCGGAATTCATTTTCCATGAATTACCATAAAAGCAGACATTTCATTTACCAACATTTTCAAATCATTACAGTTTAAAATTTTACATCAAATTAATTAAGTAAAACAGTTTAGCTATTGTGATTATGAAGGTTGACCCTTGACTTAAAAATACATTTTAGGAAAGTACTGACGACTTTACAAGCATATTCTGAGCTTATAAACTGTAGCTTCAACATTGCAGGGCGACATTTACGAAGTCCAAAAGATTTCAGCAATGGAGTTAAAAAAAGTCTTCGATGGACAGAATAATATTTACAAAACAAAACCGTATGTAATGTTGACTGGTCCGATATTCCATCACAAGGACAGGGGGTTAAACTCTCGTCCCAGCTATTTCTATTTGGGAATGCTACTATCCTGTGAAAAATGTTCAATCTGAATCTCGTTAGTAAAAATCGCTCGAACTGCGAGACTACATAGGTTAGGTATGGTTCCATCTGGATAGTCGTCATAACTGCCAAAGAGTGCTGTACTGATGGTTTATTAATCTCCTCAGTTATACGTAGTTCCTCAAAGTAACTCAACGCCTTAGCCTTGAGCTCTTTCTTAGGAATTCTGGCTATGGTATCGGGATTATAATAGAAATCAGCCATTCCTAGGTTAATGAGGAGATTTTTTACATAGGTTAGCCAGTCTATTTTTTGTACATGGTCAAGTTTCATACAATCTGCCACAATAGCTTTAGTTAAGGAATTCTTTGTTGAGACCCATATTCTACGCCATAAGAGTACAGGTTCAGTTTTGGCCAAATCCTCGATGTGCGGTAGGCCCAGTTCTGTATGGGATGCAAAGGTGGATACTCTTTTGGGTACTGACAGTAAGAATCTTATGAAGATGTTTTCTGCAACCTGTAAAGGTTTTGTTTGTTTGTGGCCCCATAAACCCGCCCCATAAAGTGCGATTGCGTGACACTTTGCTCTGTATATTTGAAGAAGTTCAACGGGAGGTTTCTTCCCTAATTTCTGGGCAAATTTCATGAGGGCAGCCATAGAACGCAAAAGTTGGTGTTTACGTGATTCTATGGCTGCTCTCCAGTTGATCTTACTGTCTATCATAATTCCCAAATAGGGATATTGGGAGGTAGTTTCTAGTTTTACATTGTTTAAAAAATGGGTTTAACAGTTTTCCTAGCGCGTCCTGCTATCATAACAAAAGTTTTCTTAATATTTATGTGGAGGTCTAAATCACTCATAAATTTCGCGTAACTATTTAATGATGTTTGTAGTTCGCGAGGTGTACGTGCTATGATTACCGCATCATCTGCGTATAAGAGCGCAGGGATTAATCGATCTTTGACGCGGGGCAGGTCCTGGCCCCCCCGTAACATCTCTACCTCAAGGCCGTTGGTATAGAGGGAGAAGAGAAAGGGGGCCAGGACGCATCCTTGTCTGACGCCGCGATCTACTCGGAAGGAATCTGTCAGTTCGCCCCGGACACCATATCGAACTCTCGCAGAGGCGTTCGAATAAAGCTCTCTAAGGAAAGTCACAAGGGCCTCGTCAATTCCCATTTTCGCCAGAACTGACCAAAGTTTTGCGTGGCTGACGCAATAAAAGGCGGCAGAGAGGTCCACATATACCATGTAGAACCTCTCGCGCTTTGCTAGAACATACTTTCCCATCAATAAAGCCAAGTTGAGGGCTTGTTCTGTTGTTCCGTGGCCCTCTCGGAAACCGAACTGGATATCCGAGAGGCACCCAGTCTCGTCCACCCACTCCTGGAGACGCTGGAGGACCACTCTGCCCAGTGCCTTCCCCAGTGAGTCCAGGAGGGAGATTGGACGATAAAAGGTTGTTTCCTCTCTGTTTCCCTTCTTAAAAATTGGGAGCAAAATTGATTGTGTCCAAGATATGGGCAACTCACAGGCCATTGCTGCATCAAAGACCCTTTTTATTATTGGTGCCCAGAGATCTAATCTAAATTTAAAAAAATCAATTGGAACCCCATCCGGGCCTGGAGCTTTTCCGCTCTTGCTGGCATTTAATGCATTTATTACTTCGGACAAATCTACTGTTACTGGGATTGGGAAGGGGTTGACCGTATTTACATTATTGTTTACTCCATCATCATCTGCTACTGATGGTTTGGAGAAGATCCTTGAAAAATGATTTATCCAAGATTGTCCCTTGATAGCAACATCGAGGGTTGGTTGGTCTGTTGGGTCTGTCAAGAAAGGCGCTTTGACAACCCTCCAGAAGAGATCACTGTTTTTGTTTAGAGAGCTTTCGTGGAGCTGATCCCATAGGGCCTTTTTCAGTTCTTCTTTCCTAGTTTTACAGGCCATTTTATAAAGTATTCTCAGGTTCCTGACCCTCTCTTTATCTCTTTTTGGTTGTGATAATGCTTTCTTTAATTTTTTGTGAGCTACCGAACAATCATGGTTAAACCAGCTGTTTCTTTTTTTTTCAGCTGTTTTCTGTTTTACAGTAAGGAAATCATTTACTTTACCCAAAATTAAGTTAAAATGAGTTAGGACTAGGTCGTTGGGTACCCCCATATCTAGGCACTTCAGAATATCTGTTTGTGCTGCCTTTACAACCTTGCTTGTCAGGAGACTTGGGTCAATCTTCCCCCACCCAAGAGTATAGCCATTTGTTCTTGTTAACTGGATGTTATTCTGGGAGAGAGTGGACATTAAGATTTGGGCTGATAGGTGGGATTGATCCAGTACTAGATCAAAAGTTAAGGCTGAGTGATCACTTAGTGTATTGGTTTTTACTCCAAAATTCACAATCTTACTTTCAAGGGTCGCTGTAGTAAGAATATAGTCGATTGTGGTTGCACTACCCCTACCAAGATATGTAGGATCAAGCTTCCCTAGTAAAGGGTTTATTTGGTTCAGTATTGTTAAGTCCAAACTGGACATGGATTTGTTTAGGAGATCTCCCACCACTGAGTGAGAGAAGTGAGTTATTTGGTCCTCCATTTCATGTCCCAATCCACAGATGTTACTGTTGTGTTTTTCGCATGGATGGAGGTTAAAATCGCCACCCCAAATTATGCTCGATGGTTCAACCCCTGGGATAAGTTTCATATCGGTACTTAGCTTTTTACAGAGTACACCCAATGTTTTTATTCTATCATTTTCCGCTATGTTGTCATATAGATTAACTAAAAGGATGGTCCTGTTTGTATTAAATGACAATCTCAGGATCTGATAATGGGTCTCTAAGCTAATTGGGGTAACAACCAAACCAACTATTGTGTTTGATATATAAGTTGTCAACCCGCCTTTAGGTCTCCCATGGGATCCTGCGATCCCTGGTGAAAAAAAGGTTTTATATCCTATCAGGTGCAGTTCTTTAGTAAGCCAGGTCTCCTGTAAGACTAGAATTTGAGGATTATTAGCAAAGTCTAAAAGACTTCCGGACAGAATTTTTTCGCGAAGGCCGGCACAGTTCCAGAACATGATATGTATTGTTTGTTTTCTCATGGGTCTATTTATCCTATTTGTGGTCCTCGCTGTAGTGTTTGCGGTGTTTTGGACACATCCCAACATCTCCCCGTTGTGCTCCTCACTGGATGGAGTTGGGCAAACAGTGTTCTTGTCTCCTCTAATTAAGTTAACCCTGATCCTCTCTGATGGTTGGTTTATTTTTGTCACAGGCGGTTGATCTTCTAGGCTATTTGTTTGACCCAGGTTTTCTTTGAAAATATCACCGCGTAAAATACCCTCTTTCAGCCCAAGACCAACTTTGGGTTTGCTATTAAGTCAGTCCAGTCCATCTAGGTCGCTCAATGCCGAGTAGTGGTTAAAAGTTGGGATATTGAAATCTAAAGATGGTGATTGATAATTGTTATTCAAATTGCCCCAGTATGACTGGGGGTGAGGTTGTTGCAGTAGGTAGTTGGAGAAGTGATTCTGTCTGTCGATAGCAAACTTCTCTCCACTCCGGACAGTGTCTGGTCTTTTGAGTTTGTCTGGGGTTGATTAACAGTTCTCGTGGGTAAAAGTAATTGACATAGTGGGTGGAGATAATATCACCACCCATAGGATCATACCAATCGCCTAGTGTTCTAACCACCCTATGGTCCTTAAAATGTATAATTATGACATCTCCCTTTTTATCTTTTGGCCTCGAGCCCACCCACACCGCTCGCCTAACTGACAAAATGTCTCCGTTTATATGTGCCGGAAGGGGTCTATTCTGCCTCAACCAATAAATGGTTTTATTTTTTAGTGCATGATAGTTTTCTCTTACCCCTTCTGCTAGTTCTGGGACACCTGTCAAAATGATCGTGTATAGTGCTGAGTCCGGGGGTAGATCTACTATTCTACGTCTTGATCTTTTTGAGTGCTCTGTCGGCTGCCCCCCCGAGTCCCTATTTGGTAAGTTATTTGTAGGCAGACTGGGTTTTGCTGTTGTTGTTGAAAGATTTGATTGGATTGAATTACCTGTCACAGGGAGTATTGAGGGTAAAACATGTGGTGATGGTTTAGTGGATTTAGTAGTCTTGGTGGTTAGGACCTGGGGCGGGTTAACCGTGGGAGGATGTAGGTGAGAATTGTCTGTAATAGACAAAGGAACGTCTGGTTTATGTTGTACAGCTTGTGAGATGGAATTCGGGGTAGAAGAAGGTTTGGGCTCAGCATATCTACCCTGACTGGTAACCCCTGCTTTCAAGCTGGTCAATGTGGCTTCCAGAATAGTGAGCCTTATCTCCACCTTTTTTATAGACTCGCTAATAGGGAGAAGCAAAGATCTAAGCAGGAATTCAAGGTTGCCAGTGGAAGTTAGGGGTAGTGATTCATTTGTTATATTGATCATTGGAGTTTCCACAGCATCAGGAATATGGGCAATTCCAGCCAAGGGAAAGCTGTGTACTTCATCCGCTATTTGGTCAAGCTTGGGCGGTAACTTTGGGCCTTTGCCGAAGTCACAATGGGGAATTTTTGGTTTGATGTGACCTCCCCTCGTTTTTCTTCTTCGTTTGTTAGGTGGGGGGGCATAAGCCTTCGCCTCGAGGCGTGGTTATTGTTTGCTTTTCCCAATAGTGACTGGCTTGGTCGGTAGGATAGGTTGTGAGGTCAAATCAATAGGGTCTCTGCTGGGGGTGGTTGGATCACTCGCCATGGGCGATTGCTCTGTCGGTGAGCTTGGGGGGGTAGTATGGTCTCTCAGGAGAAGCGGAACACCCTCCTCAGATGTTGGACCCTCGCCGACAAAAGGGGACTCGCTGTCTTGGGGAGAGGAAAAGTCAATTAATAGTCTGTTTTTCAAATTTTCAATCGAGCGACGACGTTCAGCCCTACGCTCGGCCATTGAGGAGGCTTTGTCCACACCGCCTGGTGTTCGTGCAAAGTACACATCCAGTGTCCTATTTTTAGTTGTACCCCCCGCCTTTACTATAGGGGCCTCAGGCGCTGGTGATGGCATGACCAATATGTAATCTCCTTTAGTAGGGGTGGCGGGGATATGATCAGGAGGGGGGGCCCAGCCCAGGCTCCTCAGGCCTCTGAGGGCCTCAGAGGGCCCGCCCTTTGCCCGGGCTTAGCCCCGGGCGCTCCCGCGCGCTCCGGCGCAGCGAGCTATGCTAGGTCTTATAGGTAGTTTTTTAAGGCGGTTGGGCGGGGCGGGGCGGTCAGGGAGAGCCGGCCAGCTGGTTCGGCCTCAGCAACCCGGGACTCCTGGGAAACCGAGTCCGGGTTGCAGCTCGCAGCCCTGTCGCACACCCGACGCCCAGCAGGTGACGGCCTCAGGGACCCTCCTCCAGCGACGCGGGACCCGCGGAGCGGGTTCCGCTAGGCGTAGTGTTTGGTCCGTGGAAAAACAGCAGGTGAGGGTATGGCACAAAGAAGAATCCCAGTGCAAGTTGGAATCAGCAGCTTTTGAGGCGGTTGGGCGGGGCGGGGCGGTCAGGGAGAGCCGGCCAGCTGGTTCGGCCTCAGCAACCCGGGACTCCTGGGAAACCGAGTCCGGGTTGCAGCTCGCAGCCCTGTCGCACACCCGACGCCCAGCAGGTGACGGCCTCAGGGACCCTCCTCCAGCGACGCGGGACCCGCGGAGCGGGTTCCGCTAGGCGTAGTGTTTGGTCCGTGGAAAAACAGCAGGTGAGGGTATGGCACAAAGAAGAATCCCAGTGCAAGTTGGAATCAGCAGCTTTTGAGGCGGTTGGGCGGGGCGGTCAGGGAGAGCCGGCCAGCTGGTTCGGCCTCAGCAACCCGGGACTCCTGGGAAACCGAGTCCGGGTTGCAGCTCGCAGCCCTGTCGCACACCCGACGCCCAGCAGGTGACGGCCTCAGGGACCCTCCTCCAGCGATGCGGGACCGCGGAGCGGGTTCCGCTAGGCGTAGTGTTTGGTCCGTGGAAAAACAGCAGGTGAGGGTATGGCACAAAGAAGAATCCCAGTGCAAGTTGGAATCAGCAGCTTTTGAGGCGGTTGGGCGGGGCGGGGCGGTCAGGGAGAGCCGGCCAGCTGGTTCGGCCTCAGCAACCCGGGACTCCTGGGAAACCGAGTCCGGGTTGCAGCTCGCAGCCCTGTCGCACACCCGACGCCCAGCAGGTGACGGCCTCAGGGACCCTCCTCCAGCGACGCGGGACCCGCGGAGCGGGTTCCGCTAGGCGTAGTGTTTGGTCCGTGGAAAAACAGCAGGTGAGGGTATGGCACAAAGAAGAATCCCAGTGCAAGTTGGAATCAGCAGCTTTTGAGGCGGTTGGGCGGGGCGGGGCGGTCAGGGAGAGCCGGCCAGCTGGTTCGGCCTCAGCAACCCGGGACTCCTGGGAAACCGAATCCGGGTTGCAGCTCGCAGCCCTGTCGCACACCCGACGCCCAGCAGGTGACGGCCTCAGGGACCCTCCTCCAGCGACGCGGGACCCACGGAGCGGGTTCCGCTAGGCGTAGTGTTTGGTCCGTGGAAAAACAGCAGGTGAGGGTATGGCACAAAGAAGAATCCCAGTGCAAGTTGGAATCAGCAGCTTTTGAGGCGGTTGGGCGGGGCGGGGCGGTCAGGGAGAGCCGGCCAGCTGGTTCGGCCTCAGCAACCCGGGACTCTAAGGCAGGTACAGGTGTAACGACTTTAATGCATTTACCCTGTGCTAGGGCTCTCTCCTTTGCTTCAGCAGTCTGAACCGCTGTCAGAATTATTTCTGTTGAAGTGAATTTCATTTCAGCTTGTGTGTACAAGTGTGATTTGTAAGCTATGGTACCTTTTCACCTTCATTAAAGGTTAGGTATGTGAATCCGCACCTCCCTGGGATGATTCAGATAACAAGGTTGCGTACATTGTCACGTGTTTGTAAGTGTGTTGTTGCCAACATGCCTGTTTGTACTGAACGCAAACATTTTTGAGTCTAATTAGTTGGTTTGAAATCAGGTTTGATTAGCTCGTAGAGAGGTTTAACCCTTTCTGCGTAATTCAAAATGTAGGTTCTTCCAAAGTTTAGGAATCCTAGAATTGACTGTAAGTTTTTCAGCGATTTTGGAGTTTGGTGCAGCGCAAATTTTTCTAAAAAGTTTGCTGCCAGGCTTTTACCTTCACTCGTAAGTTCGTATCCCAAAAATAGGACGTTGAGGTGGGCAATTCTGGATTTTTTAAAGTTGAATTCATACCCTTCTGAGGCGAACCCAAGTATTATGGTATTCACCCTGTTCAAGTGCCTGTCCAAATCATCATCTGTAAGGTAGATGTCATCGACATAAGATAATGCCTCATCATCATATGTTTGTAGTAACTCTGTTACTCTGGCTGAAAATAATCCAGGACTGTTCTTGAATCCCTGGGGGAGACGACAGAAGTGTCTTTGTGTCCCCATTATTGAGAAAGCAGTCAAGTACCTGCTTTCTGGTGCAATGTTTTGACAGAAGAAACCGTTTGAAATATCTGAAATAGTTTTATATTTCTTCCGAACTATATTATTCATTAGTGCTGCACTGTGTGAATTTTGTACTGCAAAAGTTTTGCAACAAGAGTTTGAATGTCTGTAATCCAAAACTTGACAATATGTTTCATCTGGTTTGGAGACAGGAAACAAATGATTGTTCATTGACGAGGTGCATGTTTCAAACATCCCTTGGTATTCAAGTCGATCTAAGATCTCCCTGACTTGTCTTTTAGATTCCTGCTTTACTGGATACTGCCTTTGAGCAGCAGGTTGATTTTTCAACTGGATTTTATGGTGAGGAGAATCCTCATCCCATCCCACATGATTTTTATTTAATGCTGGAGCTCGGGCCACAGCCCATTTTCTGGCATAGGTGTATTTTTTATGAATAGGAATATGATTAGAGAAGGCTGGCATAATGATCTCTTCGCCATGTGGGCACTCCCTGACAAATTCAGGTGGCCAGTCTTTTTCAGCTAGAAGGATGTCATAACCTTTAGATAATTTTTCCCAAATGAGTGCTTTTATCTTCCTAGTTATATCCCCCTCTATTCGGAGTATTACTTCATATAAATTATGGGGTACACTAAGCCTGGTGTCAGCAGTTTCAACCTGAATGCATTCAATCAGATCCACTGTCTCCAGATGATCTTTCAGGATCCTGCGAGCTATGGTGACCTCTGCTGCACTGTCCAGCATTGTCTGGGCCCTCTGTCTGCCGATATTCATGTGCCTCTATGACAAATATAACCGTACCACCTCTCGGTGATAGGCCGTTTTCTATAAGCTTTATAGCTATGTTTTTTCTCACGTTTTCCGGGATGATTATAGCATCCGGGTCATTTTGTTGGAGACCTGTAACGTCTAAAACCGGTTGGGCTGCAGTTCTTGCAGCTCCACCGCTCTCTTCATCGCTATCTTGCATTTTTGTTGCAAGTTTTGCAGAGAAGGTTTCAAGGAAATGAAGATAAGGTGCACAATATTTTGGAACACTGTATCCTTCAACGTTGAACAAAACCAAAAACTAATACATAGGATTTTTCGTCCCACTGAGTTTAATGGCGGATATTTTATCCTTTAACCCACTCCAGATGTCTATTGGAGTTTTTACGGGATAAAGGGGTCTCTGTGAAAAGCACGACTGAGTTACTCTAGTACAGGAATCTCCAACCAGTTGCTCGGGAGCTACTGGTAGCTCACCAGCACCCTCAAAGTAGCTCTCAGAGGTGAAGCCAAACCAATCTGATCTCAGGGATTCTGTGTATATTAAGAAGGGAGCACTGCTCGTTTCATTACCCGTAAGAGTTACAGACAGCCAAGCCAATGGCAAGACCTCTTGATAACACTCAAACACACACTCTGTTGGCTTATCAATCAATCAATCAGGGATTTACAGAGTGCACTACTCACCCGTGAGAGTCTCAAAGCGCTGGGGGGGTCATTTGGGCAGCTCTGGTCATTCGAAAAGCCAGGTCGTGAGGCTCTTCCTGAATGCTTTCAGTGTGGGGCTTCGTCTGATGCTGAGGGACAGTTTGTTCCAGGTCTTGTCCCCGATGTAGGAGAAGGATCTGCCTCCTGTTCTGGCTCTATGGATGCGGGTGATTTCGGCCAAGGCCTGGCCAGCAGAGCTGAGGTTCCTCTTGGAGGCGTAGAAGAAGATTCTTTCGTTGAGGTATTGGGGTCAGGTGTTGTAGAGGGCTTTGTAGGTGTGTGTGAGCAGCTTGAAGGTCACTCTTTTTTCGAAGGGGAGCCAGTGGAGGTCCTGAAGGTGCTGGGTGATGTGGTCTTGTCGTGGGATGCTGAGGACGAGTCTGGCTGCGGCGTTCTGGACGGTCTGGAGTTTGTGGAGCAGAGATTTGTTGATTCTGGCATAGAGGGCATTCCGGTAGCCCAACCTGCTGGTGATAAGTGCATGGGTGACGGTCTTCCTGGATTCGGGAGGGATCCATTTAAAGGTCTTACAAAGTATGCGGAGGGTGTTGAAGCATGTGTAGGCTATGGTGCTGGCCTATGGGTCTGTCACATGAACCATCTTTATCCACTTTAAATCTACCTAAGAGGAAGATTGGCCATGGTATATGCCCTACTCTATCAGTCACACCGTGTGTGACATCAAAGAATAGTGGGAACAGTAACCAGGGCTGACCCACCAAAGTGTGTGACTGCAAGAACTAGAGTGAAAATGTGTTAGTTGGGAGCATGATCAACCGAAGAGCTGAGGGAAGAGAGGATGCATCCAGGGCAGAGAAAATTAGAAGTATCATATTCATTTTTGTGTGGGTGTGTGACATTGTGTCCTTCCCTAATAAACAGTGTTGGTTCCTTAAAGCTACTCCTAGTGTCAAGGGCTGCCAAATATGTATGCTGGTCCCCATCATAAGAGTATTCTCTCTGACGCAATTGTGCTCGTTCATGGTATAATTGTGCCATTGCCATAATATTACATACTTGACTATTTTGGGCATACAAGTCTAGTAATTGCGTACTAGCTGCCATTACTGACATATTAAGAGCATGACTGGCTTGCTTTTAGCCATTCCTGACAGAGTGGCAACCGCTTCTCCCTTAATAATGCCCATAACTGATATATGTTGGGCATCCAGCTGTGGCACAGTGGTAGCCCCGGTTTAATGGTGGGCATTATTAGCATAACAGATGCATTAATAGTGGTATGGTGAACAAGCATGGCCTATGATTCCAATTCCTGGGTATTTGAAGCAGAATTTGTCCATCCCTGGCATTTTTACATGGTGGTACGCAATGAAAACAAAAAGCTGATGGTTAGGGACTGTACTTTTTAACAATGAAAACTGATTTGATTTTTAAAGAAAAAAATTATGCTTTTTCTGAAAAGGGTTTTCTTTTGGAAAATTGAGTTTGATTGCTTGAAAGTGGTTTTGATAAAAAAAATTGTATTTTTAAAAACTAATATGCTAATGAAGACAACATTTTACAATTCTAAAACACATTTAAAGTTGTTAGCTGAATGATAATTCAATTTGAGTTGGGGAGATTTACTGATGTGGTAGTACCCTTTGTGGCACACAGCATGTGATGATTTGAATGTTACTTGATTATAAGCATTCAATATTGATAAGCGTTTTCCTAGCCATCTGCTTATAACTTCATATGGAATTTTTGGGTGGTGACTCTTGATAAATCTTTCTTAGGGTGGTCATAGTGTAATGTTAATACATATCATCAGCATTTTACAGTGATAAAATATGCTAGTAGCTCGGCAGGACTTTCCTTGAGCAGAATTAGCTCTCACTACAGAAAAGGTTGGAGACCCCTGCTCTAGTATCTAGCGTTAAATTAGTGCCTTACCAAACATTGGGCGCCATGTAGTGTAGTTCCTATATTCCCAATAGGCTCTGCGCATTGGAATAATATATCCTATAGATTAGACGTAGGACTGAGGTCCACTAGGTCTCTATCAAATATACTAGACTTAATTGTGTGTGCCAGCTAGCTCAGAGGTCACTAGAAACTTTCTCGAATTCACAATAAGGGATTAGTCTCTGACAACCGCATAAACATGACAACTTTGTTTCCCCAAGAAGAAATGTATCTTCAAGTTGTGGAAACAATAGATGGATATTTCACTCAGTCAATCGTGCATGCTTCGTTTCACTAAAGGTGCAGAGAAAGTAGAAAGATGGGCGTTTTCAATAAAAGGTTTTTTTGAACAGTCTTCTTTCTCAAGCATAAGAAATGAACTGCTACAATAGTAAAACTGTTTGTAACATATAATGCGTACAATATAAATAGTAGAATAAAATAATACTGTAAGAGCATTGTATGGTTCCTAAACCATATATAAATACATATATAAATAACAGAGGCTAAAAGTACTCAACTGGTGCTTCTAAAATACGCCTACCCTGGGGTACCTAACCTAAGCTTAGTACGAGGGAAGAAATAAGTGAGGTGTAGCATAAATGTAGTATTCTTTTGCCAAGAATCTGCTCAACATTTCTCTAAGGGTCTAATCAGCTCCGTACCTTAGTTCAGAATGGAGAAGGTCAGGCTCAGGACTCGATTTCCCAACAACCCGCAAGGGTAGCTTGGAAACACTGGAGCTGGATTTTTCGGCAGGAGAAAAGACAGCGTCTCTCTCAGTGCGTCTGCTGGAGGGTCGGCTTCCTTCGACACTTGCTGTAGCAGGGCGCGTCGGGCAAGTAGATAGTCGAACTGCTCCAAACCACCGTGTGTTTGCTTGGGCGAGGGTGGGCATATTTATACCTTGTAGGTGCCGACTTTGTCGTACAGTTGGACATTATAACGTCATCAAAGAGTCTCAGTTCTTTGAAAACTCCATGAGTTCTTGGATAAATCAATACACAAGCAAGGGGAAGTCCCTGACTGCTGAAGGCGGGTTTTTCCAAGACATCGCTGTGGATTTTCAGAACTAGTGGAAGTAGCCCTGCCGTATTTGGACTGCATGAGCTATGCCTTAATATGGTTAGGATTTCTATGCCTATATAAGAATATGGTGATTTATACCTATATAAGGGCATGAATCGGGAAACTTACAATAGGGTCCTAAAATGATACACAACAACTGGACTAGTAACAATGTGTCTAGTGGTGTATGCCCAGCTCTCAAGTGATCGACATGTTTCGTGCCATTGTAATCCTATAGATAAGAGCACTTCTTCATGATCAATTAAAGCGCTATCTACACTACAGAGGTAAGTAAAATTCTACATACCCAAAACACAGGTGGTTGACCTACAGATGAAGTGAAGAAAAGAAAAGAACATATTAACATGTAAATTGCATGATATGTGCAGGCATACTGAGTCCTAATTACCGAACCAAACTATAGTGCTATTTAATAGACCACACAAATCGTGAGCCATCCAGTGCTCACTTGTTGTAGTCCTTGAATCACGCTGTGTGGGACAGTGAACTACATAAGGTTCTATCAGTATCAAGTGCCTTATGTGATTTACCATGGCAAGGAATTGTACACATAAAACAAGGATGATGTCATCAATGGTGATGCAAACGTCAGGACAATCACGTGACTCACCTGGTCTGTAAATAAGATGTCCTCGCAACAACGAGTCAACGGTATAAAAAAGACACCAATTGGGTCCTAGGGAAAGGATGAAATGCATTAAGATGATACAAAAACGGTCAAGGATTCACCGACTACTGGTGTATGCAGATCTAAACCAGCAGTCCGGTGGGCAAAGTGCCAGAGGGGTGTGGGCACAACCAGTCACTCACCGGTATACAAGAACCTCTTGAGGACCCAGCCCGTGGTGTAGGTAAAGTCAGCAGTATCCCCCTAGTGCCTCGCGGCCCCCCCCCGGAGTCCACCCAGTCTCCCAGTGGCCAGGAGACCCAATGGACCCAGAAGGAACAACGCGGGACACAAGAAGACACCTGCAGGGACCAGAGGTTACACCAAGATGCCTAACAGTCGCAGAAGCAGGGTCGAGTATCGGGGATGCCGTTGCCGCCGCGCACACTCACCACTGGTAGATGGAGGGTCACCAATTCAGGCTACTCACTGGCGAGTTAACGCTCCTTGCGTTAAGACAATGGGATGGTGGCAGGCAGTGGGCCGGAAGTAATTAAGTAAGCCAACGCCCTAGTGTGGGCGGTTCCAGTGACATGGGAAGAAATCACGTGGGATAAAAGTAATGTAAACTCAGCGGTGGGTACTGGTGCGCTGTCGGTATAAACAGCGGCCATATTGTAATGTATTAAAATATATACAAAATGTTTGAAAGGCTCATCCAACTCGACACAGAGTGCCGCTTGGGGGTAGTGGTATACCTCGTGCTTGAAACAGGAGAAAAATCAGTGATAAGAGGTGACTCGTGAAGTATGGAGCAAACCTTAATGCATAAGACCACCAACTGTATCTTGCACATGGTTCTATATGGCGAGCAGCAATCCTCAAATCGTGTCTGGCTTCAGATATATCACAGTTGCGTTAGATGGAGTTACAGTTAATGGAGAGTCAGTGATTACACAGGAAGGTACTAGCACACTGGTGGCGTTAGATGGAGTTTACAGTTAAGGGAGAATCATTGATTTAATGGGAAAGGTACTAGCACACTGGTGGTATATGCGGCGGCCATATTAGAATGTGTCGAGGCGCGCATGAACTCAGTCAGGAGTACCGCTTGAGGGTAGTCATATCGAGCTGAAAGGGACGAATAGAGTCTGAGGTGAAGTGTGAGTCATGAAGTGAGGAGCAAGGTTGATAACTCAAGCTAACACCCGCCTCTTGAACATGATACTAACTAGTGGTCCTTTTATTGGAGTGACTCTATTCATTAATGGAGGAGAGATGCCCAGTCTCATAACCATGGAATACGTGGAGTTGCTCGTAACATACTTGATGTATACAACGTGGCAAGGGCTCTCATGTAGGTGATTCAGGTGAGTGCGCCTCACAGTATATCATCATTAAGGACAGTGATATTTGTGGACAGTCTGTGTACCTATCTTTGCTCAGCTTTGAACAGTGCAGTCTTGGTGGTCTGGGGGTACATTTCTAAAACTATCCAGCGCAGTGTTTCAGGGGCGTGTCGTGCATCCTTGAAATGCGTGTACAGTTTTGTGGTGACCCTTTGGCACCGGGTGTTGCTTTTGTGTTCGGTTATATGGGTCTTAACAGGTCTCATAGTCATACCTATGTATTTGAGACCACAGGGGCAGGTCAGCATATAGATACATTGTTTGGTATTGCAATTGGTATGTCTCTGCAAGGTCCATCTGAAGTTAGACAACAGGGATATTTCTTTGGACCTGATAGTGGACAGACCATGCAAGATCCACATGGGTAATGTCCAGTGACCCCGGGAGTCCCCACAGAGTCCTCTGTGTGTCAGTGTTTTTCCTCCTTGGTCTAGTGTGGATCAAGGTATCTTGAAGGTTGCGTGTTCTCTTATATGCGAACCTGGGTTTGGGTAGTTGTAGTTCGCCTGTATTCAAAATGTCCCAATGTTTCAAAATGATTCTCTTAATTCGTGGGGAATCTGGAGTGAATGATGTCATGCAAGTCAAGGTGTCAGTGGTTGGTCTCTGGTGTACTTCAAGCAAAGTCTCTCTAGGGTTGTTCCTAGCTCTTTTCAATGATTCTCTCACTTGTTTCTGTGGATAGCCCCTTGACTTAAGGTTACTTGCCAATGTATAGGTTTCTTTTTTGTAATCGTCGACCAACTTACAATTGCGTTTAATCCGCAAGAATTGCCCAAATGGCAGGTTGTCTCTTAGTGCTTTGGGGTGGTGGCTGTTGTACAAGAGCAAGCTATATCGATCTGTGGGTTTCTTGTACAGGGAAGTATTGAGGCTACCTGCACTCAGTGAGATGTTTATGTCCAAGAAAGGAATGGTGTGGGAAAATTTGAGGTAATCATTCTGGATGTAAATCCACCTCACAAATTCCTCACAGATTGATCAAGTGCCCTGCCAAAACACCAAAATATCGTCGAACTTTTAGAAAGTTAACATTTTTCTGCCTTATCCATTTAGTGCCTGTGACATGTCTCTGGCCACATGACTGGGTGTAGCTGGCAGTTGGGTTTTGTGTATTTTTCCTAGACAGCCACACATAATAGGGAGCTTACGTGTGCATGAAGTGTTGCACATATACTTTACACATTGCCTCTAAGTTAAGCCTGAAAGCTCTGTGCAAAACTACCTGGGAATTGAGCACAGGTTAATTCAGGGTTTGCTTGTACGTTACCCTGACAAGGACTGTGGTTGCCACTTGACGAGGGCTCACACCCCAGTCAACCAACAACACAATTTTGTCCAAAAAGACAGTGTAAGAAGATGGATTATTAGTTGGGAGGCTAAACTACAAAAATCACTAAATAAACCTGTCCTGTTAGCTAAGAGGTAATGTGCAAAGTGTTTATCCATCACTAAAACAATAATTAAGTGTAAACATAACACAGGAAAAATCCCAAACCAATGTAGAAACATAGAGTATATTTTAATTAATACAATTACACCAACATTGAGAAAATCCAATAAGTAGAGCCAGAGTTATGAATGTTTACATTTTTAGGTAAAAATAGCGCCAATCAGCCCAAGGTAGCAAATATATCATTATGTGGCCATGTTGGACCTGGGTAAAAGTCAAAAGTTCAGACCGGCTATAATGGAGCCTGGGTCAGATATAGAGACCTTTTTCATGTCAGTGGAAAGTTTACCTTCTTACTTAGTCCAGTTGCATGCCAGACACCTCAGTCGGAGCTTTGTATAGGTGGAGCAGTCATTGTAGGTAAGAAGAGCTGGTCACCGGTTGGAGTTTTGCATTTGCTGGAAATGCGGGCAGTTGTTGTCACTCTGAGGAGCACCATGTAAGAAGCTTATGTAAACTGTAGCTACAAAAAGCGTAATGGCTGTCGGATGCAGGCCACTTGTCGGGCTCAGTGAAGTCCACTTGCTTTCTCAAGAACACTAGGAACTGTTCTTTTTTTATGCAAAGAGCCCAGAACCTCAAGATGGTTACTTGAGTCCAGTTTTTGCAGGTAGGAGGACTACACTCTTACACCAGCCAGGGATCCAGAACCAGGGGAGGAACCTCTTGAAGGTCAGGACTTACTGGAGCAGAAGCCAGCAGGAGAGCAGAGGCAGGTCCAGTTAGTGCTGGTCAGGTGGCCAGTTGCAGAGAAGATGTCTCAAAGCTTGTTGTGTCCCTGGAGCTCAAACAGGGGGTCAGCCAGCTGACCATTGGAGCCACTTCTGGAATACAGGGTTCAAGGCAAGCAGGTCCAGTCTTTCTCCTTCAAACAACACAGAAGTCATTCTTTTGAATCTTCTCAGGGCCATAAGTGTTCTGATGAGAAGTTCTGATGGTGTTACTTTTATAGCCCGTGCCAGCTGGTTTGTAAAGATCATCCCCTTTGTCTGAGCCTAAATGGTTCTAGTCAGTTCTTCCCCTTACCCTAGGACTGGCTCTAATCTATGTAGGCTAACAAAGGGAATGCAGACGCAAGTCAGAAGCAGAATATCTTCAAAAGTCATGAAGGGGGTGTGAACAGTCCTCAAGTTACCCTTTGAAACTCATGGGGGCTGAGTACAACCCCCAGGCCATCCTGCTCAAAAGAGGAACACTCTTCCCCACATTCTTTAGTCCTCTGTCTGGAAGGAATACACATCACAACACAGGAGAGCCATTAAAACTCATGTCGCCCTAGACACTGGCAGCAGGGCACATTTGGTTTAGGTGGAAAAATGTCAGGGCATATTACCAACAACTAGCGATATTTATCGCTAAATGGGCTTTGCGATTTTTTTATTAGTGCCAAGCATCGCCGGATATTATAGCAGAGATAACGTGCTATTAGCAACGTTTATCCCTAAAGCGATAAAATATCCCGCGATAGCGGCGAAATGCGTGAATATCGCTGAAGAATACAGCGATATTCACGCATTAATGCCAATAGGGTCTTAGCCATAATATCCACCTCCCATTGGATATAATGGCTAATAACTGGTCTGAGCAGGCGTTAGCTTTTGGAGATATTTGCGCTTAGCGCAAATATTTCCATCGCTACACCTGCATTGATAATAGGCGATAGCTATGTTAGCGACTGTTTTTAGTCGCTAACAGGTTTGGTACGCTCACTTTGCATGTCATTAGCGATAAATATCGCTGACATGCAAAGCGTGTCCCAAACCGCTCGCTATCGCCTACAAACTGTCGCTAACTGCTGTTAGCGACAGCTTGCTAATAGGGCGATAGAATTATCGCCGCTTAGCGGCCGGAAACGTCCGCTAAAGCGTCGATAATCACTTATCGCCCTCCTTGAAAATATATGCCCCGTCAACTTTCTAAAAGTTGCACAAAACAGAAACAGTGGCTGTAATTTTTCAAGTTTCTTCTTTCAAAAATAGATCAAGAGACAAAATGTTCTTGGCCTGTGTATGTATTTCACAATTCAATCAATAATAATTAAGGAACTTTCAATTTATCATGAAATGGAAACCGTCTCAACTTTTTCATTGATCCGAAGTACCACAGGACAGAACTGTTCAAACATGATACCATATATAACAATACATAAACATAACAAATGACTGTGAATTAGTGCAAGACGACCTAAATAGTGATTTCCCTATACAATAGCCATTATCAAAAAGGACTTGACAAAAAATGATGACACTAAATTCAAATAATAGGAACTAGTCCAATGATTCAAAACCAGAGGTGTCTGTCACAATTATTATGGATGTTGCTACCATCTTGGGAAACACTTGGGGGTTTCAAAGTCATTCAGCAAAGGTGGGATTGTAGATTCGAAGTGTTTTCCAATTGTCCATATTAATTTAAGTGAAGAAATCCCCAAGTTTTATCGTTGACTTCTTTCGAACCCCTGCCAATTTAGGGTTCTCTTCAGGGCTTTGCCTGGTTATTTTCTGTGGGAGGGATAATAAATACAGAATGTATTATTTGCTGCCCATCATTGCTCTGAATTACTCTATTTTATTATTGCTCTGAGCTCTAAGAAGTCTAACTTGTGTCCTCAGGGACAAACGGATTCCATAAATTGTTCATGTATTCATAGCTTCTTCATCTTAGCAACCATGTGACACTCGATTGCTGATCTCCAATCTAAGAAAGAAAAAGAAGAAACCATTTTCTGTCCCTAGGTGTCTGTCATGTGGTGCAGGGTTACAGAGATTCTCTCATCTTGCTATGGGAGCTTGTGCTACGGCCGGTTGATGGGAGTATGCAACTGCATCATGTGTGGTTGCATTGTAATACTGTGGTTGGGGCCAGATTCATATCTGCCTGACATATTTATAAGGCCCAAAATGTTTACGTACTTTGTATGTAAACTACATAAATATTGAGACAAAAGTATTGTGGACCAGAAGACTGTAAAAAATAAGTAATTATGTTATATATAGTATTATATTTTATTACATTTAGATACTAACGTAAAAAGCGATACTACAATTTAAAAGAAATGAATATATTAAAAATAATATACATTACATTAAACAAATAAAACAGTTACCTAAAATGTCAAAACAGTACCTAAATAAATAAAACTAAATACAATTCATTCAAATTATTACGATTAATAACAGTAACAAATTAATGAATATATACATAACACAAATGTGTAGAATATTATATAAAAAGTAAAATAAAATAAGAATAAACCAAAAGAACAAAATGTAGAATAAACAATTAGAAACTTTGCAATTTCTATTATGATTTAAACTACAAAAATACTATAGAAACAAAATTAAAATAAATATTACCAATAATAGGGAAAGTGTTGGACTTCACTGGAGTCAGATATTCTATTCCAACTCTAAACTTAAAATGGGTTAAGTTAGATTTATTTTTCCCACTCTATTCTGAGCAACATTAGATAAAGTGTAGACTTTGGAAGGTCAGATTTTCTATTCCTAAACTGATTAATTAAATACACAAAATAAATCAAATAAGATTTAATATTTTTTTATTTTTTACAAATAAAATAAAAATGTAAACAAATATTTCAATTACGACACTTCCCGCCCTACTACCCTAAAAAAACACTAATAATTAAAAGTATTACAGAATAATGTATAAATAATTAATTGCTAATATTACATTGATTAAATACAAACACAAAATAAAAAATATTTATATATATACATATATATGTATAAAAAACATTAACAAAAATTAAAGTGCTCAACTAATTAATAATTAACAATTATTAAAACAACAAATAACAGACATAAGCATTAATTAATTAATATAATTAATTATTAATTATATGAAGACATTAAACAAAAAATATTTTTACATTACAAAGAATAATTTATTTAATTTAAAAAACTTCCCTTCCTAATCCCCTACAATCCCAAAAATGTGCTGCTAAATTAAAAATTATGTTTCATATATACAGTTACAAAATACAAAAAATAAATGAAACACAAATAGTATTACAATACTAATAATTTATAATACTAAAATAATTAAAACGTTTCAAACTAATTAAGAAACTATTTTACATACAACTATATGTAAATTTTAAACTATTGACAACTTTATAAAAAAATACCTAGAAAAAACGATATTCTTACCTTCTATATTCTGTCTCATGATATTTTTGACACAATATTTGTGTCTCTTAATATTTTGTACACACTATTTTGTTGGAATTCCAACTATACACTACTATTAAAAACAGCAATATAAAGCAGAATGATGATATGATGGTGACAGGCACAATGATACTTCAGGAGAAGCCCCCTTCATTGCCATGCAAATGTAAATACAATGAGACACAGATGCACAAGTATCTTTTCACAAAGAGGACATCATCAGCCAGATACGATTTGGAGGTAATTTGCTAAAGTACATATATTCATAGCAATTTAGGAATAAGATGAGGTTTAAGAGCTGTCAGGCACAGTCTGAGAGGGAGTCTGTTGCCTGCTGAAACAACTTCTGCAACCAAGACACATGACTTCTAATTCCAGGCAAAAGGAGAGGATTGGTCAGCAGAGGTGGCTGCTTCTGGGATGAAGTAGTGAGGAGGGGAGGGGTTTAAAATAAAAAGATCACTTTCCTGCAGGCCGGCCAGCCGCCGCCTATCCTCTGACCTCTCAATCCTGTTCCTGCTGTGTGAACCAGAAGCAGGAAGCACTCAGGCTCCCCTAAGCCAATCCAGACACTGCTGTCACAATGACAGCAGTGTTGTGATTGGTTTGAGCATCGTGGTTCGGCGCTTGGACAGTAACTGGGAGATTGGCCATGCTCTCCATCCAGTGGAGAACATGCTAAGTGGCATGACTGTTTGGCTGGCCAAACACAGCTGGCTAAACCATCATGAACACTTCGAAAGTGCCCTGCTCGCAAAGCTGCCTCAGCATGGAAAAATAAAAGGATAATAAGATTGCATGATTCTCATTTTTCCCCTCTTTTACAGTGATGAAAAGCAGTAGGGCAATGCTCATCTGCCATAGCGGAGGAGCTGCCCCTATTGGTCAGGGTTCCTTACCGTACCCAGAAAGGGTAGATAGT
This sequence comes from Lissotriton helveticus, assembly GCF_964261635.1. NCBI lineage: Eukaryota > Metazoa > Chordata > Amphibia > Caudata > Salamandridae > Lissotriton > Lissotriton helveticus. The sequence goes on from NC_136059.1 coordinate 769,704,479, forward strand.
AATTATTTGAGTTAGTGATATCCTTATTGTACATTGGTTGCTGAATGCATTAACTCCCTGCGCTGTTCTGCAGACTTGTAGGGAATCACAGCCAGTGATTGGGGAAGTCTGACCCTGTCCTTTTACTCCACACTCAGCCCAGCCTCTTTTCTCTTTATTGAGGGAAGAATAAACTCCTTTAATGAGAAGTGTTTACCGTTTTGTATAGAGTATAACAGTCTTGTGCAAAATAACCTAATCCATGTAATTGAGGGTACACAGTAAACACACTTCTTTACAATTGATGCTAATCTTTTCAAGATATTAGACTTGTTTGGTTGAAAAATGGGATTCCCCAAGGTCACTACAAGGTGAACCGAAGGTGTACCAGCTTGTACCTGGCTCTCACTCCCTGTATGCCAGAGATGCCTCTGCGGGGCTCGGCAGGAGGAGGGACTATTTTTCTATCTTGCACCATAGTGCATGGGGGCCTGCATTAAATGCAAGATTGTTTTTGTGAAGAAAAGGGCACCTTCCTGCATACAAACAATCCTGAGAGGCATATTGCTCTCTCTATGCCTACTGCCTCCCTGCACTGTGTGCTGCCCAACACCAGTGCATGCCATGCACCCTTTCGCCTTGTTGAGAGACTTTCTGCGTTACAGGTAGGATTCATCACACATAGAAAAAGAAATTAACAAAGAGAAATAAAGGTATTTAACCTTGATATGCCTGGGTCTAGGAGGCATACTAATTGACGCATTCCCAAGTTTACAACTCTTTGTGAATCTGGGAATACGCCAGAATCCACAGGTGAACGCGCTGCCTTACATTACCTTAGATTTACGTAACCACGCAGAGCTATGCAGAGTGGCTTTGTGTAGTTTTGTAAACCCCACTTAAAAGCTTCCATTTCCTAGCCCTTAGTTAATCTGGCCCAGGGAGTTTAAGGGAAACTGCATTATCTGGCTGCTGGAGTGATAGGGGATGGCGTAGATCCTGTGAAATATAGCTTCCATGCCATCAGCACACCAGGCAGTTTGTGATGTGTCTTGTATGGGCAGAAGGTTCAAGGAAGTAGAATAGGGGAGGAAGTGAAAATAAAACACACAGGGCCCAACAGACTAGAATTAAGAACACACCAGAGCAAAGTGCAAAGGGCAAAGAGAAATTACAGGAATGAAATACCTTCTCCTCCCTCCTTAACAGAGAATTATTGAAGTGCATGGCAGGAGATGGATGTCCTGCTCATCGTATGTATCTTCTCTGGGCCTTTGTGATCCTGTGTTTCATGCTCTTGGATATGCATGTGCATTCTTCTTTTTCTGCACATTGCCCAAGAGCCCAGTCCTGAGCTCAGTTCACCATAATAAGCAATGTTTTATTTGGGAGTGAGATCAGGAGTCTCGGGATGCCTCCCAGCCAAGAGTGGAAAATAGTTTTCGAGCAAATCACAGGTCACCACGTATTTCCTGTATTGATTGGAAGCATTTTAGGGATCTGTATTGGCTGTTAACACCAGGGTGCCACAGCTCAATAGGTGCTTATAGTTATTTAAGGCCTATCTGTACCATGGACAATAATGTAGTTAAAACCTTTTGCCCCTGAAGGAAATCTACATGTGGAAATCGCAGGAATTACGTGTAGCATAAGATGAAGCCATTTTGTTTGCGGCATCTATTCGCATTAGCCATGTGTTAGCCATTTGACTCTGCCGTCCTCACTGTTGCCTGCCTTTCTATTCTGCTTCAGTCATCAACTGTAGTTAACTCCTTCAGTACTGAGCAATTACACTGCGCATGCTCAAAAAAACGTCCTTACCTGCTAGAATGCACCTGTCTTAGAATGTAACTGGCAGGCTGCTTGAACTGACTAAGCTGTCCTATGTCCCCTCCCACATTGCTGAGTAAGAGGTTTTAGTCAGCCCATGTTAGTTGGTTCTTGTACATGCGTGTACCTCCTCTTTGAGTCTACATGCTTATTCAGCAACAAAGTAGGTTTATAAACCCCATGGACCCTGTATTCCTTGTACTATCTCACACAGTGCCAGAGGGTGCTGTATCGATGTAGTCCCACTCATGAGTGATTAATAAACGTATTATTTTTATTCCAGCCTCTGTGCCAATCTCTATCTTGTTGGTTTAAGGACCAGTGGACTGATATGATAACCCCCTGCAGCAGTGAGCGCCTAAAAAGGCTTATTTTTCTAAAACAGTGACACCCGAATAGGGACTCATCGGAGACGCAGCCATCCGAAAGTGCGGTCTTGACAGAGGGCAGGAGTCTACTGAGGGGTATGTAACGTTTACAACGAAATTTTTACAACGCACTACCATTACAACGCAGGCATTACCACGCATACCATTACAACGCATTGCGCTGGGGGGCGCTCTAGGATAGGTAATAAGTTTAATTTTCTATCCAACACCTTCCCTAGTGTCCACGGGGCCTGGAGTTGGAATAGAAAATTATACTTACCACTATCCAGCACCTCTAAGCGCTATGCGTTGTAATGGCATGCGTGGTAAAAACCACGTTGTAAAGGTATGCGTGGTAAAAGTATGCGTTGTAACGTCATACATCCCTACTTAGGAGGTACCCTGCACGGGGAGACCCTTTGTCTTTGCAGACCAAAGTGTTTTCTGGTTTTCTCGATCTGACCCTCCAGGTGATGGCCAGTCCCGACTGTGATCTACATTGGCGTAAGTTTTTTAAGAAGACCGTTAGGTCTACCCAGAGCTTGGCAGGTGGAGGTTGGAGACTTTGGTTTGGTAGGCTGAAGCGACACTCTTGTTTTGAATTTGCTTGGCCAAGATTCTGGTTTTGTTTGTTTATTTACTGCAGCAAATAAAGGCAGGTAATGAGGAGATTTTTCTCTACTTTTGATACTCAGGATAAATACTATTTCACGATAATATTATATTGTATTATAATATTTTTGGCATGCCTGCTCCTAGCACACTTCGTAGAATGTGTTGCTGTTTTGGTGGTACCTAATAGGTTTATGTACATTAAATATGATATTTCTTCCATAATGTATAGTACACTGTGGAACAAATACACTAAAAAGGATCCTGATCTACGATGGCCTGTCAATTGGTCTTTTGACCTTAAAAAGATTCAGTATGTTGAGCAGTGCCTATTGAGGAAACAAAGTCGACAAGCTATGTTTGATTGTGTACAAATGTGGGTGAAAGAGGTGAATGAGAGAGTGAGGAGAGAAGAAGCTATAGCAAAAAAGAACAGTGCAAGTCAATTTACCAGAAAGCATTAGAATTGAAAAATAAAGAGATGAGGGAAATAAAAGAGAAAGAAGACAGGGAGCGTCATTTAGAGTTACTGGCCAGTACCCTATTTGGTGCCCCCTTTATCCCATGCTTAATAGACCACAAGATGATTCCATTTTGTTACATAGACCTCCGACTCCATATAAATTCCCTAGTGCCCCTGAGACTGAAGTTTCTGATGAAGAGCAATGGTCTGCGGATGAGAAAGATAAGGATAAATCAGACGGGCGGACAACTCGCTCTACTTTAGTCACTGACAATAAGGCCACTCTTAGATCTGCTGCCCGTAAAGCAGCTAATGGGCATGATCCTGTTTCAGAGATTCTAGTTGTGATTCAGCAATGGTCAGAATTAGAGCAGTTATATTTTTTAGAGACATTTACTTGTGAGGTAGTGGCTAAATTTAGAAAATACTCTAGAGCCTCCTGATATAAGTTCTGATTATAAACAGTTATGCGATGGCACCTTTCTCCCTTCATGGGTGTCTGATCTAATCAGGCGAGTGTTTAAGTTGCGCGCTGATGTATTCCAACTACGAGAGGAGAAAAGGGCAGCTGAGAAAGCAGCAGCTGAGCAAATAGTTCAGATCCCAGTACACCAAGAAGGAGCTATAGGGACAGATACCGACACTGGAAATCCTGTAGTTACTGTGAAACCGATGCGTGAAGCTGCGCCTTTGTATGTTCCTCCAAAGTGCGCAGGAATGAGTGACCATAAAACTTCAGATAACGCAAAATGATATTTCATTTATAATTGGGTCTATACCCCTTGGAGAAGAGCAGATGTTTTGGCTCCTAAAGCTGCTTTGCCTGATCCACGCAAAAATCCAGCCGCGTTTTATGAAGAGGTAGAAGGAGCTATTAGTTCTTGCACTATGACATTGCCTGATATTGACATGTTCTTTGGACTTATTTTCCCCCCTGATATGTAGAGATCAATTGGGAAGGTAGATGATAATTTAGCTTATGGTGATACTTGGGTGCAGTTAGAGGGAATAGATGCAGTCGTTGCACTTAGTGTGCAGAAGCTATAATTTGATATTGGTTTTTTATGGAAGCCAGTGAAGAGCCCACATGGTGACCTTTCTTGTCATTAACTTTTGGAGATTTGAGCAGACTCTGCTTCTGTACCCTTTGTAGCCAGACAATAAAACGTCTGGGTAAACCACTGCAGGTGATGCTGTAGTAGTCCAGGCTGGTACTAGTATAATAGAAAACTAGATGGATATTGTTATGATCAACTGAAATTATTGTCATTTAAGGTTTTGGTTATCATTTGATGTACAGCAAAAACATTTGTGACGAAAAACGAGGATGAGCTGTCAATGCACACAAGGTTCATCATAATTTTAAATTAAGTAAACTTTTTTATGAAAAGAAAAAAGAAAAAAATATATAACTGTGGAAATCTTGAAATCTAATGACCAATCATTTTTAAATATAAGTGGAAAGTTAGTAGGGTATGTCATTATGGAAATTAAATCACAGTTTTCAGAGAACTATTAATGAAGCAATTAACCAGCATTGCACATGTGCTGCTAATTGCTCTTTGGGTGTGGAGGCACGTAAACCTCAAGCATTGCTGTTTTTAATCATCTGACTTAGAATAAGATTGAATTGCAGTAATAAAGTATGTTAAATAATACGACACCCTCTGGTATTGCAAAGTTTTGTTTTAATATAGTTGGTAGCCAAAAGCTCTTTTTAGATTTAAATCTGTTTTATTTATTTTATAGGAAACAAAAACGATACATTATGGCCCACCTACAACCATCGGGCGCAGGTGTGCGGCATGTAAAGATAGAAAAGAGCAGGAGAGTATATATAGAGCGAGAGAGACTGGAAGGGTAGGGTTTGGGGGAGCCTCTGGTATGTAAACTAGTTGCGAGCGTATTCATGTTTTAGCGATTCACAGTGTAGGCTGTGGATGTAATACACAATATCCAAAGAAATTGAGGGCAGGTCAACTTGTCAGAGAGGTACTGTATGCAGAGTTGCCACATCTTATCAAAGCGGGGGAGTTGTTGCATGGCAAGCGTTGTCAACTGCTCCATCCCCAGCACCTGCCATATTTTATGCAGCCAGTCCAAGTGTGTGGGTACCTTCTCTGTTCCCCATCTGGTGAGAAGGATCTGTTTTGCTGCCTCTAGTGCTAACATGATTGCTCTGCCTCTAGGGGAGTGCAATGGGTAGGTGAGTGGATTGGGGAGACCCAAGAGTAAATAGCTTGGGAATTTGGTTATGTCTGTCTCAAACATGGTGTTTACTGCATCTAATACTCCGGCCAATAAATATTTCAGCTTAGGGCATTGCCAAAAGAGATGTGTGAGTGTGCCCTGCTGTCTGCATTGTCATCAGCATTGCCCGTCTCCTGTAAGGTCCCACGTGGCAATTCTAGCTGGGGTGAGGTACCGGTAGTGGGCTATCTTTAGGACAGTTTCTTTACTGGTGGTGTTAAGGGCAGAGGTTCGCGCCAGATGTAGGATGTCATTCCATTCTTATACTGTGAAGGGACATTCACATTCTCTCATCTAACTCGGGCAGGGGAATCAAGTGGGTGCATTGGTTTTACCAGAAAAGCATAAATGTCTGAGAGCAGTTTTCTGTCTGTGGAGCATGAAAGACTCCACTTCTCAAAGGCCGTCAATACTCTACTAGCATTCGGGTCGATGCAATGACGCGTAACCCAGTGCGCCACTTCCAGGTACTGCCATCTCGTATCTAGGAGGTCATAACATGTCTGTAGTGTAGGGAAGTCCATAAGTACCTCGGAGTCAAACAGGTCTCCCACCCTTTTGCAGTTAGTATCTTGCCAAAACTTAAATAACAATTCAGAAAAGGGGGTGGTGATGGACAGAGCATCTGAATTAAGGTGAACACTCATACCCAGTCAAAAGATCAGGGCTTGATCCATCACCGTTTTTTAGCTCACTGCACCATCCCAGTTCAGAACCTGGCTACATGCAAATTAGTCTGTCCCTGGCCCAGTACATCATGGGAACAGGGCAGACCAAACTACGAAGCCAATTCTTTACTGGAAAGGAAACAATCTTCTGGGGACCGGTTTCTGGCATTGCAGCCGTCTTCGGCCCGGCTTGCTTGAATCCTGATGGTGTGATGTATTCCTATAGGTACTGTATCGATTCCCCTATTCCTGACCCTGGTTTGGTTAATAATTAACTAGCAGCCATCCAACGGTGCAAAAACCGTTATCTGATTAAGCCACACCACGGCACAGAAGCGCGTTATCTGATTAGGTCATAACGCATGCCATCTAATTAGACAAGCGATATTCCTCCAGCCCCTGATAAGGCATACGGAGTTCTCAAAACAAATCAAACCTACAGCGACCTGGGAAATTCCCATAGCCATTGTTTTGATTTCACTGAGAACTTCAGCAAAAGAATGTGCGAACGAGCCCGTTCATATGACATCCTTATTGACGTATATATGTCCATCCTTACGTCAATCTCGGCACCTTTCAGGTATAAATATTACCGACATTGCCTTAAGCAAACACATGCGGTGGTGACGAGATCGGAGCAGCGAGACGTGCTGAGGAGCCCAGCAGAGAGCGAAGCCCACAGGCGCTGCCCCGCCTTCCTGACGCGCTGAGAACGAGACGCTGTCTTTCTCCTGCCGAGAAATCCAGCTCCGGCGCTTCCAAGCAGCCCTCGCAGGCAGCTGGAATATCAAGACCTGGGATAAGAGATACCAGCCCTCCACCATTCTAGATCTCAGGTACAGAACTGAATAATCCCTTGCAGAGAATTCTCGAATCAGTCCCTTGGCAAAGCAAACTTAACTTAAACTGCTACTTATCTACTCCCGCCCACGTATTAGGCTTAGGTCAGGTACATTGGGGTAGGCGTGGTTAGAAGCACCAGTTGAGTACGATTAGTCAAATGTATATATGTATGTATCTATTTTATCCATTTTAAAGTATCATATGGCTCAGAAACCATATCAATGCTTTTACAGTATTATTTTATAATTCTGTCTCTACTGTATGCACTTTACTTAACTACAAGTATTGCAATAATAGCGATTCATTTCTCTTGTATGAGAAAAGAGACTGATCAATAAATAACATCTTTTATTGAACCACGCCCATCTCTTATTTCTCTACAAACTGGTGAAACTAAGAATGCACGTACTGACTGAGTAAAATAAGTTGTCTATTGTTTTCACACGACTCTAGAGATACACTCTTGATTAGGGGAGAGCAAAGTTGTCATGTTCTATGGTTGTCAGAAACTAAATCCCTTCTTGTCTATCCAGGGAGGTTAAAATCCTCCTTGCCTATTCGAGAAAGTGTCTAGTGAACTCTGAGCAGGCTGGCAAACACAAAACTTTAAGTCTAATATCGTCGGTAGAAGACCTAGTTAACCTCTGCCCTAGGTCTATACTATTGAAGATATTATTCCAATGCGCAGAGCCTATTGGGATAATAGGAACTACACTACATGGCGCCCAACGTTTGGATAGGCGATAAAACTAACGCAAGACATTTAGAGTAACTCAGTCGTGCTTTTTCACACAGACCCCTTTTTTCCCATAATACTCCAAAGACGTCTGGAGTGGGTGAAAGGTCATATCACCCAAACCTCGCAGGAGGAGACTCCTATGTATGGTTCTTGGTTTACTCAACGTTGAAGGATACACTGTTCCAAAATATTGTGCATCTAATCTTTGTTTCCATAGAAACCTGTTCTGCAAATAAATAAAAAAATCTTCTTGACAATAGTATGTCAGAAACTGAAGAAGAAAGGGAGACAGTTAGACTAGCAGCTGAACTCCTAGAAGCAGATAATACTCTGCAACAAAATGACCCGGATATAATACTCATCCCGGTCAATATAAGAAAATCTATAACCTTAAAACTTATAGAAAATGGACTGACACCAAGAGGTGGTACAGTCATATTCGTAATTGAGGCACACGAATATCGGCAGACAGAGGTATTCTATTCATGGATAAACTTTCCAGCAGCAAACGCTGTAACAAAGGACTTCCACTATTACAAAATAGAGGAACCTTCTAATGAGTACACTCCTTTCGAGGAGGTGGAAATACCACTCAAATTCCAAGAGCACCTGCTCTTGTTTAATGGCGCCCTAAAACATAATAATCACATCACCAGGCTCGGTCCACTAGGTAGACCAGGAGCAACGTGGCCGGTCCTAGCCGGATACACACCACATCCAGACATTGAAGAAATGCCTGCACCAGAACTTTTAGCACAGCTAAAACAATTAATAAAAATACATAGACAATTAGTCCAATATGTAATGCGGACTTCAACAATCCAACCAGCAATTAAAATTCCACAGCTGACCAGTCATCAGGGGAACACAAATAAAATTACACCACAGAACATACAGTCCTGTCTAGGTAAGGTACCCGCAAAACGGGAACAAATTCCTTTCTGGCTAGCACAAAAAATCACTCAAATAGAGGCAGTGTTTCCAGATACCACCCCTGTTGAGAAACATAGGATTCTGACTATCTGTCTTCCAATGGGAATCACACCACATGTGGAGGACTGTGACACTTGGGGAACAGTCTTTGCTTCCATTTACACAAAAACACATGGTGTACCATCCATGTCAGTAATACCAGATGTGCTAAAACAGATTCAAGATGAATACGGTCCAGAACCTGCTTTAACTCTCGGTATGAAATTACTGAAAGACTTCAAGCAGGTCTCTGCAATATTATTAGCCAACATAAAGGGAGAAGCAGCAAATGTGGCGATTCGCCAGAGGTTAAAAGAGACAAATATAGCAGACCAACCATCGGAAATTGCCAGAATCATAGAAAAATCCTATGAAGAACTAGGTAGAGATAGTTTGGGTGGAATACCAGTGAAACCCCAACTAGTTGAAAGTCCTGAAAAGGTATTTATAAAAAATAACTTAAACACTCAAAAAAAGAGCTGGGATGGAAATAAACAATCCAATCCTAAAGAAAAAAGATTCCAGTCCAGAGGAAGGTCTCCTCGGCGGAGAGAAAGATCTCCCGACCAAGGACGCAAGTCTCCCCAAAGGGAGCCCTCTGTGAAAAAATACAACCTTAGAAATAGGGATAATATAAAAAAACCTGATAGATATCAAGATATTGATACACGTCCCTCTCAATCTTTTCAGACTTCCTCGCAGAAATCGGAAAGAAGAGGACGATCAGAACAAAGGGAAGAGCATGTCAAGTCCAAAGACAAAGAACCTGCTCATCTGAATAAAAAATTACAATTTCCAAAAAAGAAGGTAGCCAGTATTAAAGTAATCAACAATGCCGAGAATACTGAGGACACAGCTGAAAAACGGAGAATGGGCTCAGACAATGCTAGACAGAGCAGCAGAAGTGAGCATAGCTCGCAAAGTCCTTATGAATCATCTGGAGACAGTGGACACGAATGAATACATTCAGGTGGAAACTGCAGATACCAGAGTTAGCAAACCTCATAAAATATATGAAATAACATTGCGTATAGAAGGGGATAAGACTAGAAAAATAAGGGGACTATTTTGGGATAATCTGTCCAAGGGCTATGACATCCTTCTAGCTGAACGAGACTGGCCTCCAGAGTTTGTCAGGGAGTGCCCACATGGCGAAGAAATAATTATGCCTGCCTTCTCAAACCATATTCCAATTCATAAAAAATATACACTTGCAAGAAAGTGGGCAGTAGCTCAAGCCCCTGCCTTATATAAAAATCATGTGGGATGGGATGAGGACTCTCCTCACAAAATCCAGTTAAAATCACAACCTACTGCACAGAGGCAGTACCCGATTAAGCAAGAAGCTAAAAAACAGGTAAAAGAGATCCTAGATCAACTTGAATACCAGGGGGTGATTGAAACTTGCACCTCACAAATGAATAATCCTTTGTTTCCTGTCTCCAAGCCAGACAATTCATATCGTCTTGTTTTGGACTAGAGACACCTTAACTCATGTTGCAAAACATTTGCGGTACAAAACTCGCATAGTGCTGCACTAATGAATAACATAGTGCGCAAAAAATACAAAACCACATTAGACATTTCTAATGGATTCTTTTGTCAAAATATAGCACCAGAGAGCAGATATTTGACGGCGTTCCCAATAAATGGCACGCAAAAAAAATTCTGTCGTTTGCCCCAGGGGTTCAAGAACAGCCCAGGATTATTCTCAGCAAGAGTAACAGAATTACTACAAACATATGACGACGAGGCGTTATCTTATGTCGACGACATCTATCTAACAGATGATGACTTGGATACTCACTTGAAGAGAGTGAACACCATAATACTTGGGTTCGCAGCAGAGGGTTACAAATTCAACTTTAAAAAGTCAAGAATTGCCCATCTAACAGTCCTGTTTTTAGGATATGAACTATCAAGTGAAGGCAAAAGCCTGGCTGACAATTTCCTAGAGAAATGTGCTGTAATCCAAGCACCTAGAACACTGAAAAACTTACAATCAATTCTAGGCTTCCTAAATTTCGGAAGAACTTACATTATAAATTATGCTGAGAGGATTAAACCTCTCTATGATCTAATAAAACCAGATTTTAAAAGAATCAATTGGACTTAAAAACACACAGAAATTTTGAGATCTTTACAAACAGATATGTTAGTTAAAACAAAATTACAAACACGTGAGAACACACGCAACCTTGTGATTCGAGTCATCCCAGGAAGATGCGGATTCACATACCTGACCTCTAATGAGGGAGAGAAGGTACCAATAGCATACAAATCACACTTGTACACAGAAGCTGAAAAAAGGTTCAGCATTAAGGAAAACATTGTTCATGCGGTTCAAACAGCTGTAGCAAAAGAAAAATACCAAGCAGACGGTAGACAGGTTACTGTCAGAACAGCAGAATCAGCTTTTGAGGCATTAACAACACCATGTAATTTACCGACAACTGCACTAAATCCAGAATGGATACAATGGGTAAATTCTGTTGCTACAGACAAAGTAAAATACTATTTTGACCCGGAAATGAAAGAATTAAAATATCTAGAATATGAGAGAGAATACCCTCTGCCAATCGACATTCTGCCTTTACGACAGTACGCCTGTGTAATATATACAGACGGTCATGCTCAACCCTCAGTTTGGGGAGAGCTGGCTTACAACGCCACATGCGAAATTGTAAAAGAAGTGTGGCGCGGAGGTAAATTAAGACCTCTACTTACAAAAATACACTCAGTGGAAAATAATTCAGAACGACAAACTGAAATAATATCATTAAAAATGGCGCTTGATAATGCCGATCGCGAATTCCCGACACTTATTGTGTGCGATTCGTTTTACTGCGTCAAATCATACAATAACGATTTGCAGAAATGGATTCAAAACGGTTACAAAGATGACACAGGTGCCACAATAAAGCAGAAAGCACTTTGGGAACAATTAGTTCTTTTAAAGAAAGAACTACCAAAGACTCACGTGATACACTCACTGAGTCATCAGCGTGATGGCGTTCACGTTGCAGGGAATTCATTGGCTGAGACAGCCACAGTGGGAGCAACTAAACCGGCTTCCGTAGCTACAAAAAAGCGTACAGTAAAACACATTGACGGTGAAACTGTGCTGGCGGTGAAAACGTCATCAAAAGGCGACTGCTCAGTGCTACCGATCAATTATCCACTCAATTATACATACATAATCGATGCAAACTCAGTCCCTTTTGCTCAAATCCCTGGAGTGGGGGATAGAGTAATTCCAAACACGGACAGGAGAGGCTTGTTAATAGCAGACGCACATATGGGTGAGGGTCTCAGACACCTTAAGCAAAAAGATTCTCTGGAAGAATTACAATCAGTGTACTGGTGGCCAGGCATCATCACATTTTTGTAAAAAACTGCCCAGACTGCAATAGAGATTGCAGTGGCGAGCGGGGAGGACTATTGCCATGGCATTTCACTCCAGATAAACAACAACAATAAGAAAGCACCCATCATGAAAAAATCGTTATATTAACATAAAAAGACAAATTTTCACTTATAATGTAGACCCCAGCGCTCGGCTGACGTCTGGACTGTTATAAAAGGATTTGCAAGTCTATAATGGCATATACGCTAGGAGCATGCTACGTTTTGACTAATGTATTCCTTTTAGCCCTCAAGCTTATGGGGAAGCATGGCCAAATGAGCATTGCATAGCGGGACTCTTCTCACTTCCTTCCTGAGGGATACGGGATGGTGTAAAGAAAAAAACAAGACATAAAGCAATCTATAACGGAAAAGGTATTAGGTTCGGGTGCTGGGTGGGTCAAACATCTAATAAGTGTCCAACGTAGTCTAAATAACCTGCCAAGGAATTCTCTGAAAGGGTTCAGTCCGTACGAACTATTGTTCGGGACTAGAATGATGATCCAAGATCTTGATAGTCAGACTTCAGTGGTTAAAGACAAAAGCTTTGATATCAAAGATCGTTTGGCTATTTTACAGGACTTAAATGAAACAAGAAAAGACCTGAGCAACATAAAACTGAAACAACAGCCAACAACCACTGAAGAGAAACCACCTGTCCCAGCAAGGCCTGTCTGGATTCCAAAAGTCGGGGATCTAGTCAGAGAAAAGATCGCGGTAAAGAAGGAATTTGGGCCTTCTTACAGAAAAGCAAAGCAGTTCCTGTCTTGTCTATCAACGGGACAAGATCAGTAGTACTACCGCCCCTTGCTGGTAAAAAAGGAGAACCGAGTCATATCCATCGACCTGGTAAAACCACAATCATGTGGCCGATAACAAACAGTAGGCCAAGTGGACTCCCGAGAAGTAGCAGAACACCAATGTTTGCTACAAATACAGAGGCTCAAACTGGAAGACTGATCACATTTGGAAAATCTACAGTAAATCGACAAGGACTATGCAACAAAGCAATGGAACTTGAACCTCTTAAAACCCAAATTAAAACTTTTCATCAAGAAACAACAACCTATGATGATGTAACTGCAGACTTTGCTAATGAAACAAAGCAAAATCCAAAAGCAATTGGAACAATTGACAGAACGGCATCCGGCTACTTCATCAACTTCGATGATTCATCTGAAGACCTGAGTGAAGCAAAGAAACAGCCATCAACAAAAACTTTTAAAGACAAAGCTAAGGAACTTTTTCAACAGCTGAAAGAAACCTATCTGATCTCTCCATGGATTGAATTTTGGGTGGCCTTCGGTGCATTTATCCTCATTCTTAGGCTCATCTTAGTACTATGTTTGGGACATTTCATTGAAGGAAAATATGCTAAAATGGACACAGCAAGCCAGAAAATCAACTTGGTCCTTAAACCACACACATCTTCACACATCGAGAAAAGAGAACTTTCTTCAGTAAACTTCACAGCCAATCCTATACCAGGCGGTGTAGCATGGGACAAAACTGATTATGAAATCTATGGTCCGGTTGAAATCCTGAAGTATCCACACCAATTCAAGATCTCATTAAGTGACTTTGTAAAACCAAGCACATTTGCTGATGATTGGGACTTTGAAAGTATTAATGATATGATGTGTGATCTTGTGATGTCTGCTAAATTCACAGAACATGATTATTTGCAGGGTTCGTCTAATTATGATCAGATGTTCTGCTACAACCATTATGGTAACCATTATCTACATAAATCTGCTCAACCTAGAAATGTTTTAAATTATAACCAATGGGAACATTGTGCTACTCCTCCAAAAGATACAAAAGGGGATGATGGATGGAGCGTTTGAGCAAATCAAACACTCACCCCCAGTCAACTGATCTTGGTTTAATCCATCACCATTCTTTAGCTCACTCGGCCACCCCAGTTCAGACATGGCAATATGCAAATCAGTCTGATCCTGTGCCCTCATGGAAACAGTTCAGCCCGAACTGCCATGCCATGTCTTCCCTGGACCGGAAACAAGCATCCTGGGACCGGTTTCGGATTCATAATCCTCATCAGCCAGGCTATCTTGAATCCAGTGGCCAAGTGAGCAAGGGACTCACGTCTGAGCATACCCTGCCACACTTAGGGCGAACAAAGCGATACAAAAGGGGATGATGGACGGAGCGTTTGAGCAAATCAAACACTCACCCCCAGTCAACTGATCTGGGTTTAATCCATCACCATTCTTTAGCTCACTCGGCCACCCCAGTTCAGACATGGCAATATGCAAATCAGTCTGATCCTGTGCCTCATGGGAACAGTCCAGCCCGAACTGCCATGCCATGTCTTCCCTGGACCGGAAACAAGCATCCTGGGACCGGTTTAGGATTCATAATCCTCATCAGCCAGGCTATCTTGAATCCAGTGGCCAAGTGAGCAAGGGACTCACGTCTGAGCATACCCTGCCACACTTAGGGCGAACAAAGCGATACAAAAGGGGATGATGGACGGAGCGTTTGAGCAAATCAAACACTCACCCCCAGTCAACTGATCTGGGTTTAATCCATCACCATTCTTTAGCTCACTCGGCCACCCCAGTTCAGACATGGCAATATGCAAATCAGTCTGATCCTGTGCCTCATGGGAACAGTCCAGCCCGAACTGCCATGCCATGTCTTCCCTGGACCGGAAACAAGCATCCTGGGACCGGTTTCGGATTCATAATCCTCATCAGCCAGGCTATCTTGAATCCAGTGGCCAAGTGAGCAAGGGACTCACGTCTGAGCATACCCTGCCACACTTAGGGCGAACAAAGCGATACAAAAGGGGATGATGGACGGAGCGTTTGAGCAAATCAAACACTCACCCCCAGTCAACTGATCTGGGTTTAATCCATCACCATTCTTTAGCTCACTCGGCCACCCCAGTTCAGACATGGCAATATGCAAATCAGTCTGATCCTGTGCCTCATGGGAACAGTCCAGCCCGAACTGCCATGCCATGTCTTCCCTGGACCAGAAACAAGCATCCTGGGACCGGTTTCGGATTCATAATCCTCATCAGCCAGGCTATCTTGAATCCAGTGGCCAAGTGAGCAAGGGACTCACGTCTGAGCATACCCTGCCACACTTAGGGCGAACAAAGCGATACAAAAGGGGATGATGGACGGAGCGTTTGAGCAAATCAAACACTCACCCCCAGTCAACTGATCTGGGTTTAATCCATCACCATTCTTTAGCTCACTCGGCCACCCCAGTTCAGACATGGCAATATGCAAATCAGTCTGATCCTGTGCCTCATGGGAACAGTCCAGCCCGAACTGCCATGCCATGTCTTCCCTGGACCGGAAACAAGCATCCTGGGACCGGTTTCGGATTTATAATCCTCATCAGCCAGGCTATCTTGAATCCAGTGGCCAAGTGAGCAAGGGACTCACGTCTGAGCATACCCTGCCACACTTAGGGCGAACAAAGCGATACAAAAGGGGATGATGGACGGAGCGTTTGAGCAAATCAAACACTCACCCCCAGTCAACTGATCTGGGTTTAATCCATCACCATTCTTTAGCTCACTCGGCCACCCCAGTTCAGACATGGCAATATGCAAATCAGTCTGATCCTGTGCCTCATGGGAACAGTCCAGCCCGAACTGCCATGCCATGTCTTCCCTGGACCGGAAACAAGCATCCTGGGACCGGTTTCGGATTCATAATCCTCATCAGCCAGGCTATCTTGAATCCAGTGGCCAAGTGAGCAAGGGACTCACGTCTGAGCATACCCTGCCACACTTAGGGCGAACAAAGCGATACAAAAGGGGATGATGGACGGAGCGTTTGAGCAAATCAAACACTCACCCCCAGTCAACTGATCTGGGTTTAATCCATCACCATACTTTAGCTCACTCGGCCACCCCAGTTCAGACATGGCAATATGCAAATCAGTCTGATCCTGTGCCTCATGGGAACAGTCCAGCCCAAACTGCCATGCCATGTCTTCCCTGGACCGGAAACAAGCATCCTGGGACCGGTTTCGGATTC
This sequence comes from Lissotriton helveticus, assembly GCF_964261635.1. Classification (NCBI taxonomy): domain Eukaryota; kingdom Metazoa; phylum Chordata; class Amphibia; order Caudata; family Salamandridae; genus Lissotriton; species Lissotriton helveticus. The sequence continues at coordinate 769,720,630 of NC_136059.1, forward strand.
ATAATCCTCATCAGCCAGGCTATCTTGAATCCAGTGGCCAAGTGAGCAAGGGACTCATGTCTGAGCATACCCTGCCACACTTAGGGCGAACAAAGCGATACAAAAGGGGATGATGGACGGAGCGTTTGAGCAAATCAAACACTCACCCCCAGTCAACTGATCTGGGTTTAATCCATCACCATTCTTTAGCTCACTCGGCCACCCCAGTTCAGACATGGCAATATGCAAATCAGTCTGATCCTGTTCGGGCTGAACTGTTCCCATGAGGCACAGGGTCAGACTGATTTGCATATAGCCATGTCTGAACTGGGGTGGCAGAGTGGGCTAAAGAACGGTGATGGATTAAACCCAGATCTTTTGACTGGGTGTGAGTGTTTGATTGATTCAGATGCTCCGTCCATCACCACCCCCTTTTGTACCGCTTTTGGCCGCCATAAGTGTGGCAGGGTATGCTCAGACGTGAGTCCCTTGCCCACTTTGCCACTGGATTCAAGCAAGCCGGGCTGAAGACGGCTGGAATGCCAGAAACCGGTCCTCGGAAGCTTGTTTCCGGTCCAGAGAGGACATGGCTTGGCAGTTCGGGCTGGACTGTTCCCATGAGGCACAGGGTCAGACTGATTTGCATATAGCCATGTCTGAACTGGGGTGGCAGAGTGGGCTAAAGAACGGTGATGGATTAAACCCAGATCTTTTGACTGGGTGTGAGTGTTTGATTGATTCAGATGCTCCGTCCATCACCACCCCCTTTTGTACCGCTTTTGGCCGCCATAAGTGTGGCAGGGTATGCTCAGACGTGAGTCTCTTGCCCACTTTGCCACTGGATTCAAGCAAGCCGGGCTGAAGACGGCTGGAATGCCAGAAACCGGTCCTCGGAAGCTTGTTTCCGGTCCAGGGAGGACATGGCTTGGCAGTTCGGGCTGGACTGTTCCCATGAGGCACAGGGTCAGACTGATTTGCATATAGCCATGTCTGAACTGGGATGGCAGAGTGGGCTAAAGAACGGTGATGGATTAAACCCAGATCTTTTGACTGGGTGTGAGTGTTTGATTGATTCAGATGCTCCGTCCATCACCACCCCCTTTTGTACCGCTTTTGGCCGCCATAAGTGTGGCAGGGTATGCTCAGACGTGAGTCCCTTGCCCACTTTGCCACCGGATTCAAGCAAGCCGGGCTGAAGACGGCTGGAATGCCAGAAACCTGTCCTCGGAAGCTTGTTTCCGGTCCAGGGAGGACATGGCTTGGCAGTTCGGGCTGGACTGTTCCCATGAGGCACAGGGTCAGACTGATTTGCATATAGCCATGTCTGAACTGGGGTGGCAGAGTGGGCTAAAGAACGGTGATGGATTAACCCCAGATCTTTTGACTGGGTGTGAGTGTTTGATTGATTCAGATGCTCCGTCCATCACCACCCCCTTTTGTACCGCTTTTGGCCGCCATAAGTGTGGCAGGGTATGCTCAGACGTGAGTCCCTTGCCCACTTTGCCACTGGATTCAAGCAAGCAGGGCTGAAGACGGCTGGAATGCCAGAAACCGGTCCTCGGAAGCTTGTTTCCGGTCCAGGGAGGACATGGCTTGGCAGTTCGGGCTGGACTGTTCCCATGAGGCACAGGGTCTGACTGATTTGCATATAGCCATGTCTGAACTGGGGTGGCAGAGTGGGCTAAAGAACGGTGATGGATTAAACCCAGATCTTTTGACTGGGTGTGAGTGTTTGATTGATTCAGATGCTCCGTCCATCACCACCCCCTTTTGTACCGCTTTTGGCCGCCATAAGTGTGGCAGGGTATGCTCAGACGTGAGTCCCTTGCCCACTTTGCCACTGGATTCAAGCAAGCCGGGCTGAAGACGGAGGGAATGCCAGAAACCGGTCCTCGGAAGCTTGTTTCCGGTCCAGGGAGGACATGGCTTGGCAGTTCGGGCTGGACTGTTCCCATGAGGCACAGGGTCAGACTGATTTGCATATAGCCATGTCTGAACTGGGGTGGCAGAGTGGGCTAAAGAACGGTGATGGATTAAACCCAGATCTTTTGACTGGGTGTGAGTGTTTGATTGATTCAGATGCTCCGTCCATCACCACCCCCTTTTGTACCGCTTTTGGCCGCCATAAGTGTGGCAGGGTATGCTCAGACGTGAGTCCCTTGCCCACTTTGCCACTGGATTCAAGCAAGCCGGGCTGAAGACGGCTGGAATGCCAGAAACCGGTCCTCGGAAGCTTGTTTCCGGTCCAGGGAGGACATGGCTTGGCAGTTCGGGCTGGACTGTTCCCATGAGGCACAGGGTCAGACTGATTTGCATATAGCCATGTCTGAACTGGGGTGGCAGAGTGGGCTAAAGAACGGTGATGGATTAAACCCAGATCTTTTGACTGGGTGTGAGTGTTTAATTGATTCAGATGCTCCGTCCATCACCACCCCCTTTTGTACCGCTTTTGGCCGCCATAAGTATGGCAGGGTATGCTCAGACGTGAGTCCCTTGCCCACTTTGCCACTGGATTCAAGCAAGCCGGGCTGAAGACGGCTGGAATGCCAGAAACCGGTCCTCGGAAGCTTGTTTCCGGTCCAGGGAGGACATGGCTTGGCAGTTCGGGCTGGACTGTTCCCATGAGGCACAGGGTCAGACTGATTTGCATATAGCCATGTCTGAACTGGGGTGGCAGAGTGGGCTAAAGAACGGTGATGGATTAAACCCAGATCTTTTGACTGGGTGTGAGTGTTTGATTGATTCAGATGCTCCGTCCATCACCACCCCCTTTTGTACCGCTTTTGGCCGCCATAAGTGTGGCAGGGTATGCTCAGACGTGAGTCCCTTGCCCACTTTGCCACTGGATTCAAGCAATCGGGCTGAAGACGGCTGGAATGCCAGAAACCGGTCCTCGGAAGCTTGTTTCCGGTCCAGGGAGGACATGGCTTGGCAGTTCGGGCTGGACTGTTCCCATGAGGCACAGGGTCAGACTGATTTGCATATAGCCATGTCTGAACTGGGGTGGCAGAGTGGGCTAAAGAACGGTGATGGATTAAACCCAGATCTTTTGACTGGGTGTGAGCGTTTGATTGATTCAGATGCTCCGTCCATCACCATCCCCTTTTGTACCGCTTTTGGCCGCCATAAGTGTGGCAGGGTATGCTCAGACGTGAGTCCCTTGCCCACTTTGCCACTGGATTCAAGCAAGCCGGGCTGAAGACGGCTGGAATGCCAGAAACCGGTCCTCGGAAGCTTGTTTCCGGTCCAGGGAGGACATGGCTTGGCAGTTCGGGCTGGACTGTTCCCATGAGGCACAGGGTCAGACTGATTTGCATATAGCCATGTCTGAACTGGGGTGGCAGAGTGGGCTAAAGAACGGTGATGGATTAAACCCAGATCTTTTGACTGGTGTGAGTGTTTGATTGATTCAGATGCTCCGTCCATCACCACCCCCTTTTGTACCGCTTTTGGCCGCCATAAGTGTGGCAGGGTATGCTCAGACGTGAGTCCCTTGCCCACTTTGCCACTGGATTCAAGCAAGCCGGGCTGAAGACGGCTGGAATGCCAGAAACCGGTCCTCGGAAGCTTGTTTCCGGTCCAGGGAGGACATGGCTTGGCAGTTCGGGCTGGACTGTTCCCATGAGGCACAGGGTCAGACTGATTTGCATATAGCCATGTCTGAACTGGGGTGGCAGAGTGGGCTAAAGAACGGTGATGGATTAAACCCGGATCTTTTGACTGGGTGTGAGTGTTTGATTGATTCAGATGCTCCGTCCATCACCACCCCCTTTTGTACCGCTTTTGGCCGCCATAAGTGTGGCAGGGTATGCTCAGACGTGAGTCCCTTGCCCACTTTGCCACTGGATTCAAGCAAGCCGGGCTGAAGACGGCTGGAATGCCAGAAACCGGTCCTCGGAAGCTTGTTTCCGGTCCAGGGAGGACATGGCTTGGCAGTTCGGGCTGGACTGTTCCCATGAGGCACAGGGTCAGACTGATTTGCATATAGCCATGTCTGAACTGGGGTGGCAGAGTGGGCTAAAGAACGGTGATGGATTAAACCCAGATCTTTTGACTGGGTGTGAGTGTTTGATTGATTCAGATGCTCCGTCCATCACCACCCCCTTTTGTACCGCTTTTGGCCGCCATAAGTGTGGCAGGGTATGCTCAGACGTGAGTCCCTTGCCCACTTTGCCACTGGATTCAAGCAAGCCGGGCTGAAGACGGCTGGAATGCCAGAAACCGGTCCTCGGAAGCTTGTTTCCGGTCCAGGGAGGACATGGCTTGGCAGTTCGGGCTGGACTGTTCCCATGAGGCACAGGGTCAGACTGATTTGCATATAGCCATGTCTGAACTGGGGTGGCAGAGTGGGCTAAAGAACGGTGATGGATTAAACCCAGATTTTTTGACTGGGTGTGAGTGTTTGATTGATTCAGATGCTCCGTCCATCACCACCCCCTTTTGTACCGCTTTTGGCCGCCATAAGTGTGGCAGGGTATGCTCAGAAGTGAGTCCCTTGCCCACTTTGCCACTGGATTCAAGCAAGCCGGGCTGAAGACGGCTGGAATGCCAGAAACCGGTCCTCGGAAGCTTGTTTCCGGTCCAGGGAGGACATGGCTTGGCAGTTCGGGCTGGACTGTTCCCATGAGGCACAGGGTCAGACTGATTTGCATATAGCCATGTCTGAACTGGGGTGGCAGAGTGGACTAAAGAACGGTGATGGATTAAACCCAGATCTTTTGACTGGGTGTGAGTGTTTGATTGATTCAGATGCTCCGTCCATCACCACCCCCTTTTGTACCGCTTTTGGCCGCCATAAGTGTGGCAGGGTATGCTCAGACGTGAGTCCCTTGCCCACTTTGCCACTGGATTCAAGCAAGCCGGGCTGAAGACGGCTGGAATGCCAGAAACCGGTCCTCGGAAGCTTGTTTCCGGTCCAGGGAGGACATGGCTTGGCAGTTCGGGCTGGACTGTTCCCATGAGGCACAGGGTCAGACTGATTTGCATATAGCCATGTCTGAACTGGGGTGGCAGAGTGGGCTAAAGAACGGTGATGGATTAAACCCAGATCTTTTGACTGGGTGTGAGTGTTTGATTGATTCAGATGCTCCGTCCATCACCACCCCCTTTTGTACCGCTTTTGGCCGCCATAAGTGTGGCAGGGTATGCTCAGACGTGAGTCCCTTGCCCACTTTGCCACTGGATTCAAGCAAGCCGGGCTGAAGACGGCTGGAATGCCAGAAACCGGTCCTCGGAAGCTTGTTTCCGGTCCAGGGAGGACATGGCTTGGCAGTTCGGGCTGGACTGTTCCCATGAGGCACAGGGTCAGACTGATTTGCACATAGCCATGTCTGAACTGGGGTGGCAGAGTGGGCTAAAGAACGGTGATGGATTAAACCCAGATCTTTTGACTGGGTGTGAGTGTTTGATTGATTCAGATGCTCCGTCCATCACCATCCCCTTTTGTACCGCTTTTGGCCGCCATAAGTGTGGCAGGGTATGCTCAGAGGTGAGTCCCTTGTCCACTTTGCCACTGGATTCAAGCAAGCCGGGCTGAAGACAGCTGGAATGCCAGAAACCGGTCCTCGGAAGCTTGTTTCCGGTCCAGGGAGGACATGGCTTGGCAGTTCGGGCTGGACTGTTCCCATGAGGCACAGGGTCAGACTGATTTGCATATAGCCATGTCTGAACTGGGGTGGCAGAGTGGGCTAAAGAACGGTGATGGATTAAACCCAGATCTTTTGACTGGGTGTGAGTGTTTGATTGATTCAGATGCTCCGTCCATCACCACCCCCTTTTGTACCGCTTTTGGCCGCCATAAGTGTGGCAGGGTATGCTCAGAAGTGAGTCCCTTGCCCACTTTGCCACTGGATTCAAGCAAGCCGGGCTGAAGACGGCTGGAATGCCAGAAACCGGTCCTCGGAAGCTTGTTTCCGGTCCAGGGAGGACATGGCTTGGCAGTTCGGGCTGGACTGTTCCCATGAGGCACAGGGTCAGACTGATTTGCATATAGCCATGTCTGAACTGGGGTGGCAGAGTGGACTAAAGAACGGTGATGGATTAAACCCAGATCTTTTGACTGGGTGTGAGTGTTTGATTGATTCAGATGCTCCGTCCATCACCACCCCCTTTTGTACCGCTTTTGGCCGCCATAAGTGTGGCAGGGTATGCTCAGACGTGAGTCCCTTGCCCACTTTGCCACTGGATTCAAGCAAGCCGGGCTGAAGACGGCTGGAATGCCAGAAACCGGTCCTCGGAAGCTTGTTTCCGGTCCAGGGAGGACATGGCTTGGCAGCTCGGGCTGGACTGTTCCCATGAGGCACAGGGTCAGACTGATTTGCATATAGCCATGTCTGAACTGGGGTGGCAGAGTGGGCTAAAGAACGGTGATGGATTAAACCCAGATCTTTTGACTGGGTGTGAGTGTTTGATTGATTCAGATGCTCCGTCCATCACCACCCCCTTTTGTACCGCTTTTGGCCGCCATAAGTGTGGCAGGGTATGCTCAGACGTGAGTCCCTTGCCCACTTTGCCACTGGATTCAAGCAAGCCGGGCTGAAGACGGCTGGAATGCCAGAAACCGGTCCTCGGAAGCTTGTTTCCGGTCCAGGGAGGACATGGCTTGGCAGTTCGGGCTGGACTGTTCCCATGAGGCACAGGGTCAGACTGATTTGCACATAGCCATGTCTGAACTGGGGTGGCAGAGTGGGCTAAAGAACGGTGATGGATTAAACCCAGATCTTTTGACTGGGTGTGAGTGTTTGATTGATTCAGATGCTCCGTCCATCACCATCCCCTTTTGTACCGCTTTTGGCCGCCATAAGTGTGGCAGGGTATGCTCAGAGGTGAGTCCCTTGTCCACTTTGCCACTGGATTCAAGCAAGCCGGGCTGAAGACAGCTGGAATGCCAGAAACCGGTCCTCGGAAGCTTGTTTCCGGTCCAGGGAGGACATGGCTTGGCAGTTCGGGCTGGACTGTTCCCATGAGGCACAGGGTCAGACTGATTTGCATATAGCCATGTCTGAACTGGGGTGGCAGAGTGGGCTAAAGAACGGTGATGGATTAAACCCAGATCTTTTGACTGGGTGTGAGTGTTTGATTGATTCAGATGCTCCGTCCATCACCACCCCCTTTTGTACCGCTTTTGGCCGCCATAAGTGTGGCAGGGTATGCTCAGACGTGAGTCCCTTGCCCACTTTGCCACTGGATTCAAGCAAGCCGGGCTGAAGACGGCTGGAATGCCAGAAACCGGTCCTCGGAAGCTTGTTTCCGGTCCAGGGAGGACATGGCTTGGCAGTTCGGGCTGGACTGTTCCCATGAGGCACAGGGTCAGACTGATTTGCATATAGCCATGTCTGAACTGGGGTGGCAGAGTGGGCTAAAGAACGGTGATGGATTAACCCCAGATCTTTTGACTGGGTGTGAGTGTTTGATTGATTCAGATGCTCCGTCCATCACCTCCCCCTTTTGTACCGCTTTTGGCCGCCATAAGTGTGGCAGGGTATGCTCAGACGTGAGTCCCTTGCCCACTTTGCCACTGGATTCAAGCAAGCAGGGCTGAAGACGGCTGGAATGCCAGAAACCGGTCCTCGGAAGCTTGTTTCCGGTCCAGGGAGGACATGGCTTGGCAGTTCGGGCTGGACTGTTCCCATGAGGCACAGGGTCTGACTGATTTGCATATAGCCATGTCTGAACTGGGGTGGCAGAGTGGGCTAAAGAACGGTGATGGATTAAACCCAGATCTTTTGACTGGGTGTGAGTGTTTGATTGATTCAGATGCTCCGTCCATCACCACCCCCTTTTGTACCGCTTTTGGCCGCCATAAGTGTGGCAGGGTATGCTCAGACGTGAGTCCCTTGCCCACTTTGCCACTGGATTCAAGCAAGCTGGGCTGAAGACGGAGGGAATGCCAGAAACCGGTCCTCGGAAGCTTGTTTCCGGTCCAGGGAGGACATGGCTTGGCAGTTCGGGCTGGACTGTTCCCATAAGGCACAGGGTCAGACTGATTTGCATATAGCCATGTCTGAACTGGGGTGGCAGAGTGGGCTAAAGAACGGTGATGGATTAAACCCAGATCTTTTGACTGGGTGTGAGTGTTTGATTGATTCAGATGCTCCGTCCATCACCACCCCCTTTTGTACCGCTTTTGGCCGCCATAAGTGTGGCAGGGTATGCTCAGACGTGAGTCCCTTGCCCACTTTGCCACTGGATTCAAGCAAGCCGGGCTGAAGACGGCTGGAATGCCAGAAACCGGTCCTCGGAAGCTTGTTTCCGGTCCAGGGAGGACATGGCTTGGCAGTTCGGGCTGGACTGTTCCCATGAGGCACAGGGTCAGACTGATTTGCATATAGCCATGTCTGAACTGGGGTGGCAGAGTGGGCTAAAGAACGGTGATGGATTAAACCCAGATCTTTTGACTGGGTGTGAGTGTTTGATTGATTCAGATGCTCCGTCCATCACCACCCCCTTTTGTACCGCTTTTGGCCGCCATAAGTATGGCAGGGTATGCTCAGACGTGAGTCCCTTGCCCACTTTGCCACTGGATTCAAGCAAGCCGGGCTGAAGACGGCTGGAATGCCAGAAACCGGTCCTCGGAAGCTTGTTTCCGGTCCAGGGAGGACATGGCTTGGCAGTTCGGGCTGGACTGTTCCCATGAGGCACAGGGTCAGACTGATTTGCATATAGCCATGTCTGAACTGGGGTGGCAGAGTGGGCTAAAGAACGGTGATGGATTAAACCCAGATCTTTTGACTGGGTGTGAGTGTTTGATTGATTCAGATGCTCCGTCCATCACCACCCCCTTTTGTACCGCTTTTGGCCGCCATAAGTGTGGCAGGGTATGCTCAGACGTGAGTCCCTTGCCCACTTTGCCACTGGATTCAAGCAAGCCGGGCTGAAGACGGCTGGAATGCCAGAAACCGGTCCTCGGAAGCTTGTTTCCGGTCCAGGGAGGACATGGCTTGGCAGTTCGGGCTGGACTGTTCCCATGAGGCACAGGGTCAGACTGATTTGCATATAGCCATGTCTGAACTGGGGTGGCAGAGTGGGCTAAAGAACGGTGATGGATTAAACCCAGATCTTTTGACTGGGTGTGAGCGTTTGATTGATTCAGATGCTCCGTCCATCACCATCCCCTTTTGTACCGCTTTTGGCCGCCATAAGTGTGGCAGGGTATGCTCAGACGTGAGTCCCTTGCCCACTTTGCCACTGGATTCAAGCAAGCCGGGCTGAAGACGGCTGGAATGCCAGAAACCGGTCCTCGGAAGCTTGTTTCCGGTCCAGGGAGGACATGGCTTGGCAGTTCGGGCTGGACTGTTCCCATGAGGCACAGGGTCAGACTGATTTGCATATAGCCATGTCTGAACTGGGGTGGCAGAGTGGGCTAAAGAACGGTGATGGATTAAACCCAGATCTTTTGACTGGTGTGAGTGTTTGATTGATTCAGATGCTCCGTCCATCACCACCCCCTTTTGTACCGCTTTTGGCCGCCATAAGTGTGGCAGGGTATGCTCAGACGTGAGTCCCTTGCCCACTTTGCCACTGGATTCAAGCAAGCCGGGCTGAAGACGGCTGGAATGCCAGAAACCGGTCCTCGGAAGCTTGTTTCCGGTCCAGGGAGGACATGGCTTGGCAGTTCGGGCTGGACTGTTCCCATGAGGCACAGGGTCAGACTGATTTGCATATAGCCATGTCTGAACTGGGGTGGCAGAGTGGGCTAAAGAACGGTGATGGATTAAACCCAGATCTTTTGACTGGGTGTGAGTGTTTGATTGATTCAGATACTCCGTCCATCACCACCCCCTTTTGTACCGCTTTTGGCCGCCATAAGTGTGGCAGGGTATGCTCAGACGTGAGTCCCTTGCCCACTTTGCCACTGGATTCAAGCAAGCCGGGCTGAAGACGGCTGGAATGCCAGAAAACGGTCCTCGGAAGCTTGTTTCCGGTCCAGGGAGGACATGGCTTGGCAGTTCGGGCTGGACTGTTCCCATGAGGCACAGGGTCAGACTGATTTGCATATAGCCATGTCTGAACTGGGGTGGCAGAGTGGGCTAAAGAACGGTGATGGATTAAACCCGGATCTTTTGACTGGGTGTGAGTGTTTGATTGATTCAGATGCTCCGTCCATCACCACCCCCTTTTGTACCGCTTTTGGCCGCCATAAGTGTGGCAGGGTATGCTCAGACGTGAGTCCCTTGCCCACTTTGCCACTGGATTCAAGCAAGCCGGGCTGAAGACGGCTGGAATGCCAGAAACCGGTCCTCGGAAGCTTGTTTCCGGTCCAGGGAGGACATGGCTTGGCAGTTCGGGCTGGACTGTTCCCATGAGGCACAGGGTCAGACTGATTTGCAATAGCCATGTCTGAACTGGGGTGGCAGAGTGGGCTAAAGAACGGTGATGGATTAAACCCAGATCTTTTGACTGGGTGTGAGTGTTTGATTGATTCAGATGCTCCGTCCATCACCACCCCCTTTTGTACCGCTTTTGGCCGCCATAAGTGTGGCAGGGTATGCTCAGACGTGAGTCCCTTGCCCACTTTGCCACTGGATTCAAGCAAGCCGGGCTGAAGACGGCTGGAATGCCAGAAACCGGTCCTCGGAAGCTTGTTTCCGGTCCAGGGAGGACATGTCTTGGCAGTTCGGGCTGGACTGTTCCCATGAGGCACAGGGTCAGACTGATTTGCATATAGCCATGTCTGAACTGGGGTGGCAGAGTGGGCTAAAGAACGGTGATGGATTAAACCCAGATTTTTTGACTGGGTGTGAGTGTTTGATTGATTCAGATGCTCCGCCCATCACCACCCCCTTTTGTACCGCTTTTGGCCGCCATAAGTGTGGCAGGGTATGCTCAGAAGTGAGTCCCTTGCCCACTTTGCCACTGGATTCAAGCAAGCCGGGCTGAAGACGGCTGGAATGCCAGAAACCGGTCCTCGGAAGCTTGTTTCCGGTCCAGGGAGGACATGGCTTGGCAGTTCGGGCTGGACTGTTCCCATGAGGCACAGGGTCAGACTGATTTGCATATAGCCATGTCTGAACTGGGGTGGCAGAGTGGGCTAAAGAACGGTGATGGATTAAACCCAGATCTTTTGACTGGGTGTGAGTGTTTGATTGATTCAGATGCTCCGTCCATCACCACCCCCTTTTGTACCGCTTTTGGCCGCCATAAGTGTGGCAGGGTATGCTCAGACGTGAGTCCCTTGCCCACTTTGCCACTGGATTCAAGCAAGCCGGGCTGAAGACGGCTGGAATGCCAGAAACCGGTCCTCGGAAGCTTGTTTCCGGTCCAGGGAGGACATGGCTTGGCAGTTCGGGCTGGACTGTTCCCATGAGGCACAGGGTCAGACTGATTTGCATATAGCCATGTCTGAACTGGGGTGGCAGAGTGGGCTAAAGAACGGTGATGGATTAAACCCAGATCTTTTGACTGGGTGTGAGTGTTTGATTGATTCAGATGCTCCGTCCATCACCACCCCCTTTTGTACCGCTTTTGGCCGCCATAAGTGTGGCAGGGTATGCTCAGACGTGAGTCCCTTGCCCACTTTGCCACTGGATTCAAGCAAGCCGGGCTGAAGACGGCTGGAATGCCAGAAACCGGTCCTCGGAAGCTTGTTTCCGGTCCAGGGAGGACATGGCTTGGCAGTTCGGGCTGGACTGTTCCCATGAGGCACAGGGTCAGACTGATTTGCACATAGCCATGTCTGCACTGGGGTGGCAGAGTGGGCTAAAGAACGGTGATGGATTAAACCCAGATCTTTTGACTGGGTGTGAGTGTTTGATTGATTCAGATGCTCCGTCCATCACCATCCCCTTTTGTACCGCTTTTGGCCGCCATAAGTGTGGCAGGGTATGCTCAGAGGTGAGTCCCTTGCCCACTTTGCCACTGGATTCAAGCAAGCCGGGCTGAAGACAGCTGGAATGCCAGAAACCGGTCCTCGGAAGCTTGTTTCCGGTCCAGGGAGGACATGGCTTGGCAGTTCGGGCTGGACTGTTCCCATGAGGCACAGGGTCTGACTGATTTGCATATAGCCATGTCTGAACTGGGGTGGCAGAGTGGGCTAAAGAACGGTGATGGATTAAACCCAGATCTTTTGACTGGGTGTGAGTGTTTGATTGATTCAGATGCTCCGTCCATCACCACCCCCTTTTGTACCGCTTTTGGCCGCCATAAGTGTGGCAGGGTATGCTCAGACGTGAGTCCCTTGCCCACTTTGCCACTGGATTCAAGCAAGCCGGGCTGAAGACGGCTGGAATGCCAGAAACCGGTCCTCGGAAGCTTGTTTCCGGTCCAGGGAGGACATGGCTTGGCAGTTCGGGCTGGACTGTTCCCATGAGGCACAGGGTCAGACTGATTTGCATATAGCCATGTCTGAACTGGGGTGGCAGAGTGGGCTAAAGAACGGTGATGGATTAAACCCAGATCTTTTGACTGGGTGTGAGTGTTTGATTGATTCAGATGCTCCGTTCATCACCACCCCCTTTTGTACCGCTTTTGGCCGCCATAAGTGTGGCAGGGTATGCTCAGACGTGAGTCCCTTGCCCACTTTGCCACTGGATTCAAGCAAGCCGGGCTGAAGACGGCTGGAATGCCAGAAACCGGTCCTCGGAAGCTTGTTTCCGGTCCAGGGAGGACATGGCTTGGCAGTTCGGGCTGGACTGTTCCCATGAGGCACAGGGTCAGACTGATTTGCATATAGCCATGTCTGAACTGGGGTGGCAGAGTGGGCTAAAGAACGGTGATGGATTAAACCCAGATCTTTTGACTGGGTGTGAGTGTTTGATTGATTCAGATACTCCGTCCATCACCACCCCCTTTTGTACCGCTTTTGGCCGCCATAAGTGTGGCAGGGTATGCTCAGACGTGAGTCCCTTGCCCACTTTGCCACTGGATTCAAGCAAGCCAGGCTGAAGACGGCTGGAATGCCAGAAACCGGTCCTCGGAAGCTTGTTTCCGGTCCAGGGAGGATATGGCTTGGCAGTTCGGGCTGGACTGTTCCCATGAGGCACAGGGTCAGACTGATTTGCATATAGCCATGTCTGAACTGGGGTGGCAGAGTGGGCTAAAGAACGGTGATGGATTAAACCCAGATCTTTTGACTGGGTGTGAGTGTTTGATTGATTCAGATGCTCCGTCCATCACCACCCCCTTTTGTACCGCTTTTGGCCGCCATAAGTGTGGCAGGGTATGCTCAGACGTGAGTCCCTTGCCCACTTTGCCACTGGATTCAAGCAAGCCGGGCTGAAGACGGCTGGAATGCCAGAAACCGGTCCTCGGAAGCTTGTTTCCGGTCCAGGGAGGACATGGCTTGGCAGTTCGGGCTGGACTGTTCCCATGAGGCACAGGGTCAGACTGATTTGCATATAGCCATGTCTGAACTGGGGTGGCAGAGTGGGCTAAAGAACGGTGATGGATTAAACCCAGATCTTTTGACTGGGTGTGAGTGTTTGATTGATTCAGATGCTCCGTCCATCACCACCCCCTTTTGTACCGCTTTGGCCGCCATAAGTGTGGCAGGGTATGCTCAGACGTGAGTCCCTTGCCCACTTTGCCACTGGATTCAAGCAAGCCGGGCTGAAGACGGCTGGAATGCCAGAAACCGGTCCTCGGAAGCTTGTTTCCGGTCCTGGGAGGACATGGCTTGGCAGTTCGGGCTGGACTGTTCCCATGAGGCACAGGGTCAGACTGATTTGCATATAGCCATGTCTGAACTGGGGTGGCAGAGTGGGCTAAAGAACGGTGATGGATTAAACCCAGATCTTTTGACTGGGTGTGAGTGTTTGATTGATTCAGATGCTCCGTCCATCACCACCCCCTTTTGTACCGCTTTTGGCCGCCATAAGTGTGGCAGGGTATGCTCAGACGTGAGTCCCTTGCCCACTTTGCCACTGGATTCAAGCAAGCCGGGCTGAAGACGGCTGGAATGCCAGAAACCGGTCCTCGGAAGCTTGTTTCCGGTCCAGCGAGGACATGGCTTGGCAGTTCGGGCTGGACTGTTCCCATGAGGCACAGGGTCAGACTGATTTGCATATAGCCATGTCTGAACTGGGGTGGCAGAGTGGGCTAAAGAACGGTGATGGATTAAACCCAGATCTTTTGACTGGGTGTGAGTGTTTGATTGATTCAGATGCTCCGTCCATCACCACCCCCTTTTGTACCACTCCTCCAAAAGATAGCTCGAAAACATTTTATGATAAATATTCATACTTTTCAGGGTTTAACACAAGTAATGCAGAAACATTTTATTTCAAATTGTCAAATAAGGCAGGTATGAAGACCATGCTTACAAACACAAAATTGATATACTCCGATTCATTCTTTGAACAAATGAATACATTTGGGTTTGATTTCTGGAACAATAATATTGAAGCAAAAACTGTTTGGGGTACAAGAGATTGGCAAGTACAAGGTATAGAATCATTGTTTAGAGCCTGCATGATCCCAAAACAAATTATATTCTTGAATGACACTATTCAACAAACTACCTGTCTTGGCTTAGCCAAAATCAAAGATTTGAACAAACCGTCTATTCCAAAGCCAACAATGATAGTAATAGCTCTATAGATGTTGAGATAGACGTAAACCATATATTAAACCAAAACAGAACACATCCTGAATGGAAAAAATGGTTGATCTGGCCCACAGATACAAATAACTGTCAAGACAGATTCCTGAACAAAATACAGGGGTTCACATTGACTAGGCCAGATCCTAGATATTCCCAAAGACAACATCCAGGGATAGTAACCACCTACAGCGTGGGCAAGCTCTGCCTTCAATGGCTACAAACGTCCACACTGGCTGAAATTAAGCAACACCTAACTTTACTTACAGAAGGTGCTGACTTGCGTGATTTCATATTGGGACCACGCAAACAGCGTCAAAAACGTTTCATAGCGGCCTCTATATATGCAGCCTATAACGAAGTTTGGAAAGTAACTCAAATTGAGACAGCAGAAAAAATACGGGAAATTGACCGTATTAATTTGGAAAAATCACTTTCTGTGGTGGACAATGGGTTAATGACTCTGTCCTCCAGAATATATTCTCTAGACAGCATTGTGTCTTCAGCAATCGATATAATATCGCAAGACTTACTGATGTTACAACACGGTCAGTCCCAATTGCGTTCTATTGTACAGCTTGGCTGGACGTTACAAAATCTGCGTTCTGGCTATGTGCCTTGGCGTTTAATCAACACAACGTCTTTATTTAATATCTTTAACCTCACTGATAAACAAATCAGTTTGGCACAGAAGGGTGCTGACTATACAATTCTGAACATTGAAAAACTTGAGAGATTACCATTGAAAATGTCAGAACGACCTGTCGTTGAATGGATAATACATGGAATAATAAATATTCCGATAACTACTTTCCAGTTTCAATTCTGCCAAAAATATATACAGGCAGGCCAGTATGAAAGGTTGGGTAAAGGATACATTAAGTCAATATGGAACTTGCCCTATACACACGAATGTGTAAGTAATAAAGGCCAGAAAGTGTTTCTCAGTGGCGATAATTGTGCAAGATCACTAAGCGGTACACTTCTGTGTCAGGGTATTAGTTTGCACGGAGCCTGTGAAGGGACTTCAAATAACCTTTCATGTTACCAGCTAGGCACACCTGCAACACGAATAGAACCATTCTTTAGGAGACTCTCGAACGGGAGTTACATTCTAATAGTAGATCGCAGATGTTGTAGTTTGCTGCCCGGAAAACCTTATCTCATAACTGTGACTAGGAAGGTCATGTGCTGTGAACATGTATTATTCCCCAGCGACTCTCCAGCCAGGGAGGCAAGGTTATGGCCAGATTTGAAAATTGCTTCTATTCGAATAGATACTTTAAGCAGAATGAAGACTGTGCTCCTACAGACGCCGACCAGGCTCACGTCATCAAAAGAAACGTATGATCTCCAAGTTGCAAGGACAACAGAAGAGATTCATTCATTATTATCAACTAATTCCCCCAAACATTTCGCAGAAATACTGAACGAAATCTTAAATATTTCTGATACCACTGGTATCTCCAGTGTATTTAAAGCAGTGTTTTCGGGTGCTTTAACTCCATTCAAAGCCATCCTGGGTATTTTTCCAGACTTTGTCCATTCCATTTTTGGCGGACTTCCTCTCCTTTTAGGACTAGTAGCGGGTATTCTATTTTTGATCCTGTTATTTCGCTATGGCAAACCATGTCACAGACAAAACACCTGCGACAAGGGAAGAAATGATCCTAGCCATTGGCTACCGGGACCGGGTAACTAAAATCCTTGGACTATCCCGGCTTAGAGACCTGAACATGACTTGGTTTCTTTCATTTAGACCAATGTGGCAAAGTTGTGTTATGCCTGTATTAAGATGCTTGCTATGCGGCGAAGAATGCGTGTTGGACACCTGTCTGGCACTACAATCGGATGTGCCAATGGATGCAGATACCTTGTTGGGTCCGGTAACGGCTCATGCATTGTGCTGTCCCCAGCGGCTACCAATCCTGATGACGGCATTCGTGGAGTCTTCACCACTACGATTGAGGGGTAGTGAAGTACAAGATGAAAGCAGCATCAATCAGGTACGACCTTCAGTCAGCTATGCTGATCAAAACATCAATGGAGGCAATCATGCTCAGGCTCATGAATGCATGGTAACAACTTTTTCCGAATTAGTGGAACTTACGCAAGAAGCTGTTGACAGTTTTTTCAACAGTCTAAATGATATGATGTTTTCACCAGAGCAGCAGGAATAACTTTGAGCAAACTAGCACTCGGAGTTCCCCACATCCTGGATTTGGCCTTCAAACCTTTTAAAGAAAAGCGATCTGAAAAAAAATTTTCATCATTTTTTCAGACTGCAAGAACTTTTCCCCAATTCCAAAATATTTACGATTTTTGGGACACTTATCTTCTGCTTAAAGTAGACATTATTCTTAGAGAACTAAATTTCTATTTTAGGTAGTCACGAGACATTCGCTATCCTCTAGCACTATTATACATAACTTTATGATTGTGATGAAATGGTCTCGCATTCTTTTTTTCTGTATTAAGAGCCATTTCATGTGTAGTTTTCGCATTTATTCATGCTGAATTTAAAATATGCATTATATGTTTAGCATTATTAGACTGCTTGTGCATATAGTACACGTGATAGTACATGTGATTGTGTTTCGTATATTTTATAATTCCAATTTTCTGAATACATATGAATGTAGTTTGGGTGGTACGGTATACACAAACGCTACTGGTTTCACTATGCCTAGATTTGTAAATATGGACATAGTCTACGTGGAGTGGGTGTGATGTATTCCTATAGGTACTGTATCGATTCCCCTATTCCTGACCCTGGTTTGGTTAATAATTAACTAGCAGCCATCCAACGGTGCAAAAACCGTTATCTGATTAAGCCACACCACGGCACAGAAGCGCGTTATCTGATTAGGTCATAACGCATGCCATCTAATTAGACAAGCGATATTCCTCCAGCCCCTGATAAGGCATACGGAGTTCTCAAAACAAATCAAACCTACAGCGACCTGGGAAATTCCCATAGCCATTGTTTTGATTTCACTGAGAACTTCAGCAAAAGAATGTGCGAACGAGCCCGTTCATATGACATCCTTATTGACGTATATATGTCCATCCTTACGTCAATCTCGGCACCTTTCAGGTATAAATATTACCGACATTGCCTTAAGCAAACACATGCGGTGGTGACGAGATCGGAGCAGCGAGACGTGCTGAGGAGCCCAGCAGAGAGCGAAGCCCACAGGCGCTGCCCCGCCTTCCTGACGCGCTGAGAACGAGACGCTGCCTTTCTCCTGCCGAGAAATCCAGCTCCGGCGCTTCCAAGCAGCCCTCGCAGGCAGCTGGAATATCAAGACCTGGGATAAGAGATACCAGCCCTCCACCATTCTAGATCTCAGGTACAGAACTGAATAATCCCTTGCAGAGAATTCTCGAATCAGTCCCTTGGCAAAGCAAACTTAACTTAAACTGCTACTTATCTACTCCCGCCCACGTATTAGGCTTAGGTCAGGTACATTGGGGTAGGCGTGGTTAGAAGCACCAGTTGAGTACGATTAGTCAAATGTATATATGTATGTATCTATTTTATCCATTTTAAAGTATCATATGGCTCAGAAACCATATCAATGCTTTTACAGTATTATTTTATAATTCTGTCTCTACTGTATGCACTTTACTTAACTACAAGTATTGCAATAATAGTGATTCATTTCTCTTGTATGAGAAAAGAGACTGATCAATAAATAACATCTTTTATTGAACCACGCCCATCTCTTATTTCTCTACAAACTGGTGAAACTAAGAATGCACGTACTGACTGAGTAAAATAAGTTGTCTATTGTTTTTACACGACTCTAGAGATACACTCTTGATTAGGGGAGAGCAAAGTTGTCATGTTCTATGGTTGTCAGAAACTAAATCCCTTCTTGTCTATCCAGGGAGGTTAAAATCCTCCTTGCCTATTCGAGAAAGTTTCTAGTGAACTCTGAGCTAGCTGGCAAACACAAAACTTTAAGTCTTATATCGTCGGTAGAAGACCTAGTTAACCTCTGCCCTAGGTCTATACTATTGAAGATATTATTCCAATGCGCAGAGCCTATTGGGATAATAGGAACTACACTACAATGGTGCAGTGAGCAAGGGACTCATGTCTGAGCATACCCTTCCACTCCTATAGTGGACAAAACGATTCAGAAAAGGGGGTGGTGATGGACAGAGCATCTGAATTAAGCAGAACACTCATACCCAGTCAAAAGATCAGGGCTTGATCCATCACCGTTTTTTAGCTCACTGCACCATCCCAGTTCAGAACCTGGCTACATGCAAATTAGTCTGTCCCTGGCCCAGTGCATCATGGGAACAGGGCAGACCAAACTATCAAGCCAATTCTTTACTGGAAAGGAAACAAGCTTCCGGGGACCGGTTTCTGGCATTGCAGCCATCTTCGGCCCGGCTTGCTTGAATCCTGATGGTGCAGTGAGCAAGGGACTCATGTCTGAGCATACCCTTCTACTCCTATAGTGGCCAAAACGATTCAGAAAAGGGGGTGGTGATGGACAGAGCATCTGAATTAAGCAGAACACTCATACCCAGTCAAAAGATCAGGGCTTGATCATCACCGTTTTTTAGCTCACTGCACCATCCCAGTTCAGAACCTGGCTACATGCAAATTAGTCTGTCCCTGGCCCAGTGCATCATGGGAACAGGGCAGACCAAACTACCAAGCCAATTCTTTACTGGAAAGGAAACAAGCTTCCGGGGACCGGTTTATGGCATTGCAGCCGTCTTCGGCCCGGCTTGCTTGAATCCTGATGGTGCAGTGAGCAAGGGACTCATGTCTGAGCATACCATTCCACTCCTATAGTGGCCAAAACGATTCAGAAAAGGGGGTGGTGATGGACAGAGCATCTGAATTAAGCAGAACACTCATACCCAGTCAAAAGATCAGGGCTTGATCCATCACCGTTTTTTAGCTCACTGCACCATCCCAGTTCAGAACCTGGCTGCATGCAAATTAGTCTGTCACTGGCCCAGTGCATCATGGGAACAGGGCAGACCAAACTACCAAGCCAATTCTTTACTGGAAAGGAAACAAGCTTCCGGAGACCGGTTTCTGGCATTGCAGCCGTCTTCGGCACGGCTTGCTTGAATCCTGATGGTGCAGTGAGCAAGGGACTCATGTCTGAGCATACCCTTCCACTCCTATAGTGGCCAAAACGATTCAGAAAAGGGGGTGGTGATGGACAGAGCATCTGAATTAAGCAGAACACTCATACCCAGTCAAAAGATCAGGGCTTGATCCATCACTGTCCATCACCACCCCCTTTCTGAATCGTTTTGGTCACTATAGGAGTGTCAGGGTATGCTCAGATGTGAGTCCCTTGCTCACTGCACCATCAGGATTCAAGCAAGCCGGGCCGAAGACGGCTGTAATGCCAGAAACCGGTCCCCGGAAGCTTGTTTCCTTTCCAGTAAAGAATTGGCTTGGTAGTTTGGTCTGCCCTGTTCCCATGATGCACTGGGCCAGGGTCAGACTAATTTGCATATAGCCAGGTTCTGAACTGGGATGGTGCAGTGAGCTAAAAAACGGTGATGGATCAAGCCCTGATCTTTTGACTGGGTATGAGTGTTCTGTTTAACTCAGATGCTCTGTCCATCACCACCCCCTTTCTGAATCGTTTTGGCCACTATAGGAGTGGCAGGGTATGCTCAGATGTGAGTCCCTTGCTCACTGCACCATCAGGATTCAAGCAAGCCGGGCCGAAGACGGCTGTAATTCCAGAAACCGGTCCCCGGAAGCTTGTTTCCTTTCCATTAAAGAATTGGCTTGGTAGTTTGGTCTGCCCTGTTCCCATGATGCACTGGGCCAGGGACAGACTAATTTGCATATAGCCAGGTTCTGAACTGGGATAGTGCAGTGAGCTAAAAAACGGTGATGGATCAAGCCCTGATCTTTTGACTGGGTATGAGTGTTCTGTTTAACTCAGATGCTCTGTCCATCACCACCCCCTTTCTGAACCGTTTTGGCCACTATAGGAGTGGCAGGGTATGCTCAGATGTGAGTCCCTTGCTTACTGCACCATCAGGATTCAAGCAAGCCGGGCCGAAGACGGCTGTAATGCCAGAAACCGGTCCCCGGAAGCTTGTTTCCTTTCCAGTAAAGAATTGGCTTGGTAGTTTGGTCTGCCCTGTTCCCATGATGCACTGGGCCAGGGTCAGACTAATTTGCATATAGCCAGGTTCTGAACTGGGATGGTGCAGTGAGCTAAAAAACGGTGATGGATCAAGCCCTGATCTTTTGACTGGGTATGAGTGTTCTGTTTAACTCAGATGCTCTGTCCATCACCACCCCCTTTCGAAAACTTAAATAACAGTCCTGTGGCTGCTGGTAGAAATTCTGGATTGACTATCAGTGGCGTATGTGAGGAAATTGGTTTGGAGAGGCCATGTCTCAGCTGCACCCTGTCCCAAACTCTGATCATGGACCTGACAACCGGCGAGATGCAAACGCCTGGTGGTCCATGTAATTTAGGCAGCCAAAGAATTTTCTAGATGTGCATGGCTGCCATAGCCTGGTCTATAAAACACCAATGATTTTTTTGTGAGTGTATGGTATATTCCACTATGTAACGTAGTTGGGTCGCTTGGTAATAGCAGCACAGGTTTGTGAACCCTAGGCCTCCCACTGACATTGCAAGGAATATTTAAAAAATACAAGAGCAACCCATATGTCCCTGTGAACTGGGTATTAGCTATTTAGCTTGCAACAATTGTTCACAAGGAACTTATTTTAACAGAATTACACTTTGACAAGTTTATACTTTTGCAAACATTTAATCATAAATCCAAAATATAAGCATAGAGTTGTATATACCTATATCAATTAGATGTGTGTAATATTATTTAATATTTACAAACAAATGATGAAAAATGAGGTAGACCAAAGTGTATGCTTGTCTTACTCACTTCAGCCAAAATGAGTAGCATGTATATTCATTAGTACAATAATCTTTTTAAGGAAATTCTAGAAATGTTCGCACACCAAGCATATATACAGTACATTAGTAATAGTTAAAAAATGTGTGACCATAACCAACTTGCATTCAAACAAAAAGTGACTGTATTTAAAGAAGGTTATTGGAGAAAAAGGATGCCATTTGATCCTGATTCAATTTTCCAGATTAATGACCAGATTCTTTTTTAGTGCTTTAAAGACTATCCATATTATTTGTCGATGATGTTTTGACCCAGCCGAAGGTATGGGGGCCTCTTCGGGACAGAGGATTCCTGGAGACTGTAAGGAATTTGTAGATATTAGTAATACTTAAGGGACTTAAATCACAGATGTGCTTACCTTGGGATGCTTCAGTATCTGTATCAAGCGCTGAATTAATTATATTCAAGATCTTGATAGATAGCAAGCTCACAACCCTGTTATCCATTAATGGCAGGGTAGATGTCCAAGAAGGGACAGTGCTTTGTAGACACCCTGTTATCCTGTATTTCCAGTGTGGGATCCATACTTAAAAATGTAAGGGAAATGGTTAAAAAATAGTTCTTCCAGTTAAGGAGTGTACTACATGATGAGGGGTACTGATACACTCACCAAGAGGGCTAATTTGTCATTATAACCCAAATCGCCAATTAATGCAGAGATGATCCCTGTTTGTTAAGAGAGCAGTGGCCAAGGTGAATGTACACTTGATGACCAGAGAGTGCAGAGAACAATAAGTTTAAACTCACTGCAGATCTGACAAGGCGAGGTCTCAACACTTTACGGGGCAGAGCTTTGGGGGTTTGCAAATTTAACAACCCTGTCAGTAGCTGAAAATTCTTTTCTCCGGAAGGCTACTAGTGTCCCGAAAAGCACGCCAATGTACCCACTGTTGCTAGATCTGGGTGGAAAAACAGTGACAGATCTGGCGAAACTCCGACCACTCTTGTATTGGCGAAGAGTGTGGTGCATGGCTGAGCTTGCTCACTACGCCTCGGGCCTCAAAGATGTAATGGTTTCAGATCAATTTCATAAGATTAGTTGGCTGAAAGAGATCAAGGCGTTGCTGGAAAACCTAGGTTTGAGTGGCTTGTGGGTCAATCCACTCAATGCATCATTTCCTTCTAAGAAGATCCTCAAGAGGTGTATTGGGATATGATCACGATCACAGCATGTACAAATGGCTCAACAAGGCATTTGACAGGCCGATTCCTTGAATTTAAAATCAGGCCTGTATTAGAACAATATTGTGATGCTATTGAAAAACCATTTGACAGAAAGCTGTATTTCCAACTGAGGGTCGGTACATTACCTGTCAGGTCATTCACTAGCAAATGGACAGGGGTGGCTGAGAAGGTGTGCCCAAAATATCATGAAGAACAGGAAACAATTAGTCATCTGTTGTTTTTTTGCCCTTTGTATAAGAAACCCTGTGCTATGTGGGTAATACCTATCTGTAAACTACTTGGTTTTAGTAGGCATGGAGAGGCAATGAGAGTACTAACAACGGATTCATCTCCACTAATAGCAACTGCGGTAGCCAAATTTTTGGGATGGGCCTATTCTATCTGGGCAAAGGCACTTTGTTAGGACCGTTTATGGATCCAAATTTTGAATGTCATTTTTGTATTCCATCTTTTACCAATGAACTGGGGTAGGAAATATTTGAGGAATATTGTAGACTTATGTACCTATCTTAGCATTTTTAACAAAAGCATTATCCGGCAGTTATATGAGGTTTAATATTTTCTTAAACTGTTCTTAAAAATGTAAATAATATTTATTATTTTAAATTGTGTGTACATATATGTTGTGCTTTTATGACAAATCTGTCGAATAAAGCTATTTTGACTTGACTTGACTACCGCTGATACATTGTCCAACTTCATCAAAACTGACTGCCTCTTCAAACTCTCTTTGGAACTCTTCAAAGCAAACAATCCTGTGTTTAATTCCAAACAATGTATCCTCTCCTAGTGTTACCATACTCTGCCTGTCTCTAGCACTCCCAAACGAATCCCCCAACCTCTAATGCTTGCATCTGCCTCTAAAACAAAACGTGTGGCACAACTAAAAACAGCACGGCCATTCCACGCTTACATATTTTCCAACCACCAAAGCAATTTCTCCTTTGCCTCTGCACTCAATAATATCATGTCTCCATAGCAACAACCATTCCTCAATGCTTCTCCTTTCAACCTTTTCAAAGCTTGGTAATGCAATGGTCATGGAAAAATTGCTTGTATGTAAGAAGATAACAATCCAATCATCCAAGCCAGATCTCTTAGCATACGAAAATCCTTTCTCAAAACCTGAGATATCTCTTTCCTCATCATCTTAACCTTCCTCTCTAGAAGTTGCAAATTGCAAGTTTCGTGTATCTATTAGGAATCCTAAAAACTCCAAACTCTGAGTCAGTCCCAAAATAGACTTTTCTCTGTTCACTAATAATCCTAATTGCTCCAGCATGCCCTTTACCTGCTCCAAATCTCTCTTCAAATCATTCATATCTTGGGATATAGTCATCCAAGTATACAATCAATCGTATTCCTCTCTCCTAAAAATAACTTGACACTACTCTCATCACCTTGACAAAACACCATGGTGCTGCAGAAAGTCCAAATGGGAGGCACTGAAACCTGTACAACTGAACTCTCCAACGGAACTGTAAATACTTTGAACTTTCTTTTCCATCGGAATTGAGAAATACGCATCCTTTAAATCCAATTTCACTAACCAGTCATTTTTTAACAACAAATCCCTCAGACAAATGATTCCTTCCATGTTGAAATGTCTGTATGCTAAGTATTTTTTAAACTCACTGAGAATGATGACTAGTCTCCATCCCTTGTCCTTCTTTTTGACCAAAAGAATTGCACTTACAAAGTACTTCTCTGTCTCCTCCAAGCATAAAATTGCTCCCTTTTGTTGCATAGACCCTTTGTCTAAATCTACTACTTTTGGCAATTCCTCGCTCACTGTCAACTCTCTTGGCTCTTTCTTTTGAATAGGCAAACTTAAAAATTCTATCCCATTACCTTTGACTGTCTCCAACACCCAGGAGGGAACCAGAGTTAGCTTCTCCCATTGACTTACAAATTCTCTCAAATGACCCCCTACTCTTCTTTGGGAAGAACCAAAAATAATCTCTGTGCTCACCGTGGCTTCCAATAGTCTGTCCTCGGGGATGGAACAAACGTCCTCTATCCATCCTTCATGTTCTTCCACGACTGGAATAGAAACCTTGAGAGGTCTGAAATCCTCTCCCTTTGAATGCGCCGGCAAGTAGTGGGTCCCCTTCTACTGGCCCGTCCAAAACATTACACTTCCAAACACCTGCCTCATATTTGACTGAGCCTTATCCAAAGCTGTAAATGTGGCTAGATGTTTACCCAGACTTTTCACTAGTCCTTCTCAAAAGATTAGCCCTTTACCATTTTCACTGGGTCATCCCTGCTCCTTGCCTCCTAACTTAGGCTTATTTTTAATAAAAATGGCTTTCCTTCTCTCTATCCGCAAAGCAGCGTTTGCATTGCCCAACAATACTACAGCCCTCTGGCTCCATCCTCTAAATCAATAGGCATTTCCTTCACATGCGCATACTTTACCATGTCCATGATTTGGGCTATTGGCCACATCACATTCAGGACCTTGTCCTGGCAGTTCTTTAATGATTGTTCAAGTCCCTTCATAGGGTCTCTTCCCATTCTTTATAAAAAAACGTATTAATTCTTGTTCCAAATTGGGCGCACTGCAACCCTTCTCCTCAATTACAGACCTAGAGCATTCTGCTCCTAATACCCGTCTCACCTCCTTGTCTAAAGGTTTTCTTATCCACTACTTAATGAACCTGCCCACATGGTCCATTGGCACCAATCACCCTTCCTATAATGTTTTATATTAAAGGGTAAACACATCTCCTCACCCAGAGGGTCCCTAAGTACTTCAGAAAAAGAATTATCCTCCAACCTTCCAAATTCATTCCCACACTGATCATCCTGCAGGTCTAAAATATGCTCATCCCACTCTTTTTCATTTTCTGTACTTGGACTTCCTTTAACCATACTGCTTCCATCTCCTTTTGTGCTGCGATGGACACCTTTCCTTTGTGTGCCTCTTGGGAGACCCAATCTCTTCATGCCGTTCAGGGCACCTCAGTTTCTGATGGAATTTAAACCATCCTTCCCTTTTATAGTCATAACTAAGTCCCCCCACTACTTCCTTGTTCAACTTCCATATTTACTCAACTCACTTTCCTAAATATCCTATATTAACTGACATTTCCTGACCTTACAGTAAAATAAGGTATCGCTATCGCAAACTCCCTCAACAAACTCTGTGCTAACTCTCGTCTAACAGAAAAACCTCTGTTATTTTTTTTAATGCAGTTGACGTTATGTAGATTGCCCTATCGTCACCTCCTTTATACAAACTGTGCCCAATCTAAAATGGCACCAAGTTCTCTTGAGAGCTCACAATCAACCTCTGAGAGAAGCCCGAGACTGCACACCTGGAGACCAGCGGCAACAGGCTCAGAGATGCAGTTGACTTCAAGAAAGTAAGCAGCGCGTGCGGTAAGCCCGTTTTACTGAGTCCTGCGCTCGTACTTCTGTCCATAACAATCCGCCTTGACAGGCCCATATTCAAATACTGCCGACAAGGCATCTTGATCCTCGATCAAAGTCCGACAGGCATTTTAAAACAAACAAGCAACCAATTTACGAGAGCATTAAGTACCTAATGTCCCCTTTTCATCACAAACGCGCTAAATATAAAACATTAATGTTCACTAGTAATGAAAGTCTAACATGCTTCTAAACATTAAAAGTGCACTCCAAATTCAACTTACTATTAAAAATACTATTAAATTACCTTAGCTAAAAGTTAGATATAATAAATCAACACAAGTACTTATCTGTTTAGAGCATCATTTAAAAGAGGAGGAGAGTTCTGAGAGGAGAATATTTTTGAACCGCAGTGTTCTAACTCTAGATTGTTGTTACTTGTGTTCTTTAAAGGTGCTGCAGAGTGGCATTAAAAAGCTAAAATGCATAATGGAGGCCTCCGGTCTTGAAATTAAATTTAAGAAGAGATTGAATCCGGTGTTTTATTGGTTTTCCCAAACATTGAAATGACCATTTTGAAAAAGATGTCATCATTTCTATGGAAGTTAGGGTGCTTATGCATCTATGTTATAGTAGGGCAACCCTTTTTTTGTTTTTTGGTGTAAGTACAGCCAAGGTGCTGAAGGTAAACATTTGCTCTGATACAAAGACTAGTTCCCCCTACCCAGAGGTATTTAAAATACAGGGGATATCAATTAAGAGTGATAATGGCAGATTCAAAATGTCTATCTTCTGGTGACCATATTTTTAAAAAAATGACAAGTGGGCCTTCACTATTTAACCAGGAAGGCAACAATGTTACAGTTATGTCTTTCACTGGGACCAGATTTTCAACTTTAGAACTGATTTACATGGGGAAATGATGATGTAATATTGTAAAGCAGCAATCATTCCCTTGGGATAGCAGATTAGGAATGAGTCTTTTCAGAGACTAACAGCCAAATATGTTATATGTCTGTATATGTATGTTCCATGTAAATGAAAATATAATAAAAATATTTTTTTTAAAATAAAAAATTCAAAGAAATGTGGACCCTTAATTGCAAACAAGTGTTCAAGAGATTGGATGCTGTTAATTATTGAAACTGCAACAGAGGAGTTAGTGATAAAGAAACAAGAAATGGAACAAACGCTCTTCAATAACGAGTACTTGTATAATGCGAAAAAGAAATTAGATGAAATTATTAAAGAGATTTGGACATTTGAGGAAGACTAGATTAAAGATAAGATTGTTACATTAAAATGATGACAAGACCTGGGTTTATCCTGCTATTGAACTAGACTACTACAAAAATAAAAATGCCACAGATCAAAGCAGAGAAAACAGATATTATTATAACAAAACAGTGACATTCTCAGAAAGTTTAAATAGTTTAGATGACACCTTAGGAAAACCAAGTCCGTTTTGCGGGCGAATTTGCGGATTTTTGACAATTTCACGCGAATTTGCCCAAAAATCCGCAAATTCGCAAGTTGCGAATTATTTTGCTTGGTCCCGCTTGAAAAATACCATATCGCGCGCACGGCGTTGACTTACCGTAATTCTGAGTCCGCCGAGTTGTTTTTCTCCCAGTTTGCATAAGCTGCGCCATTTTAGATCTTGCTGCGTGATCGCGCGTGAGTTTTTCGACCGCAATTACGTCATCGCGGTTTGCCATCTTACACACCGAGAGTTTGACAACGCGAGTACGTCATAAGGGCCCGCGATCACGCATCGCGGGAGTAAACAATGCCGAACACGTAGATGCGGCGCCCAGCTGACATCCGGCGGGAGATTTGAACAACTCGCTTTCTCGAAATTGCAAAAATTGCAATTCTACACAAGAAATCCACCGCAGGCAGCATAAACCTTCTGAAAATCATGATTTTGATCAGAATAACTCCTCAGATTGAGATTTGGCTGGACTTTTTGGTGGAAGGAGTCCATTTTTGGGGGGGGTGGGAGGAAGGAAGTGCCCCAGAGTCTCCAACTTCCTGTTCCTGTCCAGCAGGCTCCTCCCAGTGCTTTGTCCATCTCCTGGTCACTTTTCATTTGGATCTGGAGCTGGAAGGATTACTTTTTGTGGCTGCTGCTGGATATTTGTATTTGAGGACTTTTTGGACTTCACTTTTGGATTTGAGATTTTACAAGTAAGTTGGTGTTGTTTGTTTGGGGCATTGCAGTTGCAGTTGCTGCAACTACAATTTTTAAACTTTTTCACCACTTTAAAAAATATATTGTGGGTAGCCACAGTATCCAGTAGGCCCAGGGTTAGTCATGGGTGCATGATACAACTGTTTCTGTGAGTTTTGTTGAACTTAAATCTCATTTATGTCATTGAATTTTAGCTCACTATATGTGGATTTTTATTTTTATTTTGGGGTGCCTTTAAAGCAACACTAGCCAGTAGGCCCAGTGGTAGTGAGTGGTGCATGGGCCAAGTCTTTATGTGGGGTGTCTTGAATTTAAACCTCATTGAGGGCATGGGTGGCATTGGATTGTGGTCATTTTTGTGTGTTTTTTGACTTTTTGGGGTGGTGTTGGGGCCTGGCCATGTGGGTGGGGGCCATTTTGAGGCCTGGCCCAGGCAGGGCCTGGCCATGTAGCTGGGGGTCAAGGTGCCATTTTGAATCTAGGCAGTGTGCTCAGGCCTGCACCCAGTTTGCTTTGCTTTCTTCCATTGGGCCCAGGGGTAGTGAGTGGTGCATGGGCCAAGTCTTTCTGTGGGGTGTCTTGAATTTGAACATCATTGAGGGCATGGATGGCATTGGATTGAGGTAATTTTTGTGTGTTTTTCGACTTTTTGGGGTGATGTTGGGGCCTGGCCATGTGGGTGGGGCCATTTCGAGGCCTGGTCCAGGCAGGGCCTGGCGATGTGGTGGGGGTCAAGGGGCCATTTTGAAGCCAGGCAGTGTGCTCAGGCCTGCACCCACTTTGCCTTGCTCTCAAGCATTAGGCCCAGGGCTAGTGAATGGTGCATGGACCAAGTCTTTCTGTGGGGTGTCTTGAACTTAAACATCATTGAGGGCATGGATGGCATTGGATTGTGGTGATTTTTGTGTGTTTTTCGACTTTTTGGGGTGTTTAGCTGATGTTCCTCTGGCTTTCATTGCTTTTAAGTGCTCAAGAGAACCACCAGTGCCAGGAAGAAGTCCTGCAGCGGTGTGTGCAGCACAACGTCACGTGACGTCACGTGTGGCCCCAGACAAGACAACTCTGCAACTCGTGCAACTGCGGCCTGCTGTTCTGACATCTGAAGAAGATGGCACCAAAGAAAGGTGGCCGTAGCGCCTCAGCGAAAAAAGTTGCCAGTGCCACTGCCAGTAAGAAGGAGCAGAAGAAGCAAGTGACACCACCTACCAAGGAGACTGGTGTGCCCATGACACATTTTTTGGAGAAAAAAAACTACGCCTGCAGCAGCAGCGGTGTCCGCCGGGGACCAAGCTGGAAGCAGCACCTCCGCTTCATTGGGCTCAGTGCCACCACGTCAAGTTAGGCCCAAGCCCATGAGTGCCGCAAAGGCAGCCACTTTGGTTGTTCAATCACCATCGACCAGTGATGTTGGCTCATCACAAGAAGGTACCATCCAATCAACGCCGGGTGTAACTCAGCTGACGAGTGTTCAACAACCACAGCCGCAACGACAACCACAAGTGCAACTAGTACAAGCGCAAGCACATGGGCAAGGAGAGGCGCAAGTACATGGGCAAGGAGAGGCGCAAGTACATGGGCAAGGAGAGGCGCAAGTACATGCACAAGGAGAGGCGCAAGTAGAGGTGCATGGAGAGGTGCAACTAGAGGTTCATGGAGCGGCACAACTGCCTACAACGCTTGTTCCTCCAGAAGTAGGGGCACATCAGGAAATTGATATTCAAGTGGAGGTATCATCCGAGGAAGCCACTCCTCCTGAGGATGATCCAGTGTCTTCCAGATCCCCAGCAAGAAAAAGGTCAAGGAGGGGTGCTACTACTACTACTACAAGTTCTTCTTCAAGCCCCCTTCATTCTGATGACCTTGATCGTGATTGGAACCCAGCAATGCAGTCTGACAGTGATGCACGCCATGAGCCGACAAAGGTAGCTAAGCCTAAAAGGAAGGTTCCTGCAAGGCTTCGACTTATGGTTGATGATGATGAACAAGAAGTGGTGTCTTCTGCTGCTGATGAACAGTCTGACGATGACCCAGTCATCACAGACGTCACTCCAGCCACAGTGGGCATGCAGCAGACAAAATTTTCACCCTATCCCGAATGGATGCTGAGCGGGATGTGGGCGGTGTGGCACTGGTACCACCACCAACGCAGTTAACTACAACACCAAAACGACCTACTGCTTCCATATTTTCTCGTCAGAAGGGCCGGCAGGGACCTCCATCCAGCTCGACCTCCATTACCTCAAGTAGTGGTGCTGTAAGTGAACAACAGAAACAAATTCAGCCACGCCCATCCTCCACTTCATCTGGCATTGAAAGTCAAAGTAGCACCTCCACCACCACCAGCAGACATCTCCAGTCCCCAGTTTGGGACTTCTTTGGGACTTCTTTACTGTTAGCCAAAAGGCGGAAAACATGGTCGCCAACTATGGTACCGGAGGCCAGAGAGGTCATCTCAAAAAACACCACCCTATCCAGTGGTATGCGCACCTAAGTAAGATCGAGGAAGTCCAAAGTAGAACTGATCCAAATGTATCCATTCACATTGCATCTGATGCTGACGAGGGGCTGATTGTGCAGGGGGGAAGTCAAGAACCGACCGACATTTTTTCTGGTACACCCAGTACCCCTGGCAGCAGCATTGCAGTGGTAGCGCCCACACCCTCTACCCCTGCAACATGTATGAGTCACACTAAGAGTCTGGGAGAGACACCAATGCGAAAAACTACATCAATGAGCCTAACTGGTTTGAAGTCTGCATCATCATCATCATCATCACGTAAAACGGCCCAGCCCACCATTAGAAGCATGTTTTGGTCGGATGCGCCATTTGAACGCAACCACCCAATGGTACGTCTGTATAACGCAAAGCTGGCTAAAATGCTAGGGCTGGACCTTCTCCCTTTCTCTTTCGTGGAAGGGGTGGGTTTTCTTGAATTGGTGGCAACAGTCTGCCCTAAATGGAAGGTTCCTAGTCGGTCCTATTTTGCCAGGGTTGCTGTTCCAGCACTACATCAAGATGTGCTGGAGGTGATTGGCTAGCTATTCTGAAGAGTGCTGTTGACACTATCCACATGACAACAGACATGTGGACCAGTTGCCAAGCCCTTGATTACATGTGCATCACTGCACACTGGGTCTCTTTTGCAGGGGTCGCACAACAGTTAAAACAAGCAGGTGTTGACACAGAGAAAGTTTTTCAAGCTACTCGCAAACATGCAACAGTAGGCATGTTTTCCATGGAGAAATCTCACACTGCACGTAACCTTTTGGAGGAGTTTAACCGGAAGGTCAATGAATGGCTGCATCCAAGAAATCGCATAGTTGGTTATGTTTCCACGGATAATGGCAGTAATATAGTTAGGGCCATGACTGATGGTGAATATTTCAGAGTGCCGTGTTTAGCGCACAGTATTAACATCGTGGTGCAAGCATTCTTGAAAAAAGAAGATCCAGTCATCAAATTACTGACCATCTGCCGAAGAATCTGCACACATTTCAGCCATTCTTTTAAGGCCCGGAAGCAGCTGAGGAGCATTCAACATGATCGTAAACTGCCAGTCAAAGGACTAATCCAGGAGGTGGCAACACGTTGGAACTCAATCTTTTACATGCTTGAGCGTCTGTCTGAGCAGTGGGAGGTAATAAATGATTATGTCTATAAACTGGGTTCTACTCAGAAAGAGATGAGGCTAGAGTTGGAGGAATGGAAACTAATTGCAAGCCTGACAGACATGCTTCGTCCTTTTGA
The DNA here is from genome assembly GCF_964261635.1 of Lissotriton helveticus. Lineage (NCBI taxonomy): Eukaryota > Metazoa > Chordata > Amphibia > Caudata > Salamandridae > Lissotriton > Lissotriton helveticus. The sequence goes on from NC_136059.1 coordinate 769,752,601, forward strand.
GATCTTCACGCGTGAAGTCAGCAAGGAGGACTGTTCTTTGAGCAAAGCTATCCCATTGTTGCGCATGCTAGAGCACCAACTGAAGGATGTGTCTTCAACGTTCAGAGATGATGGTGAAAAGCGAGAAGCATATGATTTGGCGGAGAAGTTATTAAGGCGCCTACTTCACAATGAAAGGCTTAAAAACATACATACAGAACAACATTACATTTGTGCCACTATTCTGGATCCACGGTACAAAAAGGCAGTGGCTAGCAAAGCATTCATTCCTTTTGATGAAGCAGATGTTTCAAAGTACAAACATTGGCTAGCTCTGTCAGCCACTCGGTTCGAAAAAGAGCAGCAGAACCTTCAAGGAGGCAGCACAAGTACAACTGAATCAGCAGGCCATCCGGCGTCAAGTTCCACTTCTCAATCCGTGGCCGAAGGGAGTCACTTTCCCTCACAGCCGTTAACGACACCAGCAACCGTATCATCATCCTCACCTGCACCAGACCCCAAAAAATATTGTCGGAAGCGGATTGGCTAACTCAGCAAGGGTTTGCTCGGTCCACTGCTGCAAAAGTCGCAGATGGTACGCAAAGTGGAGCAACCCTGGAGAACCTTGAGTCGGTGGTGCAGGCCTATCTGGATGACCCAACAGAGGTCTGTCATAATGAGAACCCATTGGTATATTGGTATAGGAAAAGCTCTGTGTGGCGACTGATCACCAACCTGGCTCTAAATTATTTGTCTTGCCCACTCGCAAGCATGTCTTCTGAACGTGTTTTCAGTGCTGCTGGTACCATTGTAACTTCAAAGAGGACCCGCCTCTCGCCCAAAAATGTGGAGAGGTTAACAATAATCAAGATGAATCAGCACTTCATACCACCTGATTACAAAATACGTGAATGCACGCAGGAAGAAGAGGACACCGACTTAGGTGACGCCGACGGAAGTTCTTCTCAGTCACCTGACCTACTCCCGTCTCAATTCATAGACTTTGAGGACAAGCTCTACTTCCCTGACACCGAGGCCTGAAAATGACTTCCTTTTTTTTCCATCCTTATTCACTTTTATTCTTGTGTGTCTTTCTTTGTTTTGCAACTTTTACCACAACAAAACTCTAATCACCCAATCACAACAAGTCCATCATCAGCACTGTCTTCATCTTATTTTCCTTATTGATTTGAAGGTGCCGCAGTCTGCATTCCTGATGTTCACAAGTTCACAACTCAATCATGCTCCTCTATCCTCCTCCTCCAGACTCCCCTATCCATTTCCCTCAAGGCAGATGGATGGATTATGGAGAAAAAATTAAACTTTGTCTTCGTAGACGAGTCCCCTCAAGTGGGACTGAAATAACTGACTGACTACATGCTTGCTGATTGTTGACAGACTTACTTCTGTAATTGACAGGAGAGGCTGCCCTGTGGGCCCTCACTTTCCAAAGAAGATGCGGACAAAAAGTAGAACAGGTAATGAATATTGAGAAGATGGCATGCAGTGGACAGCAATGGCTGTCTGTCTCTGTTGAAACCAATTGCTGTTTGTTTTTTGTGTATTTTGTAAACAGAGCAAGTTGCCATGTTTTGAATATACCAGTATTGCAGGTTTTTGGGGGTTTCTTTGGGGGTGTTCTAGATTTGCGGTGCTGGGTCAGAGGGTCTTGGAGCACTGCTGGGAAGGTCTAATTTTGATTGCAAGTGGTTTGAAGAAAATCCATGGTGGAAAAGAGGAGTTATGGCCTAGCTGTAGAGCGCGTTTGGACAGAATTGAAGGAAGGCCGAAAATATTCTAAGTATGAGATTTTCCATTTTTGCTTTTTGCCTGTTTGGGGGGGTTCTACTTTTTTGCGGGTGGGTTGACGGGTCTTGGGACATTGCTGGGAAGGTCTAATATCGGAATCAAATGGTTTGAACAAAATCCATGGTGAAATTTCTTTTCCGTTTTTGCTCACTTGCCTGTTTTTGGGGTGCTGTTTGGGGGGGTTCCTGGTGTTAGGGGGTGGGTTTTGGGGTCTGGGAGCACTGCTGGCACAGTCTAATTTTGATTGCATTTGTTTTTAAGGAAATCCATGGTGGAAAGGGGAGTTATGGCCTAGCTGCAGAGCGCGCTTGTAAACGTTTTTCACTTTTCAGAGTTTTCGCTCACTTTCGTGTTTTCGGGGGCCTGCTTGGGGGGGTTCCTGGTGTTTGGGGGGGGTTGGGGGGTCTTGGAGCAACACTGGGTATGGATAGTTTTGATTGCAAGTGGTTTGAAGAAAATCCATGGTGGCAAAGGGGAGTTAGGGCCTAGCTGCAGAGCGCGCATGGAGTGATTTTGGCATGAGGCCTAAATATTTCTAAGTGCCCGTTTTTGTATTTTTGCTTTTTGCCTGTTTGGGGGTCATCTACTTTTTTTCGCCTGGGTTGACGGGTCTGGGGGCATTGCTGGGAAGGTCTAATACCAGATAAAAGTGTTTTGGAGACAATCCATGGTGAAAAAGTTTTTCCGTTTTGCTCACTTGCCTGTTTTTGGGGTGCTGTTTGGGGGGTTCCTGGTGTTTGGGGGTGGGTTTTGGGGTCTGGGAGCACTGCTGGCACAGTCTAATTTTGATTGCATTTGTTTTTAAGGAAATCCATGGTGGAAAAGGGGAGTTATGGCCTGGCTGCAGAGCGCGCTTGTAAACGTTTTTCACTTTTCAGAGTTTTCGCTCACTTTCGTGTTTTCGGGGGCCTACTTGGGGGGGTTCCTGATGTTTGGGGGGGTTGGGGGGTCTTGGAGCAACGCTGGGTATGGATAGTTTTGATTGCAAGTGGTTTGAAGAAAATCCATGGTGGCAAAGGGGAGTTAGGGCCTAGCTGCAGAGCGCGCATGGAGTGATTTTGGAATGAGGCCTAAATATTTCTAAGTGCCCGTTTTTGTATTTTTACTTTTTGCCTGTTTGGGGGTCATCTACTTTTTTTCGCCTGGGTTGACGGGTCTGGGGGCATTGCTGGGAAGGTCTAATACCGGATAAAAGTGTTTTGGAGACAATCCATGGTGAAAAAGTTTTTCCGTTTTGCTCACTTGCCTGTTTTTGGGGTGCTGTTTGGGGGGATTCCTGGTTTTTGGGGGTGGGTTTTGGGGTCTGGGAGCACTGCTGGCACAGTCTAATTTTGATTGCATTTGTTTTTAAGGAAATCCATGGTGGAAAAGGGGAGTTATGGCCCAGCTGCAGAGCGCGTTTGGACAGAATTGAAAGAAGGACGAAAATATTCTAAGTATGAGATTTTCCATTTTTGCTTTTTGCCTGTTTGGGGGGGTTCTGCTTTTTTGCGGGTGGGTTGGTGGGTCTTGGGGCATTGCTGGGAAGGTCTAATATCGGAATCAAGTGGTTTTGACAAAATCCATGTTGAAAGGGGGGCTAGGGCCTAGGGTTAGAGTTAGGGTTAGGGTTAGGGTTAGGCTTCTGAAATCGCTGTTTCCACTTTACACATAGCTTGAGGGGAAAGATCTGCAAATTTCGCCCACACTTATTTATCCTTGAAAAGGAGACTCTGAGTACGCACTTTCGAAATGATGCTTGTATGTTTTGTAATACTGTCGACTCTGAAACTGAAACTGTTATTTTTGCACTACACAGCGTACCTTATATTTTTTTCTCCGTGGTGTTTAGAAATCACTTCCTGTTTTCCCATCAACAATTACATGCCGGCTTTTACCCTGTGCAATGACAAAAAGGATGACCTCAGGCTTAGCGACCCACAATTCAGCATCCGCCAGGCAGTCAGTGGACAATGTGTTTTCTGGTCCCCAACATTGATCGGATGGAATGGAGGAGTAGCGCGAAAGAGGAATGGCTGGATTCATGCAACTTCCCAAATTCAACAGGACAACTACAACAACATACAGTTACAGTATCCATCTTCATTTCAACTTATCTTTTAAGTAATGTTATTGCTGTGAACAACTGTGAGTGTGACACTGTGCATTTGTTTGCTCTCTGCTTCAATTCATCCCTCCAGCCATTGTATACTTTTTTCTTTGCTATTTTTTAAACTAATTTAATGTACAAAGTGGTTCTTCTCTCTGAGGGCAGATAGGCAAGTGAAATTACGTGATTACTGCAGCCCTGTACTGTCACATTGTTGTTTCTTCATAGTACATTGTAGAAAGTACTACTTACTTTACAAAAACCTATCCATTTAGAAAACAACTTCATGCATGCAGTAGTGCATGCACTTCCTTTATGTCCCTTAAAAGATTTATGAATAGCTTCGTATCCAAAGATTTGTTTATCTTCATTTGTTGTTTGTCCATGCTGTGTTTTTTTTTCCATCTCTCCACAAAACTTTACCCACAAACCCCATTCCCATCCAAGTTTCAAACCCTAACCCTCTTCCCCCGGGCTGTGTGGTTTTCATTGAGGTGTGAGCAAATTACAACAATAATTCCACACACTTGCTGGGGAGGTTAAGGTGTAAGCAACCTCCTCAACTCAATTTTAAGGCAGCTAGATGAATCCTAGGATATTGTAATTCTGGGTAAAAAAACAACAATGAGTATTTTAAAATAAATTCTAAATTTCATGCCCACCATCGATTGGATCCATCGTCAACATCATCCTCCTACATGTCAAGAAGACTTGTGTTACGCTGCTGTGTCACTGTTCTTGTTATAGCCATAATCATCCATGCAATTCTTTTTTCCCCATACTTATCTTCAGCATTGCTTAGGCTACTGTTCCTTCTAATACTCCTCTCAGGCCACTCAATGTCTAATTTATTTACTTTGTTTTTCATATGCTGCTACTGATAGTGTGGTACCACTCCTACTACTAACACCACTACAACGGAATTTCGGTCCGGGATGGTGTAATCGCCATTTGCCATGCAGCCAGCGCTGTGCCTAGCTCTGTTCTCAAACACGAATCACAGGTAAGATAAGCATTTTTGCGAGGTAGAAAGATGGGCTAGGATGCGGAGGAGAGACTAGTAGTACAGTAAAGTACTAGTAGGCCAATTGAATTCACTAACTCTGTTAGTGGCATTTTTGGACGTTTTAGATCATTCATGCTGGTAATTTTGAGTAAAACCAAACGTGCCGTAACTCCCGCCCACCACCCCACAAAAGAAGATCAAAGCGTACACTATGTTGAAGTATGTAAAATGAATAATGTTTTCCCCTAACAAAATAAACTAGTCCCACCCCTCCCTAACCCAAACAATTGTCCATTTGAAGTAGTCCAAAAATAAATAATCCCCAACTCCCGATTCCCACACCCCCCAACAGTCTTTAAAAAAGGGGCAAGGGACACAGTCACTTCCGGCGGTGTTTGGGCAGGCGGTCCTTGCGGAGGTCCCGTAGCTGCTTTTCAAAGTCGTCCACCTTGCGCTCCAGGTAGTCCACTCTCAAGCTTAGGCAGCGCATGCGTGCCTTCCAGGCTCTGAAGGGGCCAGCTGCTGATGGTCTTGCAGCTGAGCGGCGGCGGGGGGCTGTCCGAGACCAGATGGAGGGTGGGATGGAGGCTGCTGGCTGGACACGGTGGCAGTGCTGGAGGAGGTTGGTGACGTTCCCTCCTCGTTCTCCCGAGCCCACAGCCGGCAATATTCCACTCGAATGGCCTCCGTCTTCTGGGCCCTGGCCTGGACAGCCATCTCCCCTCTGGTGAGCTTTTTGGTAGCATCTATATGAAGAAAGAAAGAAAAATAATGTAACCAATACTCTTTAAAAATAACACAAAATAATTCAACAGAAAGTTGTCTCACAGTAACACTAGCAATTTGCAAGCACAGTATAACATTTTGGCATGTATCTTTCCGCCGTCTTTGTAGGCCAGTAACAGTGGAAGTTTCAGGAATTCTACTACCAGGCAGCACTATGGACTCAATACATCTTCTTTTTTTCTCTACTTTTGCGTAAGAAATTAATTACTTGTACGTGAACTTGTGGTAGCCGGCATAATGCCAGCTCAGTCAGCTTGCACCCAAGAAAAAGAGATACAAGCCATGATGACGCAGACTTGCATGCATTACTTTAAGCAGTATATGCAGGTGGGGATGGGAAGCTCTTACTTTTGTATAGGGGTGGCACTGGCCATACTCGGTTATATCAAGGGCTACTGCTCAATGTAATTTATATTTCGCACTGCCCCCCCGGGCCTTCAGTACTACAAAAGGAAAATGAAGATTATTAATTTCTGATCATGTCTCCAGCCGATCACATGATCTCTTTGCTTATGTGATGCATGACTTCAGGCACTTTATTCTGATTGATTAAGGGGAACAACAGCGATAGTCCACCCTTGATTAACACAGCAGAAAGAAAATTATGAACATAGGGAGTGAGTGTGGTAACCATAATTGCCGGAGGAAGGAACTTGACTTGATATAATTGTCAACTATACAATACATACACAATATATGCTGTGCTTGCAAAGTAAACTACTGTACTGTTACTTTAGGCAAGGGAGAGTTTCAGAACAATCACAACTTGTAGTATTTGGATTTCCTCTGCTTTGCTACTCTGGCACAGACATGCTGTTCGAACAAAGTAACACTCTTCATGCACTGAGCGTCTGCTCTACATACACCTCTGCCATGTATGAGGAAGAAGATACCATCCAGGCTTCCAAAGTAAACGTCTATCATTTTTCTTAATGTCTCAACTGTAACAACTTTACTTTTTCTCAACAACCAAATAACACCCTTTTCATTTTATTTGGTAAACCACCGTCTTCTTGACTTGCATTTGAGTTTCACCCAAATGATATATTGCAATGCACACCACACCCACACAGGCAGTCATTTTTTCTTTCTCCTCCAGCCATCCTTGCTTCAAGCAGTCATGCATCTGATTCCTTCCTATCAGCCACCTCTGCCTGCATTCAAAAACACGTATCATTCTTTAGTCATAAATGTTACGACTCGCTAGTCCTTCCATTGACCCTAAGTTCTTTCCCTTTTCGTTCATCACATCCCTCAAGTTCATCTGATATGACTTGGCTTCACGATAAAAGTTTCCCAGCTGATTTGAAGTCAAATAGAGGGGGCCATTGCTTACTCGAGAACTACCACCGCTAATGCTATTGCTAAGTCAAGGGTGACTGTCTTCTCCGTGATTGGCTAAAAAAAAATGTAATTCTAAATCAGTAACTGTTCTCAACAGTACAGTGTACTTGTAGTAGTGTACTTTCTAGTGTACAGTACATCATACACTCCTTTGCGAGTCTACTCTGAAATGTCAATACGTAAGGAGTCTAATAATAACTTACCACCGTCCGCCGCTGCTGAGCCATCCTCATCAGCTCCTCCTGGTGGCGCCGCCGCTTGAGTGGACCCCTCCGCGCTGCTGGACCCGGCACAGGTGGTGGCACGTGCTGCATCAGATGTTGTGACGCCTAGAAAAAACATGTCATATTTTTAGATGCCATACACCACCCCCTACTTCATCTCGTAATGGAAGAGAAAATGTTAAACAATTTTTAATTATTGGGAGTGAAAAGAAGTCACGGTTTTGGGGAGGGTGTTAACTTATATGCTTAGAACAAAAAGAAATGGGGTCCTATGGGGAGCCACAAACGGTGGTTCCAGTGGGAAAAACTACCCGTATTTAGTCGCACCTTGGTCAATGATACCAACTTATATGCTTAGCCATAACATGCAACTCAATTTTGGCACAACTGATTAATGCTTGCTCTTTAACGTGCAACATTTTTATAATTACAGACAGAACCAACTACTCCTCATCACCACCAGGAGGACTTGAAGTTCCAACAAGGTGAGGGCTCCCAAGTCCCGCACAGTTACTTCTGACAGAGGTATGTGGAAAGTCTAACTGCACCTATCTTCAACAATGTCCTATTTCTCTTGTCCATACTTCTGTATGTGCAGAATAGTCCCTGAAACACTAGCGGTATGGTATGTGCTACTATCAAATCAAAAAGACAAGTACTAGCTTATTCTTGGTGGGCATTGACATTTTGTTGTTGGAAATTGTCAAAGCACTAACATTAAGAAGACTGGAATAGACAGCAAGGGCAACCCAGAGGACTGCACTGAGTGCTCCTAGAGCTATTGCTGGATCAGAGTTTTGTTTAAAACCGTTTGCCGACTAGGCAAGCTTAGCTACCTACACAGACCGACTCAGAAATAATAGTAAATAGTAGTAGCACAGAGAGTGATGATAGAGAGGCAGGATAAGAATGTAAAAACAGTGTACAAGGAGATCTAAGACTATTTTGTAAAAAATAGAGTTAGGGATGTAAAATTATATTAACAACTGCTTCCCACTCTTTTACCGCCTGAGTCTGGGGTGGTGCTGTCCTCTTGCCCCTGGGAGGTGCTGATGATCATGAAATAAACACAAACATGGATGATTGTTTTTTGGAAATATTTGATTTCTTTGACCACAATCCTAAATTATCTCGGGGAAACAAATTAGCAAGAATTGCACTACATGTATTGACCTATCTGATCTGGTCAACTAGGAGGATACTAGTACAGTATTTCTGGATTCGCAGACCGTCTACTTGGAAAGTTATGTAAAGCACTAACTAAACCAACAGCAAAAAGGTTCTACTACGACTGCCAGCACTCAGCAGCACGCGACGTGACAGACACAGTCCGTCATCATGATTGCAGAGCACTAAAAAATGTCCTACTACTACTACTTATAACAAGTCATAATATACTCAACCTGAACCTATCAATCCATCACTATCTCTTCTTCTTAGTGGCAGCAGGAGTACAAAGGAAGGACTAGACTTGAGTCTCTAGTCTCTCTAGCATTACACAGTTCTGTAAAGTACTACACTCATACATATTCAGGCCAAATGAGCACAAAGTTGCAAACAAGTAAGCATAGTAGCAACGCCACTGAGCAGGCGAGCACCTGCAATCACAGAAACTATTTAAACGTTAATTTACCTGCAATGTAATCGAATTGGCAGCATTCTTGCTCTTCGGGAAAAACATATATTAGCAATATAACACAGAGCAGAAGAAAACAAAGTAGTTATTAAATAGCTACTCACCAAGGCCAGGGATCTCCACACCGAGCAGGTGGAGCAGGTCCTGCTCGTGGTCAAGGAGGTCCGACCACCGGTGCGTCGCTTGCTGGTAGGTGCGCTGGACCCCTGACTCCCTCCGCATGGCCCGACACACCTTTTCACACAGCTGGCGACGCTCCCGGAGGCCATACCCTGCCGCGATCTTGCCCCCTGCTGCCACGGTCTTGGGGAGGTGGCGCTGCACATAAAAGATCACTGCGGCCACCTCCACCGCGCTGAACGTCTCCCTGGCCATCACTTCCTCCCCTCGCAACCTCCCGCAAGGGAGCCGGGTACAGGGTGCGGGACCCTTCCCCTTCCCCTTCCCCTTCCCCTTCCCCTTCTCCTTCCCGGCTCCCTTTGCCATGGTCCTGTACAGCAGAAAGAAAAAAAAAGGAAGAATAGGGAAAAAGTAAAGAAAAAAAAGAGTTTAAAAAAGTATTTTTAAAAGTAACGAAAAGTTGAAAAAAACACAAAATATAGATCTAGAAAAAAAGAGGGATAGATATAGAGTAGAAAAGATAAAAAAAGTCCAAAGAAACAAAGGATTGCACAGATGAAAGGAGGATTAGAAAGCATGCACAGAACCATAGCAATGAATGAAAAACAAGATGGCCGCGCCAGTTCAGGACCGCGTGGGTAAGTTTGCGCAATTTTTCCCCCGCAAATACGCAGAAACACGTGCTAACTTGTAATGGCACGCCGCACACAACGCGACATTGCCAATAGCGCCCGGAAACGGAAATACGCAACGTGCACAAGATGGCCGCGTCCATGTACGACCGCATGGGCAACCTCGGGGTCGGTGCGCTGCAAGCGGCCCGCGAATAAGCAAAAAAAGCGCGAACATGCAAAAAAAAGACATTTGCAAATTCGCATGAATTCGCGAATACTGCGGATCGCAAATTCGCTTTTGCGCGATTTCGCGGACCGCGAATTCGCAAATTTCGCCCATACTTAGATAATACCTATGTGCAGCTAATGTTTACAGAGACACATAATTATCTTTTTTTGGGGGTGGCAAGCAACGCGGAGAAGGGGAACTGGAGACAGAGGGATGGGGAGAGAAAGAAGGAATTATCCCTGTTGCTCAAATGGGAATTCCCTAAAAAACAGAAGACAAGAGGCGTTTGTCTAAAGAGGAGCAGTTTGTTTAAATAAACAGTTTGGCTGGAAGAACAGTTACAGGTGCTAGGAGTGAGGACTGTCTCAATTTACATTTGGTTGGTGTTCTTCTATATACAAAATACAATAGGCAATAAACAGGTTTCATTCATTGCAACCCACCGGAGCGACAGCCCGGCGTTGAAGTAAACAAACCACATCGCCCAAAATAATTTTCAAAGTAGTGTCTCCAACCGCCAACTGAAACTACATCGCGCCGCTGACTCTCTATCGTACCCAGAGAGCTAAGCTAAAAATCCTCTTGATCCCCTCTCAGAAATAACAAGATTGGTTCTACTCAATTACCATAATAATCGGATGCTGAGTTTAACATAACAAGTGCAGCTGAGGGGTGCACTTCACTCATGAGAGACCCCTATCCCATCTTCAAAGTTTGATAAACGACTATCTACGAAGATACTAAGTGCTCACTCACCTTTCCTGATGATGATCTCGACTGAATGAGATCGAAACGCCATCAATGTACCTAACTCCTTATTTCATTATATAAAATTTACAAGAGGAGTTTAGTATTTTTTTTAAAGATGCATAATTTAATGTTTTTCAACCACTAGAGAACTTTTATATCACCTTTTTTGTAAGCACTGGATCATTATGACTTACCAAAAATTAAAAAACAAGTTGATATGTAGCAATGAATAAAACATTTGCTTCAAAATCATTGTATGTTGCCTGCGCCATACTTAACTAAATTATTTCATTTGGGTTCTAAATGTAATTCTACAAAATATAGAAATTCTAATAATGACTTATACAGGAGTCACTGTCTCCAGTGTACCATTGTTTCTCTAATAAGAAACTGGTTTCCGGTGTGCCATATATGATAAGGAATGTTGGTTGCTGCCTTTATATTCATTAATTGATGGTCAATGGCTACTACATGTAGGTCTCGACCTAGCGTGGACACAGTGTGACCAGTGGTAAAGGCATCCAGATGTCCGGCAGGGAGAGCACAAGATCATTATGTGTGCTAGGTTTTGATTGGCTATGTGTTCCTAATTCATCTGGCATGTGACTTTATGGTGTTTTTAGGAATGTGTGTACCCCCTCCAGCCTTGCATGCTTTATTGGGGCAACCTCCCTTGACCATTGTAATGTTGCTGCGCCTATCTGTGGGATTGATCAAGGGTTTCCTGCCTGAGTGTTTGCCTGCCAGCTATGCACCATCCCACCTGTGACCAATCAATTAGCAATTCCCGGGCCTAGGCCTTAGGGCCTGTCTAGCTACATATTTGCGAGTCGAGGTTGATTTAGAGTTCAGGCGAGTTTGTTAATAAAGATGATATTTCATTTTCATTTATGTTTGCATCAAACTCCATAATAACATTCCCCCTCTAGTGGATTTTTGAACTACACTACCTGACTCGTGCATTTCGGCAATTACTGTACTGTTTGTTCCTTAAGTTTGATATTGACAACCACTTCCTCCCTATTTACTTGCATTCTACCCAATTTGAGGACTGTGTTTATACAGCAGGTGATCCCCCATTGTATAACCCTGCATACCAATAGAAACACAATGATAACTGGCAACAAAATCAGATATCCATCGAGGGAGCCTAGAGAACTATTTAAAAAAACACTCCTGCTCAGGGGCACCTCCCTCTTCATGTATGCTTCTCCATAGATTATGCAGTACTTGGATGGCAAGTGTCAATGTTCCATTGTCCTTGTCATTCCCTGGGATGAATGTGGAGCAGGCAGCGCCATTCTGGGCAAAGACTCCTAACACCATTGTGGTCATTACGTCCAACACATAACAGTGCTTCATTACCATAAGGTGGATGGCTCGCATTTCTTCCTAGATCGAATTGAGACAGAGGTCAGTGCTGTTCATTATTTTGAGCAATTCCAACTGGTTGATCTGGAGCCAGAGGGCATTTGTTTTTGTCTGCAGGGTGATTAACTGCCCCTCGCTGTGCTTCTGTGAACATCCTAAATTCTCATGGAATGTCTATGAACTGAGCCTAGCCAAAATAGTCCGTACCTCTCTTTTTTTGGTGAGTTTGGTGCAGCAAGGTGGTGTTTTTCTTTCACGGGTGCTGGTACAAATCTGTTAGTTCTTCTCCAGGGATGACCAGGGTCGGGGTGTGCTCGGTTACTAGGGAAAATAAACCTCTCTATCCGGGAACCAGCTCATAATAGGTATGCTCGCCATACTGCCATTAAAAATCCATAAGCATGGAGGTACCACATTTAATACCTGGAATATATCAAATCACTTCGCAGTTAGCATTCGGAAGCCCATCGGACGCATTCCTTTTCCTCTGAAACATAAGGAATAGAGGGTAAGTTTCTATACAATCAGGAGTTGACCTTTTCCTTTTAGCCAAGTGTATCCACCCACTTCGGTGTTCCAGATTTCCTGACATGGATTAGCCATACTTTCATTAAACCCTCCTTATGCGACTCATTCCCCTTTTTATCCTCAAGCTACATGGCCCTACACAGGAAATCCAAGTCAGTCGACCATTTGTTGTTTAAGAAGACCGCCCAGACACACTAAGAGCTATTCTCGGTCCACAATGGGACGCTGGAGTAGATGTATTGGGCACTGAGTTGAGAGTTTGGCCACCTCTAAAAATCTCTTTTCTGGCAAATGTTGGGCCAAGGTGATCTGGATCCTCCCCTGTGGTACCCTTCCGATGCATCCCGTCCAGCTCAGTTTGGAAATCAGTGGGTGCAGTGAAGATGTATAGCGCTGTTGGCTTGGTTTCATATGGGTTAGGTTTACAACTACTCTGTGTGGTACTGCCTTGTTGGGTTGGATCTTGGACCTTATCCTACACAGGTAAAGGTAAATTAGGCATTTTGCTTTCTCAGGGGCTACCTCTGCACCTACCACGTGTGGGATCAATGGTCAGACAGAATATGACTTAGCTGATGTTTGGGAGCTGACTGTGGTCATGTGCTGATACCAGGTGTTATGTGAAAAGGTCATACAAATATTGACAGTGAAATCCTTCAACAGCTAGTACCTAACCTATGTGACAAAAGTTATGACTGTCGACAGAGCCGTGCAAATCACCATCACAAAGCAGGGAACAAGTTTACAGTGAAAACGTCTGAAACAAAAAAAAACCTGCTTGTTGAAGTAAAGCACGTAAAAATAGTAATTATGCCCCTGAAATGACGCAAAGCCCGAGTGCATTAATCATTAAAGGGAAGGGGCCGTATTGACAGAACTCATTGTCTGCCCAGCAGGCGCGCAACACCCATTGAACTCACTGGGCTTCAGCCCCCCCCGTCGTGTGTGGCAGCCCGGGATGAGACAGATCCCGGGCACACACACAGCCGCACCCGAACGTTTCACAGGTCGTTTAAAGACCATTTGAATGTTAATTAGGCATTGTTATTGTTTCAGCCCTTGTAAGAGCCCCTGCAGCTCGACTCTGCGCTCCACTCTGCCTACTGATTAAAGTTCAGCCCCCCCCCCGAAATTTTTTCTTAGCCCCCCCCGAAATGTGGCTCTAGTTGCGCCTCTGCTGCCCAGTGAACACTCGTCTTGTGCACAGCAGCTGCCGGGTCCTATTAGCTGGGTAAAAAGGGGACACTTTTGAGCGCGAGGGGGCGGGCGCAGGCCAACGTAAAGGGCAGACAATGGGACACATTTTGCAGACTACCGAGGCTCTATAGAACATCTGCCCGGCTCATTTTTTGGACCCCTTTTCATCTTCTTTCAGGAGACTGTCTGGAGAGCAAGTGCCAAGTGAAACAAGCACTGGCGTTGCCAATAAGTTTCGCATTTGGAAAGTTGGTGCTAATGGTTTTGTAAATGACATTTTATATTTATATATTGTTATTGACAATGCCAATAACGATATATAAATATAAAATGTCATTTACAAAACCAATAGCTCCAACTTTCCAAATGCGAAACCTATTGGCAACGCCAGTGCTTGTTTATATTATCCTCAGTTGTGCTATGCGTTGTGCAGTTTAGTATCACTATTGTGTGTGAAAATGTGGAAAGAGGATGTATATTGCCTTTTGTTGTTGCTGGTGTCTGCCACGTGTTCTATGAGCATGCTTTGGTGCATGTGCATGTCCCTGTTACCGGCAGGTGGTATGTAACGTGGCCCTCAGATACCTAATTTTGCTGATCTTGAACCTGGTTTTAATCTGGAATCTTCCTTTTGGGCTGATATTTGGTGGTTTTACTTTTAATTTTGGGAGTTTTCCCTGAGTAGCACCATTCATTGTTTCTCTTGCCCTGCGGGGAGAGGGTCCGAGGCTGCTCTGTGGTTCTGCCCCCCTCCCATATACTGCCCCGCATGGGTCTGCAGTTAGGACCAACTATTTCCTGGATGGTGCCTGCAAGGTTGTCGCAACATGTGCAGACTATGCTTGGAATGGGGTTGAACCTAGAAGAGGGTGAACCAGTGCCCTGTGATCCATCTGGAGCAGAGGTAGAGACTTGGAGGCCTAGGTCCCTAGCACCCCCTCACCCTAAGGCCACACCCTTGCTTGAAAAAATCAATGAACCCCCAACTGGAATCTTGGGCTTTTCCCTACGCTGAGGTAGGGAGACCAAAACTTCACAAAACCCAAAAAATCGAGATATTTCCCAAAAATGGAAGTGGGGCTACCATTTCACATCACAGAGGGGCAAAGAATGCCTGGAAAAAGGCGCTCACCAATGGAGCTAGCACACAACCCTAGGTGCTACAGGACATAGACTACCTAATGTTTATAATGGCTAGTACAGTGGGGTCTCCTCCAAAAAACCTGGATAATCTGCTTTTTACAGCTGAAAAAAAGAGAAAACAGGACTGTCTAGGCAAATCTGAGACATCTGGTCATCCTACACTGGGCCTCTAGGCTTATTGACTCCTACTTGTGGGGGCTGTGACACTTAAGGATCTTATCATTCTAGGTGCGAGAAGAGCATTGGTTCCTGTCACTGAAAATGACATCTTTCATAACTGAAAGAGAGACATCCATTGCATTGGAAGCATTTGGAGCATTTTGGGTCGCCACCCTGTTGGGACTGCAAACCACAAAGGAATCTTTTGACTAGGCAATCGGAGTGCGTCCCATTAGATTTTGGCTACGGGACCTGGATGTCGGCTTTTCAAACAGTCTTTTTTCCCACCCCCTCATCAGACTGCCCTGCCCCTCGGGTGTGGCCAGTGAACCCCAGGAACAGCAGCAGATTGGGGCCCAATTCCTGTAGGTGCTTTAGGCAATCTGAATATTCTGTGCTCCCATGAACTCATCATCAATGCCGGACCTAATATGGACGCCGGATGACACAGCCCACAGCATCTCAGAATTCCTGGAAGCGAGTAAAAACATGTGAGCCTCCAATTCTGTTTGTGGTCCTTTCTATTCTGAAAAAGGAGAAAGGGGGATACTGTTTGTCTTTTACTATCAGAGGTAAACTACTCAGGCTGTATTTATTTGCTTTGGGGGCCTATTTTACTATGTATTTTGACTTGTGAAGGCACTACCTCCCCACACTGTCACCCCTCCCTGCGGCGGTTGTGGCCCTGGTCCCTGTTGCACTGGGTTCCCTGTCTGTGGGTGCTGCTGGCACGTGCTCGCCCAATTGCTGATCCCTGCTGTGGTTGTGTGGTAACCGGCGGACCTCCCTGCAACTGAGCGTATGGTACGTTCTGATTACCTGTGCTTGTTACTGAGGAGGAATGTTCGTGGGGGGTTGTGGTGGCTGGCCCTGGTTCACTAACCCCTGCCTCTTTTGCTGCTCATGGTATGCCTTTATCTGGCATCTCTGCACCAGGTTACCCTGCCTATTGCAATAGTAGCACTCTTTAGGTTGTGGTTGCGACCAGCCTTCCTGACTTCTACTGGCATAACCTGTTTGTGCCCCTGCACTGCCTGTTTGGAACCTTCTAAAGTTTTACAATTGAGCCCCCACATTGTGACTGGTGCCATCTGCACAGTTACACAGTTGCGGCCATTGCTGTCCCCTCGAGGGCAGTCTTTTTTAATTTGCATTGAACTAGTTTTGCTGTGTCTCTTGAGGCCTGCTTCTGCTTCTCTATAAACCTTCTCTTGTTTTTCCTTATGGTAGCGAAGTATATGAGCTTGTATCTCGCACCAGTGTTTGGTATCCAAACCAACTATGGTTGCTATCCAGCCTGCTCTGTATCTCAGTGGATAACCCTTTCTTAAGAATATGTGACTTGTGACTTGTGGGCTGTATCTGTACATGGTTGTTCGGTTTCTTGACCCCATCTTTCCTTTGTCCTATTCAGCAAAACGTTTATGCTTTCTTCTCGCTTCATTGCCTCTGCCATTAGCCTGCCTAAATCTTGGCAGTCAGAGAATGTTTCTCTCAGGCTGGTCCGGTGTCTGTGCATTTTAAATGTGGCCCAGTCATGCTGCGTATCTGTTAGCGTGATTGCTGGAATACGGGCTAAGGCAAACACTGTGTTAGTCTGCTCCCTAATTAGAATGCTTAGCAGACTCTTAATGTATTTTATCACTAGATTTATACCTGCTGTGTTTTTCTCGAAGCATGTATTCCACTTCCCTGCCCCATCGAGCAATTGCAGTAATTTTCTTCTTAACCCCTGTTTATCTTTCTGGGCCAACAAGACCAAATACTACAAAGATCCACAATACAATACTGTAAAAATAGTTACTTTGCAAGATAACCTTTAAAATGCAAAAATAGCTGGTAAACACAGTTCTTCTGAGTCCGAAGCTCCGTCTGGGGCTACTGTGATGCTGAAAACGACAGTCTCTAACAATTCCAGCCAACCACGCCGGTGCGGGTCAGCTAAAGCAAAGACATACTCGAAAATAGTACCTTTCTTGTTCCTGCCATCACGATGGTACGAACTGGTCAGGGCAACCATTGAAGTCACATTGCAAAAGTGAACGCAGTGCAGGGTGCAGTGCCCTTACAAGGTGGTGCAGGCGGCAGCTCGGTGATGGTCGTCCAGAGGGCGTTGGTGAGAACAAGGCTTGTGGTGCAGGGTGAGGCAGACACCGGTGCCGGTCGATGTTCCAGTAGGGCAGCAACGGTGTCGGTGATGTCCAGGCATGATAAAGCGAGGGGGTGCGAATGCGGTACCTATAGGATGTGGTACGAGCAACGCCTCGGTTACGATCGTAAAGACGGCATCGGTGAGGCCAAGGTTGTGGTGCGAAGTGCGGTGATGCGTTCTGCGTGGCCTTCATGACACGGATTCCTGCAACGGACTCGGTGAAAGAGTCAGTTACCCTTTTCTTCTATGATGGCTGAAACCAGCGGTTCCAGAAACGGTTCCCAGAATGATGGTGAGGTCTTTGCTGTTCCCGAGACCTCTTGAACAGGGGGCAAGCTCCACCTCCAAGCCCTTGAAGATACTTTCTCAAGCAGGACACACACACAAAGTTCCTCTCCTTGGAAGAACCAGCCACTGCAGACCAACCCCAGACAGCATACAGCAAAGGGGCAGTACTCCTCCTACAGTGTTTCCAGCTCTTCTTCTTGGCAGTGGTTCCTCTTGAAGTCCAAAAGTAATCTAAAAGTCTGAGGTCTAAGTCCCTCTTTTTAAAATACAAAATCCTTTGTTCTCTGGAGGCAGAGAGTGTCTTTGCCCAGCCAAAACCAGTTCTGTCTTCACTGGTGCAGCATACTGGCAGGAGGTGGAGACAGCCTTGTCCTAGGCCGCCCAGGCCCTTTCTGGTGTGAAATAAATCTCCTCCCCTACTCTGAATGCAGCCCAGGTCTATTTTAGCCCAGCTCTGACTCACCCTGGAAAGGCAGGACACACCTAACCCCCCCATGTGGCTGTCTGAACAGAATGCACATCTCCTGCCCCTGCTCCTCCAAAGCCAGACAGTCAATACACAACCTAGCAGAGGCACACTGGATGGTTAGGCAAGAAAATACCTACTTTCTAAAAGTGTTTTTTTCAAACCCAGAATGTAAAAATCACCCTCACTAAAAGATGCATCTTGACATTCTGAGTTCAGGTATATCAAACTTTATTTTCCTATCTTGTTCCCATGGGCAGTAATGCTCATAATAGGTTATGAGCAAACTCCCCATTCTATCCTAAGAGGACAGATAGTCTTACCATAGTGAAATAAAATTGGAAGTATTTCACTATCAGGACATGCCACAAACATCAGGGCATGTCCTACCATTCACATACACTGCACCCTGTCCACAGCGGTACCTTGGACCTACCTTAGGGGTGACTCACAATTTAAGAAGAGGGAAGGTTAGGGCATGGAAAGTGGGTGCACTTGGCAGGTCGACATGACAGTACTAAGCTACACACAGGCACTGCAATGGCAGGCCTGAAACTTTGTTGCAAAGCTGCTTGTGTGGGTGTCACAATGTGTGCTGCAAGCCCACTAGCAGGATTTGGTTTACAGGCCAAGGGCACACATGGTGCACTGTACTAGGGACTTAGTAGTAAACTAGATAACCCAATCATGGAACCACCAATCCAACACAACAATTTACTACGGGAGCACTTGCACTTTGGCACTGAACAGCAGTGGCAAAGTGCCCAAAGCATCTAGACCAGCAACATTAAATCCATCACACAGTAAAAATAGAGGAGGCAAAGGCATAAATGCAGGAGAAACCCAGGCCAAGGCTGCCAGGTCTAACAGTGCCCTTCTGCATTCTGTTGTAATGGGCACACTCTCACGCCAGGTGACTCGACAGGTTTTCCCCCAACATAGCGTCCCCATCTTGCAAGGCATTGGTGCATGTTCGAGGAAGTCCCACTTAGGGTTTCCTCCTTCATGCCTGCTGCAGTCTGCCGCTACTGCCATGTCCTCTGGCTTAAACAATCCTTCCCTTGGCCAAGACCTGTTATATTGGTCCCTCTACTCAGTCCAATCTGTGAATAGTTCGCAAAATGGGTTTACAAAGGCCTTGCATTCCCTTTTAGCTATTATCTCCCTGGGGGTTTGTCTATCTTTGTCGTGGCACCTGTTAGGAGCAATGCGTATACTCGTTGCTGCTTCCCTCTTGTGCACGCACTGGTGCCATTTTGTTTCCCCTGTATCGGGGGTGGGTAAGTACTAGGCTATGTCGACTGAACAATGTGGCCCTGAGCTCTGCTAGTAGCCTTTCAACGACCTCCAACTCTTCCCAGCTGAGCACCCTGTACCTGTCTTTGCTTTCCTCATTAGGAGAGTGCGTTGTCCTATATTCTCATTCGAACTCCCGTTGGTACGACCTCTCTTTCTCGAGTCTCCCTTCATGCCTCTCTTCCCCATGCCATCTGACCTGGCCCTTCTGCTCAGAGCTACACGCTCTTTTAATTAGCCTGTCTTCTCCCTCAAATTCGGTCTCTTCTTCGGCTACCTGGGAAAACACCCAAGCCCCACCCTTGTCATCCGTTCCTGGGGGACTGGAGCTATCACCATCTCCCAAGCACGCTGAGTCGCTATAAAGAACTGCCACAAACTTCCCTGACACACATTTACGCTCGCCTAACCCAGTGGGAATATGTATTTTACCCCCTTTAAAGTGTCACATGTTGAGCATGGTGGACTGGTAGTTGAGCTGTTGGGGACCTTCCCTAGGAATTTAGAATGTGCTGGTGGTGTCTGGGCTCCCTTGCTTTTAGATTTCTCAGGCTTGGATCTGACTAACTTTTCAGGAGGGGGGTTTGTGGGCTTCTACTTTTATTGGGTTTGAATATCCTAATGTGGGGGTAGCTGGTGTGAGTACCTCCACCACTGCATAAGGTGGGGGAGGTGCGGCTGCCTTGCTTGCTATCTGCATTGTGGGGTTATCTGATTGAACCTCTTCAAAGATATCCCACAATTCTAAAACTGACTCCTTTTTGTCTCTCTTGTGTCCTGCATGTTTGTATTTTATTCATGTTTTAGTGTGTTCAATTATATTTGTGTCAAATGTTCCCTCCTTAGACCAGGGAAATGTGTATGTAAATACCACTCTTAGCAAAACGTCTTAATGCTTTTTATCTGTTTGGGGAACCTAGTCTCCATGGGCCACATGCATCATTGTTGGTATTTGCGATTCCTAAATTGCGAAAATTAAGGAATCACAATTTAGAATCGCAAATAAGGAATCCCTTTACATTGATTCCTATGGGCCTACAGGCCCATAGGAATCAATGGGAAGGCATTCTCATTTTGCGATTCGCAATTAAGGAATCGCAAAATGAGAATGCAATTTCTAGGTGCAGGGGGGGTCCAAAGGACCTCCCCCTGCACCCCAGAAATGTATCTTACAGTCCATTTTTCACACATACATGCCCAAGGGCATGTGTGAGTGTAAAATGAAAGTGTCAAAAATGCACAAAAGTGCTTTTTTGAAACTTTTCTTAAATTACCATGAAGGTTGACTTCATGCTAATTTAACATTTCTAATTTGCGAATTCGCAAACTTTTTCAGATGATGCATTGCATTTAAGAAATGGCAAAATTGCGATTTCTTAAATGCAATCGCAATTTAAGAAATCGCAAATAATTTGCGATTTCTTAAATTGCGAAAAAACAAAAAAGGTTAATGCATCCCAAAACAAAGAATTGCATTCGCAAACGGCCGAATTTTGCGATTCGCACCGTTTGCGAATGCAATTCTGTTTGATGCATGTGGGCCCATATGTTTTAGTGGGGAACCCATGGCTATTTTAGTAATTAGGATAATATAATTCAAAATATTACACAATACAGTTTTCAAAGACAATAAATGCAACACCATCACATACAATAATACATTTCAATAATGGTTGACAGAAAAAATTACTTTGACAAAAAATTAGTACGTTCATCACATATTATCTTTTAGCAAGAGAAGACTAGAGTGGAATATGCTCATACGTGAACTGGATAGTCTGCCACTATCTGCTCCTTGACAAAGGTGGTAACATAGAAACCATTTAGTAAAAACTCTGGAATCACCATCCCTCTTGGCTTCACATGAGTTACGCCCAGTTTCCTGGTTCCAAGTTTTCCCTATATGAATTCTGCTTGGTAACACTTCCTTTTTGAGAACAAGAAATGGGGAAAGGGGTTATACACACGATTGCACCTATCTTATGTATCGCCTTAGTTATTCTTTATGGTGACACGGATCTGAGATTCTTTACCCCTAAATCTCCTAGAACAAAAACATTTTTTTTGTTCTAACCTGCAATTTTTTTAGCAATACTGATCCAGCACACAAAACTATTGTTTTAGGAATCTATACAATAGTATACACATTTCATGAATTACAATGTAAAACCATTCAGTAGCAGAATCTTTGGATGTTTTTTTGGACGTTCAATCTTTATTTAGTTCTTCACAAATGTAGCCAACGCGTTTCGTCCTCCACGGACTTCTTCAGGGCTACAAACAATATACATACATACACAAAATTAATATATGTACAATATATACACTATATTACAATTTAAAATACATTTTATTACATTTTAACATATTAAGAAAGGCGTGGAAAAAGGTCCTAGTAAAGGTCTCTAAAAAAGAGTGCACATCTATTTGTAGACTATTTCCACATTTATATTTCATACAGATATTACATATTTTACAAAAAACAACACTTCTATGTCAGAGGGAATCCTATATAGACTTTCTGAACCAAACTCTGCTACTTTCTTCTCTTTTTTGTATCTTTATTCAGAGGAATCTTAATTTAGCATGACAAAATTATATGTAAATTTGGGCCTAACAACTTTGTTATCTAAACTTATTCTTAGTGGGTATAAAGCATTATATCAATATCAATTAGTTAAAATATACCTATGGTATTGGCTCTCAGTTAATGGATAGCTCCTGAGAGTGTGCTTACCAATTAGAATGAACTTTTCGTCAGTATGCAGGGATTCTTCCTTTCAATTAAGTGGTGATTTTTTAAGTATAGTAATTCTAAAAATTGGAAAATAAGCCCTTATTTAGTTTTAGGCATATTTATATAAGTAATAGTTTTTTTTCGTGGTCACATGCAAGTTACAAGTTACAAACATACCTTTTCTTGGTAAGTTTCAAACACATTAGTTTCACGAATTCGAATCTCTCGAGTTAGATTTGCCCAACATAACAGTAGTCTGGATAAAAAGAGTACAAGAAAAACTATCACCATGGGCAGGTCGATTTTAGTGATGTTTTTATATTTAAGATGCAATTAGTGACTACCCAAGATGTTAATAACTGCATATCATTCAGATTTGAAAAACAGGATTTATGATGTTTTGGGGTTATTAATCCATTTGTAACTGGCCGGGTAGAGCTTGGAGAAATCTCAAGCACATCATGATTTTAGACTCTATATTGTTAATAATTAGTTATTATACAACAAGTGATCTAAAAAGCGTTATAACAATGACATTCAATAAAGGGGACGGACATCTTGTAAAATCAAAAGTCCCATATTATCTACCTCAAGGATAATCGACAATCATTTTCCAAGACTGACAGGCTAAATATATGTTAGATTATCTGTACCCGGGTCACAATCAAAATCCCAGAGAAGAAGTAATTTTAAATTGGATTGGTATCTATCCCAATAGCAAATTATCATTATTTGGGCAGCGTTTCACTTACTGAGAGAAAAGTTCAAGCCGGCTCCATCGCGTGGCGTCCTTTGTTGAGGCGTGTAATTCCCGGTGAAAACATGCCGCTTTTATATGTTTGCTAATTATTAGATTGGAAGCACCTGAAAGTGGGTTTCTGCCTTTGCTCTGCACTGTACAACTCCTGTGTACAGCCGGCGCCATCTTAACCGTCCCGAGAGCACAGGTCATAAAAGTCCCGATGTGCGCCAACCTCGTATGTTAAGTGGGGAAACCTCTTTAGTACTCATTATTTCTTTTTTATTTATCAAAATTATAGTAAGAAAAAGGCGTTAAGGTAGTCCTTAGAGTTTCAAATGTTACGTTATTTTTATTAAATGGGGCAAAATATTATGCCTCTTATTTTTTGTATAATGTGATATTTATCCAACTATACAAAAAATCTTTTGCAAGCCTTGTATATTAGCATCTCAATTTCCTATCGTTATGTCCGTATCTAGGAGATCGACCCGCCATTTTTGGTAGGGTTCAGTAGTTCGATTTCTGATATGGTTTCAGGCGCCATCTTGAAGTGTCTACGAGCACCTAGACAGACTATTCCGACTGCCAAACCATATTTATATCGCTTCTGAGGATTAATATACTCAATGGTTTGTTTATTCGAGATACAGTTCTCTATATTACGATATGGGGAGACGAAATTTATGTTGCCAATGGTAAAAACAGGATGATGAATTTAACGTTTCATATTAACTGTTTTGAGAATCGACCCGCCATTTTGGATTGGGTTCAATGCTTCAATTTTTATTATGATTTCTGACGTCATCTTAGAGTGTACGAAAAGCCACTTTGCCTAATTATACAGAAGGACGAGCCCAATTTGTGTCACTATTAGGGAATAATATTCCCAATAGTTTAGTTGTATTTGATTCACTGTTAAGAAATAATATTCTCAACAACTTAGTTATTAGTAATACAGCTGTCTTTGCATCACTATGGTGAAACGCTGTTACTATTACAAATAGTATGAAGAAATATTTTTTATTTTCAAAGTGTCCTATTGTTTCCAATATTACAATTGCATAGTACTTTGCAATCTTTCAACATTTCGAAAAAAAGGACTCATTAAGGAAATGATAAAAAACCACTTGGAGATGGAAACCCTTGTAGTTAATTTTAAGATATCATGGATTATAAAGAGAGTGATGGCATGGCTGGTTCTCTATTTGAATGTTTTCTATTACTGAGTCAAAATAGAGAGTTACCTTAGATTATAAGAAATGATGTAATTCTGTATTGGTATTAATTCCCAATATAGTAGTCCTCAATTTACAAATCCAGCCTGCCTCAGCTTTTCTTAAACAGGATTCTCTATTTCCACCTCTCATTGGGGTCTGCACTTGTTCCAAAGCATGGAACCAGACATTCCTGTCTGTGGGGTGGTTCTCTTGTATGTGTATAGCCATGGGGTATCTTACATCATTGCTCCTTATTGCTCTGATGTGTTCCTGGATTCTTATTCACAGGCTTCTGATGCTGCTACCTATGTATACTTTATTGCATGCGCAACCCAAAGCATATACAGTATGCGTCGTGTTGCAGTTGA
The DNA here is from genome assembly GCF_964261635.1 of Lissotriton helveticus. Lineage (NCBI taxonomy): Eukaryota > Metazoa > Chordata > Amphibia > Caudata > Salamandridae > Lissotriton > Lissotriton helveticus. The sequence goes on from NC_136059.1 coordinate 769,776,851, forward strand.
TGAAGGATCTAATTTCATATTCTTTTTTGGTATTATACTGAAATTTCAACTTTTTGTTAAGGCCATATTGACAGATGATACAGTCGCCGCAGATATAAAAACCAACCGGTTTGGTGGTTAGCCATGCGGATTTGTTTTCAGCCTTTTCCCCTTTGACATAGCTAGGGCATAGCATCTTTTTTAGTTTCTGTCCCCTTTTGTATACCACCTCGGGTTTTGTTGGTACTGTCCCTGGTGGCATGTTGCCAGAAGCAATTAGATGCCAATTTTTGCGAAGAATGTTATACACATGATTACTGTACAGATCAAATTTTGTGATAAACATTATTTCATCTTTCTTTTTCTTGTTTTTGTTGGTACTACCCTGTAGTATAGTACTACGGGTTACAGTTTTTATCCTTGACTATGCTTTGTCCAGACATTTCTCTGTGTATCCTCTGTCTTTAAAAGCAGCTCTCATAGATTTAAACATTTTTTGGAAATTCTTCTCCTGACTACAATTTCGCCGTGCTCTTGTCATCTCCCCAAATGGTATAGCATTTATTGTTCCCCTTGGGTGTGCGCTGTCCGCATGTAAGATGCTATTACACGCCGTCGGTTTCTTGAAAATGTCACTAGCGATTTTTTGGCCATCGACATATAGTCTCAAATCCAAAAAGTCAATAGACTTTCTGGAATAGTTCATGGTCAATTTTACGTTGAACCGATTATTATTTAGGTAACTGAAATAGGCCATTAACTCAGTTAAATCTCCATTCCACAACATCAGAACATCATCGATGTATCTACCATAGAAGATGATATTGTCTGTCCATGGTTTTGACCCGATGCCCCAGGCATGCTCCGCCTCATACAGGCCCATAAAAAGGCCTGCATAGGACGGAGCAAACCTGGATCCCATCGCCGTGCCCTGTTTCTGTAGAAACCAGTCTTCATTATGGAGAAATGCATTCATGTCAAGGATCATGCGTGTCATCTCTATCACCATAAGAGAATGTTCCAAATTTGTGGCATTACGTTTATACAAGAAATGTTTCACAGCTTCTATACCGCAATCACTTTTTATGCATGTATATAAACTCTCTACGTCTAGAGTGACGAAAAGTAGATCAGGGCTGTCCCAAGTAAAATCCTCCAACTTGCACAATACATCTCCACTATCCCTAAGGTAGGAGGGCAAATTTTTTACAAAGGGCTGGAGATATTCATCCACAAATTTTGAAAGTCGTTCTGTCGGTCCGCCATTCCCAGATTTATTGGGTCTTCCGGGTGGAAACCCCCCCCCCCTTGTGTATCTTTGGGAGGATGTATATACATGGATTACGAGAGTCATGAGCTTGTAGATATTTGTATTCATTGTCTGACAAGAGGCAAGACTCATGCCAATCTCTTAAGGCGGCATTGATATTCTGCTCAATTTTCTTGGTGGGATTATCTCTTAATTTGATGTAGCAGTCTTTTTGTCCAAGCTGTCTATCTATTTCATTTAGATAATCAATTCTGTTCATCACTACAATATTTCCTCCTTTGTCCGCCTCTCGAATGACTATCTTTGGGTCATCTCGAAGTTTGTTTAGCATGTCCCTCTCTTTTTTTGTTACATTGTTCTCATGTTTACAGTGTGAATGGAACATGTGTTTGTCTTCAAGCTGATGAATTTCCTGAGTTACCTTAGTATAAAATTCATCCATAAAGGTGTCTTGGGGTCTTACTGGTAAAAACCTAGACTGTACCTTTAAGCCACTATCAAGAGAGACATCCTCAACTATTTCCAAAAATCTAGCAGTTTCAGTGATGTCTACATTCTCATCTTCCTCATTTAAGGTTGCAATCAAATGGGTTACATTCAAATCAGCAATTGACATTTCTGTCGCACATGGATTAATAGATGGAACATTCTGCACACTTTTATGATGTTCAAAGTATTTTTTTAATCTCAGTTTTCGTACAAACTTAAATAGGTCAACATGTAGGTCAACAAAATTGCAAGTGTTTGTTACACAGAAATTTAGTCCTTTTGACAACAAATTTTGTTCATTTTCAGTCAAGATTCTATCCGATAAATTGACAATACTTAATGCATTATGAATCACATTTGACTGGGAATGAGAGGTGGAAATAGAGAATCCCGTTTAAGAAAAGCTGAGGCAGGCTGGATTTGTAAATTAAGGACTACTATATTGGGACTTAATACCAATACAGAATTACATCATTTCTTATAATCTAAGGTAACTCTCTATTTTGACTCAGTAATAGAAAACATTCAAATAGAGAACCAGCCATGCCATCACTCTCTTTATAATCCATTATATCTTAAAATTAACTACAAGGGTTTCCATCTCCAAGTGGTTTTTTATCATTTCCTTAATGAGTCCTTTTTTTCGAAATGTTGAAAGATTGCAAAGTACTATGCAATTGTAATATTGGAAACAATAGGACACTTTGAAAATAAAAAATATTTCTTCATACTATTTGTAATAGGAACAGCGTTTCACCATAGTGATGCAAAGACAGCTGTATTACTAATAACTAAGTTGTTGAGAATATTATTTCTTAACAGTGAATCAAATACAACTAAATTATTGGGAATATTATTCCCTAATAGTGACATAAATTGGGCTCGTCCTTCTGTATAATTAGGCAAAGTGGCTTTTCGTACACTCTAAGATGGCGTCAGAAATCATAATAAAAATTGAAGCATTGAACCCAATCCAAAATGGCGGGTCGATTCTCAAAACAGTTAATATGAAACGTTAAATTCATCATCCTGTTTTTACCATTGGCAACATAAATTTCGTCTCCCCATATCGTAATAGAGAGAACTGTATCTCGAATAAACAAACCATTGAGTTTATTAATCCTCAGAAGCGATATAAATATGGTTTGGCAGTCGGAATAGTCTGTCTAGGTGCTCGTAGACACTTCAAGATGGCGCCTGAAACCATATCAGAAATCGAACTACTGAACCCTACCAAAAATGGCGGGTCGATCTCTTAGATACGGACATAACGATAGGAAATTGAGATGTTAATATACAAGGCTTGCAAAAGATTTTTTGTATAGTTGGATAAATATCACATTATACAAAAAATAAGAGGCATAATATTTTGCCCCATTTAATAAAAATAACGTAACATTTGAAACTCTAAGGACTACCTTACCGCCTTTTTCTTACTATAATTTTGATAAATAAAAAAGAAATAATGAGTACTAAAGAGGTTTCCCCACTTAACATACGAGGTTGGCGCACATCGGGACTTTTATGACCTGTGCTCTCGGGACGGTTAAGATGGCGCCGGCTGTACACAGGAGTTGTACAGTGCAGAGCAAAGGCAGAAACCCACTTTCAGGTGCTTCCAATCTAATAATTAGCAAACATATAAAAGCGGCATGTTTTCACCAGGAATTACACGCCTCAACAAAGGACGCCACGCGATGGAGCCGGCTTGAACTTTTCTCTCAGTAAGTGAAACGCTGCCCAAATAATGATAATTTGCTATTGGGATAGATACCAATCCAATTTAAAATTACTTCTTCTCTGGGATTTTGATTGTGACCCGGGTACAGATAATCTAACATATATTTAGCCTGTCAGTCTTGGAAAATGATTGTCGATTATCCTTGAGGTAGATAATATGGGACTTTTGATTTTACAAGATGTCCGTCCCCTTTTTTGAATGTCATTGTTATAACGCTTTTTAGATCACTTGTTGTATAATAACTAATTATTAACAATATAGAGTCTAAAATCATGATGTGCTGGAGATTTCTCCATGCTCTACCCGGCCAGTTACAAATGGATTAATAACCCCAAAACATCATAAATCCTGTTTTTCAAATCTGAACGATATGCAGTTATTAACATCTTGGGTAGTCACTAATTGCATCTTAAATATAAAAACATCACTAAAATCGACCTGCCCATGGTGATAGTTTTTCTTGTACTCTTTTTATCCAGACTACTGTTATGTTGGGCAAATCTAACTCGAGAGATTCAAATTCGTGAAACTAATGTGTTTGAAACTTACCAAGAAAAGGTATGTTTGTAACTTGTAACTTGCATGAGACCACGAAAAAAAACTATTACTTATATAAATATGCCTAAAACTAAATAAGGGCTTATTTTCCAATTTTTAGAATTACTATACTTAAAAAATCACCACTTAACTGAAAGGAAGAATCCCTGCATACTGACGAAAAGTTCATTCTAATTGGTAAGCAAACTCTCAGGAGCTATCCATTAACTGAGAGCCAATAACATAGGTATATTTTAACTAATTGATATTGATATAATGCTTTATACCCACTAAGAATAAGTTTAGATAACAAAGTTGTTAGGCCCAAATTTACATATAATTTTGTCATGCTAAATTAAGATTCCTCTGAATAAAGATACAAAAAAAGAGAAGAAAGTAGCAGAGTTCGGTTCAGAAAGTCTATATAGGATTCCCTCTGACATAGAAGTGTTGTTTTTTGTAAAATATGTAATATCTGTATGAAATATAAATGTGGAAATAGTCTACAAATAGATGTGCACTCTTTTTTAGAGACCTTTACTAGGACCTTTTTCCACGCCTTTCTTAATATGTTAAAAGGTAATAAAATGTATTTTAAATTGTAATATAGTGTATATATTGTACATATATTAATTTTGTGTATGTATGTATATTGTTTGTAGCCCTGAAGAAGTCCGTGGAGGACGAAACGCGTTGGCTACATTTGTGAAGAACTAAATAAAGATTGAACGTCCCAAAAAAATCCAAAGATTCTGCTATGAATGATTTTACATTGTAATTCATGAAATGTGTATACTATTGTATAGATTCCTAAAACAATAGTTTTGTGTGCTGGATCAGTATTGCTAAAAAAATTGCAGGTTAGAACAAACATTTTTTTTTGTTCTAAGAGATTTAGGGGTAAAGAATCTCAGATCCGTGTCACCATAAAGAATAACTAAGGCGATACATAAGATAGGTGCAATCGTGTGTATAACCCCTTTCCCCATTTCTTGTTCTCAAATATTTTTTAAAATTGGGTTTGATTGGCACTATCGGCCTTATACCTTAATCACTGGATAAAAATGGATTTTGATGACAAAAGAGAGGAAATGTTGGGAGATCTATTTAAATCTAAAGAACCCAACACCAATGTCACCAAAAAGGTGACTAAGAAATGAGGGCCTAAAAGAAAAATTTTATAGATTGGAAAAACTAAAGAAGCAGGAACTCGCCAAATGGTGGGATGGGGCGACCCTGCGAAAATATATTGAAAACAAAAAAGTACCCCGTGGTTTACGCATACTAATTTTTCCCAACTACGAGGATCTAGAACAGGATCTGTTAGATGATTGGGAGGAGGGACTTTATGATGCCTCATACCGCATGATGAGGATACTCATTGTTAACTCTGAAAGAAAGGTCAGCAAAATAAAAGAGGAAATTGTAAAATTAGAAAAAGAAATTGCTGAAATGAATTTAAAGGATGCCACTACCAAAAATTATGAAATCTTGAAAACTGAATTAGCTGCCTATCAGATATATCTGAAAGAAAAGAAAATGAAAAAGATACAGAGGGATGAAATGGACTATGCCAATGGCAGAATTTTCACTTTCTCAAAAAAGTATGATGACATAACCCCCAAAGTATCATCAAATGGGAATTCTCATGCAAAACCCATAAGTGTCTCCTCAAGTAGCACATCTCTCTCCTCAGTAGATAGTGATCCTGGCGAGGGCACTAGTAAACAAGATGTACAGACACCCTCTGCCTCTTCTCATTTTTTAAGGGAAGTTCAAAGGTACAGGTTGGGAAACAAAAAGAAAAGCCAAAATTCAGAATCAGAAGGGGAGGGAAGAAACATAACACAAGGTGTACAAACCAGGCAGCAGAGCAAGACAAATATGAAGAAATAAATGATGCTGTAGAGTCAAATGTGATTCATAATGCATTAAGTATTGTCAATTTATCGGATAGAATCTTGACTGAAAATGAACAAAATTTGTTGTCAAAAGGACTAAATTTCTGTGTAACAAACACTTGCAATTTTGTTGACCTACATGTTGACCTATTTAAGTTTGTACGAAAACTGAGATTAAAAAAATACTTTGAACATCATAAAAGTGTGCAGAATGTTCCATCTATTAATCCATGTGCGACAGAAATGTCAATTGCTGATTTGAATGTAACCCATTTGATTGCAACCTTAAATGAGGAAGATGAGAATGTAGACATCACTGAAACTGCTAGATTTTTGGAAATAGTTGAGGATGTCTCTCTTGATAGTGGCTTAAAGGTACAGTCTACGTTTTTACCAGTAAGACCCCAAGACACCTTTATCGATGAATTTTATACTAAGGTAACTCAGGAAATTCATCAGCTTGAAGACAAACACATGTTCCATTCACACTGTAAACATGAGAACAATGTAACAAAAAAAGAGAGGGACATGCTAAACAAACTTCGAGATGACCCAAAGATAATCATTCGAGAGGCTGACAAAGGAGGAAATATTGTAGTGATGAACAGAGTTGATTATCTAAATGAAATAGATGTACAGCTTGGACAAAAAGACTGCTACATCAAATTAAGAGATAATCCCACCAAGAAAATTGAGCAGAATATCAATGCCGCCTTAAGAGATTGGCATGAGTCTTGCCTCTTGTCAGACAATGAATACAAATATCTACAAGCTCATGACTCTCGTTATCCATGTATATACATCCTCCCAAAGATACACAAGGGGGGGGGGGGTTTCCACCCGGAAGACCCATTATATCTGGGAATGGCGGACCGACAGAACGACTTTCAAAATTTGTGGATGAATATCTCCAGCCCTTTGTAACAAATTTGCCCTCCTACCTTAGGGATAGTGGAGATGTATTGTGCAAGTTGGAGGATTTTACTTGGGACAGCCCTGATCTACTTTTCGTCACTCTAGACGTAGAGATTTTATATACATGCATAAAAAGTGATTGCGGTATAGAAGCTGTGAAACATTTCTTGTATAAACTTAATGCCACAAATTTGGAACATTCTCTTATGTTGATAGAGATGACACGCATGATCCTTGACATGAATGCATTTCTCCATAATGAAGACTGGTTTCTACAGAAACAGGGCACAGCGATGGGATCCAGGTTTGCTCCGTCCTATGCAGGCCTTTTTATGGGCCTGTATGAGGCGGAGCATGCCTGGGGCATCGGGTCAAAACCATGGACAGACAATATCATCTTCTATGGTAGATACATCGATGATGTTCTGATGTTGTGGAATGTAGATTTAACTGAGTTAATGGCCTATTTCAGTTACCTAATTAATAATCGGTTCAACGTAAAATTGACCATGAACTATTCCAGAAAGTCTATTGACTTTTTGGATTTGAGACTATATGTCGATGGCCAAAAAATCGCTAGTGACATTTTCAAGAAACCGACGGCGTGTAATAGCATCTTACATGGGGACAGCGCACGCCCAAGGGGAACAATAAATGCTATACCATTTGGGGAGATGACAAGAGCACGGCGAAATTGTAGTCAGGAGAAGAATTTCCCAAAAATTTTTAAATCTATGAGAACTGCTTTTAAAGACAGAGGATACACAGAGAAATGTCTGGACAAAGCAGAGTCAAGGATAAAAACTGTAACCCGTAGTACTATACTACAGGGTAGTACCAACAAAAACAAGAAAAAGAAAGATGAAATAATGTTTATCACAAAATTTGATCTGTACAGTAATCATGTGTATAACATTCTTCGCAAAAATTGGCATCTAATTGCTTCTGGCAACATGCCACCAGGGACAGTACCAACAAAACCCAAGGTGGTATACAAAAGGGGACAGAATCTAAAAAAGATGCTATGCCCTAGCTATGTCAAAGGGGAAAAGGCTGAAAACAAATTTGCATGGCTAACCACCAAACCGGTTGGTTTTTATGTCTGCGGCGACTGTATCATCTGTCAATATGGCCTTAACAAAAAGTTGAAATTTCAGTATAATACCAAAAAAGAATATGAAATTAGATCCTTCATCAACTGCAACACGACGCATACTGTATATGCTTTGGGTTGCGCATTCAATAAAGTATACATAGGTAGCAGCATCAGAAGCATGAAAATAAGAATCCAGGAACACATCAGAGCAATAAGGAGCAATGATGTAAGATACCCCATGGCTATACACATACAAGAGAACCACCCCACAGACAGGAATGTCTGGTTCCATGCTTTGGAACAAGTGCAGACCCCAATGAGAGGTGGAAATAGAGAATCCTGTTTAAGAAAAGCTGAGGCAGGCTGGATTTGTAAATTGAGGACTACTATATTGGGACTTAATACCAATACAGAATTACATCATTTCTTATAATCTAAGGTAACTCTCTATTTTGACTCAGTAATAGAAAACATTCAAATAGAGAACCAGCCATGCCATCACTCTCTTTATAATCCATGATATCTTAAAATTAACTACAAGGGTTTCCATCTCCAAGTGGTTTTTTATCATTTCCTTAATGAGTCCTTTTTTTCGAAATGTTGAAAGATTGCAAAGTACTATGCAATTGTAATATTGGAAACAATAGGACACTTTGAAAATAAAAAATATTTCTTCATACTATTTGTAATAGGAACAGCGTTTCACCATAGTGATGCAAAGACAGCTGTATTACTAATAACTAAGTTGTTGAGAATATTATTTCCTAACAGTGAATCAAATACAACTAAACTATTGGGAATATTATTCCCTAATAGTGACACAAATTGGGCTCGTCCTTCTGTATAATTAGGCAAAGTGGCTTTTCGTACACTCTAAGATGGCGTCAGAAATCATAATAAAAATTGAAGCATTGAACCCAATCCAAAATGGCGGGTCGATTCTCAAAACAGTTAATATGAAACGTTAAATTCATCATCCTGTTTTTACCATTGGCAACATAAATTTCGTCTCCCCATATCGTAATAGAGAGAACTGTATCTCGAATAAACAAACCATTCAGTATATTAATCCTCAGAAGCGATATAAATATGGTTTGGCAGTCGGAATAGTCTGTCTAGGTGCTCGTAGACACTTCAAGATGGCGCCTGAAACCATATCAGAAATCGAACTACTAAACCCTACCAAAAATGGCGGGTCGATCTCTTAGATACGGACATAACGATAGGAAATTGAGATGTTAATATACAAGGCTTGCAAAAGATTTTTTGTATAGTTGGATAAATATCACATTATACAAAAAATAAGAGGCATAATATTTTGCCCCATTTAATAAAAATAACGTAACATTTGAAACTCTAAGGACTACCTTACCGCCTTTTTCTTACTATAATTTTGATAAATAAAAAAGAAATAATGAGTACTAAAGAGGTTTCCCCACTTAACATACGAGGTTGGCGCACATCGGGACTTTTATGACCTGTGCTCTCGGGACGGTTAAGATGGCGCCGGCTGTACACAGGAGTTGTACAGTGCAGAGCAAAGGCAGAAACCCACTTTCAGGTGCTTCCAATCTAATAATTAGCAAACATATAAAAGCGGCATGTTTTCACCGGGAATTACACGCCTCAACAAAGGACGCCACGCGATGGAGCCGGCTTGAACTTTTCTCTCAGTAAGTGAAACGCTGCCCAAATAATGATAATTTGCTATTGGGATAGATACCAATCCAATTTAAAATTACTTCTTCTCTGGGATTTTGATTGTGACCCGGGTACAGATAATCTAACATATATTTAGCCTGTCAGTCTTGGAAAATGATTGTCGATTATCCTTGAGGTAGATAATATGGGACTTTTGATTTTACAAGATGTCCGTCCCCTTTTTTGAATGTCATTGTTATAACGCTTTTTAGATCACTTGTTGTATAATAACTAATTATTAACAATATAGATTCTAAAATCATGATGTGCTGGAGATTTCTCCATGCTCTACCCGGCCAGTTACAAATGGATTAATAACCCCAAAACATCATAAATCCTGTTTTTCAAATCTGAACGATATGCAGTTATTAACATCTTGGGTAGTCACTAATTGCATCTTAAATATAAAAACATCACTAAAATCGACCTGCCCATGGTGATAGTTTTTCTTGTACTCTTTTTATCCAGACTACTGTTATGTTGGGCAAATCTAACTCGAGAGATTCGAATTCTTGAAACTAATGTGTTTGAAACTTACCAAGAAAAGGTATGTTTGTAACTTGTAACTTGCATGTGACCACGAAAAAAACTATTACTTATATAAATATGCCTAAAACTAAATAAGGGCTTATTTTCCAATTTTTAGAATTACTATACTTAAAAAATCACCACTTAATTGAAAGGAAGAATCCCTGCATACTGACGAAAAGTTCATTCTAATTGGTAAGCAAACTCTCAGGAGCTATCCATTAACTGAGAGCCAATAACATAGGTATATTTTAACTAATTGATATTGATATAATGCTTTATACCCACTAAGAATAAGTTTAGATAACAAAGTTGTTAGGCCCAAATGTACATATAATTTTGTCATGCTAAATTAAGATTCCTCTGAATAAAGATACAAAAAAAGAGAAGAAAGTAGCAAAGTTCGGTTCAGAAAGTCTATATAGGATTCCCTCTGACATAGAAGTGTTGTTTTTTGTAAAATATGTAATATCTGTATGAAATATAAATGTGGAAATAGTCTACAAATAGATGTGCACTCTTTTTTAGAGACCTTTACTAGGACCTTTTTCCACGCCTTTCTTAATATGTTAAAATGTAATAAAATTTATTTTAAATTGTAATATAGTGTATATATTGTACATATATTAATTTCGTGTATGTATGTATATTGTTTGTAGCCCTGAAGAAGTCCGTGGAGGACGAAACGCGTTGGCTACATTTGTGAAGAACTAAATAAAGATTGAACGTCCAAAAAAACATCCAAAGATTCTGCTACTGAATGATTTTACATTGTAATTCATGAAATGTGTATACTATTGTATAGATTCCTAAAACAATAGTTTTGTGTGCTGGATCAGTATTGCTAAAAAAATTGTTGGTAACACTTCATGTCAAGCTAGATGCACCTCCCACACTCCTTTCAGATGCAATAGGTTTTAAGAAACCACTTTAGCACTGGGAAACCGTTGAACTAAAAAACTATGAGACTGAGGTGTGAACTCCACTCAATCAGGATACCTATGTCAGAAAAATCTGTGTCCTGGGATTTATCAAGTGCTATACAGATTATTACACTATATTCACCTCAGCTAGCGGTCAGCTATCGAACAAAGGTGACTTCCGCAGGAACCTCTCCAAGGCCAACTTACTACTGACACAGTTAGGACATATATATTAGGTAATATGCCAGACCCTGTCAGTATGCTCAGGTAATCTTTTTACGCTTCTTCCTAGTTGACCATGTGCCAAATGCTTTTGACTATGTTTTAGGTTTGGATGTAGTCCCTTATCCTCTGTGACGGCTGCTTCAGGACACACCTCCACCCCAGGGATTCAGCAGAACTTCCAATTAATTGCAGTGTCTGCCCACCTTTCTCATTGTACAAATGTGAATCCATCCGGTTAGAGTCACCTTCCTTCAGCTGCGGTCGGGTACTAGGTCCCAATCCTCCTATCTGGCTCACCAAAATGTTGCTTGAATTGGATTTCCTTAAAAAACAGAAGAGAAGAGGCATATGGCAAAACAGGAACAGTTTATTTAAACAAACAGTTCGGCTGGGAGAACAGTTACAGGCACTAGGTCTGAGGACTGTCTCAATTTACATTCGGATTGTGTATTTTTTTACAAAATACAATAAGCAATAAACAATTTTATGGCATACCATAAGTGGTGAGGTATGTTGGTTGCTGCTTTCAGAGTGATACATTAATGCTAAATGTTTACTACAAGTGGGACTAGACCTTGCATGGACACAGTGTGACCAGTGGTGAATGGTTCTAGATGTCCTGATTGGCGCTGTGTTCCTACCTCATATGACATCTGACTTTATCGAGTTTTTAGAAATGCGTGTATCCCCTGTGTGCTTTATTGGGGTAATCTCTCCTAACCATTGTAATGCTGCTGCAATTATAATTACCTCAGAGGCCAGTAACTGAAAGACTCCCATAGGCTGTAGGCCATGTTCCCCAAGGGCGATAGCACAAAAGGTTTTGTTGTTTCTTGGTTACTTTTACTGTACTGGTCGATTCAGTTTCTTTTGCTGGACATTGCATTTGGGTTTGTTTATGGTTTTGTTCCTGTTTACAGTGATATGACATCATCATTTATACCCTCCAGCTCTATAGTTACAAAATACCAGAATGTGTCTGATCGTAAGTGTATGTTGTTTATAGATGATAATGGTTCTACCATACAATTATAACATGATTACTTTTAATGTCAGGGGTATGGGGTCGATGCAGTAAAGCTATAGGATTCTAGCTCAATTACACCGCCGTAAGGCACACCTGGTATGCTTGCTGGAGGCACATTTTACAACCAATGAAGCCAAGTTACACAAAAATGGAGGTGGGGCAACTATTTCACACCTCCTGGTCTGCCTTTGCCCGAGGTGTTTCAATATGGATCCAGGCTGGAATCCTCTTTGCAGCCGTAGAAACCAGAATTGATACACATGAGAGGTATGTCCTGGTGCTGGATATCCTGGATGGAACGCCTTCAGTACTGGAGAGTATATATGCCCCCAATTTGGAGTATGATACCTTTTTCTCACATATGTCCATTGTCCTGATGGACTGGGTGCACTATCCCTGGTTCATAGGAGGGGATTTAAACACAGTCCTTGATATTGATTTAGATAGCTCACACTCCCCTGTACCAAATGCCAGTTCTGTAAGACAAGCTAAGGCTCTGAAAAAATGGGTAGAGGGCTGGTCCCTCTCAGATTTTTAGTACAATCGCAATGTCGGCATGCACAAGTATTTATTTTATTTTCTCCCACACATGTTACACATCCACATAGATAGAATCCTTTGCGCAACCTCGCTCCAAACCGCAATCACCCACACAATGTAGCCGAGGAAAACGTTATTACAGCATAACCCATTGATAATTACATTAATATGGGGCAAGGATCCAGTCTCCGTCCCCAAATGGCGATTACAACTTCTCTTAATGGATGATGGGGCATTTAAGGACACTCTAGCCACCACGATAGATAATCATTTGGCCGAGAAAACTAACACCACCTCGTCCCCACAAACAGAATGGGAAGCATTCAAAAGGGTGATACAGGGAACATCCATAAGTGCGGTTGTGGGTACCCGCAGGACAGTCCTCTCCGAAATTCTTAGAGTAGAAGAAAGTTTAAGTCCCCTCAAAGAAGCAGCAGCTGATGATGATATGCATGCAGCCAAGCTGCAGAAGTCAAGGATCAAGTATGCGGAGCTGCTAGAACACTTATGTATAATCGATCTTAGAGCGTATATGCAAAAGACCCACACTGAAGCTTATAAATGAAGGGCGTTACTTGCTAGACTTATCAGACCAACACCTCCATCTACCCCAATCCTCAGGATAAATATGCCACAAATCACTCAGGTCACCACATAATTAGAAATTAACACAGCATTCCATAACTTCTATTCTGCTCTTTATGCAGCCCCTCCCCTGGCGAATCCAGGGACCATTCAGTCTTTTCAAGAATAATAGACTCTCCCTCAGGTGAGAGACGTGGATCAAGACCTCTTGAGCGCCCCCATCACCGCTAGTGAGATTAGATGTGCTGTCAAGGAATTAGCCAGGAACAAAACTCCTGGCTCTGATGGTCTCCCTATGGAATTTTACACCACATTCACCACACACTTGGTGCAGCGACTAGAATACCTTTATTAGCACTCTTTGACCATAAAATAACCCTACAACTGCACAAACCCTGGTCACCTCTTTATTATAACCAAATTAGCCTCCAACTGATATGTCCTCTTACATGGCTCTTTCATTACTCATTACTGAATATAAGATTCTCAGTAAATGATTGGTCCGCAGACTGCTTTCCATGCTCCCGAAACTTTTCCACATAGATCAATGAGGCTTTGTCCCCAACTGCAACACTTTACTCAACATATGCTGATCACACCACATCATGGATGCCATCAAAGGGTGCCTTCAATCGCGGGATGCCTTTCCATGCCTTTCCATGGACCTAAAACAAGTCTTTGATACTCTCAGTTGGGATTTCAAGATTGCTGCCCTCTGGAGATTTAATCTACATCCTACCTAAATCCGATGGGTGAGACTGCTATACACAGCTCCCACTGCAAGGGCGCAAACGGGTCAACACATCAGACAAGGTTGACTGCAATCATCACTCCTCTTTGTGTTGGGCCTTGGAACCCTTAGCACTGAGATTACGGCAGGACGACCACATCTGGGGAATCCCAATAGGGTCCACTATCCACGCTAGTCAATCAATCAATCAATCATCGCATTTATATAGCGCACTACTTACCCAGTGGGTCTCAAGGCGCTGGGAGAGGGGGATCTGCTACTGCTCGAACAGCCAGGTCTTGAGTTGCTTCCTGAAGGCGAGGTGGTCCTGGGTCAGGCGGAGGTGGGTGGGGAGGGAGTTCCATGTCTTGGCGGCGAGGTAGGAGAAGGACCGTCCCCCTGTGGTGGCTCTACGGATGCGGGGGACGGCGGCGAGGGCGTGGCTGGTCGATCGAAGCTGGCGTTTGGGAGCGTAGAAGTTGAGGCGGCTGTTGAGGTATCCTGGGCCTTGGCTGTGTAGGGCTTTGTGTGCGTGGGTGAGGAGACGGAAGGTGATTCTCTTGTTGACCGGGAGCCAGTGCAGGTCTCTCAGGTGTCCGGAGATGTGGCTGTGGCGGGGGATGTCCAGGATGAGTCGTGCTGAGGCGTTCTGGATCCGCTGGAGTCTCTTCTGGAGTTTGGCGGTTGTTCCGGCGTAGAGGGTGTTGCCGTAGTCCAGACGGCTGGTGACGAGGGCATGGGTGACCGTCTTCCTGGTCTCGGTGGGGTCCACTGGAAGATCTTACGTAGCATGCGCAGGATGTTGAAGCACGACGAGGAGAGGGCGTTGACTTGTCTGGTCATGGAGAGGGAGGAGTCCAGGATGAAGCCCAGGTTGCGTGCGTAGTCTGTTGGTTTGGGTGCGCTGCCTAGGGCGGGGGCCACCAGGAGTCGTCCCAAGCGGCGGGTGAGGATCCCAAGATGAGGACTTCCGTCTTATCTGAGTTCAGTTTCAGGCGGCTGTTCTTCATCCATTCGGCTACCTCTTTCATCCTTTCGTGAAGGTTGGCTCTGGCGGTGGCGGGGTCGTTGGTAAGGGAGAGGATCAGCTGGGTGTCGTCGGCGTAGGAGATGATGTTGAGGTTGTGCTGGCGTGCGATGTCTGCAAGGGGGCTCATGTAGATGTTGAAGAGGGTTGGACTGAGCGAGGAGCCTTGAGGGACGCCGCAGATGACTTCGGTGGCTTCAGATCTGAACGGAGGGAGGCGGACTCTCTGTGTCCTTCCGGCGAGGAAGGAGATGATCCACTCCAGTGCCTTCTCCTGGACTCCGACGTTGCTGAGGCGTTGTACTAGGGTACGATGGCAGACAGTGTCGAAGGCCGCGGAGAGGTCGAGGAGGATGAGGGCCGCTGTTTCTCCGTTGTCGAGCAGCGCTCGGATGTCATCGGTGACTGCGATCAGGGCGGTCTCGGTGCTGTGGTTGGCCCGGAAGCCAGACTGCGAGGGGTCGAGGGAGCCGTTCGTCTCGAGGAAGGCGGCCAGCTGCTTGTTGACGGTCTTCTCGATGACTTTTGCAGGAAACGGGAGCAGCGGGATGGGGCGGTAGTTTTTGAGGTCGGTGGGGTCAGCCGATGGCTTCTTGAGTAGAGCGCTGAGTTCGGCGTGCTTCCAGCTCTCTGGGAAGGAAGCGGTGTCGAAGGATGTGTTGATGATGTCCCGCAGGTGGGGTGCGATGACAGCGTCGGCCTTGTTGAAGACGTGATGAGGGCAGGGGTCGGTCGGAGATCCAGAGTGGATGGAGTTCATCGTGCGGACGGTGTCTTCGGTGCTGATCGGAGACCAGGCGCGGAGGGTGGTGGTGGGGGGCGGTGGTTCGGTCGTGGTGTTCGTCGGTTGAGTGCTGAAGCTGTTTTGTATGTCCGCGATCTTGTTGTGGAAGTAGGAGGCGAGGGAGTTGCAGAGGTCTTGCGAAGGGGTGATGTCGTTGTTTCCGGCGTTGGGGTTGGAGAGCTCTTTGACGATGTTGAAGAGTTCTTTGCTGTTGTGTGCGTTGTTGTCCAGTCGTTCCTTAAATGCAGTTTTCTTGGTGGCGCGGATGAGTTGGTGGTGTTTTCGGGTGGCGAGCTTGAGGGCAGTCATGTTGTCCGGTGTTGGGTCTCTGCGCCAGGTTCTCTCGAGGGCTCGGCTGTTCTTCTAGGAGCTCTTGAGTTCGTCGGTGAACCATGGGGCTTTCTTGCTACCGGGTCTGCTGGGCGGGGTCCTCAGGGGGGCGAGCTCGTCTGCGCAGTCGCTGATCCACTTCGTGAGGTTGGTGGCCGCCTGGCTAGGGTTCGTTGTGCTGGTGGGAGGGTTCATGCTCAGGGAGGACGCGAGCTGGTCGGCTGTGATCTTGTTCCAGCTCCTGCGTGCAGCCTGTTGCTGGTGGTGGTGGATCGTGGTCCATGCGAAGTTGAAGTGGACGCAGCTGTGGTCCGTCCAGTGGAGTCCGGTGGCGTGGCTGAAGGCGATGTCCTTGCTGGATGAGAAGACGGGGTCGAGTGTGTGTCCGGCGTAGTGGGTGGGGGTGGTCACCAGTTGCTTGAGTCCCAGGTTGGCGAGGTTGTCCAGCAGGGTGGTGGTGTTGCGGTCATTGTTGTTCTCCATTTGGAAGTTGAGGTCCCCGAGGAGGATGTAGTCAGTGGAGCAGAGGGCGTGCGGGCTGATGAAGTCGGCGATGTCTTCGCTGAATTGTGCGCGTTGTCCCGGGGGTCTGTAGATGAGGGTGCCTCTGAGGGTGGTCTTGGGGTTGATGTGGACCTGAAAGTGCAGGTGCTCGGCGGTTGCGAGGGTGTCGTCGGTGTTGGTCGTGATGCGGATGGTGTTCCTGTGGACGATGGCGATGCCTCCTCCGGTGTGGTTGATGCGGTCCCTCCTGATGATCTTGTAGCCGTCTGGGATGGCGATGGCTATGTCGGGCGCTGAAGAGGTGTTCATCCAGGTTTCCCTGAGGAAGGCGACGTCTGGTGATGTTGTGTCGAGCAGGTTCCAGAGCTCGACGGCGTGTCTGTGGACGGAGCGGGTGTTGAGCAGGATGCACTTCAGGTGGTTGCTGCTGTTGCTCGTCGAGGTCTTGAGTGCTGCTGGAGTGGTGCAGGTCCGGATGCAGGTGAACTTGCAGGCGTTGCAGCTGAAGGGTCCGTGGGTGCGTCTCGGGTTGGCTTGGTAACAGCCCGGGAGTCGGGCGGCGTTGAGGGCGTTGAGTTCGGTGGCGTCGTAGGTCCGGCGGGTGGGCTGGTGACGGCGTGGGCCAGGGGTCCTGGCACTGGGCGCGGTCCAGGCACGGACGGGCGCAGACGGGCTTACCTTTGGCGCACCTTCGGCGCTCAATCAGCGCTCCCGCTGTGCGCGTCCGCTGCGCGGTCGCTGAGGGGGCGTCATAAGTAGGAGCCGGGAGGGAGGGTCAGCGGGGAGGCGGGAGGCGGGAGGACCAATGGGAGTGGAGGGGAGGCGGAGCTACTGGTCAGCGGCGGCGGGAATCACGGAAGTGACCGGGGCAGCGGGTCCGGAGAGGAGCGGGGGCAGAGGCGGCAGGCTGCAGGCAGAAGGTGAGCCTGATGCGGAGGGCAGCGGAGGAGGTGAGCGGAGGTCAGCAGCGAGCAGGTAGCGGCCAGGCAGCAGCTAGGGCAGCAGGCAGGCGAGCGTCAGAGCAGCGTGAAGGGGGCGACCGCTTGCGAGGGCACAGGGGTCACAGTGAGAGACCCGGCAGGGACCCCTTAAGTAGGAGCCGGGAGGGAGGGTCAGCGGGGAGGCGGGAGGCGGGAGGACCAATGGGAGTGGAGGGGAGGCGGAGCTACTGGTCAGCGGCGGCGGGAATCACGGAGGTGACCGGGGCAGCGGGTCCGGAGAGGAGCGGGGGCAGAGGCGGCAGGCTGCGGGCAGAAGGTGAGCCTGATGCGGAGGGCAGCGGAGGAGGTGAGCGGAGGTCAGCAGCGAGCAGGTAGCGGCCAGGCAGCAGCTAGGGCAGCAGGCAGGCGAGCGGCAGAGCAGCGTGAAGGGGGCGACCGCCTGCGAGGGCACAGGGGTATAGTATGCTGATGATGTGAATCTCTATGTAAAGGATCTACGTATGGATATTGCTTAGACTGCCAGAGTATTTGACACATTTGCGGCACTCTCTAGTCTATGTATTAACATCGACAACTCCTAAGTGTTCTCATTCAATGCTGTGCATGATAGGCCGTTTTTCGCCTTTGGCGACATGAATTTACAAATGATGCCGCATTCATTCTGACACTTATTTATTACACAGGAATATAGGTTTATCGAGATATGCCGAATGCTGTAGATAGCAATCCTCTAACAAACATTACAGCTCTTAAGTCTCAATCAGTTTCTGGAATACTCTACCACTTTCGGTGGCGGGCCGACAAGCCCTTCCCAAATTGGTGATATTGCCACACCTGCTTTACCATTTTGAAAACATACCAGCTGTTATCCCTGCCCGCACTTTCAAATTACTCAATACCCTATTATTTAATCTAATATGGGGAAATGGCCAACGCAGGGTTAGTCAATTCAAACTTCAATTGCCACCCGACAGAGGGGAAATGGGTGCCCCAGATTTCAAATCGGACTGTTTAGCTAGGCAACTACAGTGGCTTTTATACTGGCTAGCCAGCCGCACCCTATCAGAGATCAGCTATATCAACCCAATGCTAAATTGGGGCATTCTCCATGGTATATTCTGTTTGGGCTCCCCTTTACCGGCTGACAGTCCTCTACTACTGTGGATTGCCTTTGCATATTGGAAAATGGCATTGAGTTGCACCGCTCCTCAAGTACCCTATGCCCCAAACATACATCTCCTCGGCCTCTCCATGGCATCCAGGAACCTGACCACGACCGCTTCTTGCGGTACTCCGCGTACTGCGGTGGCGGTTTTCGTCAATTTGCAGAGTTCCACATAGCGAAACTCTGCAAACTCTTCCCAGGCCTTGGGGTTACCACTTAGGCGACCTTTTTACAAATGACCTCCTTCTGAACCATAACAATTTTGTTCACTTCCAAGGCCTACCAAACACACTTTCCTTGACCCATGGCAGTCTTCACTGGGTGCCGGAAGGCTCCGAACCCCCACACATGAATTAGTCCAGGCATTATATACAAAAGGACATGGTAGACACGTGGTTTGTTGGCTATTTCGGGACCTTTGAACACACCTGCTTGTTTCCCTCTCCACATTACAGACTCAATGGGAAGGGGACATGTCCCGTAGCCTTCGAGAAAAGGAATGGGGCCTTCATTCTAGAATATTCCAGGAAGGTTTCACATAATTCCAGATTAAAGTTCATCCAATTTTCAATTTTACATCAGACTTACCCCACTCCACACAGACTCCACACTATGTTCCCTACATCCCTGTCTTTATGTCCACCGTGCCATGCACGAACGCCGAACTCTTGCACATATTATGGGCCTGCCCCTTTATTTCATCTTACTGGGTATATATTAGTACCACCTGGGGGAATGGAATGGAATGGAATGGAATGAGGATTTGTAAAGCGAGTTGGCTACCCAGGGGCGTCCCAGCGCTGTAGGGAGCTTGAACTAGTCCGGAGAGGTAGGAAGAGAGAGGCAGAGTTAGGTTTTAAACAGAGGTTTTGCTGAATAGCCAGGTTTTGAGAATACTGAACAGAACCACTGGCAATCGATGGAGCACCACATGTTAGGCCGTTTCCTAGATCAAAAGGGCACAAATGAACGGCTCATTTTGTGGGCCTGGCACGCTTGTTGGCAAAACACCAGTTAACAAGATGCTGGAAATCTTAGACGGCACCATTGTTTCCCAGTGGTTGCGGGGGTAGAGAAATGGGGACTGGCAAAGAGTGGAGCGTTGCGCTGAGAAGAGTACCACTGTCTAAGGAAGAAGCCCATAGTACCAGAATGAGATGCATTATTAGAATCCTTCAAATCCCTGGACCCGATTGGTAATTAGTTGCACAACCTGCACACCTCTGAAAAAATCCACTATCACCGGCATTCCACCAAGACTACAGCACCGCATTGACGATACACACGAGCAGAATACCACTAGGACTGAACAGGGTTCCCCAACTCACACTAAAAACGAGACAGGCCCATGACATACTCCTAGTTCCTGTGGTTTATAGACTCACCATGCTATCATGATTATGCTACCGATACAGGCACTTTTCTGTCCTCTGGGACTATCTAGTATATGGGTGGGGCGTTATCAGGGTTATCAGGTTGAACAAGTCTTTATTTGTATTTTTTTTAGTTCAAATATCTTTATGGATTTTCAAAACAGAGACAAATAGCAATACCATGAGAAAATCGCTCATCATCTGCAATACATAAGCAGAACATTCCCCAAACTCCCCCCACATCCTTGGGAACTACAGTGCTAATAGATATAATGAGTAGTGTAGTCTCACACACTCTTATGTAGCAATTTAAGCAGTGCCCTCAAGTTTGGAATTAATAGGTACCTCTGTTAAACGAAGAAGTCAGAGGTATCTGGGAGAGGTGAGTTTGCAGAATTCTGAGAATAACAGGGCGATACCAGAGCTCAAGATATGGAGTGCCTTGTGCTGGGAGGGTGAGGGGTCAGTCGTTCTATCCCTAGTGTGTACCAAAGATGATGCAGCCAACCCTGGTAGGGAGCTGTCACATGCCCCAGTGTGACAGAATATTTTACGGGGCTGCCCACAAAGCCAATCCAATCTGCTGTCCCCAACAAGATTTGAGTTGGAAAGTGAGTGTGTTGGGCAACCCCAGAATGGTGTAAGCAGGAAATCAGGGGAGCTGGGTGTTAAGTGGGAGCCAATATCGTTTAGAAAAGTGTTCAAAAAGATGTGAGTTTCTGGCATTCCCATGGTAAATGTAGTAGAGTGCCAGGAAGACCACAACCGCGCCAGGACGCAAGTTTGCGAGTGGGGTTTCCTCTGTGTAGGCAGACCTGCGTAAGGTACCAATATGTGGCTATCTTGGTAGCCGTTTCAGTACTGGCTGTATTGCAGGCCATGTACCATGCACAATAGAATATATATCCCCATCCCTTTTGGGTTAGCGAGCAGCCAAGTTCTAATTCCGACCGCTTCTGGCTTGTTGATTTGATCTGTGTGTTGGTGGGCTGCAGAAGTCTGTAAATTTCAATGATAAGGCGCTTGTAAGATGTTTTAGTAACTAGCCATTTTTCAAAGGAGGTAAGAAAGTGTCGTGCCCCGGGCGAACTGAGGGATGCATCAACCAGTGATGAATCTAGAGATAATGCAGCTGGTCCGTGTCAGGAAGTGCATTGTCAGAACAGAGTTGTTCGAAGGAGAGGGGACCCCCTTCATCAAACAAATGCCCCATAGACTGGCAGCCAGCTCAATGCCAATGCTGGAAGTTGAGTTCAGTCCTGGGGTAAAATCCAGGTTGCCGACAAATGGCGTCAAGGGTGATGGGAACAAATTCAAGACATTTCACTAAGTCATCCAATCCCAAACTGATTTAAAGAAGTTTTAGTAATGGGAGAGAAATAAAGGCTTTTTGGTTGTGCATGCCTACGTAAGAATGGGATCTTCCAAATATGCTGTCCTGCCACCGCCCTGTCCATGAAAAGCGAGTGCTTTTCAGACTCCTCCCAGGATCATTCCACTAGAAACCGAAGCTGGGCTGCCTGGTAAAAGATTCAGAATACCTAGGCTGCCGTCAGCCAGGGGCCAGTAACTCCCCTCCCTCTGCTTGCAAGAGCGACTGTCGGCCACACAAAGCAGTTCAGCGCATGCTGCAAGGCCCGGATGGTCCCTGTAGAAGGTTCCATAGGTAAAGCCTGAAAGAGAGATAAGATTTTAGGCAGGATTGACATTTTCAGGGCGGCGACTCGGCTGAGCCATGAGAGGCGACAAGACCTCCATCTATTTAAGTCTGTTTTGATCTGTAGGCCATTGAGGACAATTGTACCCCCAGGTATGGGTTAAAGGTCGGGAGGGAGGTGGACAGTTCCTCTAAGGCCACCAAAACATCATCTGCATATACACTGATAGTGTATTCCTCTCCACCAAACGGAACGCCTTAATATCAGGATTATCAGGGATTCACTGGGCTAGGGGCTCCATATATAATGCAAACAACAGAGGTAACAAAGGGCACCCCTGGCGCATGCCTCTACAGATAGGAAATGGGGTTAATAACTGTCCATTCACCCGAACAGATGTGATTGGATGGCCATAATTACTGAGGACCCATGTGCAAAAGTGGTCACTGTGTCCAAAATGCTTAAGAGTGGCTACCAAGTATGGTCAATGGACCCGATCAAATGCCTTCTCTGCATCAACTGCCAGAAGCATTCGATCCTGGTTCAAGCATTAGGCCTTATCAATTAAGTGCAAGATGCACTTCATGTTGTAGCCCCTTCCTACACTGGCGATGAGACACGAAACCAGCCTGATCGGGGTCAATGAAGTCTGGTCGAGTGGGGCCTAATCATGCTACTTGGGTGCTAGTGAAGAGCTTAAGATCGACATTTAGAAGAGATATCGGTCGGTAGAATCCACAGTAGCGTTTGTCCTTGCCGGGCTTTGGGATAATGACAATGGAAGCTGCAAGCAAAGAAGGTGGAATCAAGGCTCGATTTTTAATAGCGTTAAACTGTCTGGTGAGAAGGGGAGCTAAGGTTGAGCAAAATCTTATAAAAAAGCACCAGGAAGCAATCAGGGCTGCCGATTCAAGAAGTTTCTGTCTAGCGATAATCAAAATGACCTCCTCAACCCGGATCAGGTGCTTGAGATTGGACTTCTGTTCCAGTGTTAGCTTTAGTGTGTAGGCACCTTGGAGATGCATACCTAGTCTGTCTGCTGGTAGGCCGTGCCCTGCAAATAACTCCTCGTAGAACTCGTGAAAGGTAGCGGCGATATAGGGATCGTCTGTGTGTTCCAGGTCCTCAGCGTTGAACACGGCCTGGATTCCAGCAGCCTGTCACTGCACCAGTAACCTACTAGCTAGAAGGGGTCTGCACTTATCTCCCCAACATAATAAGAGTTGTGGAGATGTAGAGCAGCGTATTCCGCTCTATCCAGACTAGTGCCCTCCAATTGTGTACAGGCTGCCTCTAATTGCCGCCAGACTCGAGGGACGCCAGTGCGCTTATGAATGCATTCCGGTTCGTGGACCTGATGGGATAATTGCTCCCTCTTGTCCCTGCGGAAATTATTGTCCACCACCGAAATTGCTATCAGCTCGACCCTGACCACCGCCTTCAGATTTTCTCATAATGTGGTGATAGAAACAAGCGTTGTGTCATTGATTACAAGGAAATTCATTAAGTCTTTGTTAATTTGCTTAACAACCTCAGGGCGATGTAAGAAGGTTTCTCCCAGTCGGCAGGTTCTGGGAAGATTCTGCATCGGTGGTATGGTTAATAAGAGTGACACCACGGCATGGTCAGACAAGGAGCAGGGTTCTATCTCCAAAGCTGAGACCCTAGATTGGATGCCGGATAAGCCTAAAAAGTGATCTATATGAGCTTATGTTTTATGTTTGTGGGAGTTAAACTTGTAGTCTTATGTTAGTGGACATAGAGCCCGCCAAAATGTCACCCAGACCCGTGTCTTTCAGCCACAGTACGCCCTCTCGGGGAAGGCTCCTGCTTGACCATGGCGTTTGGCAGATCTGTTGAGGTTGTTATTGAAAGCCAAGTTTAAGTCACCCCACAAAGATTCATTTGTATTATTACCTGCACCTTGCTGATTCCAAAGCACTGTGAATGTAAGGTGTTGAACTGCCCTGGTTATCTGAAAATATGATGTGTGTCTATTTAAAAAAAGCAATAAAGTTTGGTTTTAAAAAAGGGGAATTTCCTCATATACACGAATAGCATTAATAAACAGAGGAAAGGAACTAGCATTGGAGCATCTTTCACTCCCAGTGAACTAACCTAAATGTCACAGATTTTTAAGACAGATATGTTTTTAATACTAGTAAACCATTCTATAAGCACATACATCATGGGATCAGATTCACAGATGATATTCTATTGATATATGGAAAGGTTCTATTGCACACCTGGAAGACTTTAGAATGTAGCTCTATAGCCGTCATGAGAATTTGAGATTCACAATGAAATCAAATAGAGAGAGAATTGGATTTCTTTCTGTAGGGTGGCAGAGGAACGTTACTCAATCTTTGATCATGAGTAGTATATATGAAAGCAATGCGCTGTACCTAGGAATAGCTGACATTCTAATTACTTGCCTTCATTCTTTTCGAAATGCAGCATCCAGACTGATTTGTAACAGTAACCCGAAAGAGTTCGGGCTCAGCCTGCTTAAATTTTCTGCAATGGATTGCGGTGCGCAAGAGAGCCAAATATAAGTTATTATGTTATGTACATAAGGCACTCCATAACACCGGTCCAGCCATTCTGCGTGACTGAGTCGCTTTCTACAAGCCAGCACAAGCACTTCAATCCTCGAATTAAGCTCTGGTGTTTGCTAAGCAAATCAAAAATGCTAAAATGGTTGGCCGCTTCTTCAACCACCTAGGAGCCTACCACTGGAATTATTTGCCACTGGATCTTCTTCTTACTTATTTTTTTTATTTTTTATTTTATTTTAGTAGTTTTGTATAGCGCTGACTGGACCCAAGGGTAACAGAGCGCTTCACAACAAATACAGTAAATGACATAATGAGCAGACTGAAACTTAGATATACATAATCTGTTGAAAGAATGATTGTATCCAAGAGCTATTTTGATCTGCAGCCTTGATGTCAGACTTGGAATTTTGTTAAAGCTGGAGTGACATAGGTCTCTCAGGTACCTCGAGTACGGTCGAGGAAGAAGTTTTTGAGGAGCCTCTTGAATTTTGGAAATGAGGAGATTGTTCTGATGTGGGGAGGAATGGAGTTCCAGATTTTGGGAGCGTTGCCAGCAAAAGATTTGGCTGTAGTTTTGAGCTTGCGCAGTTTGGGAGGGATGAGCAGTAGAGAGCTGGAGCTCCTTAGGTTTCTAGACTGGCCTGCTCTATTGAGTTTGGCCGCCAGGTATTCTGGTTTACCTGTATGCAGGGCTTTGTGCGTGATGCAGGCTGTTCTGAAACTGGCTCGTAACTCCACTGGGAGCCATCTGAGTTCTTTGAGGGCTGGAGAGATGTGCTCAAATTTCTTAATTCCGGAGACCATTCTTGCTGCTGCGTTGAGTGTCGTCTTCAGGGGGGCAAGATGGGATTTTGCTGTCCCTGTCAGGGTCGCAATTCCATAGTCTATTCTGGAGAGGACTAGGGCCTGGGTGGCCTGTTGAAGGTCTTTGGGTGGAAGGAAGGGTTTTATTTTGTATAGTAGTTTAAGGTTGAGAAAAGCACCTTTGCCAGATTTTGCGATGTGTTTCTTCATGTCGAGTTTTGGATCAAGGGTGATCCCTAGAGATTTCACTGAGTCTGCTAGGGAAAGGTTATCAATGAGGGCATCGATGGCTTTAAGCCATTCTTTGATTTGAGGGTTATCATCTTTGTTGGAGATGAGTAGTATTTCTGTTTTGTCTTGGTTCAGTTTCAAGTGATTGGTTGACAGCCAGTCTTGTATCTCCCTGAGGGTGTTGTTTAGTCTCTGGATGTCCTCAATAGAGGTTGTTTCCAGATACAGCTGCGTGTCATCCGCATATAGGTGAAAGGGGATGTTGGATTTTCTGAGTAGAGAGGTGAGGGGTTCGATATAGATGTTGAAGAGCTGTGGGGAGAGAACAGACCCTTGAGGAACACCTCTGATGACTGGATGTAGGTCGGATTCGAAGTTTTTGATTTTTATTCTCTGTGATCGGTTGTGAAGAAAGGAGGAGAACCATTGGAGGACTGTCTCTTGTAGACCAGCTCTTTCTTGAAGGACCCTTAGCAGTAAATTGTGGTTGACTGTATCGAATGCAGCCGATAGGTCAAGGAGGATGAGAAGGCAGCATTGATCCGCGTCGAGTGATTTGCGTAGGTCGTCAATGACGTTGAGGATTGCCGATTCAGTGCTGCATCCTTTTCTGAATCCAGATTGAAGGGGATCAAGAAGCTTGATGTTATCAAGGTGAAGGGTCAGCTGAGGGAGGACACATCTTTCCATTATTTTGGCCAAAAAAGGAAGGTTCGAGACCGGTCTGTAGTTGTTTAAGTCTTCTGTGTCTAGACCTGGCTTCTTTAGTAGTGGAGTGACTTGTCCTACCTTGAGGCAGTCTGGAACGGATCCGGAGCTCAAAGAGCTATTGATAATTTTGCACCATATTGGAGCTAGGACTAGTTTTAGGTCTTTGGTCAAAAGAGGCGGTAGCTGGTCCAGGGAGTGTGCTGAGTGCTTTGCTTTGGAGATAAGATTGACTATCTCTGCTTCCTGGATGGGAGTGAATGATGACCACTGCTGTGGAGATTTTGTGGAATCGTTGACAATGTTTTTGGGCGTATTGATGTCAATGAGAGAGGTGGGGGTTGGGCCCAATGCTAGGTCTATCTTGACGATTTTGTCGTTAAAGAAGGTTGCGAAGCTGTCGCATCGAGCTTTGGATGCTTGAGTTAAAGGGGGAGTAGGTTTGGAGGTCTGATTCTTGATGATGTTGAAAAGCTCTTTGGGCCGGTTTTTTGCGTTATCTAGTGCAGAACAGAAGAAAGCTGACTTATTATTCTTGATATGATTTTTGTACATCCTGCGGGCTGCTTGGAGTTGCTCACGGTGGAGGGTTGAGGGATCATTCCTCCATGTTCTTTCAGCAGCTCTTAGGAGTCTTCTTTCATCGTTGATGTCGGAGGTGAACCATGATCTAGAGGGAATATTCCTAGCTTTCTTTAGTTTAATGGGAGCAATTTGGTCAAGGGTAAGCGTCAAATTAGTGTTGTAGAGAGAGGTGATATCGTTGGATGAGAGGTGGTCAGTGTCAGGAGGGAGCAGCAGGCTCATTCTTTCTTCTAGGACCGCTCGAGGAATTTGAGCTGTGTTCCTAACCCGTTTGGGAATTTCTCGTTTTAAAATAGAATTGTCCACTATTGGAAGGTTAATGTGAAAGAGGACTATGTGATGGTCAGACCAGTCGACTGGGAGGATGTGGTCGATGGTGATTGTTTTCTTTTCAGCAATAATGGCGCCAAGGATGGCTCCTTTGTGGTGAGTTTCTTCTAGGCAATGTTGAGTTAGATTGTTCTCAAGAAGTAGGTTGTTTAAGGATTGAATGAGTGGATTCTTGGTTTCGTTCCATCTTAGATTTAGGTCGCCCAGGATTATGTAGTTAGAGCTGCCTAGAGCGCAGTGGGCAATCAAGTCTGAGAGGTGAACCGTGAATTCTGAAGAATTGCCAGGGGGATGATAAAGAAGATGGCATAATGTGGGTCTGGAGTCCTGAGTTTTGATGTTGACTGAGAGGCATTCAAAGGAGCTGTAAGCGCAAGAGGAGAATTCCGTGATGGCGATGTTGTTCTTGTGGATGATTGCTAAGCCTCCTCCTCTGTTCCCTAGCCTGTCCTTGTTGATCATCGAGAAACCAGGGGGGACTAACATGTCCATGATAGGGTAGGAGAGGTTGTTGAGCCAGGTTTCTGTTATGAATGCTATCTGTATGTCATGAGAGAGAATTGCTTCTGAAAGTTCGGATGAATGTTTGGAGGCTGATCTGCAGTTTATGAGCATGCAGTTGACGGGGGATTCTTCTCTAATATCGTTCAGTTGGGCTTTAGGCAGGAGGGAAAGGTGGGACGGGGGTCTGGGTGCTCTCAGGGGAGGGTGTTTGCTTCTGAAGCCCGTGATAACTTGGATCGTGGATTTTGGGGACGAGTTCAGCGGAAGGTCTAGGGGTGCCTTGGGGAGAATCATTATCTGTGAGGAGAGTGAGGAGGGTGTTCTGGAGAGTGTGTCCAAGGAGCTGATCTTCCCTTTACTGGGGGAACCGTCTTTAGGTCTGGGTGGGATGAGAGACTCGGACTGGGGCGTTGTTCTGACTAAGGTTGTATGAGTAAGATCGGCTTGCACTGAGGGTGAATGCGAGGCCTTTCGGGAAAGGGTAAGGGAGGAGAGAATTTCACTCAGGCCTCGAACCAGTATTTCCAACTGGGATTCAAGTAGGGAGAGGCGCTGTGTCGAGCTGTCTATGTTGGACCTCTTTACTTTTCGGAGGAGACTGAAGACTTGGCTATTTCCTTTCTAGTGGCTATCTGTGTATGGAGCTCTGTAATTGTGGTTCAGTGCCGGGATATCTCTTAGGGGATGATGGAGTGCTCTACAAATACAGTACATGAATAAATAAAATATTACCAACTACGGTGTAGGATACCATCGTGTTGTGGTTCCTCTTGAGAAGCTACCTTTACATCTACGTTCCTCTTCATTGATGCATTCTCTGCATTGAAACTGCAATATATACTTGCAAGTTATCACATTTAATGCAAATTCTTGGAGCAGTGATAAGTTGTGTTTGCTCTAACTTTTCACTTTTCAGTGTGACAGATAAATTCACAGTATGCTACAGACACTGAGGGGCCTATTTACAAGATGGTTTGCATCGATCTTGCACCACGCAACATGGTGCAATAGCGACGCAAACCTTAAGTCAGATTTATGAATCCACGCAAGACGCCTTTGCGTGGCCGTCAGTGTTTCCTTAAATCAGGAGTAAGGTAACGCAAGGCAAATCACTGCGTTGCCTTACTCTGCCCTGGGAAGGTATTCCATGGGTGTTGCTTGGGTGTTCCCACGCAACTCTATGGTTTTTGACGCATTCCCAGAATTACCAGAACTGGTAAAACTGGGAATGCACCAAAAACATACACCTTCTCAGGAGAGGCATAAAAAGGAGAAATATCTTTATTTCTCTTCGTTACTTCCTCTTTCTGTGTGCTGCATTATGCAGCACCCATAGAAGGACATATAGACATAGGGAAATGCCTCTCAGGATTGTTTTTGTGCTTGTAGGTGTTTTTGAGCAGGAAGATGTCCTTTCCTGCACAAAAACAATCCTACATGCAATGCAGGCACCCTTGCACCATGGTGCAAGGGTCCCAGCATTGGTGGTAGGCTGCCAAAAGGGCTCAAGAGCAGCGGAAAAATCAGGAAGTTGCATTATTGCCTTAACCCCTTCGGGGCTGATGACGAGCTGGGCTCGTCATGGCGCACACCGGTCGTGCGCTGATGACAAGGCCAGCTCGTCATGAGCCCCACCCTCGGGGGAAGCGCTGGCTCTCCCCCCGAGGGTCTCCGATCTTGCTTGTTTTGCTGGACGCAGCAGCGGAAGAGTTTCCGCTGCCGCCCCCGCCCCCATGGGAATCCCTGATGACGTCAGCGCGCACAGCGCGCGCTGACATCATCAGGGATTCCCAGCGCTCGGGAAGCCATTTGCTTCCTGCGCGCCTAACGAAGAGGTAGGATTCTCGTGTCTGGCGGGGGTTTGGGGCAGCGAAGAGGCATCAGGGGAGAGGAAAGAGATTTTCCTCTCCCCTGATGTCTCTTTGCAGGGCATTTCTGCCTCACGATCGTGCACAGCGTCGCGATTGTGCGGCGGAAATGCCCCCACTAGCACCAGGGATTTAATTTTAGTTTATAGGAAGCGACCCCTTGGGCAAGGGTCGCTTGCAGGCGGGGTCTGATTATGTTTTCGTTT
This sequence comes from Lissotriton helveticus, assembly GCF_964261635.1. Classification (NCBI taxonomy): domain Eukaryota; kingdom Metazoa; phylum Chordata; class Amphibia; order Caudata; family Salamandridae; genus Lissotriton; species Lissotriton helveticus. The sequence continues at coordinate 769,806,614 of NC_136059.1, forward strand.
TTCTGCCCCCCCTGGGGGCAAATCGGCCCGTTTTTTCGGTCGTTTTGTCCCCAGGGGAGGGCAGAAATTCCCCACTAGCACCAGGGTTGTTTTTTGGTGGCAATATGGCGGCCATGTTTTTTGTTTACGTTTTACTGTCCCCCCTGGGGGCAAATCGGCCCGTTTTTTTTGCCGTTTTACCCCAAGGGGGGACAGAAAATGCCCACTAGCACCAGGGATTTTGTTTTTAGCTTTTAGGAAGCGACCCCTTGGGCAAGGGTCGCTTCCAGGTGGCCTCACAATTAACTTTTTGTTTTTCTGCCCCCCCTGGGGAAAAATCGGCCAGTTTTTTGGTCGTTTTGCCCCCAGGGGGGGCAGAAATTTCCCACTAGCACCAGGGATTTTTGTTGGGGCAATGTGTTTGTTTTGGGAAGCGACCCCTTGGGTAAGGGTCGCTTCCAGGTGGCCATGATTGTGTTTTTGTTTTTCCCCGTTTTGCCCCCGGGGGGGCAGAAATTCCCCACTAGCACCAGGGTTGTTTTTTGGTGGCAATATGGCGGCCATGTTTTTTGTTTACGTTTTTCTGTCCCCCCTGGGGGCAAATCGGCCAGTTTTTTTTGTGTGTTGAGTGTTGCTTGGCTGGCGGTGTGTGTGGAGTGGCGCTTGGCTGGTGGTGTGCGTGGAGTGGTACTTGGCTGTCTGTGCACGGAGTGGTGCTTGGCTGGCGGTGTGTGTGGAGTGGCGCTTGGCTCGCGGTGTGTGTGGAGTGGCGCTTGGCTTGCAGTGTGCGTGGAGTGGTGTTTGGCTGGTGGTGTGTGTGGAGTGGCGCTTGGCTGGATGGTATGCGTGCAGTGGTACTTTGCTGTCTGTGCACGGAGTACTGCTTTGCTGGCGTTGTGTGTGGAGTGGTGCTTGGCTGGTCGTGTGCGTGGAGTGGTACTTGGTTGTCTGTGCACGGAGTGGTGTTTGGCTGGTGGTGTGTGTGGAGTGGTGTTTGGCTGGCGGTGTGTGTGGAGTGGTACTGGGCTGGATGGTGTACTTGGAGCGGTGCTTGGCTGGCGGTGAGTGGCACTTGGCTTGCGGTGTGCATGGAGTGGTGCTTGGCTGGTGGTGTGTGTGGAGTGGTACTTGGCTGTCGGTGTGCGCTGAGTGGTGTTTGGCTGGCGGTGTGCGTGGAGGGGTACTTGGCTATCTATGCACAAAAAGGTGCTTGGCTGGCGGTGTGTGTGGAGTGGCGCTTGGCTGGTGGTGTGTGTGGAGTGGCGCTTGGCTGGTGGTGTGCGTGGAGTGCTACTTTGCTGTCTGTGCACGGAGTGGTGCTTGGCTGGCGGTGTGCGTGGAGTGGCGCTTGGCTGGTGGTGTGCGTGGAGTGGTACTTGGCTGTCTGTGCACGGAGTGGTGCTTGGCTGGCGGTGTGTGTGGAGTGGCGCTTGGCTGGATGGTGTGCGTGGAGTGGTACTTGGCTGTCGGTGTGCGCTGAGTGGTGTTTGGCTGGCGGTGTGCATGGTCTGGTGCTTGGATGGTGGTGTGGGTGGACTGGCACTCGACTGGCGGTGTGTGAGTAGTTACTTTCTGTTGGTCACTACACACACTGCTAGTTGAGTGACACTCTACGCAGTCCATCATTTTCTGTAGTTGCTGTGTTAGATATGTGGGCGTGTGAAAGTGATGGGCCCTTGAATGGCACTGGCGGTGTGAATGTTTTGTATGTGTCACACGTACAAAAGGTGTATGAATGTCCTTACTGCCCCTGTGTGATGGGGGTACTGGTAGGAGCAAAAGACTGACTGGCACCAAAGGGGTCAAGCAGTAAAAAAAAATCAAAAAATTAACCAGTGTCTTGATGTTAAACCTCATCTAATCCCAATTGGTCTAAGCCCTATTTGATGGCACATCTGGCCGAATTTAAATTTGGGGGGCACATTTGTGTGTTGTTGTTTTAATTGTTATATTGTTTGTGAAATGTGGTAGTAAATTTTTTTTCTTGTCTATTTTTGTCTTGTTCCAGGCTTTTGCTGTTTGGATTGTTGTAGGTTGCGTGTCTGTTTGCAGCTTGTGTAGTTGCTTGTGCTTGGTAAGTGAATGTATTTTGTACTACTTTCCCTTGATGTTTGTCTTTTTGAAAAAGGTTGTACTTCTAGCAGGTTGTGTGTCTCTGTGTTTTTTTTTTCAGCATTAGTGTTTGATGTGCACTTTGTTTTCTAATCTGTCATTTCTTTTTTCTTTCTAGTGGGATATCATTTCTTTTTGCTGTGTCTCAACAGAGTAGGTGCTGGTGAGTGTAGCTATATTTGGTAAGAGTGAAATTGTTTTGGATTGTATTTATCTTTTTGTGAATGCCTTACCTTGTTTAGTTCTTACTTTGCACAGTGTAGGTTGTTGTTCACTTGTGTGTGCAGTCTTCTTGCTTTGTAAGGATAATGGCTAGTCGCAGGATTACTTCTCAGCAGGTTCTTGGTTTGCTTTTTGAGTCTTCCTCTGACCATGGTTCAGACACTGAGTCCGATTCGGACTCCCAGGTAGGGGCAGAAGATTCAGGCAGTGAGTTTTCTCTTCGCATGGAATCATCATCATCGGATGATGAATCTTCTTCTAGTGCTGATGAAGGGCCTATGGTAGAGGAGGACATTGATGTGCCGGTAGTGGGCCAAGAGGCATCTGTGCTGCTGCCTAGGGCCGCAAGGTTTCCTTTCTTTTTACATCGGCAAGAGGCATGTGGGCTGGAGCCTGCACCAAAAAGGCTTCACTTTGCTGTGGTGCGCCAAAAGGCATCTGGTGCTTTTCGTCTTCCTGCTGGTGTAGTGCAGCAAGAGGCATCTGGGGCTGTTAGGCTTGCCATTGGCGTAGAGCGGCAAGAGGCATCTGGGCCTGCTTGGTTTCCCGGTGGTGTAGTGCAGCAAGAAGCATCTCAGGCTTCTGGGCTTCCCGTTGGTGTAGTGCAGGAAGAGCCCTCTGGGGATGCTATGTCTTCTGTTGGTGTTGTGCAGCCAGAAGTATCTGTGGCTGTTAGGCTTCCCGTTGGTGAACAGCAGCAAGAGGCTTCTGGGCTGCAGGCTGGGGTGGCTGCTCCCCCGTTGATAGGGATGGCCTCTGGGTTCCCCCTGGCTTGGTGCAGCCGGCATTGCCAGAGTTCACTGGTGTTCCTGGGTGTAGAGTGAATACTGAGAATTTTCTGCCAATACATTTTTTTCAGTTGTTTTTTGACGATGTGTTTTTGCAAGAGATTGTTGATCAAAGTAATTTGTATGCAGAACAATTTTTGAGGGCCAACAGTGCCAGCCTTAAGCCCTATTCTAGAGCAATCCGGTGGACTCCCACAAATGTTGAAGAGATGAAGAATTATAGGGATTAACTTTTTTGATGGGCTTGCTAAGGAAGCCATCAATGACTTCATATTGGTCCACTAGTCCCTTGATGGCAACAGCTATATTTCCAGCAGTCATAAGTCGTGATCGGTATATGCTTCTTCTTCGGATGATGCATTTTGTTGATAATAGTTTAGCGTTGTCACGTGATCACCCTGATTGTGACCGTTTGTTTAAAATTCGGCCTGTCCTTGATCACTTTGTTGATCGTTTTTCTGAGATCTTTGCCCCTGGTAAAGAAATTGCAGTGGATGAGTCTTTGCTGTTGTTCAAGGGCCGCTTGGTTTTTAGGCAATACATTCCTAGTAAGAGGGCACGCTATGGAATCAAACTGTATATGCTGTGTGACAGTGAGACTGGATATGTCTACAATTTCAGGGTGTACACTGGTAAGGAGTTCAGCATTAACCCTCCTGGTTGTCCTTCTACTTTTGGAGTGACTGAGAAAATTGTGTGGGAACTAGGTAGAGGATTATTTAACAAAGGCCATCATTTATATGTAGATAACTTCTACACTGGTGTGCGGTTGTTCAAGGAGTTGGCCAAAGTGGACACTGTTGCTTGTGGCACAATGCGCAGTAACCGTAAAGGTTTCCCAAAGGAACTTGTTTGCAAAAGGCTTGTGCGGGGACAGTCTACGGCATTGCGATGTGGGGAGCTTCTAGCTGTGAACTTTTCAGACAAGAGAGATGTGTACATGCTGACTACTATCCACGATGAAAGTACAGAACCTGTGCCTGTTTGGGGTCAGGGTGCTGAAGTGCGCACACCTGTGTGCATTTTAGCTTACAATAAGTTCATGGGTGGTGTTGACAGAGTAGATCAGAGGTTGGAACCTTATGCTGCTCTTCGAAAGGCTTACGTTTGGTACAAGAAGTTGGCTATCCATCTGTTCCACTTGGCATCCTTTAATGCTTTTGTTGTGTACCAGAAGTCTTGTCCTGAGAAGAAGATGCCTTTTGTTAAGTTTCAGGAGTCTATAATAGGCAGCCTTGTACTAGTGGAGCAGGCAAGTGTTCCTAGATTTGGAGTGGTGGAGGAAGTGGCTAGATTGAAAGATCGCCACTTTCCTGAATCTATTCCTTCCACTACCGCAAGAGACTTCCCGACTAGAAGATGCACAGTCTGTTGGCGAAGAGGCGTGCAGAAGGAGTCTCGTATATACTGTCCTGACTGTCCTTCTAAGCCTGGATTGTGTCTGTCAGCTTGTTTTAAATCGTACCACACGCAAAATAAGTTTTGGGAGTTTTAATGAGCTGTAAAGTGAATTGCCTGGTCTGCATTCTGTAAACTTTTTTACTTTGTTTCAAGGATTGGTATTAGTGCAAAGTGTTTAGTTTAAGAATTTGTGTTAGCTGATTTGTAGGTATTTCCATTTGTTTAGTGTTATTTTCAAAAAAAGAATTCTAAATGTGTTTGTGGTGTGTGCTGGCTGGTGCTTGGCTGGCGGTGTGTGTGGAGTTGCGCTTGGCTGGTGGTATGCGTGGAGGGGTACTTGGCTGTCTATGCACGGAGTGGTGCTTGGCTGGCGGTGTGTGTGGAGTGGCGCTTGGCTGGTGGTGTGTGTGGAGTGGTACTTGGCTGTCTGTGCACGGAGTGGTGCTTGGCTGGCGGTGTGTGTGGGTTGGCGCTTGGCTGGTGGTGTTCGTGGAGTGGTACTTGGCTGTCTGTGCATGGAGTGGTGTTTGGCTGGTGGTGTGTGTGGAGTGGTGTTTGGCTGGCGGCGTGTGTGGAGTGGTACTTGGCTGGATGGTGTGCGTGGAGCAGTGCTTGGCTGTCTGTGCACGGAGTGGTGCTTGGCTGGCGGTGTGTGTGGAGTGGCGCTTGGCTGGTGGTGTGTGTGGAGTGGCACTTGGCTGGTGGTGTGTGTGGAGTGGCGCTTGGCTGGTGGTGTGTGTGGAGTGGTACTTGGCTGTCTGTGCATGGAGTTGTGCTTGGCTGTCGGTGTGCGCTGAGTGTTGTTTGGCTGGCGGTGTGCATGTTCTGGTGCTTGGATGGTGGTGTGGGTGGACTGGCTCTCAGCTGGTGGTGTGTGAGTAGTTACTTTCTGTTGGTCACTACACACACTGCTAGTTGAGTGACACTCCACGCAGTCCATCATTTTGTGTAGTTGCAGTGTCAGAAATGTGGGCGTGTGAAAGTGATGGGCCCTTGAATGGCGCTGTTTGCTGGTGTGAGTGTTGAAATGTGATGGGTCCGCGGCTGGCGGTGTGAATGTTTTGAATGTGTCACACGTACGAAAGGTGTATGAATGGCCTGTAAAGAGATTGGTGCCTTGACGTGGCTTTACAGCTCACGAGCTGTGAGTCAGTGGTTCAGTTAATCATACTTTCAATTATACGCAGTGTATTTCATTTTTTGTGAAATTACTTGCGAATATAATTGTATGTACTGAATCATCACTCACCCTCATGCCAAATCCAACCAGTATGTGGGTGTGCTTGCGGATTAGATGGCTGTGCAGTAAAATTTGTTTTTTTTTCTCTTTCTGCAGTAGGGTGTACCTTGTCCCTTATTGTGATTGTTGTAATGTGTTGCTTTTCCTTCCAGATGGTGTCAGTGGTCTGGTTTGTATCAGGTATGAAAGGTGCGTGAATGGCCTGTAAAACGGTTGGTGCCTTTTCGTGGCTTTACAGCTCACGAGTTGCGAGTCACTGGTTCGGTTTTTATGCATTTATTTATTAACAGAGCATTTCATTTTTTTGAAATATCATGTTAATAAAATTTTATGTACTGAACCATCACTTGCCCTCGTGCCAAATCCAACCTGTATGTGTGTGTCTTTGAAGAATAGATAGCCGTGCTTGATTCTTTGTCTTTTGAGTTACTCAGTTATGGTGTATATTATAGCTATAAATAACTTTCTAAATTTAGATATTATTGGTAATTCATGGTAGTATATGGTCATGTCTTTCTGGTGAATTCTATTGTTGTTTTTTGTCCACAATCTCTTGCAAACTTGAAATTGTCTGTCACAATTTTCATGCGATATTGTCCCCTGAATCGCACGTTCTCCAACTGAAAACTTAATTCATTCAAAGCAATTTGGTTTTGCAAGGGGGTTCCCATGAGTTTTTGGCCCGGGGCTTGGCGGGCATCTTTGGAAACTACCAAACCCAAACAGTTCTGAGAACTAGACACCCGGGGGAGTCCAGGGAGGTATGGCTTGCGTGGGTCCCCCATTGTTTTCCTACCCAGAAATCCCTGCAAACCCTAAATTTAGGTTAAAAAACCCACTTTTCCATACATTTTTGGGTGGGATCTCGCTGCCGGCACAAATGTCCTACCACCCAGCGTTCCCCTTCTTCTCCCGAGTAAAATGATACCTCACTTGTGTGGGTGGGCCAAAGGCCTGTGACTAAGGTAGGGGGGCTGAATTTGTCAAACTTAAATACTACTTTTTAAAAAATTCATTTTTAGCCTGTTCTGCTTTGGGGCACCCACACAAGTGAGGTATCCTTTTACTCGGGAGAACAAGGGGAACGCTGGGTGGTAGGACATTTTTGCCGGCATGGAGATCCCACGCAAAAAAGTTTGGAAAAGTGATATTTTTACCTAATTTTAAGGTTTGCAAGGAATTCTGGGTAGGAAAACATTGGGAGACCCACGCATGCCATACCTCCCTGGACTCCCCCGGGTGTCTAGTTTTCAGAACTGTTCGGGTTTGGTAGTTTCCAAAGATGGCCACCGAGCCCCGGGCCAAAAACTCAGGTGCCCCCGCCCCCAAAATCAAGGTAATGTAGCTATAGGGTATTTTAAATTCACCACCGTACGATTTGGACCTTTTCCTGTTGCAGCCACTATGCCTACCCACGCAAGTGAGGTACCATTTTTATCGGGAGACCTTGGGGAACGCTGGGTGGGAGGAAATTTGTGTGAGCCCAGTAATGCCACGCTTTCCCACACAAAAATGTGTGAAAAATCTGATTTTTTTGAGCTATAATCGAGATTTGCAAGGGATTCTGGGTAAAGGAACGTTGGAGGATCCACGCAAGCCATACCTCCTTGGAAGCACGCGGGTGTCTACTTTTCAGAAATGTGAGGGTTTGGTAGGTTTCCCTAGATGGCCGTCTAGCACGGGGCCAAAAACCCAGGTAACCCCTCTTGCAAAAGCTGGTGGACTTGACATTGTCACCATTGATCCACGCAGATTCCAGAACTTTCCTCCACAGAAATGTGAGGAAAATGTGTTTTTTTTGTCAAATTCTTTGCTTTGCAAGGGATTCTGGGTAACAAAACCTGGTGGTAGGCAGTCGAGTCACCCCATCCTGAATTCCCCTGGGTGTCTAGTGTCTAGTTTTCAAAAATGTATAGGTTTGCTAGGTTTCCCTAGGTGCTGGCAGAGCTAGGGCTCAAAAAGAAAAGGTAGTCTCTTTGTCCAAAAAGCGCATGATTTCACTGTGAAATTGAGGTGCAACCACGTTGCGTTTTGCGCTGTTTCATGTCGCAGCCACTATGCCTAACAACGCAAGTGAGGTACCATTTTTTTTGGGAGACATGGGGGAACGATGGGTGGGTGGAAATTTGTTGATCCACGCAGATTCCAGAACTTTCCACCACAGAAATGTGAGGAAAATGTGTTTTTTTGTGTCAAATTTTTAGGTTTGCAAGGGATTCTGGGTAACAAAACCTGGGGGTAGGCAGACGAGTCACCCCATCCTGAATTCCCCTGCGTGTCTAGTTTTCAAAAATGTATAGGTTTGCTAGGTTTCCCTAGGTGCTGGCAGAGCTAGGGCTAAAAAACAAAAGGTAGTCTTTTTGTCCAAAAAGGGCAAGATTTCACTGGGAAATTGTGGTGCGACCATGTTGCGTTTTGCGCTGTTTCATGTCGCAGCAACTATGCCTACCCACGCAAGTGAGGTACCATTTTTTTCGGGAGACCTGGGGGAACACTGGGTGGGTGGAAATTTGTTGATCCACGCAGATTCCAGAACTTACCACCACAGAAATGTGAGGAAAATGTGTTTTTTTTGTCAAATGTTTAGCTTTGCAAGGAATTCTGGGTAACAAAACCTGGGGGTAGGCAGACGAGTCACCCCATGCTGAAATTCAATGGGTGTCTAGTTTTCAAAAATGTATAGGTTTGCTAGGTTTCCCTAGGTGCTGACAGAGCTAGGGCTCAAAAACAAAAGGTAGTCTTTTTGTCCAAAAAGGGCAAGATTTCACTGGGAAATTGAGGAGCGACCATGTTGCGTTTTGCGCTGATTCATGTCGCAGCCACTATGCATACCCACGCAAGTGAGGTACCATTTTTTTCGGGAGACCTGGGGGAACGCTGGGTGGGTGGAAATTTGTTGATCCATGCAGATTCCAGAACTTTCCACCACAGAAATGTGAGGAAAATGTGTTTTTTTTGTCAAATGTTTAGCTTTGCAAGGGATTCTGGGTAACAAAACCTGGGGGTAGGCAGACGAGTCACCCCATGCTGAAATTCCCTGGGTGTCTAGTTTTCAAAAATGTATAGGTTTGCTAGGTTTCCCTAGGTGCTGACAGAGCTAGGGCTCAAAAACAAAAGGTTGTCTTTTTGTCCAAAAAGGGCAAGATTTCACTGGGAAATTGAGGTGCAACCATGTTGCGTTTTGCGCTGATTCATGTCGCAGCCACTATGCCTACCCACGCAAGTGAGGTACCATTTTTTTTGGAGACCTGGGGGAACGCTGGGTGGGTAGAAATTTGTTGATCAACGCAGATTCCAGAACTTTCCACCACAGAAATGTAAGGAAAATGTGTTTTTTTGTCAAATTCTTAGCTTTGCAAGGGATTCTGGGTAACAAAACCTGGGGGTAGGCAGACGAGTCACCCCATCCTGAATTCCCCTGGGTGTCTAGTTTTCAGAAATGTATAGGTTTGCTAGGTTTCCCTAGGTGCTGGCAGAGCTAGGGCTCAAAAACAAAAGGTAGTCTTTTGGTCCAAAAAGCGCAAGATTTCACTGTGAAATTGAGGTGCAACCACGTTGCATTTTGCGCTGTTTCATGTCGCAGCCACTATGCCTACCCACGCAAGTGAGGTACCATTGTTTTCGGGAGACCTGGGGGAACGCTGGGTGGGTGGAAATTTGTTGATCCACGCAGATTCCAGAACTTTCCACCACAGAAATGTGAGGAAAATGTTTTTTTTTTGTCAAATTCTTAGCTTTGCAAGGGATTGTGGGTAACAAAACCTGGGGGTAGGCAGACGAGTCACCCCATCCTGAGTTCCCCTGGGTGTCTAGTTTTCAAAAATGTATAGGTTTGCTAGGTTTCCCTAGGTGCTGGCAGAGCTAGGGCTCAAAAACAAAAGGTAGTCTTTTGGTCCAAAAAGGGCAAGATTTCACTGGGAAATTGAGGTGCGACCATGTTGCGTTTTGCGCTGTTTCATGTCGCAGCGACTATGCCTACCCACGCAAGTGAGGTACCATTTTTTTCAGGAGACCTGGGGGAACGCTGGGTGGGTGGAAATTTGTTGATCCACGCAGATTCCAGAACTTTCCACCACAGAAATGTGAGGAAAATGTGTTTTTTTGGGTCAAATTCTTAGCTTTGCAAGGGATTCTGGGTAACAAAACCTGGGGGTAGGCAGACGAGTCACCCCTCCTAAATTCCCCTGGGTGTCTAGTTTTCAAAAATGTATAGGTTTGCTAGGTTTCCCTAGGTGCTGGCAGAGCTAGGGCTCAAAAACAAAAGGTAGTCTCTTTGTCCAAAAAGCGCAAGATTTCACTGGGAAATTGAGGTGCGACCACGTTGCGGTTTGCGCTGTTTCATGTCGCAGCCACTATGCCTACCCACGCAAGTGAGGTACAATTTTTTTCGGGAGACGTGGGGGAACGCTGGGTGGGTGGAAATTTGTTGATCCACGCAGATTCCAGAACTTTCCACCACAGAAATGTGAGGAAAATGTGTTTTGTTTGTCAAATGTTTAGCTTTGCAAGTGATTCTGGGTAACAAAACCTAGGGGTAGGCAGACGAGTCACCCCATCCTGAATTCCCCTGGGTGTCTAGTTTTCAAAAATGTATAGGTTTGGTAGGTTTTTCTAGGTGCTGGCAGAGCTAGGGCTCAAAAACAAAAGGTAGTCTCTTTGTCCAAAAAGCACAAGATTTCACTGGGAAATTGAGGTGCGACTACGTTGCGTATTGCGCTGTTTCATGTCGCAGCCACTATGCCTAACAACGCAAGTGAGGTACCATTTTTTTCGGGAGACCTGGGGGAACGCTGGTTGGGTGGAAATTTGTTGATCCACACAGATTCCAGAACTTTCCACCCCAGAAATGTGAGGAAAATGTGTTTTTTTGACAAATTGTTATCTTTGCAAGGGATTCTGGTTAACAAAACCTGGTGGTAGGCAGTCAAGTCACCCCATCCTGAATTCCCCTGGGTGTCTACTTTTCAAAAATGTATAGGTTTGCTAGGTTTCCCTAGGTGCTGACAGAGCTTGGGCTCAAAAACAAAAGGTAGTCTCTTTGTCCAAAAAGCACACGATTTCACTGGGAAATTGAGGTGCGACCACGTTGTGTTTTGCGCTGTTTCGTGTCGCAGCCACTATGCCTACCTACGCAAGTGAGGTACCATTTTTTTTGAGAGACCTTGGAAAGCGCTGGGTGGGTGGAAATTTGTTGATCCACGCAGATTCCAGGACTTTCCACCACAGAAATGTGAGGAAAATGTGTTTTTTTTGTCAAATTCTTAGATTTGCAAGGGATTCTGGGTAACAAAACCTGGTGGTAGGCAGTCAAGTCACCCCATCCTGAATTTCCCTGGGTGTCTACTTTTCAAAAATGTATAGGTTTGCTAGGTTTTCCTAGGTGCTGGCAGAGCTAGCGCTCAAAAACAAAAGGTAGACTCTTTGTCCAAAGAGCGCAAGATTTCACTGGGAAATTAAGGTGCAACCACGTTGCGTTTTGCGCTGTTTCGTGTCACAGCCACTATGCCTACCCACGCAAGTGAGGTACCATTTTTTTTGGGAGACCTGGGGGAATGCTGGGTCGGTGGAAATTTGTTGATCCACGCAGATTCCAGAACTTTCCACCACTGAAATGTGAGGAAAATGTTTTTTTTTGTCAAATTCGTAGCTTTGCAAGGGATTCTGGGTAACAAAACCTGGTGGTAGGCAGTCGAGTCACCCCACCCTGAATTCCTCTGGGTGTCTACTTTTCAAAAATGTATAGGTTTGCTAGGTTTCCCTAGGTGCCGGCAGAGCTAGGGTGCAAAAACTACAGGTAGGCACTTTGCCAAAAAAGGGTCAATTTGTAACTGCAAAATTTAGGTGTGACCACGTTGCATTTTGCGCCGTTTCCTGTCGCAGGCACAAGGCCGACCCACACAAGTGAGGTACCGTTTTTATCAGGAGACTTGGGGTAATTCAGATTTGTAAATCAACTGTTCTTACCAATTGAGCTTTTATGCATTTCTCCCTTTCAATGAAAGACATTGTGTAAAAAAAATATTTTTGAAAAATGACCAATAATTCTCATGCTTGTATGAGTATTCCCAATTTTGAAAATGTGCAATTATATACTGTTTCTGAACTCTATATTTGAAACCCAATTCAGAAATACATAGGTGTCTTTCATACAGATTTTTCCATGTATACATTTTCCAAGACAAAGTGCTCTATACCCAGTAAAAGAAAAAATACCATTGCAAGTTGCTGCTCAGTTTTTGGATCTGAGTTCGTCGGGTTCTTGGCGAAACTACAAGTCCCATATATCCCCACAACCAGGAAGGTCTAGCGGATGTAACGGTATATTGCTTTCCAAGAGCTGTCAAAATTAGAAAAAGTTGTAGGTGAAAACGTTGAGACAAAAGGCTGTTTTCTTCAACAAATTTTCAATTATTCCAATATTTAACTGTTAGTTTCTATAAAGAAACCTTCATGGATTTAGACAAATGACCCCTTTCTGAATTCAGAATGTTGTCTACTTTTCGAAAATTTCCAGAATCCATTATTGCTTTCAAACTCATTTCTACCATTAACTGGAAGGAGGTGGGAAGCTCTAAAAATAGCAAAAATAGGCTATCTCCCAGAAAAATGCCAAAACTGTGTGAAAAATGTCGGTTCTCTGACAAAAGACTGTCATTCCCTAAAAGCTGAGAAAATGGAGATTTCAGCCCCACAAACCCTTTTTTGATAACATTTTCAGGGGAAAACCCAGAGGCTTTCATTTGCAGCCCGTTTTTCCCATTTTTCTGAAAAATAACAAATATTTCACTATATTTTGGTTCATTTCTGGGACCCCTCCAAGGGAATCCACAAACCCTGGGTGCCTTTAGAATCCACATGATGTTGGAAGAAAAGGACGCAAATTTGGCGTGGATACCTTATGTGGTCAAAAAGTTACAAGGGCCTAAGCGCGCACAACCCCAAAACGCCAAAAAAAGGCTTAGCACAGGAGGGGAATAGGCCTAGCAGCGAAGGGGTTAAATACGGCACATTCCAGCCCTTACCCTGTCATCCAGCGCAGCGCAGTAAGGTTATTTGCTGCACTGAGTGGCTTTTACATAAATAGACCCCTGACCGTGCAGTGAAAAGTAAACTTTAATTTTTCTCCTTTTATTATATTCTCATCACCTGTTTTCAGATGTCTGTTAGGTGAAATGTGAGCTCTGTGAGGTGACTGTGTTTACCATGAGTCCAGGAAAACAAAGAAAACAATACTTTCAAAATTACTGATTATAGTAATTCATTGACATGGTTCATTGTTACCTTATTATTACAAGAGACCTAAGAAAGTCACTGAAAGTGAAAGAAACATTCTTTGAAAACTGGGAAAATGAATGTTAGGTCGCGTTGTTACACAAGCACATTAAAAGATCACATTGTAACAGTTTACAGCTGCAAACCTATATCAAGAAATAAATTAGACAATTTGTTGGTGCAATGTGTGTATGTTAAACAGCTACAAAATTTCAGGAAAGCTGCCATCAGACCCTAGAACATGATCAACTAAAATCAGTCCTTGCCTTAATGTCAGTGTGATTTGTTTGTGTTTAAGTTTTATTTTTCAAATATTTGTGTAGCCCTAAGACAGCTACAGCCATGCTCAAATTTAATTTCAACAATAAGCGGCTTATACCTTTGAGCTAATATTCTCAAATGTGACATTTACCTCACTTATCTCCACACATTTCCTCTGGCAACTAATCTTACGAACGTTGTACATTTCTGCATTGAATTGGAGCTGTCAGGCTGCCGTTTACTTCAGATCAGTCTTTGGAATCTAGCTTTACTTTTTGTAATTTAATTTCATTTGTAAAGCCCTTCTCAGTATTCTCTGTTTATTCCATTATAATCCTTCTTTCATACAGAAGGAGAAAAAAAATATGAATACTGACTTCTCCAACCTCAATAGCCGAAACGTTGTCTGAGGCCCACATCTGTGTCATCATTGCATCGACATAGGTTTAATTTGGCCAGTAACACTGGGTAACTTTCTCCAATGTGAATATTCCTTTCCGCCAGGGCACTAGTGGAGGGTACACACGGGTAGAGGCGTTTACCCACTCTTTTCATAGGGTGGACATCAGCTTTACTTGCCAAAAAGTTGGGCCCCACAGCAGTGGTGCAACAAAACTTGAGGGGACCTTCCTGCAAGGTACATGGAGCGGCCCCCCCCCCCCCCCTCCGGACTCAATTAGGAGCTCTCAGGCCAGGGTACTGTGCTGAAGGGGCCCCTGAGGGTGCAGGGGCTGATGTTACACCATTGGTCCACATAAATATGCTGACTCCTCCGTGTGTAATTTTCAGACACCGGGATACATTCAGCAGCATCTGCACATCGTTTGCTTTCCAGCTTTCCTTCCAAACAGCAACCTGCAGGAAGCCAGGAGGCTTTGTTATTTTAAATTCCAGCTGGGCCCAAAGCAAAGGCAGCAGTTCAGGGACTATCCAGCCTCCTTTTGCTGGAGTATCCAGGCAGGGAGTATCTGGAGCTTCACACCTAGCTGGAAATGGAATGGAGGGGAAGCAAAGGCACACAGCTTGTTATTTCCTCAAAGGTACTAAAGAGAGGCATGTTTATGACTTTTTTCAGCCCCTGTATATGAGCGATATGCATGCACTGTAAGAATGTCAGACGTGTTGGTCTGTCCCAGTTTTGACATAAAGACCAATTTAAATACCACTAATTTGTTTTGTTTCTTTTAAAGCGCTATTCATCCCAATCCAGGGTGTCAGATCACTTTATGTCACAGGTACACATTAAATATTGACAATAAATCATATGTAAGTAAATCAATGAACAGGATGTGTTACATATGACAGTGAGTGTTACAAGATGTGGGAGTCAGATGTTCTTTAAATCTCACTGTGCTATACTAGAAGGCTTACAATTTATGAAAGGCAAGTAACAAAAGGATCTCTGTGTGAAAAGCAGTAACCCACTTACCCACCAACATAACATAACAATTAACCCTCTAAGCCACTTTGATACAAAACTGGGAGTAGATAAAACACAGATCCATCCAGCAACTGCATTAACTTCCGGAGGTATTCATACCATTATTATTACTCCCTGAGATTTACTTGGCACACAAAGATTTATGTAGCAGGTGCCATAACCACATAAGATATTTCAAAATTCAGATTTTACAGTCAATTAAGCGGAACAGATTTAATGCCATGTTTCTCCTTGTTGCCAATTTCTTTGTGGTAGAGTTAAAAAATAAATGTATATGTTGAGGCCCAGATTTTGCTTTGTGGTTGCACCACTTATTTGGCACAACGCAAAAACCAAATTTCATTTGTTAAACATTGTAATGAACTCAAATGTACTCATGATAAACCTGCTAAACATGTGTGAGTTCCTTTGATCTAATGTCTCTTCTTATGATGTCACTTCCTGTAAGGTCATGCTCCGTGATATCACACATGATGTCACTCTCCGTGATGTAATGCGCTGTGATGTTGCATGTCGTAATGTCACTTGCATACTGCCTAACTTGTTTAGTCCCCCAACTTGCCGCCCTGTATTTTCCCTCTTACTGGCCACAACAATCTTTTACGTTCTGGAGGAGCTCCTCTATTTTGATGTCATTGATCAGCAAAGCACTAGGGGCAAGATGTAGGTGGCCAAATAGCTGTCGGTAAAGCCGAAAATTGGTAAATTTAGGCTTTACCGACCGGTATTTAGCCCTGTGAGATGTACGTATTACCGAATGCAACGGTAATAACGAATCGGTAAATCCAAGGGAAACAGTAACCGATTCCTTATTTACCGATCGGTGAACACCAAAACAAACAATACGGAATCGGTAAATAACGAATCGGTAAAAAATCGGAAATGCAATGTAGCAAAATTCCGTAATACCGAATTTTACCAAAATCAGTATTAACGAATCGTTATGTACCACTGATCCAGAGCAGGTGGTAATCAGGTGTAGTGCATAAAAACAGCCCCAAAATGCAACAGTGTGAACACAATGGCGGCCCTCTACGTCATAGCAAGGCGGCTACGTTTGAGAGCAGCAGGAGTGAGGTTTTGGAGACGGGAAGAGCGTGTGTACAGACTGCATGTCACACTGTTCCAATTGACTGAGCCAGAAATCCATGAGCGGTACAGGCTACACCCACACACCATCCTTGACCTGATATGGGACCTGAAACCATATCTTGAGCATCAGACACCAAGGGCGCACGCAATACCCACTCATGTACAAGTGATCTGTTGCCTGCACCTCCTGGCATCAGGAAGTTACCAGGGTGTGATAGCCGCAGTAGGTGGTGTGTCACAGAGCTGCCTATCCCGTTTTTTCAACACCTTCCTGGACGCCATGATGGACAGAATGCATCATTACATACCCTTCCCCAGCACACAGGCAGAGCTGCAGAAGACCAAACTGGATTTCTACCAAAAGGCACAGTTCCCACACATAATAGGCGGCATCGATGGGACCCACATACCAATCTGCCCACCAGCAGCAACAGAATACATTTACCGCAACCGCAAATCCACTCACACCATAAACGCGCAGGCGATATGTGATGCAAACTTCATCATCACTGACATTGTGGCCAAAGTCCCAGGGAGTACCCACGACTCCTACATATTCAGGAACAGTAGCATCTATACACGTTTGGCTGCTGGTGAATTCAGAGAAGGATACCTAGTAGGTAAATCAATGTCACACACCCTGATGTATACCTTGGATTAACCTATTGGTGACACAAATTAATGGCACTTTCTTTAACATTTAGGTGACAGCGCATATGCCCTCCGGTCTTTTCTACTCACCCCATATCTCAACCCATCCACCCCAAGGGAGAGGAGATACAATGTGGCACATAAGAGCACACGCAACGTGGTGGAGCACACCTTTGGACTTCTAAAAAGCAGGTTCCGTTGCCTCCACAAAAGTGGAGGTGCATGTCAGTACAGCCCCATCAAATGTTGCAAAATAATAGCAACATGTGCAATGCTACATAACCTTGCTACAAAAAAGGAACAGCAGTGGAACTAACTGACTCTGAGGACGAGGGCGAGGACAATCCCCAGCCAGAGCCCTGCGCAGCCGGTGTGGCAGCAGAACCGCATGGGAGACACAGACGGGCTGAGATAACACGCAACTATTTCTTAGTGAGTAAGGAGACAGAGCCAATTACTGTATTTGTGTGATGGTGTTTAGGAAGCACACCACCAAGATCAAAACCAGTGTCCATACAGACATGGGTTACATCACCCATCAAATGAGTCCCAAATCCTAGTTGCATCTATTTCCTGTGCCCACGCGCTACATTGCCACGTTCCTTGGCCCCACTGTCTGTACTGCCTGTATGTTCTTGGGCAGCGCTGTGGCGTTCGCAGCGCCTCCTGCTCTCGGTGGGAGAGGGCGCAATGCTACTACGGCTATTAGCCTCCTCACTGTCTCCCCCGCTTTCATAGTGGCCACCTTCTCAGTCTTCAGCAGTTCCAGTGCAGAGGTCATTGTCACCATCCCCCTCGCCACATCCCTACTACAATGTGCCATCTCCTCCTGCATGGCTATTGACCGTCTGCACATTAGGGAGGTAGCAGTGGACAGCCGGTTCACCGCCTTGGTATAAGCCTCAAGTCTATGCCTCTCCCTGCACCTAGAAAGGCGGTCCGCCTCCAACTGGCTTCACAGCTGCCTCACGTCGCAATGTCTCTCATGCCCTCAGACGTGTTGTTGTTCATTGCACTTATTCCCTTTTCTATTTTGTGCATGTGCGACATCTCCCTATGCATTGACTGCATGGCTCTCCATTGCAGGCGCTGGACGTTAAGCAGGTTGCCTTCCAGTCCAGCGAACACACTTTCACCTTGCTCCGAGATTTGAGGACTGACTGGCCTTGCCCTGCGGCGTCTGGAGGATGTGTGGGCGCGCTCTGATGGTGTCTCAGCCCTTTCCATGTTGCGGTCCTCATCCACTGGAGACTGTTGGCCCCCTGTGCCCTCCTCCTCCGACACCTCCATCTGCTGGAAGGTGGCCACGGCATGCCTCTGGCCTGACTGTGGTGGTGGTGATTGTGGCAGTGGGGGTGGAGTTGGTGGTGATGGTGGCGTTGTCTGGTGCTGTGGTGATGGTGGGGATGGAGAAGTTGTTGGTGGTTGTGTGCCCTGCAGGGGACTGCTCCTCCTCCTGTTGTCTCCCCTCTGGCCTGGGTGACTTCCCTCTGCTCCCCTTTGCTGCACTGCGAGATGTCTCGCCTGTAATGACAGAATGTAGGATTGGCTGATTCATCAAAAAACGAATTTTTGAATCACCGAATCGGTGTTTACCGAATTAGTATTGGATTCGGTATTTACGAATCGGTATTGGTGTTTCATTTTTTTTTTACCGCTTGCTTCTGATTCGGTATTTTTTACCGAATATTACCGATTCGGTAAATTTTTGCGAATATTTAGGTACATCGGAGATACCGATTCCTTAATACCAAATCGGTAAAATTCGGTATTAAGGAATCGGTATTTCACGTTTACCTACATCTGGCCCTACATTGTGCTAACTGTGGCGTGCAAGCTCATTGCATCCCAACCCTAGTAGATGGTAGTTACTGCTCCTCATAGCAGCAGAAGAGAAACTGCAAGATTGGTGGCAGCTTATTGCAGTTCAGGAGCACCTTCAAATGATGTGAGGAAGATAAAAGTGAGTGAGCATTCTGTGTGTGACAGTTGGCCAAAGTTGACAGCGGGTGAGATATTTACAGGAACAAACCTACCAGTATCTTTATCCGCTGTCTTCTACCTCCTGCCTGTCATGGATTATGGAAAGCCAAACTAACAACCAGTGCATGAACTTTCTTCTGGGATACCTCAATGCCTTAGAAGTTGTTTACCAGACGTACTTTTCTTTCATGCAACTCAATGCAGTAAGACAACTTACAGCTCTGAATTGCATGAAAAAAGAGAGCTGAAATTTGCCATATTTACTAAGATATGACACAATTGTTCGCTCTTTCTCTGCTGCGTAGCGCCAAAGTAGGCATCCTTACACCATTATGCAAGGGTGCCTACGTGACGTGTAGAATACTTTTTGTGCAGGAAGGGATACCTTCTTGTGCAAAAACAATCCTTAGAGGTGGATTCGTCTTTCCACATGAAAAGAGCAAGTGATGAGGACAAAATAAAAATAGTTCTCCTTGTTACACCTCTGTCAGGCAGGCGCACCATTTTGGCACAAACCCAGGTTTATAAGTCTTTTCTAAATCTGGGTTTGCATCAATATACATGGGTGGATGCATGGAACAGCCATGTAACACCTACACAAAGCAAAGTAATGAAAGGCAGCGCTATACACTGCATTGTTTACTTTGTATTTACTAAACTATGCAAAGTCACGCAAATCTACTTTGCATGGCTTAGTAAATTCCAAAAAAGGATTTTGCATCAAGGCTGCGCATCAAAGGTGAAGCAACCCAGACGCAAAATCTTCTTAATCTGAGTCTGTGTGTACAGAGGCCTCAGCTCCTACTGTTCACAAACTAGCTCCATATACGTATATACTGGGAGCACACAGCAACGTTTCAGAATTTGGTGAGATTGATAAATGTTCATCAGCAGCGTACTCTAAATCGCACACAGTTGGAGCGTTCTGACAGTGCCTTAGTTTGCAATACTCTAGCCCTGCCTTTTGAGGTGGGTGCGCTAAATTCCAAACAAACCAGGAAACGCGTCTTTCACCATGTGACATTGCATTTCAGATATCTCATTTCACAATAAACTTATTTATTTTATTTATTTATTTATATGTTTATATAGCGCTAGAATCGACTCCCGAAGGAGTATCTCTGCGCTTAAGCGGGCTCTGAAAGAGGTTGAGGACACTAGCATACTTAATAGGTGAGAAACAAAAAAGTCTTTAACAGTTTCCTAAATTTCGCGTGTTCTGGACATAGTCTAAGAGAGTCAGGAAGTTCATTCCAGAAACGTGGGCCGAGGTAAGAGAGGGCCTTCCCTCCCAATCTTGCCCTCTTGATGATTGGTACTTCGAGAAAATATTTATTGCTGGAACGGAGAGCACGTGAAGGAGTATAAGGTATACATTTGTCCGCCAAGTAGGAGGGGCCCATATTCTGGAGTGCTTTATGGATAACGCAACAAGTTTTAAACATAATCCGTTGACGGATGGGCAACAAATGGAGCTTCACCAACAGAGGGCGCGATGGCAACCTAGGTGTCGCATTCTGGACCAGCCTAGCCGCTGTATTTTGAACTACTTGAAGTCTGCTTAGTAAGGAGTCATTAGCTGAAATCAGCAGCCCATGTCAGTAGTCCAGGCGGCTGAGCACTAAAGCCTGGACCAAGATTTACCGGGTAGAGTCCGGGAGTAGCGGAAAGACTCTCCGGAGCATTCCAATTACATGGAAGCATGAGCCAGCTGTCTGAGTCACTTGCTCTTTTAGACTAAGGGCTTGATGTAACCGGATACCTAGGTTTTTTACTACAAGCTTGGGGACAGGGTTGGGACCCAGATCTGATGGCCACCATTCAGGAGTCCACAGAAGAGGGGCCTCGCCAAACAGCATCACCTCAGTTTTTCCCACATTACATTGTAGAAAATTCTTACCATCCACTGGGATACAGCTCGCATTCCATCAGAGAAGGCCAGTTGGACCGTAGTTGTAAGTTTGCTGAATGGAAAGAGGAGCTGTGTGTCGTCGGCATATGAAACGGGAACAAACCCGTAGTTCCTCAGGAGACAAGCAAGGGG
This sequence comes from Lissotriton helveticus, assembly GCF_964261635.1. NCBI lineage: Eukaryota > Metazoa > Chordata > Amphibia > Caudata > Salamandridae > Lissotriton > Lissotriton helveticus. The sequence continues at coordinate 769,827,100 of NC_136059.1, forward strand.
GCGACATAGATGTTAAATAGTGTAGGGCTCAAGCAGGAGCCCTGTGGCACCCCCTTGGTCAGTTCCATGGGAGTCGAGCGATACGAGCCAAGGTTTACAGAAAACTTCTCATCGATGACAGGGCCGACCCCCTTAGCCCCACCTCTTCCAATCTTCTGAGCATGATATCATGGGAAACTGTGTTGAACGCCGCGGATAGGTCCAACAGCACCAGAATCATAGAATGTCCTTTGTCATGGGACATTATGATGTTGTCGGTCACTGAAAGGAGTGCGGATTCGGTGCTGTACTTGGGCCTAAACCCGGACTGGGAATGATCTAGACCTCCAGTTTGTTCGATGAAATTAGACAAGTTGGTGTTAACGTGTTTCTCCATTAGCTTGCTCAGATATGGAAAAAGTGAGATGGGGCGGAGATTCGACAGCTCTGTCCATGGAATTTTGGAGTTCTTGTGAATGGGTCTCACCTGGGCCACCTTCCATTCCTGCGGCACCAGACCCCCTGTGAGGGAAAGGTTGACCAGGGACTGCACCATAGGGCCAAGTTGTTTGGCCAGGGATGGAATGATTTTTGCAGGGATGTAATCAGATGGAGAGCCAGACTTGATCTGGCGCATCAGTGTTTCAACCTCAGTTATAGTGACGGCAGGGAGATCGTTGAGCAGCACAGGGTTAGCCAACTTAGGGGTGTGTAAGGACACAGGATTGCTCAAATTTTCCGTCATCATGATTTTATCGTATATCACCTCTATTTTATGGGAGAAGTAAGAAGAAATATCATCACACATCTTTTGAGAGGATGATTTGAGGCTTTCACATGCCTTAGATTTAGTGAAGGATTGTAAGATTTGATACAACATTTTTTTAAACAGATTTTATTTTTGAAACACACATAGTATGCATAGCTCTGTCATCCAGAGACCACTGCCATCATCAATTAAGCTGCATCATCCTCCACAATGTGTAATAAGAACATGAGAACTTCCCCATTCAGAATACCAGAAACAGTAGGATTAAGCACCTCCCCCCTCCCCCCAAGAGTCCCACCACCCCCCTTGCGTAGCTGCCTGCCCGACCGAACCATGTTACAGTAAAAGAACATTAGCCATGGGTACCGTGCACCAACAGTGGTATATCACAGTCCAATGCGTCAGTGGGTTGGGAGGACGGCTACCTCACGCGGCGGGTCCAGGTCCAGTCCCCGGTATTCTGCCCACCTCTTCCAGATTTTATAATGCTTTCCCGGACAACCCCTGGCCACAAACACAGGCTGCTCCAGACCCATACAATAGTCCATTCCATTCCTCCAAGCGGCAAGGGACGGGGCCCGAGGCGCCTTCCATTCTCTAGCGATATCGCGCTTCGCCAGCGTGAGACCCAGCAATAATAAGTGGTGCTTGTAGAGGTTGCCCCCAACCCCAGCCATGACATGCAATGGAGCTAACTTGGGGTCCCTCTGGATCTTCCAAGCCTGAGCCTCCGCCAGGCAACGATGTACCCCATCCCAGAACCTTCGCAGCGCTGTGCATTCCCAGACCGTATGCAGCAGGGTACCCGCCTCTGACCCACAGCGGAGACACTCGGGAGACGCTATCATGCCCGCCCTCCACAGGCGGTGCCGGGTAGAGTATGTGCGGTGTAGATAGCGGAACTGAATCAGGTGCAGGCGCATGGATATTGCTGCTCCCCTGGGGCTTTCTAGGGCCTCCACCCAATCCTCCTCGTCTAATTCCCCAACATCCCGCTCCCATGCAGTCCTAAGGCCTAGCAGGTCCGATGAGCAGTGACGCACCAGTGTCTGGTATATGCGCGACAATTTCTTGTCCGGCAGCTCCCCCATAAAAATGTTGGCTTCCAGGGGACTAAATTCGGGAAGCTGCTCCAGGCCTACTAGATGGGGCGCCAGCCATGTCGAAACTGAAGATAGCGGAAGAACTGGGTGCGGGGCATCCCAAATTCCTCCTGCATATTTGTAAATGATTTGAGAGCGCACCCTGACACCACATCACCGAGGGTAGAGATACCTATTGCATCCCATCCTTGAAAGCCCCTCAGCGCAAGCAACTGGGGTAGCCGACCATTTCGCCAGAGGGGGGTTTCCTGGGTAAGAACATTCCACCACCCCATCCTACGCAATGCCTGCCTCCAAATGTGGAAAATCACTTGCGTGGCCGCGGGGAGGGATCTCCGGAGTGGCGCCGAGTACAGCAGCGCATGTAGAGATGTAGAGCCCATCCGCGCTCTCTCAACCGCATAGGCCGGGTCACCCCAGTCCCCGTACCACCAGTCGTTCAACACCAAGAGGTGAGCCGCTTGGTAGTACGAGAGTACATCCGATGCGGCCAATCCCCCAGTGTATGTGGACAGGAAGCACGTTCTCAGGGCCACGCGCGCCACACCCCCCTCCCATAGAAACACACTGAGCGCTGAATTCACCTGTCGGAACCAGAGGCGTGGGATCACGTGCGGGTGATTTTGTAGTTGGTACACCAGGCGCAGTAGCGCCACCATCTTAAAAATAATTACAAAAAGGGGGTGGTGATGGACAGAGTATCTGAGTTAATCAGAACACTCCTACCCAGTCAACAGATCAGGGCTTGATCCATCACCGTTTTTTAGCTCACTGCTTAATTCAGATACTCTGTCCATCACCACCCCCCTTTATGAATCGTTTTGGCCACCACAAGCGTGGACGGGTATGCTCAGATGTGAGTCCCTTGCTCACTGCACCATCAGGATTCAAGCAAGCCGGGCCGAAGACGGCTGTAATGCCAGAAACCGGTCCCTGGAAGCTTGTTTCCTTTTCAGTAAAGAATTGGCTTGGTAGTTTGGTCTGCCCTGTTCCCATGATGCACTGGGCCAGGGACAGACTAATTTGCATGTAGCCAGGTTCTGAACTGGGATGGTGCTGTGAGCTAAAAAACGGTGATGGATCAAGCCCTGATCTTTTGACTGGGTAGGAGTGTTCTGCTTAATTCAGATACTCTGTCCATCACCACCCCCCTTTATGAATCGTTTTGGCCACCACAAGCGTGGAAGGGTATGCTCAGATGTGAGTCCCTTGCTCACTGCACCATCAGGATTCAAGCAAGCCGGGCCGAAGACGGCTGTAATGCCAGAAACCGGTCCCCGGAAGCTTGCTTCCTTTCCAGTAAAGAATTGGCTTGGTAGTTTGGTCTGCCCTGTTCCCATGATGCACTGGGCCAGGGACAGACTAATTTGCATGTAGCCAGGTTCTGAACTGGGATGGTGCTGTGAGCTAAAAAACGGTGATGGATCAAGCCCTGATCTTTTGACTGGGTAGGAGTGTTCTGCTTAATTCAGATACTCTGTCCATCACCACCCCCCTTTATGAATCGTTTTGGCCACCACAAGCGTGGAAGGGTATGCTCAGATGTGAGTCCCTTGCTCACTGCACCATCAGGATTCAAGCAAGCCGGGCCGAAGACGGCTGTAATGCCAGAAACCGGTCCCCGGAAGCTTGTTTCCTTTCCTGTAAAGAATTGGCTTGGTAGTTTGGTCTGCCCTGTTCCCATGATGCACTGGGCCAGGGACAGACTAATTTGCATGTAGCCAGGTTCTGAACTGGGATGGTGCTGTGAGCTAAAAAACGGTGATGGATCAAGCCCTGATCTTTTGACAGGGTAGGAGTGTTCTGCTTAATTCAGATACTCTGTCCATCACCACCCCCCTTTATGAATCGTTTTGGCCACCACAAGCGTGGAAGGGTATGCTCAGATGTGAGTCCCTTGCTCACTGCACCATCAGGATTCAAGCAAGCCGGGCCGAAGGCGGCTGTAATGCCAGAAACCGGTCCACGGAAGCTTGTTTCCTTTCCAGTAAAGAATTGGCTTGGTAGTTTGGTCTGCCCTGTTCCCATGATGCACTGGGCCAGGGACAGACTAATTTGCATGTAGCCAGGTTCTGAACTGGGATGGTGCTGTGAGCTAAAAAACAGTGATGGATCAAGCCCTGATCTTTTGACTGGGTAGGAGTGTTCTGCTTAATTCAGATACTCTGTCCATCACCACCCCCCTTTATGAATCGTTTTGGCCACCACAAGCGTGGAAGGGTATGCTCAGATGTGAGTCCCTTGCTCACTGCACCATCAGGATTCAAGCAAGCCGGGCCGAAGACGGCTGTAATGCCAGAAACCGGTCCCCGGAAGCTTGCTTCCTTTCCAGTAAAGAATTGGCTTGGTAGTTTGGTCTGCCCTGTTCCCATGATGCACTGGGCCAGGGACAGACTAATTTGCATGTAGCCAGGTTCTGAACTGGGATGGTGCTGTGAGCTAAAAAACGGTGATGGATCAAGCCCTGATCTTTTGACTGGGTAGGAGTGTTCTGCTTAATTCAGATACTCTGTCCATCACCACCCCCCTTTATGAATCGTTTTGGCCACCACAAGCGTGGAAGGGTATGCTCAGATGTGAGTCCCTTGCTCACTGCACCATCAGGATTCAAGCAAGCCGGGCCGAAGATGGCTGTAATGCCAGAAACCGGTCCCCGGAAGCTTGTTTCCTTTCCAGTAAAGAATTGGCTTGGTAGTTTGGTCTGCCCTGTTCCCATGATGCACTGGGCCAGGGACAGACTAATTTGCATGTAGCCAGGTTCTGAACTGGGATGGGGCTGTGAGCTAAAAAACGGTGATGGATCAAGCCCTGATCTTTTGACAGGGTAGGAGTGTTCTGCTTAATTCAGAAACTCTGTCCATCACCACCCCCTTTTATGAATCGTTTTGGCCACCACAAGCGTGGAAGGGTATGCTCAGATGTGAGTCCCTTGCTCACTGCACCATCAGGATTCAAGCAAGCCGGGCCGAAGACGGCTGTAATGCCAGAAACCGGTCCCCGGAAGCTTGTTTCCTTTCCAGTAAAGAATTGGCTTGGTAGTTTGGTCTGCCCTGTTCCCATGATGCACTGGGCCAGGGACAGACTAATTTGCATGTAGCCAGGTTCTGAACTGGGATGGTGCTGTGAGCTAAAAAACGGTGATGGATCAAGCCCTGATCTTTTGACTGGGTAGGTGTGTTCTGCTTAATTTAGATACTCTGTCCATCACCACCCCCCTTTATGAATCGTTTTGGCCACCACAAGCGTGGAAGGGTATGCTCAGATGTGAGTCCCTTGCTCACTGCACCATCAGGATTCAAGCAAGCCGGGCGGAAGACGGCTGTAATGCCAGAAACCGGTCCCCGGAAGCTTGTTTCCTTTCCAGTAAAGAATTGGCTTGGTAGTTTGGTCTGCCCTGTTCCCATGATGCACTGGGCCAGGGACAGACTAATTTGCATGTAGCCAGGTTCTGAACTGGGATGGTGCTGTGAGCTAAAAAACGGTGATGGATCAAGCCCTGATCTTTTGACTGGGTAGGAGTGTTCTGCTTAATTCAGATACTCTGTCCATCACCACCCCCCTTTATGAATCGTTTTGGCCACCACAAGCGTGGAAGGGTATGCTCAGATGTGAGTCCCTTGCTCACTGCACCATCAGGATTCAAGCAAGCCGGGCCGAAGGCGGCTGTAATGCCAGAAACCGGTCCCCGGAAGCTTGTTTCCTTTCCAGTAAAGAATTGGCTTGGTAGTTTGGTCTGCCCTGTTCCCATGATGCACTGGGCCAGGGACAGACTAATTTGCATGTAGCCAGGTTCTGAACTGGGATGGTGCTGTGAGCTAAAAAACGGAGATGGATCAAGCCCTGATCTTTTGACTGGGTAGGAGTGTTCTGCTTAATTCAGATACTCTGTCCATCACCACCCTCCTTTATGAATCGTTTTGGCCACCACAAGCGTGGAAGGGTATGCTCAGATGTGAGTCCCTTGCTCACTGCACCATCAGGATTCAAGCAAGCCGGGCTGAAGACGGCTGTAATGCCAGAAACCGGTACCCGGAAGCTTGTTTTCTTTCCAGTAAAGAATTGGCTTGGAAGTTTGGTCTGCCCTGTTCCCATGATGCACTGGGCCAGGGACAGACTAATTTGCATGTAGCCAAGTTCTGAACTGGGATGGTGCTGTGAGCTAAAAAACGGTGATGGATCAAGCCCTGATCTTTTGACTGGGTAGGAGTGTTCTGCTTAATTTAGATACTCTGTCCATCACCACCCCCCTTTATGAATCGTTTTGGCCACCACAAGCGTGGAAGGGTATGCTCAGATGTGAGTCCCTTGCTCACTGCACCATCAGGATTCAAGCAAGCCGGGCTGAAGACGGCTGTAATGCCAGAAACCGGTACCCGGAAGCTTGTTTCCTTTCCAGTAAAGAATTGGCTTGGAAGTTTGGTCTGCCCTGTTCCCATGATGCACTGGGCCAGGGACAGACTAATTTGCATGTAGCCAAGTTCTGAACTGGGATGGTGCTGTGAGCTAAAAAACGGTGATGGATCAAGCCCTGATCTTTTGACTGGGTAGGAGTGTTCTGCTTAATTCAGATACTCTGTCCATCACCACCCCACTTTATGAATCGTTTTGGCCACCACAAGCGTGGAAGGGTATGCTCAGATGTGAGTCCCTTGCTCACTGCACCATCAGGATTCAAGCAAGCCGGGCCGAAGACGGCTGTAATGCCAGAAACCGGTCCCCGGAAGCTTGTTTCCTTTCCAGTAAAGAATTGGCTTGGTAGTTTGGTCTGCCCTGTTCCCATGATGCACTGGGCCAGGGACAGACTAATTTGCATGTAGCCAGGTTCTGAACTGGGATGGTGCTGTGAGCTAAAAAACGGTGATGGATCAAGCCCTGATCTTTTGACTGGGTAGGAGTGTTCTGCTTAATTCAGATACTCTGTCCATCACCACCCCCCTTTATGAATCGTTTTGGCCACCACAAGCGTGGAAGGGTATGCTAAGCTGTGAGTCCCTTGCTCACTGCACCATCAGGATTCAAGCAAGCTGGGCCGAAGACGGCTGTAATGCCAGAAACCGGTCCCCGGAAGCTTGTTTCCTTTCCAGTAAAGAATTGGCTTGGTAGTTTGGTCTGCCCTGTTCCCATGATGCACTGGGCCAGGGACAGACTAATTTGCATGTAGTCAGGTTCTGAACTGGGATGGTGCTGTGAGCTAAAAAACGGTGATGGATCAAGCCCTGATCTTTTGACTGGGTAGGAGTGTTCTGCTTAATTCAGATACTCTGTCCATCACCACCCCCCTTTATGAATCGTTTTGGCCACCACAAGCGTGGAAGGGTATGCTCAGATGTGAGTCCCTTGCTCACTGCACCATCAGGATTCAAGCAAGCCGGGCCGAAGACGGCTGTAATGCCAGAAACCGGTCCCCGGAAGCTTGTTTCCTTTCCAGTAAAGAATTGGCTTGGTAGTTTGGTCTGCCCTGTTCCCATGATGCACTGCGCCAGGGACAGACTAATTTGCATGTAGCCAGCTTCTGAACTGGGATGGTGCTGTGAGCTAAAAAACGGTGATGGATCAAGCCCTGATCTTTTGACTGGGTAGGAGTCTTCTGCTTAATTCAGATACTCTGTCCATCACCACCCCCCTTTATGAATCACCATCTTAAAAATGGCAGACCTGCCCATTATAGACAGCGGCATCTTAGTCCATACCTTCAAATCTTCGCGTGTGTGATCCCAAACCGGGGTAAGGTTGCGATCGCGGTACACCGCCGCATCTTCAGTTAGGTAGACTCCCAAATATTTCACTCCATCCGTCGCCCGCTGGAGGCCCGACGCCCAGTCACCCACGACTCGCCTGCCACCCAACATCCAGAGCGCGGAGTTGCCCGGGTTCATGTAAAGGCCAGAGGTTTCGCCGAACATTTGTAGTATGCGCAAAAGTCGCGGCCCATAACGGGCCAAGTCAGTAAGAAAGAACAACACATCATCTGCGTACAACGCAATTCTATCAGTGTGATCTGTAGACCACCGAAACCCTTCAAGTTGGGCGTCAATGCGCACCCACGCCGTGAGTGGCTCCATCGCGAGCGCAAATAGATACGGGGGAGAGGGGACAGCTCTGCCGCGTCCCCCGCTGCACTGGAAACGATCGGGAGACCGCCCCCCAACGCGCACCGATGCCATAAGGCCGGTGTATAGCAGTTGAACATATTTCAGGAATCTCGGACCAAGATTAAGGCTCCTCAGCAGGGCAAACAAATATGTCCAACTCAGGAAGTCAAAGGCCCTGTCCATGTCCGCTAAGAACAGCGCCGCCGGCTCCCCAAGGCGCCTCCAGGCAGAAATCGCGACCTGGGCCCTTCTAATGTTGTGTCGAGTGGCCCTCCGCGGCATAAATCCCGCCTGATCTGGATGAACCAGGTCCGTAATATAGGGTTTGAGACTAGTGGCCAGGGCCTTTGTGAGGATCTTCGCTTCTGTGTTCAGTAGGGAGATGGGGCGATAGGACGCATGATTTTCCGGGGGTCGCCCGGGCTTCAGAAAGACCACCACCTCAGCATGTCGCCAGTCTGGTGGGAGCGCCCCACTCTCGCACGCCTCCTCCAGTACCGGCCGGAAGTGTGGGCCCAGCTGAACCAAAAACCGGCGGAAAAATTCGCCTGGAAACCCGTTGGGGCCCGCCGCTTTACCCGGATTCAATTCACCCAAGGCCTCCCCCAGCTCCGCATCCGTCAGGGGCCCATCTAAAAGTTCCCGCACCTCATCCAAAACGGCTCTCGGGGGAAGGTCGTCTATGAAGCGCTGGACAGTCTCGGCCTCCAGACACTCCCGGGGCATGTACAACCCCTCATAGTACCCGGCAAAACTCTCAGCTATCGCTGCGGGTTCGAGTATGGGCTCCCCCTCAGGGGTCTCAATCCGAGGCAGCGGCTGAGCATGCATAATGCCCTGGCACAGGCAGTGTAGCATCTTACACGATTTGTCACCCGATTGATAGATCCGACTACGGGTGGCCAGCCAGGCCTGCCTCGCCTCGTCCATGAGGACCGTGGCATACTGCTGTTGCGCCAGAACCATCTGTCGTCTGGCGGGCCCACCATCTTCCTCCCGACCCCTGCGCTCCAATGCCTCCAGCTCCACCTCGCGCCGCGCTAGTTCCCTACGCCTCTCTCTCCGGGCCGCTGCACACCAGGATATATCCATGCCTCGCAATGTCGGCTTCATGGCCTCCCAGAGGACAGTCGGGGAGTCCACCGAGCCCAAGTTCGTGGCCAGGTACCGGTCTATTTCAACCGTCATGTGCACCCTGTATTCGTCCTGCGTCAAGTGCCAGGCCGACATTTGCCACCGAAACGGCTGCCTGGCCGGGCCTACATTGAACGTGATGGCTACCGGTGAATGATCCGAAAGCGCCCGCGGCAAGTAGCTCCGCTGACAGCACCTTGTGGGCCAGCACCCGGGGATGAAAATGTAGTCCAATCTGGAGAAGGAGTCGCGCGCCGCGGAGAAGTACGTGTAATCCCTGCGAGCCCCATGTTTATATCTCCATGTGTCTATCCAGTCAAGGCCTACCGTCAATGCGTGCAGCTTAGTGGTGGACCCCTCCCCCTCTGGTGCAAGGGCCACCGCCACACTCCACCATCTATCGCAGCTCCTGTCTAAGACATCATTCCAATCTCCCCCTACAATGGACAGGGCATCCGGCATCCCCAAAGGGACATGAGCCGCTCCACCAAGGACCACTGTAGTGGTGGCGGGGCATAGACGCTACCAAAAATCACGCTGTCTCTTCCAATTTCACCCTGCAGAAAGTGGTACCTACCCTGTGTATCTGTCCACAGGTGTTTGTGTACATATGGCACTCTCCGATGTATAAGGACAGCCACTCCCCGTGAGCCCCTCGTAAAGCCGGCGTGGTATGCATGTGTAAAGCTTGAGCGCTGGAGACATAGGGCCTTCGTGCCCAGCAGATGGGTTTCCTGCAACAGCAGTACGTCCACTCCCATTCTTTTAATACACTGAAAGATCGCCCCCCGCTTAACTTTGTCCAGCATCCCCCGCACTTTCCAGCTCACGATGCGCAGTGAACCAGGGCCTACCCGCCCTCCCTCCCCGACAGCAGACATTTAAGCGGTACATCACATGTGGGACGAGTGTCCCCAAGGCACAGCTGGTGTGGCACACGGCAAGCAACAGGCAGCAGAGCATACACAAGCACCCCCCCAACCCCCAACACCCCAACCCCCAACACCCCCCTCCTCCCCCCTCCCCGTACCTCCCAAACATGGAAGCACCTGTCGCGGTCGGATCAAGGCCTGGTCTCCAACGGGAGACCCAGCCCCACGTCCTCCAATGGATCCTCTTGTGGCAGCCCATAGGAACTAGGCTGTCACTCCCACCCACCCATTCAGACCGGGAAGGGCTCCCAGCCTAAAGCAACAGTGCACCTGAGCATCCACATCCCCTATATGCATTGAGTCACATTCATGGCCCACGCCCATCAAGTTCCATCAGCTTGCCGTTCCTGAATGGGGCTGTTCCTGCGGGCAACCGAGCCCGATCGCGAGTCCTTATTTGAGCGCGACCGTCCACGAAGCTGACTCTGGCTTCTGAGGCCCCCCGGGGCAGTTCCACTGGAGGAGGAGTCCAACTCCCCATCTCTGGCTGTGTTGACCCTAACTTTCAAGGTTTCGTCTGTCCAATGGAAGACCTCTTCCGGAGTGTCGAAGAACAAGGTACGGGACTTGAAGATCACCCGCAACCGCGCCGGGTAAAGCAACCGCGAAGTCGGGCCTTGGCCGCAAGAAACGACTGACGCTGCTGCTGCACCAACCTGGTGTAGTCAGGAAAGATTAGGATATTCGCGTTGTCGTGCATTAGCTCGCCCTTGAGTCTTGCTTGCCGCAGGATGGTATCTCTAAATGAGTAGTTCAAGAACTTGGCTATGATCGGCCGTGGGCGCGCTCCCACAGGGGGTTTCTTCACAAGCGACCAGTATGCCCTCTCCACCACAAAGCAGCAAGACAGCGTGTCTGCTGGGATCCAGCCCTCCAACCATTGCGCCAGGAAGTCTTCAACCTTGTCCCCCTTGCAGCCCTCCGGAAAGCCCACAAAGCGGAGGTTATTCCTCCGGGCGTGCTCTTCGGCGTCCTCGACCCTCATGGCCAGACCCTTCTGTGTCTTCTCCATGGACGCGACCTTTTTCTTTAGGATGGAGACATCATCTTCAACCTCCGTGATGCGGGTCTCCGCACTAGTGATTCGCTCCACTGCATTCCGCAGATCCTGGCGGAGAAGGGTGACATCGGCTCCTACCGCACCTATTTTGGCGTCCAGCATATTTCTCGACTGCGTGATAGCCGCCAGCAGCGCCGCATTGTCAGGTGCCGGCACCTGGGATCCCCCAGGGCCCGCAGCCCCGGTGAACTTGTCCATCGGCCCCTGCTTGCTCTGGCCACCCCCGGCCCCACCCCGCATCATCTCTCCGCGTCCTAGGCAATGGGAACCCCTTATGTAGCTAGCCGTGTAGACCAGAGGCAAGGCAGGCCGCCGTCCAACGCAGAGTGTAGGCCCAGGGGCCGCACCCAACACCACAGAGTCCCCTTTTTTAGTCCCGCAGGGCCAGTATGCCACAGGGCCACAAGCAAGAGCACTCCTTGGAGGCCAACAGTCAACAAAATCCAGGCAGCCCCAGTGGGCACCGCGCACAACGCCTCCACAGAATCCTGGTGCCGCTAATTCCTGTCCGCCGGGGCCCGACCCGACCCCCGAAACCCCCCCGCAGCAGACAGGCACGGCTCACCACCGTCACGACGGTCCCACCGGTCGCTGCCGCTCGTTTCTCACATCATTGGACCCGGCCGGGTCCCTCTGCGCCCCTCGGTGCCCTCCTCTCCAATTAGTGCAGCCGGTGGTCCACTCGCTGCTCCAACGGGGAGCCCAGGCACATATGGTATCACAGGGCTTCTCGGCCAGCGGAACCCCCCCGACACTGGGACGCACCCCGAGGGCCAGGCACGGGAACCCGGGGCACCGCCAGCAACTGACCACAACGGATCACCAACCTCTGGGGCCGCTCTCAAGACTCCTGGCCCCCGTCCTCAATTCCACACGGCTCCTGGCATGTCGGACCACGGGCAGGGCACACTCTCGCCGAGAGGCAGCAACCGGTTATGGTAAGGCCGCGACCGGGGCCCCTCCACCTGTAGTCCCCGTCTGTGCTGGGCACCGCCTGTCCTCCTCCCCACCGGGCCCGATCTAGCCCCCGAGGAACTGAGACGCTGGCCAACCTCCACTCACCGCCTCCACTGCAGCACCACCGGCCGGGCAGCGCCTCACTTCCGATAGCAGGCAGGCCGGGTCCGCCTGCTCCGCGGCCGGGGCCACTGCCGTGCAGGGTCCGAACTGGCGTCTCCCGGCTCCCGCTGGTCAGGGCAAGCCGAGAGCTCCCACAGCTCCCGCAGGGTCACTTCCTCAGCCCGCTGCTGCCGCCCGGCCGAGCTCCGGTGCCCCGTCGTGCCCACCGCCGCCCCCGATCCGGGCGGCGCCAAACTCGAGGCCCCGGCTTTGTAGGCCTCGTCGGATCTTCCGAGGCCCGTAGCGTTGCTGGGTCGTTTCGTCGTCCTCGGTGCCTCCACTCGGCTGTTCTCGCTACCGAGTGTAGTGCTCGAGTCCAGCAGCCAGAATCACCGACGGGGAGCCCTAATGGATGCCCAGGGCAAGGATATTCACAAAGGATAAAGTCAGGCTGGTCGGAGCACAGGCTCTACACGACCGCCATGATTGTCGGCCAAGCCACGCCCCCTTGATAAAACATGTTTGATGAGTTTCCAGCCTGTGTTAGTTGTGATGATATGTGCATTTTTCATGCAGATTTTATGTTTTTGTGATAGTTGGTCAAAAAGAGGTAGTATTGGTTTCTGTCCATCTCAGTTTGTGTGGTCCTCCAGACCCTTTCTAACTTCCTGCATGCTTGCTTTTGTAAACACATCTGATCTGTGAAACATGCTGCCTGATGCTGATTATGGCGATTCATACATACTTTTATAGGGGATATCTGGTCGATCGCCTTGGCAATAGCCGAGTTATATTTAAATAGGGCTTCATCAATATTGTCAGCTGCTTCGAACTGAGGTTCTATGAACACACTTTGAAAGTTATCTGCTGAGACCTTATGCCACTGTCTCCGCAAATAGGATGTAGCCGGGATCCAATTTTTGGGTACAATCAGGTCGTGCATGTGAAATTCGATGACAGAGTGGTCTGACCAGTTCACTTGCCTGGGACGGTCACATTTAATTTTGGTAGAGTTAGGAAATATCATATCCAATGTGTGACCTGCTACATGTGTAGGGCCTTCATTATGCTGGACTAGTCCTAATAGGGACAGGTCAGTCAGGAGAGTCTGAGCATCCAAATTTTCTGTGCGGTCACTATGAACATTAAAATCTCCTAATAATAGAAAGTTATTGTCTGAGTTTAAATGCGGAGCTAGCAATTCAACTAATTGCATGGAAAAATTGGCTACAGGACCTGGAGGACGGTATAACAGCGCCCATTTCCAACAGGCATGTGTGGGTGCATCTATCCTGAAGACCAGTACTTCCATGGTTGCAGTACTTATCACATTATGGGGCCAACTGTTCTGTGTCAACTTGTGTTGGTTGCCAAAGTACAGGCCTATGAAAGATTATTAGTGCATTTCACGTCATCCTGTGTGTTGAAGGAGCGTTCAGGCCAAGTGTTTATCTGTGCAGTGAATAATACTTGGAAGGTTGGAAAAGTTTTCATGCTTTGGTTAGGATTTTATCTCATAGGCATGGGTGTCCACTTGCTTCTTATTCTTTTTGGAGTTTTTCCTCCTTCTTACTTTTGCACTTGAGTGAAGCTACACTTTGGGATATTCCCCAGAAAGGAATATTGTAACAATCACCTTTTCTGCAGCAGTAATCCTGCATTCACTTTCTGTGTTTTGCTTTCCTGGATTTAAATATTGTTAGAAGGTCTGCTTAGATGGCCGATTTTAGCTTTTGATTACTTTTAATGTCCAGGTACTTTTCTGGAGTTATATTCCATTCTTAATCAGAACTCAGTATACAACCATCTGTATGAGTTAGTGACTTAGACCTGTTAAGTTAGTTGACAAGTGCAGAAGTCTTCCTTCTCCTCAATCGGAGGAGATTTATTTTTGTACAGTTGGTACTATTCATGGGAAGAGGTTTCCTCAATACATCTTAGTAATGAGAGATTTGTATCCTTGAAGGTCTGAAAGAGTGGTGGTAGAGGAAATACATTTGAGATCTGACATCAGGTTTTGTAGAAAGAGTGTAAACTTAGTACCATTTGACAGAAAAGGTTTTCAACTCACAATATCCTAAGACCAACGATGTAATAAAAAGATTTAAAAGGATATTTGAGGAAAATATAGAAATGACGAGGAATGTAGAAAGGAGTTTGGGAGGAGTTACGACTCAAGATTGAGACATGCAGGTTATGTTACAGGGATTATATGCAGCCTCCATTTTACTCTTCCTTTTTAACCTTAGCAACTTTTTGAGATGGTGGTTTGCATATGTTTTCCACTAACATGAAAGAATGCCATGCAGGCATTTATTTTTAGTAGACATTGTTGTTCTATAGTCAACACTGTTAGTTCCAGGAACACCCATCCCAGAACGCAATGTCCTTACTTTATTATGTGCTCATAAGAGACGAAGTACAATTGTTATTCTGTGCCTCCAGCAGATTACAATATGGCCAGTGTTTTATAATTCAAACTGTGTTGAAGTTGGTTAGAGGTACTTCACACCAGAGTTATTATGCATGCGGCAGAGAGCCATGAATGAGATTCAGCCCCACAGGCCCCGTCATTCATACTAAGAAGGAAGAAAGATGTGCAAGCAGAGATGTGTGCAGGCTTGCACACTTCGGTGACATGCATTTGTTAATGCACTGAGACTGGCTTTGTGACTTATTATACCAAGGTATGAGGTAGATAATTCCAACTGGGTCTGTCAGAAGGACACTTCCATTATGGTCTCGTTAGAGTAGTAGGAATATATTTGATAGATAGGAGTAACATTAGTAACCATTAACATGGTTGAATTGTTTGTGTTTTTCACTATTCTAATAATGCCTATACCAATGAATAATCGCAGTTCATGTTTCATTTACAAGGATTAGATCTTTTCAATAAACATTTGAAAATGTATTATTGCTATTTTTCTTTGTGAAACTTTAGGCATGCAAAAGTGACAAATAAAAGGGTTAATCTGTTTCCACGAATTCCTGCGGAATCAGAGTGATCATGTTTGAGGTTAACAACAGCAACTGCAGCTCAGGAGGTTTAGGAGTTTAGATGCTGTACTGCGAGCTAGCCGAACCAACATCTACTGATGATATGAGTAGACTCAGGGCCAGATGTAGGAAGGCCATTACCAGTCGGTAACTGCCAAAATCGGCCGTTACCGACCGGTAATAGGCTTTTCCTATGTAGGTGGCAAATTTACCGATTCGGTATTTACCGAATCGGTAAATGAAATGTAGGAAGCACTTTGAAGAGTGCTTCTGTGCTTACAGGATTTGTTATTTACCACCAACTATTAGTTGGTGGTAAATAACGAATACCTCTGTAAATACAAATCTGTGCACTTACACCTGTGCCATGTGACAAACATACATGCCCTTAGGGCATGTATGTGTGCCACATGTGCACACAAGCACTATTCAGGGGTGCAACAGGGTGTCAAAGTGACACCCTGCCACCCTTGACTCTTTCCCTATTTTACCGAATCGGTAATTACCGATTCGGTAATTGACATTCATTCCTATGGGCCTCCAGGCCCATAGGAATGAATGGCAATTACCGAATCGGTAATTACCAATTCGGTAATTACCGAATATTAACAATTCGGTAATTTTTACAGATTTTTTATCTACATAGCATTTATCGATTCGAAAATACCGGATCAGTAAAATCCGGTACTTTCGAATCGGTAAATTTAAATTACCTACATCTAGCCCTCAGTGTCTATATTGTGTAATTTTGTTGACCTTGTACACAGTCCTACTAATTTTGTAGGAACCGTATAACAGTTGTCACCACTTTCCATTAGTGGGAAGATGCCCTTTGAGTTTTTCAGTATGGATGAAGTTGAAAAGAGGGGGTAAGATTAGTTCAATGAGATTTATAGAAAGAGAGAGAGTTGGGGGAAACATTTAGAAAAGACAGCTAGGTTTGACACCTGGAGGTCTATTACAATGTCGGGTGAAATGCCATTGCCCGCATGGCGGTGGCGATCCGCCTGACATTAACTCCTGCCTGCCTCCCATTCCCCCGCCATATTATGATGGTGGGGGTACAGAGGCGGACGGGAAGACCGTCGCCCCTTTTCCACCCGGTCGATGTGTCGACCGGGCGGAAAAGGGTTGAATATGGTTGCGGTGTCTGCTAGACACCTCCATCCATATTACTATGCATGCAGGATTCAGCCTTTGCCGCCACGGAACACATGCAGATTTCACAGTTGAGGGCCTGTTGCGGGCCCCCAGGATGTTAGATGTGTGTGGGGGGGGAACATGGGTGTACCTATGGTACCCCTCTGTATTTGCATGCACAACTTAGCAGGCACCGCGCGGTGCCTGCCACGTTGTGCATGCAAATGCACTGTGTGCAGCCACAGCATTGTGGCGGGAGGTGCTGTGTGCACCACTGCCACAATGATGTGGATGCCACCGCCACGGTGGCGGTGGCATCCTAATTGCTGGTGCGGGACCGCCGCACCACTGGCAGCCAGTCCCAGCACCGCTAGGGCGCCATCCTAACAGGCCCCCAAGAGCGGTGGGATTAGCTAAAGTTATGGTGAATAACTGGGTGGATGTGAGAGTTTCAGAGGTTCATAAATTGGGACCAACATCTGGCAGACATTTGAAGGTGAGCAACTTGTCTAAAGGTATGGTAAAAGTAGAAAATGGACACATATGAAATCACAATTGGATTTCTTTCTAAGAAAACTGGATTTCTCTTTATAATGGTGGTAGTAGTGCTTATTATCTTGTGCTGCAACAGAATGAAGGAGATGAATGGAGATGTTGATCGACCTGAACATCTACAGCCTTTATTAACAACTGGAAAAGGAAAGAAAACAGAATATGAGGATCGGCCGGTAACCTATATTATGTAAAGACATAGTTGTGGACTGACTTCTTACTTCAAGAAGGTCTAGTTGTAATTTCAGCATTCTGGTCTAAAGAAGATCTGAACTCTTGAAAACACTTTCTTTTATTCTGTATATATCTCATTCACGTAAACACACATTCTGGTCAACTGTCTAGTGGTGGAAAGAATGTGGTGTGGAGTTTTTACTGTGGAGTGGGTGTGGTGCATGGAAGGTTGAGGTGAGAGAGAATTCTGTGCTTGACAGTTGGCTACATGTGACAGTGGGTGAGGAATTACAGGAATAAACACAAGTGTCTTTACCAGCAATCTTCTGGTTCCTACGTGTTCACTCTGATTGTGGTATAACACAGCAGTTTTTTATAACTGTGTCCTTTGAGGGGAGAACTGTCAGTTCTCTACTGAAAAATCCTAATAATGCCCCCTAACTGGCGCCTTAATTTACCTTATTGAGTGTAATTTGTGTGTGGCGTGTGTTTCTTATTTCACGGGCTTATATGTTGAAGGTGCTCTTTAGAGGACACAGTGCATGCCTTGAGATTAACTTATTCTTCTCCCAGGATGTGACACACTATAAGCTGCTGCTCATTTGGACTGTGTCCCTTAGCCCTGGTAGGATGAACACAGTGGTAGTTGCCGTCAATCAAAACTGTAGGGCGACTGGGGGGGGAGGACGAAAGGAGGGGTGAGGAAATAAAAATATACAAAATTAAAATCACTTGTCTGTCGCTCTGCTATGCTCCAGCGGCAAGTCGCCTCATTGCTCCTGCTCCTCCTCCTCTGAAAGTGGAGGTGACTGGAGGAAGAGGCCCACCACCCAATCCAGACACTGCTCTCATAGCATAAGAGCACCCTCTGGATTGGTCTGAGTGGCCTCGTTTGCCGCTTAGACGGTACCTGGGAACCTGTAGGGGTTCTCCAACCTGGCTGTGGAACACAGCTGGGTTGGAGAAACATAAGTGCACATGTCAGTTTGGCTGGCCTTAGATGGACAGCCAAACTGACATGCGCACTTATAAGTGCACAATACTCCTCTCTGCCATTTCCGGACTTCGCCTCTCCTGTCGGACGTAAGCAGACCAGAGATAAATAAAACACTAATAACAATGTGTTTTCATTTTATTCATCATCTGCTGGCAGTGGGGTGATGCTCTTCTGCCATTGCAGTGGAGCCCCACCTTGATGAACATCAATTTTCCTCATAGAAATAGCATATCTGCCAGGAAGACGTCCCTAACATTCCTTGCTTGTAAACCAAGCACAGATTTGCCCAGCAATGGAGAGCAACTCCTTCAGAGAATGAGAGGGTGACTAGTGTTTCTGGGCACTGTGCATTCCATATTCAATTTAGTGCCAACCCACCCCCAACTTGCTGCAAAAATTCTTAAACATATGCACTCAGATTGAAAGTACCAAGGAAGGTGGTCGACCAAGGCAAGTCCAGTATTTTTGTATTTTGTCCAGACTTGAAAGGACACTCTGTTGCATGATTACAAATAGAAATAGAGAAGGAACATGATCCTACATGTCTCTCTTTTCCCTGAAGGCTGGGGAAAAGCTGTGGATCTGAAGAAGCCATGCAGTTGTGACATGTTTGGGGTAAGCTGAAATCCCCAGGTTGGACAGGAGAGGAGTAGGCCTCTGACCCAGAGATGTTTTGAATCAAAGTGGGATCTGTCCCGTCTTTATAGGAGCCCCATTATTAAGCTTTAAGAAGTCTCAGACTGTCTAGAGTTTTAAAATAACCAGTTTGTTTACATAATTTCCTTCTTTTTAGACAGCCCAGACTGTTCGGCCAGCATGATCTGATCTGAGAGATAGTGATGGATGAAGAAAAATAACTTTTAGAACAGGATAGATTCAGCAAGTGCTTTAACCTTTTAAAGGGCATAGGCCCAGCATTGTATTTGCATCCTATAGGCATTGTGTGCTCCCTCTGTCACTGCATTATCCTTGTGGAGCTGCTGACAGACTAGTGCGATTATAGACATCTTCCATCAGACTCCGAGTACCACTCCCATGCAGCCCAGACAATGCAATAAACAAAAACACCCATCAGAATCACATACACGAATGATGCTAACAGATTGTCTACATTACACATTGTGGAAAGAAGGCTTGCTTTTACCACTAGTCTTTCTCAATTCAAAGCATCTTTATTCGAATCTCAGAATCATCAAAGCATCAACAAAATACTAGGAACATTATTAAAAAGAACATATACAATACATTGATTCTCATGTTGATTACAGTACAGTACGTGAGACCTAATATTTACAGTTAGCAGCGATATGATAAGTTCCATAAAGTGCAAAGTGCAGAGTACCATATCATCAAGGCTTCTTTAACAGAACATAGTTCAAAAATTTAAATCTACGTTGCAGGTTTGTGCTATCATTGGCTATGTACAACACGAACATTTAAATTTCATATGGCTCCCATAAGAAATGAAATCATATTTTAAAATTTTTAAATTTAGAGTTTAAGCCCTTTCTTCCTCCTTATAAAATGAATGGCCAATAAAAATCTACTGACACCAAATACAATAAGCTTGGAGCGGTCAGTTTTTAAAATACGCAGTATTTCAGTATATTTCTAGTACTTAATTTCCTGCCCAGAGGTTCTATCCATTTCCTTCTTGGATTTGCATAAGCAGGGCAGAAAAATAGGACATGCGCAATGTCCTCCTTGCTTCCTAAATGGCACTGGGTACACTTACAGTCTTTTCCCCCTTCCTGTATCGTTCTCCTCTTGGATGTAAAAGCCTTTATCTGGAGAGTACCATACCTGAATGTCAGATACAATACTTTAGCAAGTAGAGGTTCAATTTCATCTAAAAACAATTCAAAACAGGGGGTAATTTTAAACATCAGAAATTGAGTTGTGAGTGTACCAGATATGCAGTTTAAAGTGACACTGTGCCTAATAAAATTCCAGTAAATGGTTTTGATTTCCTGCTTTGAGTCCGAGGTCAGCGTACTCGGTTGTTCCCAGAAGCTACTCAACCCCAGGTCCAGAAGCCATTTATGAATATGGGCCAACCACGGGAAAGTGACGTGAGTGTCAAGAACCAATAATTCACTCAGTGCTTGTCTATAGGTTTGCAATTCCTTGGTGGTCCATATTCTTATCCAATATGACAAGGTCATCCAGACTGCCCTTTGTTCAATTCGTTTTATGCAGAGGTCATACATTAAGGGGATCACAGGTGTATTTTGGGGAAGGGCAATTAGCCTTCTTAAAATCTAATTTTCCCCCACAGTTAGAGGGGAGCGGGATCCCCCCCCCCCCCCACAGCTCTGAGCCATATAAGGCAGCAGTTTGAGCCCTGGACTTGTAGACTTCTAGGGCTGGTGTAATAGCCTTTGTTGTAGTTGCAAAGAGTTTTTTTATAACTGATGCTGAGTTTTGCATTAAAATTGATCTCGATTTTGTTATCTGTGGGTTCCATGAAAGTTTTGAATCGATGGTTACCCCGAGATAAACAAAACTGGAAACACGCTTAAGATCGCTCCATCCAGCTTTATATAATTTTTAAAACACTTATGGGGTCTTATGGACATATATTTAGTTTTTACTGGGTTTATTTCCAAGCCTTTTAATTAGCAATTTTCATCAGGAGTATTTTGAAGATTATGCAAGCCCTTTGGCTTTTGCGACAACAGAATTGTGTCGTTGGCAAATGATAATGCACAAAAATGGTTCCCTCCTAGTTTCGGAGAATCGTTTTTGAATTTTTGCAGAAACTCAACCATATCATTAACATATAAGAAGAACAAAGTTGGCGCCAGGACACAGCCCTGGCGCACGCCTCTCTTGACTGGTATCTCGTCTGTTAGTTCCCCCCTTTGCCCCAACGGATTTTGCAAAGTTATCCTCGTGAAGCCTAATCAACTGGACTAAAATATTTGTTGGTACCCCCTGCTGTAGCAAATTTAACCATAACAGGTCTCTGGGGATTGAATCGAATGCAGCCTTTAAATCAATAAAGGCCACATCTTAGCTTTGTATATTTCCAGGCTATAGTTACGAGCCTGAATACTTGGTATATGGTACAGGTTCTCCTTCTAAAACCCGCTTGGCATTGGGAAAGTACATCGTTTTCAATCATCCAGTCATTTAACTTATCTAGGATCTGTTTGGCATAAACCTTTTGCATTATATCTATCAAACTGATAGGTCTGTAATTAGCAGGATCGTCCCTGCAACCCTTCTTGTATATCGGGATGATCTCAGCGCCCTTCCAAGATTCTGGAATGGGCTGGCCTATAGCGATTGCATTGCATAAAAGATTAATATATGGGGCCCACACCTCAGGCGTGTGTTTAAAGAGGTCACCCGGTATCTTATCGGGGCCAGGAGCTTTAGATGACTTATTAGCAGCTATGGCCAGTGTGGTATCTTCTACCCTGAATTGTAATGGTGCAATCTCATTTGACGTCATGAGATCCTCAATGCTACATGGGGAATCTCTGATCATTATAGCCGATGGTGCATATAGATGAGCAAAATGTCTATGCCAAGTGCAGGGGTCCAGATTGTAGTCTTGGGCTGGGTTACTTAATTTACTTCCATTGGCAATAATCCACCAAAACAAGGATTGGTCACCTGCCTTTGAAGCCGTTATCAATTCTTCCCAACTAGCATCTTCCCAGTTTCTACGGGCTACTTTCAGAACTTTGTTATATGCGTTTCTTTCGTGCCTAATCATAACTATCTCCTTGGTTTGCAAGGCCCTAATGAGTCGTTGTTTGGTCGCTGCACATTCTTTGTCAAACTATGGGTAAGACAACCACATCTTGTTACTATGTTTGGCTTTCCCAGTCTCAGATTTAGTTAGATAGGGTTTTATATTTTCTACCAGCATTTGGTGAATCTTTGTTATGGGTATGATTTCAGGGCACTCTTTTAAAAAGAGCGATACAAGGTTGCTAAAGATATTATAGATACAAGTAAGGGGTTCTACCTTTTCCAATATAGATGGCCATTTTACTGCCCTCCTGTTATTGCTCACTATAGGCTGTACAACCTCTGTGCCCATTTCAGGTTGTATCAATGAATGTAGTAGGAAATATTTCCCTGTGAGATCATCAACTTTAAAGTCCTGCACGTAAACCCAATAAGCAGCACTTATCATAATGTAATCTATCTGGGATGAGGAAAGGCCCCTCGAAAAAATATTAGAGCAAAAAACTAAAAACCAAAGAGTGGACAGTGGATATAACACACCAAGATATAGCACCAATCTCGTATCGACCAAAGGTGATAGTATTGTTTCGAAAATAAGTTCAGTGTGCCGCTTCCAAAACAGATGCTCTCTGCCCAGGGGCACCACTCGTGAACCACGAGTCCAATATAGTTATCACAAAGTTTTTGTTGGGCACCACTCAAATATAATACAGTCAATTCAGGTTTCTCAGAGTCCTGTTCCAATCAAGAAGTCTTGATATTTGCTCAATTCGTATTTATTTTCTTATATCAATTTGTCAAAAGTATCATTAGCCGACGCGTTTCATTCTAAACACCAGAACTTCTTCAGGGCTGGAATAATCAAACAAACATAAAAACAGAATGTCACACAAATATATATAAGGACACATATAAAAGTACATACAACCATATAAATACATATAACATGTATACACATTAAAAATACACACCATAAAATAGCATGAAAGTACATCTTTGTTTGTAGCTTTTTAGAGGACTACAACCTCATCTATCATTATTCATATTAAGGTCTCAATGCTATTAATAATACAATGGGCTCATGCAACCTGAGTTGACAATTGCCAGATTCTTGTATTAATAAAACTCAGTGATTTTTTAAGAGTGTCAAAACAACCTCACAAGTTATTGAAAAAAGAGTCTCTGCATACCTTGTGTAGTTATGTGCACCATATATAAGGATCTCCACAAGTGTATCTTGAATCCTTTCTAGAGTCGAAAAATCAGGTCGGTATCTGTCAATCAACAATCTTACTCTATTTGAGATTTAGGGTAACTGAAAAGAAGGAATATATAAAACACATCACAATGGACATAATAGTAACAACCACAAACGTCTAAGCAGAATAACCACCACTAGACATATCCGGATATTTAACCTAGTAATTCTAAAGGCAGGCTATACATCAGCAATAATGTAACCACCATATACGGGATTCATTGTCTATCCCGAGAATTAATAAATCAATAACTCTCCAAAAGTAGTGCTCTATGCAGTTGAGAGGATTCGGTGTACCAGGTATATTATAGACCTGTGCCAAGAGTACTGTTGCAAGTGAATCCCGTAGACAAGTTCTGGTTCCACACTTCTTCTTTTATTTGATAAGTACAAGATAACAGCGGCACCGACACAACAGCAACCTCCACCCTTCTCCTCCAGCCTGCTTCTCCCCTCTCAACATTCCCTACTCCTACATTCCATACATTCCACGCACGCACACATATACACGCGCTAACACATACACGAGACAAGACACGCGCACAACATTACACATACAACCAATACCACACACCCTCCTCCTCAACAATTAAAGACACCACCACAAAAACTACCCTAATTTGAAATCAGAAAACCGGGCAGGCAACTTCCTTGTTCTATTGCCACGACGTAAATTGCCATCCTCAACACCACTATCAGAACAAGAAGGAACATCGTTAACGATGTCTCTAACACCACTTCCTGTATCACATCTAGCATCACATCTAGCATCACAACCAATCATGCTACTAGTTGACGTCCCATCCTTCTTTAGTCCAAAATCATCACCTAACATATATCCACTACACGTCCCCTCATCAACTCTACCAGAATTAGAACTAGACAATGAACCTACCGCACCACCCCTCTCATTACAAAAACTCAATTGTCGAAAATTCCACCTCTTACCATCTTCTAATTCTACCGCACCATTGAACACCTTCACTACTCTCAAGGGTCTAGACCATATACTTTCACCCTTCAACACAATCCTAGGATTCTTTACCCGAACTATTTGACCAATCCTCACCAAAGGCCAATTACATTTACCTCCATGATACCTCCGGCTACGATCCTGATAATTCTTGACTTCAGACCTAACTTCTTTATCAATGTCTTTGTTACTGCACCGCATCCTCTCATTTCTTTTTCTCAACCACCAAGGAACCAACCCAGTAAATGGTTTCCTACCCCTCAAAATCTCAAAAGGTGTTTTCCTGTGGCAGAATGCGGAGTCACTCGATATGCAGTTAATCTTTCTAGTAGTGCCTTCCTCCAGGGTAAGCCCGCGCTCAATGCTAATTCAATCACTTCCTTAACCACCCTGTTGAAGCGCTCAACTTGACCATTACTTTCGGGATGATATAAAGATGATTTTATGTGCTTAATACCCATTATTACCAAGAATTCCTCCATCTTCTGCGATACAAATTGAGGACCATTATCCGAAACTAATATTTCTGGAACCCCTTCCCTTGAAAACACATCTTCTAAAAATTCAATGACCACCTCCGTAGTCATTCCACTTACCATTCTCACTTCAGGCCATTTTGAATAATAATCGACCAACACAATAGCGTAACAGTCCTTTGCAGATATAGCTGAAAATGGACCCATGAAATCAATCGCCACCTTTTGCCATGGATACTCGGGTAATTCCACCATAGTTAAAGGTACCTTTAATGGTTTTGCTACCTTATCACTAGCTCCACAAATTTTGCAATCCCTCACTAATCTATCTACCATAGGATCAACCCTTGGCCACCAAACCCACTCCTTAACCCTTCTTTTAGTACTGGACATACCACCATGTCCCATGTGACTCTTCCCAACAATACTTTCTCTTAACCCCACAGGAGGTACAATTCTGTCACCTCTTAGGACAATATTATTAACAATACATAACTCCTCTCTAATCTTTGAAAACGCAGCACTCTCACCACGTAAGTTGGATTCCCTTGGCCACCCATCAACTATGAACCTTTTGATCTCCTTCAAAACCACGTCCTTGTCCATCTCGCACATCCAAGATGCCTCAGAAACAATATTATCAGTACCCATTTCATTTATCAAAAATACATCCTTGATGGTAAAGGCTATTTCACCATCCATATTTGTTTCACTTCCCACTGAATCCACATTTGGTAATCTTGAAAGACCATCAGCAACCACATTGTCTTTACCGGGAATATACTCAATGTCAAAACTAAACATCTGTAGTTTTGAAGCCAAACGAGCTAACCTAGGAGTTAAATTCTTTCCTCCTTCAGGTCTCAAGATGTTAACCAATGGTTTGTGATCGGTAAAAATCTTAAATTTCTTTCCCCAAACATACATCCTAAATCTCTCAGCAGCCCATGAAGCCGCCAACAATTCCTTCTCTATTACGGAATATTTTCGTTCCGATTTTGTCAACGTGCGAGAAGCATATGCCACTACCCATTTTTCTGACTTAACGCATTGAGAAAAAACTGCACCAATACCATGACCAGACGCATCCACAGATAGTATACATTTAGCATTTGGTAAAAATGGTTTTAAACATGGTGTTGTAACTATTTCTTTCTTCAACTTTTCAAAACACACTTTTTGATGCTCACCCCATATAAATGCAGCATTCCTCTTTAGCAAGAGTCTCAATGGTTCAACTTTCACAGCGTAATTTTCGATAAAACGCGAATAAAATTCTGTTAAGCCCAAGAATGACATCAATTGCTCCTTATTTGTAGGTTCAGGAACAGCTAAGATAGCATTAACATGACTAATTTTTGGTCGAATACCATCTTTGGATATAATGTGTCCTAAATATTCCACTTCAGATTTCCCAAACACACATTTTTCATTTTTGATGGTTAGTCCACTGTTCTTCAGAGCATCTAGAACAGCATACAAACTTTCATCATGACATTCCTTGTCACCCCCCATATATTAAAATATCATCCTGAAACACCTTAGCATTTTTAATACCTTGCAAGATCTTGCACATCTCTCTTTGAAATACTGCAGACGCGCTTGCAAGACCGAATGGCATGCGTTTATATCTAAACATCCCTTCAGTGGTAATGAAAGCAGTATAATGTGTTGAATCCTCATCAAGAACTATTTGGTGATAAGCGCTTGTTAAGTCTATCTTGGAAAACCAAGAAGATCCACCAACAGAAGATGTAAGTTCTTGCAAATTTGGAAGGGGAAACGTATCAACCCAAATAGCTTCATTTAAACACCTTAGGTCAACACATAGACGCAAATCGCCATTGGATTTCAGAGAAATCACGACTGGCGAAACCCAATCCGAGCTTTCAACCGGTTCAATAATTTCATCCTCGCACAATTTTTTAAGTATTTCACCCAATTTTTCTCTATAACTGATAGGTACATTTCTCAGTTTCTGCTTTACTGGACATGTGCCCTCCCTTAAAACAATTTTATGTTTAAATCCAATCATTTTGCCAATACTATTGGAAAAAACGTCAGGAAATTTTTCCTTTAAAAATGAATAGTCATTCATTTCACGGCAATCATCCTGAATGGAATAAACAGGGCACTCTAAACGAGGATCAATTTTCATGCCCAAATCAAACATGTGCGGCCATCCCAAAATGGTTGCACCTTTGCTAGATATGTATATTTTACCATGACATGAATTGTGTCCAAAACTAATTTTGGCTAATATGAATCCTTCTAAGGGTATCTTATGTCCAGTATAACCCCCAGGGTGTACATCCTGAACCAATAACGATCTGTTCGGCCAAAGTGATTTAAATTGATCCATGCCCATGATGGTGTACCACGCACAAGAGTCTACCATTTTCTTAACGTTTAAACCATCAATGTTAACGATGGTAGATGGTAGCTCTTTAACTCTACCCTTCACCTTAACCAATTCATCGTGTACACTGCAGATTTCACCGTTGCTAGGATACGATTATCAAACAAAATGGCTGCCACGTCGTGTCGTCGGACGTGATGACGATAGATACTACGGAAGCTCAAAGCTGCATCCGTGAGCCGCCACGGAAGTTCAACGTCACACTGCAGGTCGCATGGAACGTTCCGAGGTGGCTACTCGCGGGCTGCTTGAAAGATGCTTCCTTGAAAAATGCTCACCAACGGCGGCATCCTGCGCTGCTGGACAATTAGAAATAGTTTACCAAGTACGGCTTCCTCTGGTTGGACGCTGGTTGAACACTAGGAGAGGTGGTCCGGTAATCTTCATTAATCCATAGATTTGCCGTCAGCAATTATTTCTTTTCCTGCTTTTTTTTTTTTTTTTTTTTCGTGCTCAGTGCCGCTGGAGGGTTTCAAATCCCGCTCGTCGCCATATGTTGCAAGTGAATCCCGTAGACAAGTTCTGGTTTCACACTTCTTCTTTTATTTGATAAGTACAAGATAACAGCGGCACCGACACAACAGCAACCTCCACCCTTCTCCTCCAGCCTGCTTCTCCCCTCTCAACATTCCCTACTCCTACATTCCATACATTCCACGCACGCACACATATACACGCGCTAACACATACACGAGACAAGACACGCGCACAACATTACACATACAACCAATACCACAAGTACCAACAGTAATTGCATATGACTTATATGGAGTCAAACCAATCACATTAATCCCATTTGATCTTGACCCTGGGAACAACGTACATGTGCATGTAATTAACCATATACAACCATCTGTATCGGCGCAATAGCAGGGTATAACAATATTATGCAAAAATCTAGCCTACCTGGATGGGTATGTCTCTACCTCCGAGTGTCGATTTACCAATTCATCAAGTAATTTAATTGGGGATATGATAGTCCAGCATCAAATGTTATTATAGTAGAAAACCTATAAGTAATCATAATAGGCCACATCAAACCCATATGGGAATCTTATCACAGTTTTATATTGTTTGAGAGAAGCACATAAAACTCCCATAATAGTGGGAATAAAACCAAGACAACTCTACCTGATTAAAGGTCTTAAAATCTCTGTGTGTATATTTCCTAAATAATCCAAGTATTAATCCAACACAATATGATCGAAATTGTGATAGTATTCACAACCTAAACATGATATAAAAACACGTATTAGTGCACCTGGGCATAAGGCCCAAACTCGTCACATGCATATCTCAAGAAATGGTATATCCATAATTAGGATGCCAAACCCAAGGGCGCCGTATTGATTCGGGATAAGCCTGGCAACTAGCCAATGTAAACCCCAAGAACCCTCTCTTAACACTTAGAGCCCAGAATTAACCCAAAGGAATATTGCCTTAGGCGGTGATAAACTAAGAGGGCTTCTACCAAAATAAAAACCCAAAGAAAATATATTTAAACGCTTACTACTGCAACTGGGCCGTATACGCCCATACACCGATCTCCGTCTCAGTCCAAGACCTGTTCGAATCACGCTTCGAGCGTCCTGGGCGAACCACCATATTTTTGTGTTCCGCCCCGCGCGTATTCGCGCGTCATGGCCCGCGCGCACTGTGTGACTCAAGACTTGGTCTACAGTGCGCGCGGAGCGGCCATGTTGGAACATGCCCAGTGTGGCTAAAGATTGGTATGAAATACATAAAAAGACAAGGAAAACAAAAGGGAACAGGCAAAAAAATGTGTATAAAGCAGTGCAAAAACAGCCAAATCGGGAGCAACAATAAATAGAGTCCTTAAGTCTATCGCACACTCCATCCCTGTTATGGGGGTGTATGTGCAGCACATAACGATAAGGACATATAATCCAATAACTCTAAATGCTCAACTATTCAAACAGAAATTCTCAAAGTGGAGGTAAGTTGAAATGGGGTTTGGGGTACTAGGGAAGGGAATATTCGTGTGATGTAAAATACATGTCGACAAAATAAGAAAATTGGACACTAAGCATAGTTGCATTGAGCCCAATGCAATATGCCTGGACATAGAAAAGAGTGTTGGTGGGTTGCTTTGATCAGCACTGACTATGCCTGGCACTGGCAGCCTCAGACTAGTATGCCCTGAGTGACTCCAGTACATATGTATTGGATCACTGGGGAGAAAGATTCAGGAAAGTCTATAGTAACATTTGGAGGCTCTAAAGAAGAAACCCCTTAAAAGGTGTTCTTGCCTATACCAATTGTTTTCATTTCACTGCCTCCCCATCACCACAATGAGTTTTTGATGACTTATTGAGCCACACAAAATGCCTCATAAAATGTTAGCCTCGTTTACAGTGAGAACAAATCATTTCGTTTTTTAGAGGGGGCTTTGGTTGGTTGTGAATTGTGTCTGAGAGACTGATAGGTGCTGCCCAGATAACCACTGTTGTTAATGATTAATTACATATTCCCTTTCAACAACCTATGTTAAATTGCTAAATTGGTTTTTTATTGCTGGGATGTGCCCTGAAGGTCCATAGGAGAGAAGTGGGTGAGGGCTGAATAAAACATCCTGTCTAGTCTTTGGCTCTTTAGATTTATGTCATTCCACAATCCTAAATATTTTGAAAAAAGGGGGCGGCATCGAGGAACCCAGGGACCTGGATAGAATAAAGATGAAAGACACAAATGGCCCACCTCGAGGACGTGGGAATTTTATTCCTTTTCACTGTGCAATCACCAGATAGGAGCACCTTGCTTCAATATTGGATATTACTTAATTTTTAAATAATAATCTGTTGAAATGAAATAAAATGCATTGAATGTATAAATAATCCTTACTTGTAAGAAGGGTTCTTTAAGTAACTATTGCTGTGGAAGTCAAGTGCTACACTTCCCCTGTGGGGACCATTTGTGTCTTTCTTCCCACAGTCCTAGTCCCTCTTGAGAGACCTCTGACGTTTTCTGTGATCTTTATTGAAAGAATGGAAACAACAGAGAAAACTAATGAAGTGATCAACAAAATTACTTCCTTCTCAAAACCCACAAAACAGGTGATCTTCTCGCAACCAGTACTTCCAAATCCAGCTCAACCATCCTGGGGTAAACGGTTGCAGTATAAAACCGGCTCCAGCTAAAACTCAAGTGAAGGGTATTGGTATGAAGGCTACTCAATCTATTTTAGAAATTAGCTTTGAATCAGAACAGGACTGGAAATGGAAACAAGCATTTGCAATGCAATAGGTCTTGCGTTTACGAGAGTTTGAGCTATTGGCACTGTAAATGACAATGCCTTTTATTTATGTGTTGTTTTTAAAACATATAAATAAAAGGCATTGTAATTCACAATGCAAATAGCTTAAACTCTAGCAAATACAAGACCTATTGCATAGCAAATATGTTGGTGCTATAATTTTTTTTTTAAAACGTTAGGAGAGAGTGTGAGCTATTTGAGTAAATAGTGCTCGGAGGCTGTAATTAAAGTCTACTGAATAACAACACACATAACAGGGGGTGTTGCCATAAGAGTTTACAAAATGAGACAAGGCGGTACTAAGTGCGGACATCTAAGCCTATTGACCAATGAACAGCCTCAGTTTACAGTGTACAGTGACACAAGCCAATGAAAAATATGGGCGGAATGTGGGCGGAGCATCAAGTCCCTACCTGAATATAGCATGCCTCATGGAGCAGCGCTGGTGCTGCCCAGGCTTGACCTAAAAAGGGAGGAGAGGATAAACATTCTAGAAAAAAATTATGCACATCCTATCCTTCAATGACCAGGCAGGAGAAGAGTATTTTGCATTTTCATAGCGCATCAGAAAGAGAAGCAGTGCCAGGCCCACCACCATTGGCACTTTCATCAACATAATCTCACTTGTAGATAACACCGGTACAGCATCCGGTTGACAACAAGCCTCCAAAGAGCAGGCATTCAACATATTCCACTATCCAGCCTGGACTGAGACTGTTCATGGTGACTTTCATTCGCCGATTTAGTACGATTAATAAATGAAGAAAACTAAACCATAGTCAAACTCCAGAGTAAATTATTAATCGCGAGGACATTAAAAACCTTGAGGGTGGCTTCATAGTCAAGCAAGAGGCGAACTATCCGTGACTCAGCGCATACAATGTTGCCTTCAGCTTAAAAAAACGAAAGTATTCAAAGTAACCTCACAGCGCCTATTAATTGAACACATTTCTAAAATGTCCTTCGCACTTGTCTGATTTAATGATGAGGTGGGTCAAGTCTGTCCCAAGGCAGAACTCTTCAGAAGCCCACGTATTGAGAACACATAGAGGAGGAAACAGTCACCCACGAAGATCTACTAGAATAACTAGATGATCTCATGCATGACCTTCACACAGTGTCCATCACGACGAAACTCAATCAATATACAACAGCTTGCACACTTTGGACAAGTAGACTACCTCATGAACACTGAACCTGAGACCTATATAAGTCTCACTGAACAAACCTATAACGTCTTGTAGGAAAATAACAACAGCAGACGTCTTTAGATGAAGCATCTGCAATCATCAGACCGGCCGGGAAACACAGATGCACGCATTTGCCTTAACCGTGGTGATCACAACAGATTTCTGCAAGGTGCGAAGTGGAGCCTGACATTAGTGCTCCCGCCAAAGGAACACACACACAACGAGCAGGAAGACACCACCTGGCAGTGGCAAGAGACACCCAACAGTATCAAGAAGGAAAGGAAGCTTGCAAACTCTGTGTTTCACAAAACCTACCTAACATAAAACAGTCAATTATTTCTCGTTGTTTTGTGACAGAGGCGAAGTTATTTTAATTGGAGGTTCCAGGTGAATGCATGGGAATGTGTAGAATGGAGAGCACGTCATCATAATTTGTTGCAGGAGTGTTGACAAGTCGTCATGTTGAGATGAACATGCCATCTGTCTGCGCTGCCTGCGTGCCCGCACTGTGACACGCGCGGTCCTCTCACGTCACGTGCCTGAATGCATGAGTGCATTCCACATAACAGCAGCAGACAGCGCCAACAGATGCTGCTACTCTGCAAAGATAACATGTGACATATTGTATTTGGGTGCCTTGAGATTATATTATAAGAACCTCCACCCAGGGAGATGAGCGCGGTTCTTAAGGAGACGGATGAACACAGAAAAGGCATTTTTATAGCGTCACTCAAACGTAACCCGGGAACTAATAACTATGTCAAGAGATTGTAGACGAAACATAAATTGTTGTCCGTCCACAGCACATTCCCGAGCAATCTTTAGCAGAAATAAATAGCACTGCTGAGTTTATGGTCCTTGTTGGCAGTGCGCAGAGGCTGTAATAATTTATGGCTATGCGTCTGTGCTAAGGCTTATATTTTGTAATTTTTTTATATTGCTCTTTTGTTTGTATTAAACTTAAAAAAATGTGTGGGCACCACAAAATGTTACCTCATCAAGTTCTCCCACAAATAGTATTGTACATTAGGGCACCCCCTAAACATTGCATTACCAGAGTAAAAGAGTTCAAATAAATAATGGGCCCACTCAATAATTGAGTTCTAGATCAGTTAAAGGGTTTTATTACAAAAAACAAAACTGAGTAATACAGAGTAAATGCCATAAAGGCTCTCAGGTGCAAAGTTATACAAAGTATGCTTTACCAGGATTAGTCTGAAATGAGGAGCAAAATCAAAAAGAAGTCGGACAGCATCACTAGTAGAAAAGGAAAGTCTTCTGGCTCACACCCAAAATCCAGAGGTTCTCATACAGAATTCTTGCATAACAAATCAGGAAAATTGTGAAATTAATGTGGTTAGAGCAAAAATATTGTTTAGCAAATCAGAACATAAGGAAAATAACACATCATTACCTTAACACATAAGCACCATCCCATTTTAAAAACTGATTCAGCACCCTCAGGGGCATATTTACAGTGAAGGGATGGAGTGCGCCATTAGCCTTCTTGGCTTAATGCTGCACTCCGCCACTTCAGAAACGCAGGACTGCACCATATTTACAAAAATATGGTGCGGACCTGCGTTTTTTCCCATGTTCTGGTGCTAAACTCAGCAGCCTAGCGCCAACGCAGGCACCCTTGCGCCATCGTGCAAGGGTGTCTGCGTTGAGGGGAAGATTCTTCCTGCACATAAACAATCTGTAAATGACGTTTTGTAACTTTTATGTGTGCTGCTTAATGTAGCACACATAGAAGTTTCAAAATGTCATTTCTTTTTTTAGATGGTTTATGTGCAGGAAGGAGCACCTTCCAGCACATGATCAATTAATGGAATTTTTTTGTTTCTATGTGTGCTAAACAACGCAGCACACATGCAAACAACAAAAACGAGGAGAAATAAAGCATTTCTCCTCATTTAGCCTATTTAGGACCAGGTATTCCCTGATCTTAATTTTGGCGCTGCCTTCTATGTATTGTAGATAACTACAGGAGCATGACCCATAAACCTCGTTGGGATCAGGGTAGGTAATTTATAATGCGTAAACAATGACCCAACTGGTATTATTGTATAGGCAATTATATATGCATGCGGAAAGCATTACGTGGACAGAGACAAGGAGACGCCAAACGGTTTAGGAATGTGCAATAGCATCATATAATTTAGAAAACAAAGGAAGAAAGACAGTTGAAACAGCAATGTACAAAATTAATGACAAAACAACCCAAATTGGACTTGGTGCATGGTATGTGACGGACGGTGACATACGGATAGTGACACAAGTGACAATTGTGATCAGCTAGAAAGGCGCGTGGAGTGCAAGTGTGCAAATATATACAGTGAATCAAAACAATGGCATGGCTCATTTAACAATGCAAAGTTTTATTGGTTAAGAATGAACGATTCAATTGAGCCAGAATGGGGGATGCGCCATTTAATGAGCTGAGTCGTCGACGACGTTTCGATCCTTGTTAGTCAGGATCATCTTCAGGACAGGGTTGTATTAAGAAACTGGTGCTGTGGAGGATCAGTCATCACGACAGCCCAGGGGTCTGGAGGTTATGTATAAGGATGAATCAGAGGTCCACGCCTCGAGTGGAGTGAATCTGGCAAGCACCAGCCGTCCGTCGCTGTTTAATTCAGCAAAAGGCACAATTGACCTTTGACCGTGACCCCCTTCGGGATCCCCCACCCGGACACAACTGCCGCCTCCGTAGAGGTTGGATCCCATCCTCTACAGATTCACGTATCCGTATGTCACCGTCACATACCATGCACCAAGTCCAATTTGGGTTGTTTCGTCATTAATTTTGTACAGTGCTGTTACAACTGTCTTTCTTCCTTTGTTTTCTAAATTATATAATGCTATTGCACATTCCTAAACCGTTTGGAGTCTCCTTGTCTCTGACCACGTAATGCTTTCTGCCTCCTATGTATGCCACCCTTGTAGGGGTGCAACGTAACGATCAATGGGTGTTGAGCTGAACTCACACCAGGCATGCAATGCCCATAGGGCTCAAAAGGCTTCAGGCCCCCCGTCCTGTGTGTCCATCCAGGCTGAGAGCTTCAAGGGCACACACACAGACAGTTTTTGAGTTTATCGCAGCCACACCCGAGTTCTTCCCAAGACTTTAAAAGACCACTTACGTGTTAACGAGGCTTTATTGTTTTTTCACACCTTCATCTCCACTCTGCCTATTGCTGGAACAATTAGTCCTCCCCGAAATGTTTAGTAACCCCCACAAAAAATGTGTCTCAAGTTGCGCCTCTGACTCCCACAGCAACAACCATTGCCCTCCCCTTTCACACTAGGTATAGCGTGAAAGGGGACCCTAATTACAAGGCAGCGTTAAGCCACATTAAGTGGCTTAATGCTGCCTTGTAAATAAGGTGAAGCCCCTATTGCCATCACAACGTCAATGAACGTGACATTGTGGTGGCATTAGGGGCTTGTAAATATGCCCCTCTAGGGTATTACACTTTCACCTGACTACGCATGCACTACAGAGCCTGTGGGAAAAATATACATGCACGGGGGAAACAGTTGTGAGTGACAGTGTCTTGTCTAAGGTGGTGTCTAACAGTCAAATGTGGCATATCTGAATGGTATCATTAAACAGACTTGTGTGTGTATGATAACCTTTGTTTCAACTGCAATTCTGGCAACATATGCAAAAAAGTCTTATTTTTCGGCAATATTAATGCACAAAATATAAACACCTATAAACACTCTAACATCTGAAAGGGTAATTGTAATGAATATCACCATGTATTATTGGTAAGTCTAGACATTTTTCTCTGTTTCTATTATTTCTTAAACTAACTACAGGTGAAAACAAGTAATGACTTGCACAGTTTTGATAGGCTATTAAATATTTAAATAAATATTTATGAAAATAGCATATGGGCTAATCTATTGAGTCCATGCAAAGGTATTTACCATATTCTATCCAGCTGAAGAAATAAAACAGCTTAATCAGAGGTATGAAGCAAAGAAGAAAGCACTGGAGTGTTTATTCTAGGAACTACCTAAAACTACCCATTTCAATGCAATAAAATCCTTTTATTTGTACCTCTAGCTTTAGTTTTAGAACAGTTTCCATCTGGCATAAAAGTATGGAATGAGGTATTACTGTGTGGAGGATGTCTTTCACTGAAGCAAATGTGGTGTCAGGGAGTACACAGAGCAGGCCATTCCATCAATCTAGTTGTGAAAGCATGTAGATTAGTCTGTGAAATGGTGCCACATCTTACAGTACATACCTTCATAACACTGTGAAATGTAAATATCAGCTATCTAGTAGGAAGCATACGTGAACAATAGGGATCACAAATTATATTTACAAAATGTCACGCTTCACTGTGGGCATTTCTGCCAGAAATCCTATGTATTGGTTCTTGAAGCTGGTACTAAATCCATGATATTCTCTCCAAAGGCTACACGTTTTGCCAAACCTTTTTGGACAAACATGACTTTTGTATAGTACTTTGTAGTATGTAACTCTAGATAATTTATGTTACCTGTTGCTTGGTCTGAGTTGGAAATTTCAGGTAGTTGGTATTCTATAGAATGTTGTGTTCTGAAACAGACTTTGAAAATCTGGCCGCCAGTTGCCAATGGACCCAAGCCTGCCTGCACTAGGGTGGTGAGACTCCTGGTTTACTTAAATAAATTAATCAAAGTATCTGTGGTTCCTGTTATGGAATACTACACAGTTGTTGTGCCGATGAGTAGACCACACTACTGAAAGAGAACCTATGTGTTTTACTGTTTGCTGCTGATATTCACTGCGGATATGCTACAGCTTGCTAGGAAAGTGAAGCGACATCTAGCACTCTTTTCTTTTTCAATGGGTGGCTTGTCCGTCCCCTCTGTTCCTGCTACCTACCAACGAGCTTCAAACAACTGACAGTCATCCTTTGTTTTACAGATCCTCAAGCCAGCTGACATTTCACTGGCGGAATACATTTAGCATTCCAAATTCACAGTGGCCAGTTGGTCATCTCTGTTTCAGCTGTCACCAACACAAGTCACACGGCTAAGAACCATCTTGCTTACCACGCATCCTGTTCAGCAAGGAATATAGGGGCATATTATAAAGGACCGGTGTTAAAATTATCGCCGTTTTATCGGCAGGAAACTTTCGATAAAACCGTGATAATGGGCTTGATAATACGCCCCTGTTAATTCCCATAGAAGCCCATGTTCTGATGTTAACATGGGCTATTATGGGAATTAACAAAGGTGTATTATCAAGCCCATTATCGCCGTTTTATCGGCAGTTTCCTACCGATAACACGGTGATAATTTTAACACCAGTAACATGATGCGAGGGAGACAAAAGACATTGGCACCTACTAGATTGTGTCAGTCAGCTCACAGTGTGGGGTCTTTTGTTGTTTGCAGGAAAGAGACAGTGAAGCACCCATTTTTTGTGTGTGTTTTTTTACTGCAGGGTTAAGCCAACAAGGAGATGAGGACAGAGGTATTCTTCCTTCTACCTTGGGGCACTGAACTCCATTGTTACTGTCAACAGTGTGGTGATGCGCATATCTGTTTTGTAAAATTGTTTATTACTATAGCAGAGCCGTGACACACACACTCAATCTACACAATTGTTTAACACTACAGCTGTGTGGTGACTCACACACCACTTTTCATAATTGTATTCCATAGTAACTGCATGTTGGAGTGCAAGTATTTGAACATGGTTTGGTTATTTATGGAAATGTGTTTAATACTCCAGTACAGCGGTTTCACACTCACATCTTCACAGTGTGATCCTCCAATTATTTTATTTCAGACTTATGTTTTGTTTCTGTTCCAACACTGCAAAGTCACACACACTGTGTTAAGACATTTAGCTATTAATAGGTATATGATGAGATTGCCACCAGAAAACACTTTTTAAAGCTACTTCCGACCTGTATTGGTTTTTCTGCCCTCTATATAAATGAATGCTTTGAATATTGTAGTAAGATTTCATTTTTTTGACACATATAATCTAAATCCACAGTGTTAAAGTCTAATTTTAGTCGTGCAGGCTATAAATCCACTTCTGTCTTTTCTCGAAACTCCAATGGCCCACTTACCCAATTCAGACAGTGATTTGACCAATTTGACACAAAAGTGGGGGGAATTGGTGCTTCCTGTTACAGATCTGACCTTTAAACATCTCCCTGAGTTAGGTCTCGCAGAAAGCCAAGGAGTTAGATGAGAGCCAAGACGTTCTACAAAAACTTATAAACAGATTTCATTTTCAACCTAGTCTATTGTATCTAGTCAAATGTTATTTTAAAATAATGCCACTGTTAGTAGAAGATGTTGACACATACATCACTTCTTTGCTTATACTTGTGGCTGAGTGTCCATTTAAAAATGTCAGTGACCAGTTAATTTGTGATCACTTTATCAGCCATTGTATAGAAAAAGACAGAGGCCAAAAACTCCTTTCAATGGGTAATCACTCTTTAGAAGAAACAATTAGGATGGCAAAGAGTATTGAAAGCTTACAGAGATCTGCTAAGAAATTAAACTGTAACATTTCTGATCCTGTAAATGTAGTCTGCACACCAATTGATGGTAGTCTTAAGAGAAATCAAGATGAATCTAAATCTTTCTTCAAACAGACAAATGTGTGTGGTGCTGAAATCCAACACATACAAAGGGAGAGTTACTGTGGGGCATATGTACAAGACCATATCGCCACCACAACGTCGTCAAAGTTGTAGTGGCGATAGGGGCTTCGCCTTATTTAGTTAAAGTGGCTTAACGCCGCCTTGTGAATAAGGCACCCTTTCCCGATAAACTTAGCATGAAAGGGGCAGGCAATGGGATTTGTGGTGGGCGGTCCACCGCAATAAAAGGGGGTGGTGATGGACGGAGCATCTGAACCAATCAAACTCTCACACCCAGTCAAAAGATCTGGGTTTGATCCATCACCGTTCTTTAGCCCACTCTGCCACCCCAGTTCAGACATGGCTATATGCAAATCAGTCTGGCCCTGTGCCTCATGGGAACAGTCCAGCCCGAACTGCCAAGCCATGCCTTCCCTGGACCGGAAACAAGCTTCCGAGGACCGGTTTCTGGCATTACAGCCGTCTTCAGCCCGGCTTGCTTGAATCCAGTGGCAAAGTGAGCAAGGGACTCACGTCTGAGCATACCCTGCCACACTTATAGCGGCCAAAGTGGTACAAAAGGGGGTGGTGATGGACGGAGCATCTGAACCAATCAAACACTCACACCCAGTCAAAAGATCTGGGTTTGATCCATCACCGTTCTTTAGCCCACTCTGCCACCCCAGTTCAGACATGGCTATATGCAAATCAGTCTGACCCTGTGCCTCATGGGAACAGTCCAGCCCGAACTGCCAAGCCATGCCTTCCCTGGACCGGAAACAAGCTTCCGAGGACCGGTTTCTGGCATTCTAGCCGTCTTCAGCCCGGCTTGCTTGAATCCAGTGGCAAAGTGAGCAAGGGACTCACGTCTGAGCATACCCTGCCACACTTATAGCGGCCAAAGCGGTACAAAAGGGGGTGGTGATGGACGGAGCATCTGAACCAATCAAACACTCACACCCAGTCAAAAGATCTGGGTTTGATCCATCACCGTTCTTTAGCCCACTCTGCCACCCCAGTTCAGACATGGCTATATGCAAATCAGTCTGACCCTGTGCCTCATGGGAACAGTCCAGCCCGAACTGCCAAGCCATGCCTTCCCTGGACCGGAAACAAGCTTCCGAGGACCGGTTTCTGGCATTCCAGCCGTCTTCAGCCCGGCTTGCTTGAATCCAGTGGCAAAGTGAGCAAGGGACTCACGTCTGAGCATACCCTGCCACACTTATAGCTGCCAAAGCGGTACAAAAGGGGGTGGTGATGGACGGAGCATCTGAACCAATCAAACACTCACACCCAGTCAAAAGATCTGGGTTTGATCCATCACCGTTCTTTAGCCCACTCTGCCACCCCAGTTCAGACAGAAGTGCCATGTAATTTCTGGGTGTCAATCTGGGAAAAGTTTGAAACTGGGATCACCAAGATAGGTATCAGTGAATATCTGTCATCCTTTTGGCGCTTTGACTCAAGCCCTACCTGTTCCTTGGCTCCTTGGTTCCTTGACAACACTCTCCGTGTCTGCCCAGCGAGGAAAACGCCAGGAAAACGCCAGCGCCTCGCCGGAGTCCCGCAGCGCCTTTATCATCGAAAGCTGCTGATTCCTGGGAGCTCCTCAGAGAGGAGTGCGGGGCAGGTGAGAGCGCCGGCGGGGCTGCGAGTATACAGGCAGGGACTCCAGTGTCCAGGAGTCCCTACGCGCCCAATTTGCAACACCTGGGCTGCTCTCCCTGCTGGCCACGCCCCCCGCCTATCAGCGTCTGAGACTGCCGTATCCCTACTTAAAGGTGATTTGTGCCACCGCTTCGCGGGAGCGCGCCGGGAGAAGCCCGGGACAAGGGCGGGACCGTCTAAGGCCGTCATAGGCCGGATTAGGCTGGGCTGGGTCTACCCTCTTTAGTTTGTGTTTTGAATATTTGTCTTCATTTCTGGTAACTTTCACTTACTTTTACACCTACTACGGTTAGTTATGCCCTCTCCGGTTAGGGAAGGTACTCCCATGAGGCCGGGAGGGGTAAAAACAGGACCTTAGATAACTATTTCCCTAGGGCTGTGGGAGAAGTAGATAAAGAAAGTACTCTGATTAAGCTCAGGGCAGAGCGCAGGCGCTCTATAGAAAATATGAAGATTAGGTCCCTTGGAGATGATCCCATGTTACTTAGCGAGGAGCCAACCTCACTGGAAGATGTTCCATTATTGCTGAGGGACTGCACCAACAACTTGACTGACCCAATTATCAACTTAACTCCCTCCAATAGTCAAAATGGTGTAACTATTGATTTAATTTCCCAGCCCCTACCGGTTACCAAAGCCAGGAAAGCCAAACCTAAGCAAATCCCGGCGCAAAGGGTACATGGGCCTCCACCTAATAAACGCAGGAGGAAGTCAAAGGGTCCCCAAGGAAAATTGAAACCAAAAATCCCCCACTCTGATTTCGGAAGGACAACAAAACCTCCCCAACCCCCGGAGAGGTTACCAGAAGAAGATCTTTTAATACCCCCTGAAAAGGTTACCACTGTTAATGACTTGATAGATGTCACGGTAAATAAGGTTACCAATATCGCCCCTTCTGTTGCCCCGCTAGGAAACATTGAATTTTTGCTCAGGTCCCTATTATTGCCAATTAGCGAGAGCATCAAAAGGGTTGAGATTAGACTCACCATTTTGGAGGCTACACTAAATAGTATAAAAAAAACATCGGTTGGCCCGCTGGGCAGATCTTCTGAGAGTATTCCTCCCCCAATGGTCCCCCAGAAGTCCCCTAATAAGGCAGTTAGTTCAGCCCTTCCCCAGGTAACCACGGTTGACCTCCCCTCTCAACCCTCTATGATTAATTCAGTCCCAGCCCACCCGCCTAATCCTAATAGGCCATCTTTATCTGCAGGCTCAGCTCCCTTAATACCAACTATTGGTGGTTCTGCTCTTCGACTCCCAATGAAGCCTGCTTCAAGGCCACATAGGCCCAATCTCCCCCCAGAGGCAAACGATTTTACGGTAGTCATGGCTGGTGTTCCCTCACTCAGAGTGGGCGAAGAGGAGAACTTTTGCTCACTGAAAAGTAGGGTAATCAAATGGCTGAATGTGAACCGACCACTCCCGGTACACCTCAATAATGAAATCATCATGGTCAGAAGGGTGCCCTGGGTGGGCAAAACAAATAAATCTATTATGGGGGATTGCATATTGGTGAGTTTTAGAGATGCTGGGACCGTCAGACATGTATGTGGAGGGAAGAATATATCACTGGAATCAACAATTCAGACCCTCCGTGTGTCCTTTTTCTTCCCCCCTATCCCAATGCACTCCAACCAAATCCCAATGCACCCCAATCAAATCGCTGAAAACTGGACGAGGGTTGCCCGGAGGGGCAGACATCATGATTTTAACACTCGGCCAATTTTTCATCCCCCGGAGTTACCCCTCCATAGTTTCAATAGATTTAATTGTCTGAACGGACTGGAGGGGGTCGATTGACACACGGGCAGACCTACCAACAGAATGGGAACTGTATCCCCAGGAGTTGTAAGAACAGTAGATCCTTTATTGGAATTGGAACAGCAAAGCCCCTTGGTACAACGCACTTCATCAAGTAGGGTTAGGAGTATTGAGGCAGATGTGCCCAGGATTACAGCCATTGAATTTATAGAGGGAAGAAATGGGCTTGAAACAGATCGGGTGGAGACGGTGGAACACACTGAGCTTCATGGGGGAATAGTACAGGTCAATGAGGCACTGAGAATCATTTCCTGGAACATAGCGGGTTTGGCAGCCAAATTCAACAACAAAGAGTGGCGTAATTATATTAGCCAATTTCAGGTAACTAGCCTACAGGAGACATGGGCCCTTGATAATAGTGACTTCCATATGCAGGGGTACAAATGTTTCTTTGTCCCAGCGCAAAAAACGAGATCGGGGAGAGCCATGGGAGGATTATCCATTTATGTAGACCTAAACCTCCCGGGCAGTTGGTCAATCCCAGACTGGACCTCCCATGCCATACAAGCAGTACGGTTCAACGGGAAGGGCCTAAGATTCACTGTTTTTAATATCTATAACAATGGGGCAGGGGGTGACCATACCTCATTTGTGGGAGAATTGGAAGATAGACTGGGTCAGGAAATTACAGCTCAGAAAAAGGGGCAGGCACCTGCTCTGTTGGTTATGGGAGACTTTAACTGTCACCTATGCCCGGCCCAGGTCCCAACAGATGTTGAATGGTCCCATTGCCCTGTAGAGAATGGACCGCATTTCTCCCACACGCCGGATGGGTTAGCTTTTAGTCAGCTCAGGCTTAACTACGATCTAGTGCACACTATCAATATGATGGGTGTGCAGAGGGATGGCACCCTCCCTCCTACATTTAAGGGTAGAGGATGCTCATCCATTATTGACTACATCTTGGTTTCTAGACTGCTAATAAAGAGAGTCATTAATGTAGGGATTGAATGGAACAGTTTTAGTGATCACAACCCCCTTGTCTTGGGGCTGTGGTACCAGGCGGGCCCAAAAGGTAGATACCAAAGAATAATCACGGAAAAGGTAACAGACCAGGGTAGGAGACTAAGGTGGTCCAAAATAGATGGGGAAACCTTCTATAAATCCCTGATGGATTCCGGTAAATCCGCCATTAATGATTGTTTAGATATGACCGTTCAAAGTTCGAGGTTACTTGAAGCATTTGACCAGATCGCTGATCTTATAGATGGCTTATTAAAATCCAGCATGCCCACAAGGATCTCCTGTAACCCACGATGGTTTGACAGAGACTGCTCAAAGGCCTTGAGGGAGCTCAAAAGCAGTCTTAAGAATAAACCAAGGGACCCCCAAGAAATCGGGGTGTGCAGGAATAAATACAAGAGGGAGATCAAGAGGAGGAAACTAGCCCTGCAGGGAGAAGCGTGGGCAGACCTTAGAGAAGCGGGGGGGAAAAAGGGACATGTCCAGGTTCTGGAAAATCATTAACACACCTACTTTCCAGGAAAATAGCACTCCGGAGATAGGAGCTAATATTCTCCCAGAACAGTGGGTTTCCCATTACAAGGGTTTGTATAATTACGAGCCAGGAAGCAGCGAAGAGCATCCCGAGATCTCACACCAGGGCCCTGTAGTAGCAGAGTTTACCATCAAGGAGATCACGGCAGGAATAGAGGGATTGACAACAAATAAAGCCCCCAGCCCTGATGGAATCCCCCCTGACTTATTTTTGAGCTGTGTAGAACTCTGGGCCCCTATAATGACCAGGGTCATAAATACTGCCATCACTTTTGGCCTGCCACCGTCCTGGTCTACGGCCATAATCGTCCCTATTTTTAAGAAGGGCAATAGGGATGACCCGAGAT
Source organism: Lissotriton helveticus (assembly GCF_964261635.1). NCBI lineage: Eukaryota > Metazoa > Chordata > Amphibia > Caudata > Salamandridae > Lissotriton > Lissotriton helveticus. The sequence continues at coordinate 769,870,336 of NC_136059.1, forward strand.
GTTATCGCCCGATTTCCCTGATCGATGTATCGGCCAAACTCCTGGGAAGGGCGATCCTTAACAGATTGTCCGAGTGGACCGAAGAAAATAACATCTTCTCGGACACTCAATATGGATTCAGGATGGGGAGGTCCACCAGTGACCAATGCCTAAACCTCTACATGCTGACAGCCAAGTATACCATGGCCAGCAATGAAGCCATCTATATGGGGTTTATGGACCTGGCAGCAGCATTTGATCATGTTAATAGGGAGAAACTCTGGGTCATGATGTCCCTTATGGGGATAGAGGGTGGCCTAATTAACATCTTAAGGGAACTTCACAGCGACACCTCTGCTAGGGTTCGTTTTAATAGGGAGGGTGGGCTGACCGACTCATTTCCCTATAAGAGTGGGGTCCGGCAAGGTTGTATTCTTGCCCCTTTTTTATTTACCCTGTACATAAATAATTTGGAGCAGTTTTTGTTAAAATTAAAAATAGATTGCCCAAGGGTGGGGACGCGCCATATTCCAGTTCTGCTTTACGCAGATGACGCGGTCCTACTCGCACGGACGCCCAGGAGCTTACAGATCTTGATTGACGGCTTTGTAAAATTTATGGGTTCCTTAGACCTTTTTGTTAATTTGGGCAAATCATATGTGCTGTTGGCGGGTAAAAAACCTTGCACCAAATTTACGTACGCGATAGGGAATCACAAAATTGAAGTGGTCAAACATTTCCCTATCTAGGGGTACTTTTTGATGGGGCTTTACAATGTAAATCACTAGTGGAGGAGCGCTGTAGCAAAATGATCGCTACTAATGGGGCAATAGCAAGCTACGGTAGGAGGGTAGGCAGATGGAGTCCTGAACAGGTGATGAACCTGTATAGCTCCATATGCTGCTCCAAAGTGATCTATGGGGCAGAGGTATGGGGCTATGTTAATACTGTAAAAATTCAGCGGGAGGAAAATAAATACTTAAAAACCATCCTGAGGGTACCACCAAGCACCGCGAGCTTTATAGCACACAGGGAATTAGGGAGGCCTTACCTAGAAGATCTGGTAAAACTTAGGCCAATAGTGGCCTGGTTAAAAATTTGGGTCAACCCTGACGCATCTCTAAGCAGAGAAATTTTAAATCATTGCCTGGAAAGGGACAACTGTATGAGAATACCTTGGCTCAATTATGTAAAGAGTAACCTAGATGCCCTCGGCCTTAGGAACCTCTTTACTAACACTGCAGCAATTACAGCCCAGCATAAGATGTTAGTTAAAAAAGCTTTTCTGGAGCAAAAAGCACTACAGAGAGCCGAGGTTGAAGGGCTCAAAACCACAGTGAGGGCTCATAATCTGGTTAAGAGTGTCGAGGGCATGGAGCCATATTTGTACCTCATGCACAATGCGCAGGATAGATTTTTGATGTGCCGCCTTAGATTAAATTTATTGCCCTATATACTGGCATCACCAGCAGGGTTCTCAACAACAATTGAACAGAAGGGATCCTGCGGCTGCGACAATAGGTCTCCGCAGGATTCCCTTCACTTTGTCTTTTATGCCCTTTCTTCACCATGCCTAGGCGCAGATTTCTTGTGAAAATTTTAAAACAAGCCAACCTGGAACATGCTAACGAGGCCCTAATATACTTACAGAAAGCATCTGACCCGTTAACCTTGTGCTGTATAATGAATTTTATTAAAGTGGCGGTTCGATTAAGGTTAACCAGAGGTGAAGAATGACGCTCAAATGCTTTTACTAATTGTTTTAAAGTGTCACAATTCTTCCTTCCCTTTTTTTTAATGTAAATGATAATTATTGTATCGGGATCTTGAAAATGATTTAATGATTTTTTACTTATGTACAATGTATGTGCTTTTATGGTGATTTTTAATCATCGAATAAAGATTCCTTGAATTGAATTGAATTGAGCAAGGGACTCACGTCTGAGCATACCTTCCTACACATAAACAATCATTCCCCTCAATGCAGGCACCCTTGCACAATAGTGCAAGGGTACCTGCGTTGGTGCTAGGCAGCTAAATTAGCGCCCGCAAAGGGGAAAATGCAAGGCTGCACCGTATTGTTGTAAATAAGGTGCAGCTCTGCATTTCAGAAGTGGCAGATGGGGATGTTAAGCCAAGGAGGCTAATGCCGCGCTCCTCTACTTCTTTGTAAATATGCCCCTATGCCGTGCCAAAAACGTGGCTTTGTAGAATGGGCAAAAAATTATGGCATTTTGCCAAGGTATGTTAAAGCTCCAAATGTCTTGATGGTAAAATAGCATGCATGGCAGATTACACAGAGAGAGTGATGCAGTGGACATGTTGATTGACATGCAGAGCATGATGTTGGTGGTGGGGGAAAGGGTATACACCCGTTACAACGGATCTTTTACTCCGCAGACCCATTACAACGCGACCATTACTCCGCATACCATTACAACGCATTGCGCTGGGGGGCGCTCTAGGATAGGGGATAAGTATAATTTACTATCCAACACCTTCCCTAGGGTCCACGGGGACTGGAGTTAGAATAGTAAATTATACTTACCACTATCCAGCGCCCCAAGGCGCTATGCGTTGTAACGGTATGCGGAGTAAAAGTCGCGTTGTAATGGTCTGCGGAGTAAAAGTATGCGTTATAACGTCATACATCCGGGGGAAAGTAATGTGAAGAAAGGTGATCTGTCTGAGTGTGCAGACCCTTACATTGATAGATTCTGGGGCAAAAATCACCATGATCATGCAAAATTTGTTTGAAGCTACCTGAGAAAATAAAAGATTGAAATCACCAGATCATTCCCTTATACCACATTTGAGACACAAAATTGAGTTGGTTGGGTATTTTGAAGACATCTTAGAGTTCAGTGGGAGGCCCATCCATGGCAAAGTTAATGTAGCAGTCAAAGGGCTTAACATAAGAGAGTGGTTTCATCAAGGGTTGTTCAGCGTGGTTATTAGACCAGGAACTAAAAACAGATTTTAGTTAAAAGGAACAGTGGTTTGTTTGAAGAAATCTTAAACAAATTTCCCAGCATGTTTTCCAGAGAATTGAGAAAGATAAAATGTTTTAAACACAGAATCAAATTAAAAGAGGGCCCCTTCCCATCAAGCCCAAACTGAGAGGAGTTCCTTTCAATTTGAAAAATTATTTGGAAAAGCAACTCATGTCACTCTGTATTAAGGGAACCATTGAACCAGTAGAATCCTGTATTTGGTTACCACACTTGGAGGAACACAAGAGGAGTGGTAAGCTAAGACTGTGTGTGGACACTTTGTAGTCTCAAAAAAGAGATTTGGGTTGACTCACACCCTTTCCCGAAAATCACGGAGTTCTTGACAATGTTTCAGGTGCCAAATGGTCCAGTAAACTTGACCTAGCCTCGGTGTACCACTAAGTTGAGCCTGGGTTGAGACCCCTAACTGCATTAGTTTCTCCAGTAGGCACTTTTCAATATTGTCATATATACTTTGACTTAGCCTCCACTGCTTCCCTTTTCTAATTGGCGATGTTTCATTTACTTAGAGATGTGGAAAACTTTGCATATTCCAAGATGATATATTGATTCATGTTCATGATCATATTTTAAATAAGGTGGTCCCTATTTTTCATAAACATGGTGTTGTTTGAAATGTTAAAAATTAGACTTTTTAAACAAAGTATAGATTGTTAGTGGCCACCTTCTGATAAAATTAACTTCAAGTCATTTCTGGGAATGAGTACATTTTACTCACGCTTCATCCCAGAGTATGCATCTGAAATTAGGAACATCTCAAGCCTCTTCAAAAAAAAATTTGGAATTTGAGTGGGATGAAGCATGTTAAGGGGCTTACGAGTCAATTAAAACAAAACTTGCGTGTGTTAAAGCCTTGAAGCCTTATGATCTGTCATTGAAGTGCTGTTTGACTGTTGACACCAGCAGTCATGGTTTGGAGCAGTTCCCAATCTGAAGGATGGTTGTGAATATACCAGCGGCTTCGCATCAAGGGTTCCCAGGAGTACTGAAGTTCACTACTCTATCATTGAAAAAGAACTACTAACCTGTTGGTGGATGATTTAGAAATTTCTCAGTTATGTGTGGGGAAGGCATTTTTCTTTGTAGATAGATCGAAAGACACTGATTTACATAATTTGGGGAACAAGCACCAAAGGTACCACACCCAGGATAGCAAGTTATTCTACAAAACTGTTGCAGTATCAGTTTCATTTAGTGCATATTCCAGGTGGGGGAAAAACTAAAGCAGATTACCTTTTCCATTTTCACATGACCAAAGGTATGCAGATGGATAGAGCTGAAGATACCCTTGATGCAGATGATAATCAGGAAAACTACATAGTTGCCGCTATTGAAACAGAAATTGTGTACTTGCTCTGAAGAAGAGTGGAAAATTACCACACCTCAAAATTTATGTTTTGGGACACAAGAAAAGAATTTGGACTCTGCCTTACAACCATTTGTTAAGATCTTAGTTCAACTGTCAGAGGAGAATGGTTTAATTATGAGGATAGAAAAGTTGGTTCCACTGAAGAAACTGAGGGCGGCCTTCTTAAGTAGAGTTAACAAAGGGCAGTTTGGTTTCACCCTTACCAATCTCAGGATACAACAACATTGTGGTGGCCAAAAATGAGTAGTTAGTGAAAAGATGTGTTATTAGGACTATTAGTGGAATGGGACTTAACATGTCTACCCTGACCTTTTCAAATCACTACCACATCATTCTCACTTTGTCTTAGTACTCATATATTATTACTTGAAATGTCCCGAGGTCACATTCATTGGTGAACTAGATTCCAAAGCTGATATAGACTTTCTGAAAGATGTTTTTATGAGGGAGGGTTTCCTAGAAACTCGTCTCAGAAAATGGATTTCAATTTTTTCCTCGGATATTGAGGAACTTCTCAAAAGCATTGGAACTGGATACCACAAAATCTCACTATATTGTCTCCAGACCAATTGTCTTTTGGCGTGACTTAACAGGATTTTTGGAAAATGTATATGCTGGACTTTATTACACAGGTGTATTGTTTCACAGTCCGTCAGGACAATTTTGTGCTTCTACAGGACAGCACCTCATTCTTCTATCAATATTTCTCCATTCGAGTTGCTGAGGGGGAGAAAAGCAGCAACAGAATTTAGGCATACCTGGATCTCTAAATGGATTAAATAAAGTGTGTTGACTGTGTGTTGAATTGTCAGGAAATGTAGACGATTTAATTATAGTTCACCACATTATATTTTTACCAACATTTGTATATAAAAAGTACTTTTGCTAAGCGCATCTTCATGCAACAGAACAAAACATAATGCAACAGATTGCAAGTCAACGCAATGCATCACAACCCATCTCAAATATTTTCAAGATCATACTATTACGCAACTCAACACAAAACAAAGCAGCAGTTGGCAAATTTCTTTAACTTCATAATATATTAACACAACACAACACAACACAAAACATGTCAACACTCCACAAATGTTTTCAAAATAAATACAGAAGAAAGCAACACATTAGAACACAATGGAAACATTTTCTTCAATAGTAAAACACTATGTAGATTAAAAAGCTTAATATTGTCTAATTTCTACATAACCAAACACACTGTCCGCAACTAAGATGGCGGACAAACCCTATGAGGATGGTCAAATACATGCTAAATTTAAGCAGAAACTTATTTATAACTTTAGTCACATTTTGCTTCAGAAAAAGACAATTTTAATGTAAATAATGGTTTTCTCCTTAAAAACATATAAAACAGGCATTCACCATTTTTAATTTAGTGACACACTGTCTTCTGATGTAACCACACACACCAGAGTGTAGAGGAGTAAGAGATACTGTGAAACCCTGCCACCTTTCTATAAAAAGTAATATAACTTACACAATTTATATGTATGGAATTACCAAGGCATATTGTATGAACAGAAATGTAAACATTTTGTTTTTCATTTGCAGATATTTATTATGCGTATTTTTTAAAACCACTCACCGATTGTGAAGCTTTTGAAATTAGACAATTATGTGAGTAAAATACAAAACTGTTTTGCTTTTTTAAAAATCATTTAATGATATTTCCTCAACATTGGCAATGTTAAAAAAAAATTACTCAGAAAAGGTGCTGGCCAGTAACTGGTGGGCAGATTTACTACTGTAACTCTGCCAAGTGTTACCTCAGGGAAGGTGCTGGGAAGTGACTGGGGGCAGATTTCATATTCTTACTCCTCTAAGAGTTACCTCAGGGAAGGTGCTAGGCAGTGGCTGGGGTTGGGTCAAATTTACTATTCTAACTCCGCCACTTGAAACTTAACTGAAGGTGCTGGACAGTGGCTGGGAGAGGGGTGGCAATTTTATTATTCCACCAGTGTTACCTTAGGGCAAGGTGCAGGACAGTGACTGGGGGTCAGATTTACTATTCTTACGCCACCAAGTGTTACCCAGTAAAGGTGCTAAACAGTGGGCACATTTACTATTGTAACTTCACCAAGGATTACCTCAGGGAAGGTGCGGGACAGTGCCATGGGGGGGGGGGGGCAGATCTACAATTCTTACTCCAAGTGTTGCCTCAGTGAAGGTGCTGGACAGTGACAATGGAGCATATTTAGGTCTTTTAATTTTAGAACATAAAAGTAAAGAACTCAACTCAATTTTGAAAGAGGTGAAACTTTTTATAATCCAAAAGTAATCTAAAATTATGAATCCACATCAAAAGAAAACCACCAAAAATAAATTAAACAATTTTAAGTTTGAAGTAAACACATATATTTCAGGAATGCATTAAAAGCAGAAAATCATTTTTAAACCTTAGATACACTACAAAGAAACAAAGACCATACTAGATTTGAAAATCTCGAACAACCCAATAATGCATCTAAACAACCCTTACGACAAAAGAACAATTCAACAGATTCCATGTTTAACATAACATTTGAATGTACATTAATAACTAGATTCTTTTTTAAGAACAGATAACTAATATAGATTTTTTATTTTTATAATGTTTAATAAGCTTTATTAAATAAATAACAATTACATTAGAATAGGCCATAAAAAACTAAATAACCATGGTATATTAGTAATATAAACAGGCGATAAAGCAGAGTAGAAGGCTATTTACAATTTAGTAATAAAGGGAGGGGAGGGAAGAAAGGAAAAAGAGGAGACATATAATACAACTCGATAATAAAATATCATAAGAGTAAGGTATAAACTTATTAGACCTAATCAACTTTTTAAACAAATCATTATGTATTAAATTTATACAAGAGGCAGGTATATATACAAAACAAAGAAATGCAATAAATAAACAAGAGAACATATTAGTGTAAGGGAGAGAAACAATACCAAATGATCTGAGGAGGCTGACAATACTTAGGACGATTACCTGAAATATGAGTTGAAATCTTGGTAAAATAGTTGGTTAAAGATAACCAAAATGAATCCGTGTTTACACGTGGTTTAACAGAAGCAACAAATGCAATATCTAATCTATGGTAATGACAAACGTTGTTCCACCAGGCCTTCACTGAAAGTTTAGTTGATTATTTCCAATTAATTGAGATCTGCTGGAAGGCTAAGGCCAACATCAAATCAAATAAACTCTTCTCATGTATAGACAACCCCAAAGAGTCTGACAATATTCCTAAAAAAAGATTAATATGTAAAAAAAGAAGGTCCAGGTTAAAAATAATTGAGAGATGCTTCCAAACATCCTTCCAAAAGGAAGCAACAGCGGGGCAAAAGAAAAGAAGGTGCATCAGATCAGCCGAAGGGGAATGACAGGACCAGCGAGTCTCGTCAGTAGAGTGTGTAAATGTAGCTATTGATAAGGGTGGATAGTCTAATCTGTGATACAGAAAGAACATAGATTGAGTTATGGATGCAGATCTAGAGGCCTTCAAAAACCTACCCCAGAGTTTGTTCCAAAGATCTGTGCTCTAGACACAAAACAAATATGTTTCCCAAGCAGCTTCTATCTTGGATTTAGAGCGATCAGGGGAAAAAAGGAGTTTATATATCAGGGAAGCTTTGGGAGACGTAGACATTAATAACTAATGTAGATTTGCTTTTCTCATTTTCAACAGTGCAAAGTAACTGTCAGTTAACCTTAAAACATTTTTTTATTTCTCAGCAGGACCAATCGTAAAGAAGGAAATAATACTCAACATTATAACATCAAACTCATATATAAAAAAACAATTCTGTTTCTTTTGCAAATCATTAAAGAATGGAAAACACAAGACAAGTCAGTTACATTAAATCCAAACGTAGTAATAGACTCTTAAAATATTGTGAGTACATTTATTGTAAGAGATTAACTGAGCCCAGGAGTCACTGGTGGTATGTTGAATATGTTTTATCCCATTGCAAAGGCATAATTGTTACTCTTGGTGACACAGTGGAAGCAACCATAGTGCATAACTACTTTATCTCTGCAATAGAGATTGAAGTAAGAGAAAATATTCAACAAATACAGTCACTTGTGCCCACCTCCATTCAACCCTATGGCTCAGTTTTGAGGGCGGTTGCCTAGAACAACCCCATTCACGTTGCCAGTAGTATGCCCACAATCCCAAATTTAAGAAGAATGGTTCAACAACGAAAGCAGGTGAGTATATCCTAAAGAGTAACTCCTCAATCCTACTCTGACATTTACATTCCCCCTGAACTTACTGTTTCTTTCACTAACATTTTCATGATAATGAGAACCCTCTGAAACAAATACTGATCTTCAATACAGTGCATCACACAGTAGCCCTGGAGAATAAGGAAATATGATGAACGATGGAACTTTCAAATCAACTCCCTGTCATGATTCTGGGTTGCGACTCTAGGGGCACACACTCCTGCCCACGGTTATTGTGTGGCAAAATGCACACTACCAAACCTATGACTCGTTACTGGTGGCAATGTCACAACACATGACCTGACTAGTGTTTTCCTTTTAATGTGCAGTATGTTATACAGATCTCTTTTGTGATGTTATAAAAGATACACACAGTCATTGCTGGTGCCTTGTGCCTCCACTGTCTACTCTTAACACTGTCATTGCTGTTGCTAATTGTATCCTCTGTTAAGATATATGCAGCATCTTGGACATTTCTTTTTGGTATTTCCCCATGTGTTTTATGGGCATTATTTATCACGTTGGAGTACTCTGTCATGTAAGGAATGATTTAGAATGAGAGCGCTCTGACAGGAATGGTGCACGCTCTGAAATCACAGCGCTGTGTTTGGAGAACTTAACTGACGTCTTTGCGCTGCTGGCGCGAAGACACACATCTCTGGGCTCATTTCCTGCGGTCTTGTTTTTACCGCGACATCCTTTACGTGCATCGCGTCCTCGTTCCCTTGGCACAAGTCTAAAAGAAGATCACACCCAAGTCAAGGCGTTCAGTATTCATTATTCTCCACCGAAGGCAGCAATTCAGGATTTGCCACTTGGATAAAGAAAGGAAAGGCGTCAATTTTCTTTCATGAGGAAAGACAGTCAAAAACTACAGGTATTCTTTTCTGAAGAGGCTATTACCCCCCTAAAGATCGAGACTAAATCAGGGTAAGCCTCTAAACTCTTTATTGTGGAATTTGGAATTGAGCCCTCATCTTCAATCGGAGTACATTTTAATGTTTTAACTTTGGACTTATAACAATTCCGGCATAGAACTAATTCAAGCAAATAACATATCAGGAGATATGTTGAACAGTTGGGACTAACAATAAAGGACATAAACTATTTGCTTGTCCAAGTTAATTTATTTATTTATTTATTTGAAAGTTTTATAGAGCGCGAACAAGATCCTTGCAGATATCAGAGCGCTTTACACACAAGTAGGATAAAAACAGATAAAAAGCTAAACAAGATATAAAACAAAGTTGAGCAAAAACAAATTGATCAAATGTAAACAAGGTGGGGAGGCAACAGTGTAAAGGAGGGCAACTGTACAGTAATAAAGGAATGAAAGCTAAACAAAATATATCAAGCAAATATAAGCAAACAAATTAGGCAAATGTAAAACATGTGAGGTAGCAACATTGTAAAGGTGGGTCAACGATCAGAAAATATGTCCAGCATAGTGCGCAAAACAAATTAAGTAGAATAAAACATGGTGAAGGTTGTAGCGGAGTATGGGAGGACAACTCTGCAAAGTTTTCTGGAGGAGACAAAATGAGAACGAAGGTATATTAGACTAAATTCATGTGAATTTAGCTAAGAGTAGGGCTTTTACTTCTTTCTTGAAGGAAGCCATGGATGGGATAAGTCTGATTTCTGGACGAAGGGAATTCCATATCCTGGGGGCCATCCCAGAGAAGGAGCGTTTATATGTCTTCATCTTGTGGAATCTTTGGGGTTTCAGAAGAAGGTTCTTTGCGCTTCTTGTATCTCTTGTGCCACCCGAGATTGTCAGTTTCTGAGCGAGATAACTGGGCGAATTGTGGTATATGGCCTTGTGAGTCATGCATGTTATTTTCAGGTGTAAAATACTTACTTAGTATATGGTTTGTCGTGCCCCTAGGGCACCATTGTAATTTTGTGCAACTTGTAGTGTTTTTCGTAAGAGATTGTCATGTGCTTAGCCCTCTGACTTCATAAAGAGTTCAGAGGTGTTGTTGTTAATAAATATACTGTTTATTTTCATAACAACAATAATTGCACAAAAAGACATTTCTCTTTTGAGACGCTTGTATAAAGGTGCGTGGTTGGTCCAGCATTGCAAATTAAGGAACCATTTAACAATTGTGGGAAAGAATATTTTTGATATGTAAATAACCCACAGGTTAAGTAAGCGTAGCTTTTCAATAACAGTTGTGGTGAACTACCAACTCTCCCACTTCCTGGAGTCCAATGATCGGTTGCGTAACTCCCAAACCGGATTCCGCCCAGGCCAGGGCACCGACACTGCTCTCCTCGCCGTCATCGAGGAGGCTAGGCGCATTCTGGATTCAGGAGGATCAGTGGCAGTGATCCTCCTGGACCTGAGTGCTGCCTTTGATACGGCGAACCACCGTATCCTGATCCAGCGCCTGGCCGAAGCCGGAATACGAGGGTCCGCTCTGACCTGGCTAACATCTTATCTCTCTAACCACACCTTTCAAGTCTGGGAAGGCAACTCACAATCTGCCTTAATACCCCTCCAGTGTGGGGTGCCGCAGGGCTCATCCCTGAGCCCCACATTGTTTAATGTGTACATGGCCCCCCTGGAGGAGGTGGTTGCCCCTTTTGGGATTAAAATATTAAGCTACGCCGATGACACCCAACTGGTCGTTTCACTTTCACAACTCGCCCAATGCCCTGACAATTTACATCAGTGCCTGACAAAGATCCATGCCTGGATGTGTGACTCCTCACTCAAGCTAAATGGATCAAAAACAGAAATCATGATGCTAGGCCACAAGTCGGCCTCTTTGCCCTCTTCCATCTGGCCGGCCTGTCTAGGGGACCCACCCACCCCAAAAAAAGAAATTAAAAGCCTGGGGGTTTGGCTTGAGCAGGACCTTTCACTTAAGACACAAGTGAAAAAAACTGCAGGTACCTGCTTCGGACTTCTCCGTTCCGCCAGCAAAGTCCTTCCCCTCCTCCCGCATCACTCTAGGAGGCTATTGATACAAAGTCTAGTTCTTTCCAGACTAGACTTCAGCAATGCAATTTTCTTGGGAGCCCCTGAAACCACAATCAACAAGCTTCAACAAACCCAAAATGGCGCTGCTAGGCTCCTAATGAGTATCCCCCTCAGGTCATCAGCCAAACCTGCTCTCAAAGCGCTCCACTAGCTCCCTGTGCGAGAGAGGATTATCTTCAAATCCCTATGCATTGCCCACAAAATCCTGCAAGGCAAAGGATTATGAGAAGACTAGTCACCCCCTACAAACCCAACAGACCCTTGCGTTCTGATAATGGGTTTCTGGCCACGGTGCCTAGAATCAAGAAAGCTCGCACTGGAGGCCGCCGCTTCTCGGTGAATGCGGCCTCACACTGCAATTCTCTCCCACTGCAACTACGCGCGGAAGCAAGCCATCTACGCTTTCGGAAATCACTGAAAACTTTCCTCTTTCCTAAATGATTCCCCTCCCCCCTCGCTCCCCCCACAGAGTCTTACTCTATCTCAGCGCTGGGATGCCTCCTGGTAACCACGCGCTTTACAAAAATGCTATACAATACAATACAATACAACAGTTGACTTGTGGGCAGCACTGTAAATTCTTGAATATTTTGTCTTGTAGTAATTCATCCTTACAAGTTGACAATTGTACCAGCAGGGAATGACAGATGAATATCCAAATTACATAGTTCTACATTAGTAATTCTAGAAACTAAGAAGGCCACTAATGTTTTACATGTTCTGTGTTTCTCTTTCAGATCTCCCTCCCCGCTGTTCCTTTCCCACCCTCCTTTCCCCCACCTGGCCACTCTAATACTCTGTGTCATTACGACATTCCAGAGTTGGAGCTGCCTGGAGGTGGACCCTTCATACATCGAGCAGGCCCTGAGGAATCAACGCCTTGACACTCCCCATCCATTCACCCAAATTTATAGTATTCATGCAAACATTAACAACACTAAAATCCCATTCGTTTATGGTTTACTTTCTGACAAAAATCCTCGGATTGCTCTGATTTTGTTATCAGTTGTAAAATCTAAAACAGTAAATAAAAACCCTAGAAATTATTAACTTTGAATTGCAAACAATTATTACATATACCAAATTTTATCCAATCACTCAAATACGAAGATTTTATTTCAGTTTACCCAGGCATAAAAAATTCCAAAAACATTTTAAGCTGAGCATTATCTTTCAAATAGTAAAATATAATATGAACTGAAAAAATTAACTGCATTGTGTTATGTACCTCTATCTTATTGTTGACTGCTACACTTCCATTATATGATCAGAATATTTGACACAAAATGAGGGAAAATTAGCCCACTTCTAAATTACTTTGTAGACACATGGATTGGCAATCCGAGCAGGTCGGGTCAAACAAGGAAACCAAGATTTCTATTGAATGGTGGAACTGTTACTCGACCTGCTTAGAGGGAGGTGCAAAAGCCAACAATGCCATAGAGGGTTGGCATATTTTTATTTACAACTCAATTGGAAAAAGTTGCCCCAACCGTTAGCATTTCTTGTTTTTTTTTTTTTAAATAACAAAGTTTCTAGGAAATGAGAAAGTCGCAATCATTGCCAGGTAGTCAGTTCAGTTCAGTTCAGTTCAAACGTCTTTATTTCGATAAGTTTCATCATAAAAGACATGCTAAAACACTATCAACTTCTATTTACAGCCATTGTCAAAAATATTAAAATAAGTGATAGAAAGTGCACATATTAAAATCATGAGTTAATAATAAAACCCAATCACATCTATATCCTATACATAGTAGCACAGCTGCACTGTGATACTAGTTAAGCAAATGAGTAATATACATAAAACAGGATTAAATAAGCATATAAAGACGTCCCTAAAGGTACATTGAATATAAAAACATATAATCAAAACTTTATCAAGAAGAGGATTTAAGGTGCCTTGCTCTGATTACCCAGCTCCATCCCAAAAATGTAGCTACCGCAATGGCAACTGGAGCAGAAGTTATTGTCCTCAACCGCCAGATAGCCTCTTTTTCCAGCCGAGTTTTCAGGTTTTTACAAATTGATTTTAGCCATTTTCTCCGGGGGGCTAAATAGGCGGGACATACAAAGAAAACGTGATCAACTGTCTCTGTTTGGTCGCAACACCATGGACAAGTGGCCATTGGGGAAGTACTCCATTTCTTTGTAAATGATCTCAATGGTAACGTTCCAACCCTAAACTGGTGGTACAATTTTCTATCAGCACTCTTGGTAATTACATCCCAGTAGGTTTCAAACAAAGGGTCAAGCTTGTGAATCAGGAACCTACCAGTCAGAGAAATTAAATCAGACTGAGCCACACATTGGTTCCTTTGAGCCGCCCAGTAAAGTTCTTTAAATACCTTTTTTGGCAGGAATACATTACCACCAGGATTCAACCATAACTCACTTAAGCCCATTTTCTCTAGCAAGAATTTAACAGACTTAAACCAGGGGAGGTTACCAGAACCTATTATTGATCTAACATCTTGGATTTCATTTGCAAAAGATGCGAGTTCTGGGGTTGACCAAATCCTCCTCCACAGGGCAATAGGCCTGAAGCGTGCAGCTTCATCAATCGGTTGACATCCTAGATCCAATAATAGGGGTTTCATGGGAGTTGATTGGGGCAAACCAACCAGAGAACGCAAGAATTTATTTTGCACTCTTACCAGGGAGGACAGATCCGAATGGGCCCAAAGATTCACACCATACAATATTGCAGAGTTTATTTTAGCATTATATATTTTAAGTGCAGGACCAATTCTTTTAGTTATTGAGGTTCTCTGTTCGTTAATGAGACACCCCGTCAAATGGGCAAACTTCAAGGAGAGTCCATCGATCTGTTCTTTCCACCTAACCCTATTCTCAAGAATGACCCCCAGGTAAGTCATTGTTTTCACCTGCTCCAATCGAATACCATTCATTGTAACATGGCCCGCCTGGTACTTATTTTTTGATAGCATCATACATTTGGTTTTACTCACATTGACCTGTAGGTCATTGATCTTACAGAATTCCTCAAATTTATTCAGTGCTATTTGCAGACCTGTTTGGGTTTTGGAGAGAATAAGGGTATTGTCTGCGAAAATAAGGAGTGGAAACTTAGTGCCACCCACAAAAGGAGCCTCTGTCGGTGTGTCAGCAAAAAACTGCACTACTCTGTTAATAAATAATAAAAACAGAGTCGGGGCTAGGACACACCCCTGGCGTACTCCACGTGTGACCTGAAATCTCTGGGTGACCTGCCCCTGCTTCCCCCATCTAACTTGAGCATAGCTTTCCTCATGCAATCTTATAACCAGATCTAAAAGGTCACTAGGCATGCCCATGATTCTCAAGGCCTCCCATAACTTAGCTCTGGGGACAAGGTCGAATGCAGACTTTAGGTCTACAAACGCTGCATAGATCGTTCCGCCACCCAGGGACACTACCTTCCAATAGCCAGGTAGTCTGAATCCTCAGATATCTAAAAAAAAAAGTGAAGAAATCCCAGAAAAACGTTTGCAACTATTCATTAATTTCCATTGAAGGGAGGTTCAGACTACTGTGATAATATTGCTTACATTTTACACTACTAACCCCAACTATTACCTTCTAAAATTACTTTCCTGTTTTGACTTTACAAACTAATTTAATTGCCATTTTTTAAATTCTTTTTAACATTTTGAAAATTCCTTCAGTTCCTACCTGTGGTTGTCTTCTTTCTTCATCTCTTGGTGATATTTCAAGAAACCTGTCACCAAGATTTTCAAGTATTCTAGAAATTCAGAAAGTTTACATCAATTCCAAATGAACCACCCCAAAAAAGCCCCCCAAAGAACGAATTTTTCACACTGCATTCTTTGACATTCCAGAAAATACACAATCCAATAACTATGTTACCTGAATAATGTAATAAAAAATAAAAATAAAAAATTCAATACCCAAATTAATTGAATAGAAAAGCAATCCAATGATCTAGATGTTTTTCTTCAAAAGTGTTGTCTTCTTCTTCCAAAACTGAACAATGGTAAAAAACATGATGCAAAAAATAATAAAATGTTGCTTTTAATTCAAGTAGGTTTAAATAAAAGTTTTTAACATGTTTTTTTCTTTTTTTATGAACCTATTTTGAAGAAAAACAAACTGTCCCAATGTGCACATAATAAAACAACTGCAATGGTCTAATGAAATGCTGAACTGTTTAAATAAGGCTTGAAAAGTTAAAACTAAAAGGGACGATTACTTCAATTGAAATCAAAGTAAAACTACGGAAAAGGTTTTAATCAAGTTTTCTATTATTTAAAAATATGTTTTATATTTTTGAAAAATGAATTATATTTTATAGTGTTTCATAAATATGCTTAAATAAGTTTAATAAGTACAATAACATATTTCTTATAAATAGGTGACTTTTTTCAAAATCTTAATTTAAGTAGTATAAATCAACTTTGTTATGCTTTTTAACAAAAAAATATTTCCGTTGCACTATTTTTTAAAATTGGGAGTCACCTTTTTAAAGTATGTTTTGTTTGTTTTTTAATTATAATATAATATGGAACATATTTTCAATATATCTGACTTGGTCACCACCATAGCTTTACTGCAAAATATTCTAGAATATTTGGGCACAACTTCATTAACCATGACCTCCAACAGCACCAGCCCAGTCATTAGTTTGAAGTGTATTTTATGCACATTCAATATTTAGAAATCCTGTTCCAGAAAGAATAGATTGTGGTCCCACAGCATGTGAAAGAAGGATCAATGTGAGACATAATCTCTCAAACATAGTTCACTAGTAGCAGCCCTAATTTTTACCAGCTGTAGCCTTCTGAAGTAGATACAGTGTAGTATCCTAAGATGCATCAATTTGAATCCCGCCCTATTGCCCCTTCATTTGGGTATGCACATACCTCTTTCATCTAGTGATCCTATATCATCTTCCTATCTTGACTTCAATATGTATTTGAGTTGTTAATCTGGGTCTCATATACTAAGGATACTGCATGCCATTTACAGTTGGAACTGCCAGAACTGTAAATTCATGTAAAGATTCATATTGAACCTCTGACAAGGCTTGTTTCACTTGCATGTAATTGAAAGTTTGGGAATCAGCTAGAGTGACTTCTCCTTGAAAGGCCTCAAATAATTTAAATCCATCCGGTCCTCACACATACCCTAGTTTCAATATTACTATTATTTCACAATGATAGAAGCTTGAACAACTCCACAGGACAGATAGTAATTATGAATCTCAGAGTGAGTTTCCAGAATTAGTATTCATAGGAAAATTAAGTAAATCCTTTCAGGTCCAATGTACAATTTCAGTAAATGGATCTGAGCTCAATACCTTCTAGCAACAGCACAGAGCAGGATGGCATATCTTAAGGACAAGTGTATGAAGTAGTTAGCAGTAAGCTAACAGCCAGATTCATTAAGGGAAATTGCGCTCGCAAAGGGCCAGATTCTGAGAATCTGGCCCTTTGCGAGCGCAATTTTAGAATTCGCAATTTTGCAAGGAATTGCATTTAAGGACTCTCTATTTGAGATTCCTTAAATGCAAATCATGAAACATTTAAAAATTGCGAATCCGCAATTTTGGGCCGCTATTTACCGCGAAGTCAAACCTCGTGGTAAACAGCGGAAACTTAGAAAAATGCACTTAAGTGCATTTTTCTAAGTTGTATGTTACACACACACATGTCCTTGGGACATATGTGTGTGTAACACCAGTGTCCAATATCATTTCAGGGGTGCAACAGGGTGTCCTTTGGACACCCGTGCACCCTTGAAATCGCAAACTCAAAATGCGAATCGCTAATAGCGAATCGCACATTGATATGTCTTCCCATTCATTCCTATGGGCCTTTAGGCCTTTAGGCCCATAGGAATGAATGGGGAGTTATTCCTTATTAGCGATTAGCAATTAGCTAATCGCAAATAAGGAAGCTGTAGGAATTGCAAAATAAATTGCGATTTGTACATGAATCCTGTTTTGCCAGTCTGTAATAGCGATTCCTTAATAATCGCTATTACAGACTCGCAGATGTATGACATTACAACGCATGCTTTTACCATGCATGCCTTTACAACGCATGCTGTTACAACGCATAGCGCTTAGGGGTGCTGGATAGTGAATAGTTTAATTTACTATTCCAACTCCAGTCCCCGTGGATAGTAGGGAAGGTGTTGGACAGTAAATTAAATCTATTCCCTATCGTAGAGCGCCCCCCAGTGCAATGCGTTGTAATGACATGCGTTGTTATAGTTGCGTCGTAAAGGCACTGCGTTGTAAAGGATGTTTCCCCAGACTCGCAAAACGGGACTTTGATGAATCTAGGGGTAAGTTCTTTCTTCATTTGGTTAAAAAATAACCATAAAAGATACAAAAATCTATTATAACATTCAATGCAATATGACAGTATTAAATATATTATACAGAGAAGAAAAACAAGGAGACCATAAAATGTGCAAACATAGAAAACAGTTAACCAAAATGCTACTTAAATAATGCATGGCCATAGGGCCGGACAGTAGATGAATATTGCTAGCCTAGATTACAAACAGTTGTCATCACAGGATACAATTCTCTGATATTCAGGTGGTCTGAAAACATGAAGGACTTGGCCGAATTAAGGGCAAGCCTCCCAAAGCTTAAATAACTTACCTAGAAAATACCCTTCATTGACACAAGTATGAAAGTTCTTCAGTATTAAAAGATACAACATGGCAGGCCTCACTTGTTTCAATTTCAAAATGTATTAAAAATATTTCATTTCGTAAATGAAAAAGCGGGCAAAATAAGACAAAGTGTACAGTGGTTTGGGCCAAGATTTTATCACACTCTCAAGGTCCAAGAGAACCATGGGTGGCCCAGACATTAGGAGAGCAACTTAATTGCACAAAAAGGTACACCCATGTCAAATATGGCTTAGTAGAAAATATGATTTTTATCAGGCAGTGAGTGAAGGCTGCAGGTTTCTGCAATTCATTGCCTTCCCTGACAGCGGTGATACAAGTTAAAAAGTTCTGTTTCCCCAAAATGTAGTCAGCCTTGGTTATCCTTTCAGGGCATAATTTGGACAAGCCAGAATGGTGAACTTGGACTTAATGTAGCTCAGCCAGGAGATCGCTCTTACAATGTCCAGAGTGAGACAAACCCTGATATTCGTTTTATTCAAAGTTGGCTCTCGCTTACATGAAATTGAGATTCACTGTACAAATGGTCTTAATGATTTGATTTGATTTGATTTAATTATTTGTATAGCGTTTGAATCACCCCCGGGGGGGTATCTCAGCACTTGGAAGCGCAGCAATGGTAGTGGAAAGGAGATTAGAACAGGGCAGTTTTTAGGAGTCTTCTGAATTTAAGATGATCCGGGCACTGCCTTAGGGCCAGAGGAAGTTGATTCCATATGAGGGGGGCTTGATACGAGAAGGACCTGCCTCCGGATCTAGCCTTTCTTATGGCGAGGGTTTTGAGGAGAGATTGGGAGCTGGAGCGCAGAGTCTGGGCCGGGTAATAGCGGTGAAGTCTCTCTGCTAGATAGGGGGAGCCATTGCCTCAGATAGCTTTGTGTGTAAGGCAGCATATTTTGAATTTCACACATTTTCGTATAGGCAGCCAACTCAGCTGGTGGAGAAGGGGAGCCGAAGCTGATCTGGGGGGGGGGGGCATTCAGAACCGTGCGGGCAGCAGTGTTCTGTATCATTTGTAGTCTGTTTAAGGAGGACTCATTTGCTGCGATCAACAGGGCGTTGCAATAGTCCAGCTTGCTTAGTATCAGGGCCTGTGTGAGGGTTTTCCTTATAGTATCAGGGAGATAAGGAAAAGCTTTCCTTAGTAATCCAAGGGTGTGGAAGCAGGATCCGACTGTGTGATTGACGTGTTTTTTCATGTTTAGGGACTGTTCAAGGTGTACACCGAGGTTTTTGACTGTGGTTGCTGGGGTTGGGGGTGTGCCTAGTTCAGGGGGCCACCAGGAAGGTGACCATAGGAGGGGGCATCTCCAAAGAGCAGAACCTCAGTTTTCCCGGCGTTCAGCTGGAGGAAATTCCTTTCCATCCAGCGTGAGATTGCCAGCATTCCAAGAGAGAAGGTTTTTTGGCCAGATTGAGAAGTTCTATTAAAAGAGAAGGTGAGCTGGGTGTCGTCTGCGTATGATATCGGGACAAACCCATGCTTTCTCAGGAGGGTTGCCAGCGGGGCTATGTATATGTTGAACATCGATGGGCTCAAGCATGAGCCTTGTGGCACCCCCTTAGTGAGTTCCTGGGGAGTGGATCTGAAGGGGCCTAAATTGATGGTTTGGGAGCGGTTGGAGAGAAAGCTGGTTATCTATTTTAGGGCTGTCCCTCCTACTCCTGCTTCCCTGATTTTAGTGAGCAGAGCCTTGTGGTCCATGTTATCAAAGGCGGCGGATAGGTCCAATAACACTAGAAGGGTAGGTTGATTTTGGTCTAGGGAAAGTCTGATGGTGTCGGTGACTGCCACGATGTCTGTCTCAGTACTATACTTAGGACGAAAACCAAATTGGGAGGGGTCGAGGTAGCCAGTCCGTTCAATGTGGTTGGAGAGATGATGATTGACATGTTTTTCCAAAACTTTGCTCAGATAAGGGAGAAGGTTAGAGAGATTTTCTGTGGGGAGCTTGGGATTTTTCCAGATGGGGATGCCTTGGGCAGCCTTCCATGAGGAAGGTAAGGGGCCTTCTTCCAGGGACTGGTTTAGTACCGAACAGATGGGTTCCGATAGTTGTTCGGTTAGGGAAGCCATGATTTTGGCAGGTATGGTATCAAGTGGGGAGCCCGATTTTATGGCCATCATGGCAGTTTTGTTTCTTCGCGGGTTAAAATTTAGAAGGGCGTCAGCATTGGGAATGGGTCCAGTGGGGGTTTTGGGAGTGAAACTTGGGGGGGGAGGTTTGGTTGTGGCAATATTATTGTAGATGTTGTCAATTTTTTGTATGAAGTGATTACTGATTTTATCACATTGCGTTTGGGATGGAATGTCTTCTGATTCACAGGCTTTGGGGTTAGTGAAGGTTTTCAGGATTTGATACATAGCTTTGGGCGAATTGTCGGCCTGGCTGAGTAGGAGGACTATGTGTGCTTTGCGTGCGAGTTTAATGTTTTTGTGGTATAGGGTAAGGGCGGCCTTGAATTCTTCTTTGTTGCCTGGGTGGTTGGTGCGGCGCCATTTCCTTTTGAGATTTTTACACCTGTTTTTTTCTTTCTGGAGTTCTATGGAGAACCTGAAGGGCTTTGGTTTTGGGGTTTCCCACTTTTACCGGAGCGATCCGGTCAATGGCATCTAAGATGGATTCATTAAGAAGGGAGAGGCTATATTCGGTGTTGCTACCTGGCCAGCTTTTGTTAATCGCGAAGGTGGAAGTGAAGGAAGTTGGGTTGACTTTATGTCATTGTCTAAACTGCGATTGTTTGCATGGGATTAGCGGTTGGCGTTTCTTGGGATCCTCCAGTTGGAGGTTGATGATAGCATGGTCTGTCCAACTGACTGGCTTTGGGGCTTTGCATGTGAGGAAGGTAGAGTTGGTAAAAACCGCATCTAGAGCGTGGCCAGCTGAATGAGTTGGACTATTGCTAATTTTAGTAAGGTTGAGTGTGACAAGGTCAGAGAGAAAGGATACGGTGTCTGCCTTGTCAGGGTACTCGCTATGGATGTTGAAGTCCCCCAAGAGTATGAAGTTGTTGGAAGAGATCACGTGGGGGGCTATAAGTTCTATAATGGTGAGGGAGAAGTCTGCTTGGGGTCCTGGGGGGGGGGGCGATAAACCAGGGCCCCTTTCTAGTTGGATTGGGGAGAGAGGTCGAGCCTGAAAATCATAATCTCTATTTGTCCATTAGAGTGACATTCCAGGATGGAGGGTTTTAACCTGTGATTATGAACAATTGCGATCCCTCCTCCGCTTTTAACCTGTTTATCAAGTCTAAGAATTTTATACCCTTCTGGAAGGGCGATAGTGATGGCTGGGGTGTTGGAGGGTTTGAGCCAGGTCTCAGTTATGAAACCTACATCTGGGGAATCAGTATCTAGCAAGTCCCATATCTCTATGGTGTGTTTCGGTAGGGATCTAAAGTTGCTTAGAAAGCCTTTCAGAGTGAGCTTAGGGGGGGAGCCAGAGTCGGGTTTCCTTGTGTTGATCTCTTTGGGGTCTGCTTTAGCAGGGGTTTGGGGGGATGCGATTCTTTTTGTGCGGGGGTGTGATTCGAGCTCTGGTATCTACAGAGTGGGCATGAGAAGAACCCTTCGAGGCCTTGGAGTCGGGAAGTGTCCTTGATGTTGCGATGTTGAGAAGAGAGGTGGCAGCCTTCTCCAATAAGTGGGAGCTCTGGCCTGGAGTACGATAGTTTGGGGAGTGCAGTTAAGTCTGGCCGTAGTTGGGCAGCGTCTCTGGCGGCTGGCGGCGGTCTGGCGCGGACGGGCGCGGACGGGCTTGCCCTTGGCACGCTTTGGCATGCCGTTGGCACGCCCGCTGCGCGCGTCCGCTGCGTGCGTCCGCTGCGTGCTCCGGTGCCCATGAGTTTATATAGTAGTGTGGGGGGTGGTGTCTAGAGAGCTGACCTCCGTTTGCCGGAAATACCTCCCTCCACGCCAACGGGATATCCCGCGGTGGACCGGGGAGAGCGGCTCGGGAGAGTCAGCGAGTGCAGGTAGGCGTTGCTTTAAAATGTTTAAAATGCACAAAGAAACAGATGTCAGGCTAGGTATATATGAAGGAAACATTAGTTACATATCTTTGGATGGCATTATACAGTGTTTGCATAAAATGCACATATTGTCATATTGATACATCCTGATAAGATCATTATTATATCAGCAGGCTGTTGTGATATCGGCAGCATAATCCTAATTAGGTGTCCAACAATATTGTCTTTTCTGTGCAATGCTTAATGCGACATTGTCACTTAGTCACTCAGTTCCCATGCACTTTCAGCAAGTGTCAGTTATTTAAAGGCACGCAGTGAGCGGTCCTCTGCTTCTCCTCCTGGTCCGCAGTCATCTTGTTCAGGGGCGGTTTCACAGACCTGCCCTGCGTTGTCCTCTTCAGTCTATTTTTCTGCAGGTGCAGACCATCACCTTTCTTCTAGACTGCGTCTGATGTTATACAAAATATAGTTAAGGCCCAACTCCTCATGAATAGTATATGTTGCAGTGCTTTGTGTGACAGCCAATAGGTGCTTGGCAAACCTGTTTTCCTCGACCTGAATGGCACTAAAATCCAGAAACACCCAAATTGCATTGCTATAACATGTGGCAGACACACATTTAGCTTTGTAAACATGAAGGAGGGCCTTTGTTGGTTTCCTACCCTGCCTGGTGCTAAAATCCCAAACTGACCCCCCAAGAGTGTGCTAACATGAGTCTTTTTGAGGAAAGCAGTGGGCCTCATGTATTTATATTGTCTAGCAGAATGCCCAGGTAATTGAAAGTATGAGTTTGTATGATCTTAGATTTATGACAGAAAAGGACACTCTTCTTGGTAGGTTTGGCACCAATAACTATTACAAAAGACTTTGTTTTGCTTATAGACAGATCTAAACTAACCATAAACTCAGTGGTGGCAAGTAGCGATTGGCACCCTAAGGCCATCCTTGACATAAGGATGGTATCATCTGCATAAAGCAGAACTGGTAATGGGAGATGCCTATCCAGGGTGCGTCACATTGTTTTTCTAGCAGTGTCTCTTCTAAACAGTTGATGTAGTGGTAAATAAGAAAGGGCACAATATGCACCCCTTCCTAACACCTCGGGTTATGGAGATGACTTAGTACCAGAACTGCCCAACCGAAACCTCACAGACATGTCACTATGGAGTTCCCCCAGAAAAAACAACAAAACTGGATCAACTACTAGAGACAGCATCATTGACCAGAGCTTGAGCGATTCACCTGGTCAAACGTTGCGGTGAGGACCATAAAACTCAAAAAGAGAATGCCCTTTTTAGCCATGGTGCACTTATGAATTATTAAATGAAAGTTCAGGCTCTGATCAATAGTGCTAAGGCCAGACCTGAACCCATACTGCAAGTCAGAGATTATGTTTTTCTCCTTTACCCACAAGGATAGCCTTTCCAAGATCACCTGACTCACCACCATAACAGTTGCATGGATCAAGGAGATAGGCCTGTAACATCTTGGATCAGCCATTTCACCCTTTTTAAGGATTGATGCGATGATGGAATGGGATCATGAACAAGGAGGACTCAAGGACACAGCTGTGTTTAAACTGTGGTCAGCAAAGGGGCAGAGAGGACTACAGAGACCCTATAAGATCTGCAGGGAATCTGGCAGGGCCCAAAGCCTTATTACCTACTAGATGCCCAATGGCACTCGCAACTTCATCAATGGAAAAAAAAAACTGGGATTACCCACCTCCTTCACTTCAACAGATTGAATTACAGACACAGTGCCATCCTCAAAACAGTAAATGTGAAAATAATCATCCTACCACTTAGCTTCGTCAATTACTGAGGTAAATGTTGGCGCATTCTCAGCTACTAAAAAACGATGATTGAGAACCGTCAAAAAAAAGTACTATCATTGAGGGCACAAGCTCTCAATAGCTGTTCCCAAATGTTGTTCTCTCCTTTGTAACCTGTATATAAATGGCTTTAAGCGCTTTACCTCCGCTCTGTCCCTTGGGGACATTTAAGGACCTTCATTAAGTCACTACGAGCTTTAGAGCATCGCTCATCAAACCACCGTTCCCCCCTCGGGGTAGTGTTGACTATGGGTAGAGACAGTGAGGGTGACACGCACACTGTCACAAAGTGCAGAAAAAGCATTTAAAACAGCTCTGGGAGCTGAGTTGGGTTTAAGGCAACATTCTAACTTGTTACTCATCTGCCAAAATACATTTCCACAGAACTCTTCTGGGATCACTTTTCTCCACTTCAGGCACCTACCCTGATCAATAGGAACAAGGAGTTTAGTCGGAGGGGCTGGCATAAATGGTCTCTACCGTTGGGACTTAACAATAAGGGGTTGTGGTAGCTCCACATAGTTTTTAATCAAATAGAGAGTTGATGAGAGGCTAAGAGTTCAATATATAGTACACGATTGATTCACAGCCCGTATCAACATAAGTGGGATCCACCTAGATGCTAGGAATGACCAGGTTCAAAGATAGAATTAATAAACTTGCCTGAGCCCCACTGGCAGTGTGTCCAAAATGGGCAGTTAAGGAGTCTTCTCCCGGGGCAAGTTCCCGGAAAATCTGACATGCCTTTTGACAGGGATAAATGTTAAAACCACTCAGGACCACTATTGCGGTATACGAGGTGGAACCATGTACCAGAAAGAGAGTCTTATATTTCTCTATGCACATACCATAGAGGTAATGCCATAAGGGTGAGGGGTGTGTCCATTTGAGTTCTAAATATTTAAAACAAATAGATTTGTCAGGAAAGGTTAGTAATACCACCCCTATATATAAAGAATTTTACTCCACCTCAACCATTCATGAATCCAGGGACAATGATATTAAAATACACAGCCTTGCCAGAACTCACCCCAAGGAGGAAGGTAAAGTTGGGTCAAACAAACTGAGCAAAACCGTCTTGGAAAGGTGTGTTTGTGATGGACCATGTTTCCTGGAGAGCCAAAATATGATATGGCCTAATGAAATCTAGCCAGTTCGGATCGCTGACCTTCCCCTCAAGCCCTGCTACATTCCAAGAAAGAAAAGTAAGCTGATCAACAGAACCTGAGAGGGAACTGTCACCTCCCTCCTATTTAGAACCAAATCTTCATCTCATTCAGTGGAGGATAGTCAGTCTACCTCTTTGAGTGTGTTAAGGACCTCGCATCTGTTAGAAAGAGTAAGGGGAAAGACAAAATCCCTAGGAGTCCTACGGTGAGCCTCATGGGAACCTTGATTGACCTTAGAGAGAGTGGGCCTAAGGGTTCTCAAATTAGAGACAGTACCCATTCTGTAGAAAAACTCCACCTGCAGCAAACCCAATACTCATGGGGGAGTCTTTGTTCCCCTCAAAAGAGGCTAAGGGGCCGATTACGATGGCGGGCGGAACACCGTCCGTACAGCCATGGCAATGGGAAAAGACCGCCCGTATGGATCGCGGCCGCACCGCCGTGCACGTGCGAAAAAGCGGAATACCGTCCAAGGCGGTCCTATTCACCGCGGCAAGCCCACAAACCGTCGATACACCAGCGGAATTCCCACCAGTGCAATCATGATGGCACCGTGGTGCTTGCGGTACAACCGCTTGTTACAGACCGCCGCGAATGTCAACTAAGATGAATGTGAGCCCCGGAGACCGGACCAGCGCGTTTCGACCGCGGCAGTACATCGGAAATAGAAATGGCGGTCGAAGGCTACTACAGCACAAAACCAACTAATGTGGATGTGCAACTGGCTCAGCCAATAAAAACAAGTAACACATCCCATTGACAGATGCCCCTGGAACACATAAACTACAAATTCCAGCTCAACACTGACAACACACCTGACATGAATACTCCCTGAAGACACACCCACATAGCTGAGCATAAAACCAGCCCCTGCCTTACCACACTCCCCAGCAAAACTCCAGAAGTGAAGGGCCCTACCTCATTACACAAACAAAAGCCAAACCTGCACATATCATCCCATCACAAACACACCCACAGCACACACATCATCATCACCCCCACCCACAACTGCACCCCTAACCACTTAGCACATAACACACCATGGCACAGAAAATGCCAAAATTCACTGATGGTTAGTTGTCAGTCATGGTGGATGAGATCATAAGAGTAGAGCACAGCAGCCAGGCAAAGTCAAATGTGGCAAAGGATAGTGAACAGAGTCAATGCTGTAGGGAAAGTTCCACACAACAGGAAGGAGATCAGGAAGAGATGGACTGACCTCAAGAGGAAGGTTAAGGAGAAGAACAGCAAGAGCCGTGAGCTGGCCAACCGTACAGTCAGTGGACCTCCCATCCCACCAAGAACATTCAACCCATGGGAGGAGAAGGTGCTGGGTATACTGCGCCCAGAGAGTTGCACTGGAATTGAGGGTGGATTAGAGTCTGGTAAGTACCAACAAAATACTGCCATAACACTGCAATGTAGTATCTTGCACAACTGTAAAGCAACTGTACCTAGGCCCAAATGTCCTCATGTCCAAAACACTCCCCCCAAACAGGTCTCACAGATCAACTCCCTCTAATTCAGCACAAATGTACCTAGAAGTATTTAAGTGGTGGCACATGTACAGGCAGCCTACACTACAACTCTCACCAGGCCCCCTAGTCCCACACCTGAGCAGGATGTAGCACTCCCCCAGAAGCATGTGGCAGCCATTGCATTGTTCACCTCTAGCCAACAGGTAGGTCGCCATCTTGCCTGGGAGGCCTGTTTGGGGGAGGGAGGCCTGTACCACTACTCCCACCATGCTCCCTGCCCCACAGCATCATCAAGATGGATCCCTCCCCCACCCCACCCAGAAGCACTTGGAAGCCATTGCATTGTTCACCTTCACCTAACAGGTAGGTAGACATCTTCACAGGGAGGGCTGTTTGGGGGAGGGAGGCCTGTACCACTACTCCCACCATGCACCCTGTCCCACAGCCTACCAAGATGGAGCACTCACTCCCACCCCACCCAGGAGCACCTGGAAGCCATTGCAGCACACCAAACTAGCGAACAGGTATGTTCCATCTTGCCTGGGAGGGCTGTCTTGTGGTGGGAGGCCTGCACTACAAATCCCACCATGCCCCCTTGTCCCACAGTTGAGCAGGATGTAGCAGTCCCCATACCACCAAGCATGGGGAAGCTCTCTCATTGCTATCGTAAAACTTACAGGTAGGTAGTAATCATGTACAGCACGCTCAGCTTTCCCATATGCATGTTGCCACATGCCCAAAACAGCAATGCAAATCATGTAGAAGGCGACATGTCTGTGTTGTCACACCGTGTGTACACTGCACCAAGTTCCATTTCACAACAGACACCATGGACTAGTAAGGTATGTACCTCAACATCATGTCATGGTGCACTGTCTTCTTGCAGACATACAAAGCCATTTCATTGTCAATCATCTGTTGCATCAAATGTCACAAATATCAGTGTAACATCAAACTTGTTGCGTGCAACTCAATTACCATATGACCTCTGTCCAACAGGAGAATGACAACGAACTCCACAGGATGATGACAACATGCAGAGCCAGTTCCCACCACCAGAACGTTAACGCACTCTGATGGAGATTCAATTACATTCTCCGACCTGGATTCTGAAGCTGGCCCCTCTCGTGTGCCAGGGAATAACATGGATAGATTTAAGGTGGTTCATTCTCGAAAGTGTGCAACCCAGATCTGGACTATGCCCTGACAAGATTCGAAAAAAGAGAGAGGTATTTTGGATTTTTTCTTTAAATACAGCAAACACGGGGCTCAACTCTGAAATCCCATGGGAACAAGCGATTACTTGAATAATAATCTCCGTGGTATTCACTTAGAGCCTCTACATGATAATAGGGACACACAGCTTATAGATTTACATTGCAATTAGTTGTCTCTAGATATCTGGCAACATTATTCTTAAGGTGGCGGTATATATATTTTTCCTTAAAAATACTAAGTTCTAAATACATGGAAAATTGATTAAGGCTATACATTTCATCTTTTTGCACTTATTAACCATTTAGACCAATTATATGTATTGGCCGCATGTGTGTCCATTCAAATTCACGTCAAGATTTCATATCTGTAGTTCTTCTTTTTAGAACTACTAGCAAGTACCCTTTAACCCTGGGAACCAAGAATAAACGTCACCGATAGAGACGCCTATACCAAGCACTCGTCGCGCTAATTCATTTGTGTAGTTCCACATTTTGTAATACTAGCACATGCGCGTAGAGAGATTAGTTCAATTACCAGTGAGCTGCGCAATCACCCCGCGGCGCTGTGTTTCCCTATTCGTGTAGTTCCATACTTCGAACTACACACGCATGCGTATTGAGACATGGGATCAAGGTCCAACATATCGCCCATGCAGAATTTTCCTTTGACCTATCATTACGGCTTTCACTAACTGGACACACCGGTTCCCACTCATCATCAGGACAAAAGTGGGATATATAAGATCGATTTTTTAAACACACGCTTCCCTCGCCTTGACGACGTAGGACATCCAGGACCCCGATGTATCACGGCGCCTATC
The DNA here is from genome assembly GCF_964261635.1 of Lissotriton helveticus. Classification (NCBI taxonomy): domain Eukaryota; kingdom Metazoa; phylum Chordata; class Amphibia; order Caudata; family Salamandridae; genus Lissotriton; species Lissotriton helveticus. The sequence continues at coordinate 769,899,087 of NC_136059.1, forward strand.
GTTGCTGCGGTATGTTATCTGCCTTAGTGATATGCCTTATGCCTCATAGCGCAACAACAGCCAGGTTTTAATTAGGCTCTCTTTCCCTCTTAGGTCTGCGCTTGCCCCAAACATCTCATACATAAGGAGAGATACAGTACGTAAAGAAGTTCTACTTCATTAGAGTGGGAATTATCAACTAGATATTTACTGTCACTCTATTCAGTGAGTATAGTAGTATACCTTCACGTTAATTTAAAATAAATTCTTTCAATTGGTATTAAACAATCCTCTTACAATTCTATTACCTCTGAACTTTTTCAGATTGCGACCGCCATACTGCGCAGAATAACTTTTACCCTAGATTGTCATTGCGTCACATTACCTACTTTATACGTAGATATGATGACCGACCAATAAGGTAAATAAACTAAAATGTAATTTACCACCTTGACAGACACCTTCCTCTTTCGATCGATACAAACCTCATATCATTTCTTTCTATTGCAGTGTTGCATATCTATGCACATGACCTCAACATCCTTTTAAGCGCTACAATTACCGCTTTACTAAGAACAATACGGACACTATCAAGGTATAAATATGTCTCCATAATTGGTTCCGAATAAGACCTTTGCCTTTACTATAATAATCCCTAACTACTATAGATACCCGTCCTTAATTGAGAAGGAATATTCGACCGATAAAATAGCTCATTGAAACATATGCATCACTAATTTATTTAATAGGATGTCAGTGAAACACATGGGAACATCAGGCAACATTGCATGTGTTCTTTAAGTATGCTAACAATGCTTTGAAATGGGTAGTACTTTAGCTAAATAGTAGTTTTCTATTTTTCCTTTGGCATCTAGTATATCCTCCTACCATACCATGCGATATAATAGCTGTTCTTTACATTTAGTGAGATAAAGAGTACGGTCCCATCCAGTTGACTGACCTTCAAGTGATCTATCCATTTAAGTGTACCCCTTTTTCTCCCATGTAAGTAATTATTTTTAATTCCCTAGAAACAATGAATAGGTTAACTTTCTAAAGAGTCTGTCCTTGTCTAACCAATAATACCACCAATTTAGACATACCAACGTAGGTAATATTTAGGCCTTTCCTATTTTATTCTTTCACTCTTTCCCACTTTTGTTCATCCTCCACCTTCTTTTCTTTCTCAAAAAATTCTATATATGGTTCCATGTAGGAACGTCTTTAACTATTCTTCTATGTTACTTATATGTATAGATGTTTAAGATAATTTTAAGATTTAAGGACTTGGGTTGCAACTGTCTCAGGTTGTTAATATCGGGCATATCCACACAGCAGTTATCTGATGAGATATTGGTAATATAAATTTTGGGTGTACCTGTCGTAGGCTTAAAATGATACGTTTTTTTGATATATGGATACAATCATGTTATGCAAATAAACCAAAAGCATTTACCAATATTATGTAACTGCTCTGTGATTTAGCCCTACAAGACACTTATCGTTTCTGTAAATCAAACAATGTCTATAAAGTGTACATGTATATGAATTAGACCTAGGCCCAAGGTTTACATAAGATGTTTATATCTACAGTATTTAACCTTTACTATACAAGGTTATGTGACATGATCTTTATATGTTTTGCAGTGTTTTTGATTTTTTTGTCCTAATGCAAATGACGGACTCCTGAAGAAGGCAATAGCCGAAACGCGCGTAGAGTCTCCATCCACCGCTTTGCTTACTCCACTAGCCCGATTTGTCATCAGTGTCATTTGTGCTGTTTTTTGTTCCGCCTCTTTCTTTTTTGTGTTTTTGAATATGTACAGAATAATTTCTGAAATCTCAATATGCATGGTATTATTTTTTAATGATTTATATGTATTTTTTTATAAATTAAATTTACCAAAAAAAATGAAGAAAATATTTAAATAAATCACAAACTAATTTAGAATATAAATAGCATGGTCTGCTTCTATCAATTTTGTTTACATGTCACTATAATTATCTAAATTGTTTAGTTGTTCCCTTGGGTTTTTTGGCTTAATTATTAAGCTCACTACTGTTTGTTTTTCCATTAAAAATAACATGGATCGAGCCATCACCGTCACCACCACCACCCCAGCAACAACAACTGGCCTGGCCCCTGCCACCACAACCTGTGTGGCTCCACCAACATCCTCTCCACCATGGCAACAACAACTGGACTGGCCCCTGCCACCACAACCTGTGTGGTATCCACCACCACCCTCTCCCCCACGGCAACAACAACTGGGCTGGCCCCTGCCACCACGACCTGTGTGCCATCCACCACCATCCTCTCCCCCACCACAGCAACAACTCTGCTGACCCCTGCCACCACAACCTCCAACAACCCCATCACCACTGCTGCCTGTAACAATCGCCCTGCCACGGTGGTTACCAACACCACCGCGCATTCACAGCATGGCAGTGAGAGTGTGCCAGTGCGTCGTGGGACAATGCCACAGGGAAATGGCAGGAGGGCAGGTGGGAGGAGACATGGGGCAGAGACACAGGAGGACAATGACCCTGAATCCCTGGCTACCATTGCAAGAGTCCTTGGTTCCTACCAGGAGCATCATGGAGTAATGTGCCAGCTTGCCGAGGACATGCATGAGAGTCGCATGCTGCAGCTGTCCATGGACACACGGATGGGCCAACTGTTCGACATTGTTGGCCAGCTAGTGGGTGTGCTGAGGTACAGGCTCCCAGGCCCAAGTGCAGATCAACCCCCCTCTAGTGGCATGCCTGCCAGGCAGCACAAAGAATCAGCTATAGCCACAGAGAGGGCTGTGCTGGAGGAGAGGGAGTCCTCAGACACCACTGATCCTGGAGCAAGTGCAGCCCCTGTCAAACACACCAGGGGCCGTCCGAGAATCCTCAGGGGAGGATCTGGTGGCAGGCCACCATACCAACGCCACACATGGAGCCAGCCATGATGGTACCTTGTTCTTCCCCCTTGCATGGACTCTGTAGACTCTGTTAGCCCACGTTGCCAAGTTTATAGCCTGATTCTCTTGGACTGTGTGACTCCTGCTTCATGCAGACTACTACATTTATCTCATCCACCATGACAGACAAAGAATGTATACACTCTTCACAATTGTGTACATATTCACTTCACTTGCACAAATCGTCTGTTTCAATAAACACCCATCACATACCTATGTCTGTGTCAGCGCCATGTTTATTTACGTGGGTACAATGACAATTCAGTGTCCACCATAACACCAGCAGTGAATGTGAAGAGGCATTGACAGTGTGAATGAACCTGGAAAGACACAAGTGAATGACATTTACTACTCATGTTATGCCATTGCAGCTAAAACACATCAATAGTCATCAATGGTACTTAGACAAGCACCCATAGCAACGCACAATTAACTCAACATACCCATGAAGTACCTGGAGACAAATACCCTGTGCAACACACATCAGCCATCATCTCACACGCAACAACATCCAGTAGTCAAGAACATCAATGCCTTCACACTGACATCCAGCCCAACACATGATTTTCCTGTCCTACGAAGTCACTTACATTTAAGGGAAGTAGTTGGCAATTAGCTGTTGCCGCAGGTCACCACCTTCCTCTTCATCACTATCGTCATCACTGAAAATGTGTGGGTTTGCAAGAGGGGGCATCTGCTGCTCATCCTCATCTAGGATGAGTGGAACAGCTTTGCGCACTGCAAGGTTGTGGAGCATGCAGCATGCCACTACTATCCGGCACACCTTTTGTGGGGAATACAACAGTGCACCTCCACTCTTGTCCAAGGACCTGAATTGGGACTTCAGCAGGCCGAAGGTGCGCTCAATCACACGGCGTGTCCTACCATGTGTCTCGTTGTAGTTGACTTCACCCGGGGTACCTGGATTCCTTATTGGGCTCAGCAGCCAAGGCCGGTTGGGATATGCTGAGTCACCTAGGTGTGGCATACATAGAGAAAGTTGGTGATACAAACAGTGGAAGAGAACAACATGCCACACACAGCACACTACTTGACTCAGTCTACTCACCTACAAGCCATGTACGCTTTGGATGTAGATCTGCCATCAACCGCGGTACCACACTGCTCTGCAGGATGTAGGAGTCATGGGCAGAGCCGGCAAATCTCGCACACACATGGCTGATGATCAATTGGCTTGGCAAACCACCTACACATTAATGGAATGGTAGTTCTTCCTGTTCCTATACACCTGCTCATGTGATTGTGGTAGTACAAGGCCAATGTGTGTGCAGTCAATGGACCCCACTACATGAGGAATGCGGCCAAGGGCATAAAAACCAGCCTTCACAGCAGGCAAATCTTGTCTGCTTGGAAATCTAATGTATTGGCCCTTGTACAGCATCATTGCCGACACAACCTCCCACAGCACCATGCTGAACATGTCTTGTGACATACCACCACCAATGGCAACCGTGTATTGGAAAGAGCCCGTAGCAAAACATGCAGGGCTGCCATGAGCTTCACTGTTCGGGACAGGGCAGTTGGATATGTCCGTTGAGGTGTCAGATGGGGTTCCAACTCCGCACACAGCTCTTGCAGTGTTGCGCGAGGAAGACAAAAAACTTCCTGATGACGTCCACATTCTCCATGTCTGCCAGCACTGTGAAAGGACAGTGCACATTTGGTCATCACCTACATGAAAAGGAAGAGGAATAATGTAATTCAGATCACGCTACGACAAGTGTCAAACATATCACATATTGACTTACGAAGCACAAACAATTAAGGGACTTCAACCATTCATGAATCCACAACTCAGATGCAGCTACACATTGAACACATGTGGGGTTACATCTGGTCATGTTGCACATACTGACTAACACAAAAACAGATTTGGATGTTGTGAATGGCATACCAATGCATCTTGTGTACCAAGCCCTAGGAGTAGGTGCCACAGCAGATGTATGATACAGCTACACTGCTGACTAACATGTAGCTGCAGTGCCTGCCACACCTTCCTGATCAACTTGCAAAGACCACCAGTGTTCACGACAATGTACACAGAGTGTGTAAGCAGATCACATGTACTAGATCATTCAGATATATGCACATCAAAATGACCGCAGTTTATGTCCATGCAATCATGTGTGTGGACTGATTGTCCCTCTCACACAGTGATTACATGGTAAACATTGTACCATATGACAGAAGCAAGAGATGTACATGCACACACATGTCATAGCTGACAGGAGTAAGGGCATGTCAAGGCATTTTACTTTGCTCACAAACATGGCATGTGTAGGCATCAGTAAGTTGTATGTCACACTAGCATTCATATTGAGAAATAACTGCAAGAAGACACTGTGGTGCCATCTTGTCCAGGAGGAAAAGTTGTGGAGTCACATTGCTAGTGCATATAGTGTCCATATGTGCGGTAGGCATTTACCGCATCCGTGGGTCAGCTCATTGGATATACTTGTAAGATGCAACAGCGGTAGCGACCACCTGGCCTCTACGGTGTGACACCGCCAATGCCATTTCAGCCAATGGTTCCAGCGATCGCGGTGGTGTGATACAACATTTGAAAACCTCGGTAGGCGTGTTCCGCATCAGCGGGTCAGCTCATTGGATATACTTGTAAGATGCAACATAGCTGTAGTGACTGCCTGGACGCCCACGGTGTGACAGTGCCAATGCCATTGTAGCCAATGGGACCAGCTATCGCAGTGGTGTGATGCAACATTTGAAAAACGCGGTAGGCGTGTTCCACATCCGCGGGTCTGCTCATTGAACATACTTGAAAGATGTCAGCCAGCCAGCCAGCCCAATTACAGTGGCTGACTATCACTGTAACAACCCCAGGGTCCTATAAATGTCTGTGAGAGCCCAACAGATCAAACATACCTTCAGACTGCTGAATGCCATTACTCCACAGCAACTGCTTGTTTCCCAGATTCCTGGATACCGTGATGTCGAGTACGGAGAAAGTCAGGGCCAGTCCCTTCACCACGGAGGAGCTTGAGGTTCTGGTGGGCGAGGTCCTTGGACAGTATGGGCGGCTTTTTGGTGAGCCAGGTGTACTGGTAAGTGTGACTGAATACAAGTGTGATACTACTCAGAATGTCACCTTGATGTTCCTGTGCACTAGTATGTGCCTGTGAGTGCAAGTTCATGTGCAGCCATCCATATAGTTATCATTGCATGCTCCATACATGGACCGTGTGGATTGCATTGGGACACATGTGCTGAGGAGGTAATTTGAACACCTCTCCACCCATTCCTGCACTACAGCAATGAACATGTTGTTGTGAGATTAGCTATTGTAAATCTGGGTCACACTGTTATGCAATGCAATGTAATGTAAATGATGTTTGTAGCCTCATTACGCAACATAGCTGACAGGGCAGAGGGTAGGAAGTGCCTTGCATTTTTCAAAGCTGGCACACGGACAAATGTAGTTTTGATACAGTCCAAGTCAGGTCTTACTCTGACTGCACCATGTGATGTTATTGCCCACTCACATGTGACAAACTAACTAGTGGATGTTCATATGTATACTGTCATAGGCCAATGGATGATGTGTGTTGTGAAATGCTATAGTGCATGATGTTTAGGTGTGCAGCATGTTCAACAGTCCTATGCATGATTGTAACCCAGTTCTGTAAGTTGCAACTCCACACACATATTACCCATAGAGCCATCATAGGACTGAGTATTGCACAATACAGGTATTGACATTGTGATAAGGGCATGATGACTCTGAATATGTCAAGAAATGCGCCATACACGAGGCAGTGAGGCATCACCATGCCAAGGGCATTGGGGTGTGGGGGAGTGGCTGACACTTTCATTCAGGTACAACACATCTTTTGCACTGTGTTACATGTGTTGCTCACTCACAGACTGCGTCACCGATGGAGGCCTACTGCACATAGCTTTCAGTGCTGCCATTGTACCTGTAAAGGTGATGGCCATGTCCTGCATAATATGTACATCTGTATGTAGTGATGCCATGCAAATGTACAATGTGTAATGCTCTATGGTCTGGGATGAGGATGTGGCTCTTCGTGTGGCATGCATTTCCGTTCTCCTGTACTGACACACGGTGTTAATTTACACAGGGTATCTGATACTTCCTTTTCTTGTCTCCCATGCCTGCAGTTTAAGGTCAACCAACGTAAGGCCGCATGGATGGACATTGCACGGAAGGTGCGGGCACGCGGTGTATCCAACAGATGGCACACACACACTGCCATAAGAGGTGGGACGACATCTCCCATCTCAGCAAGACCGTGGGAGAGATGACGTTGGGGCTGGCAACTCAGACAGGCAGGCTGGCGCGACGGACCCTGACTCCAATTATGTCCTGCATCTTGTCTGTGACACAGCCAGAACTGTATGGACGTTTGAGGGCCCATCAGCAGGATATTTGTGGTGAGTATTCTGAGCAGGCTGACTTCGTGTGTGACTGACTGACTGCATGAATGGCATCTGTGAGCCACTTCTATTGTCGTTGATGTGTCAATTCCGATCAAATTACTACTCAGTGGCCTATGTGTGGAGTACAAGTGTCATGTTACTTCACATGTTTAAGGTACAATGGCACTTGATGTTGCGTCATGACATGTGGCATTATGACATGTTGTGCATTGTGGGTGTTAACGACATCAGCAGGCAGTCTATAGCAGTGTGCAACATGTAAGGGTGCATTTGACGATCTAGGAGCACGGCCAGGATGTTTGCCTGTGTGTACGTCACATGGGACCTTGCTGTCAACAATGCATGTTTGCATCAGCCTCTGTACCTAGCATTGTTGTTACAAACGTACACTGCACATGGTGTTGTGCAAATGGTGTTGTCATTATGTACTTTGGTGTTGTGCATGCATATGTTCTTTGTGTCTCTTGCACTGTACTAAACCTAAGTCTCTGTCCATTGCAGAATCTACTGAGTGCACAGGAGGCAATGAGACGGACACCAGTGCTGAAGCATCTGGCACGCATAATTCACATGAGGCTGTGACACTGAGGCGTCCAGCGCCTCGGAGGAGGACAGGAGTGTCCAGGAAGAATCGCGCCCAGAAAGCCCAACATCTACATCCGATGACTCCAGTGGGGAGTCCGCAGCAATGGTGGGTCCAGGGAGTGACAATGCGGAATGTACATCCACAACACATCGGCCAGTGCCCACCATCCCGCCTACTACCACTAGTGCATTACGTGCACGCAGGGCTGTCAAGGGTAGCGTTGCGTTCACCACAGGCACTGCTGCCCCTACCCCAGTGTCCCCTGCTGCCATCAGTGTTGAGGCGGTAGACTTCTTGCAGCAGTTGTGTGTGGGGCAGACAGCTCTACTAAATGCATACCAGGATCAGGACAAGAAGTTGGGACAAGTTCTGGCATTTATGGAGGGCATTCATTTGGACGTGGGTGGGGTACACAGGACTCTCCAGAGTTTGTCCTCGACCGTGACTGCTGCCATTCAGCTGTCAGGGCCTCAAAGTCCGGCTCCTGTCCCTTCAACAAGCACCCTGCCAGTGGCAACACCTGTGGAGAGTGAACACACAACAGGGCCCTCAGGCCCCAAGTTGGTGAGACGCAGCCCACGACAGCACCACCCCAAGCGTGGCAGACCACAAACACCAGCCCCTAAACTGGACACAGGCAGACAGGGAGACAAAGAAACAAGCCCTTCAGTTGAGACTCTGGGGCATCAGGCAAAGACGCAGGCCTCTAGCTCACGTTCCAAGACATCACACCCAGCACAGGACCCTCCCATCCAGAAAACTGCTGCAAAAGACACAAAGACAGTTGCCATGCCTGCTGTGGTGCAGGTGCCTATGAAGGCAAAGCAACAACTGCTCCCTAAAACACCCTCACCACAAATCTCCACTCTCACCAACACCCCTGTGAAGCGTAGTCAGGAGAGCAATGTGCGGTGGGCAACAGGACTACAGGGGATGGGGAGTAAAGTCAGGTCAACACTAAGGCTAAGTCCAAATCCATCAAATCCCCACAGGGACAGATGCCTGCACCTGTGGCCCCTTTGTTGGAGGGTGAATCTGTTGTGCCTGCACTCCTTGTGAACACATTCCTGTTTTTGCTGTCAGTTGAGAGTGTGCAGAGTGTGTGACTGCAAAGTCTGAGTTGTGTATTGTTGTTGAGGCACGTGTGTCATGTAATAGGGAGCTACTTGTGCTGTCCTACTCAAACATACTGACATGTTGGTGGCTTTTTCTCCTGCTTTGCTGTCACTTGTCTGGTTGTCTTTGCTGATGCAGTGTTTGTTGTGGGTATTCATGGCATCCCCTATGTGTGGGTATGATGTGTGTACATTGTGAATGACTGGTTGATGTGTTTTTAGATGTACAATCATCACCTGTGCAATCCTGATGTATACACCACTTCAGTCGCATGTGTTCCACCCCATGTCTTCACAATGTGTGACCCTCACCAGCACTTCATGGTGTGAAGTGGTGCTGTGAGTGGCTGCTCGGTGTACTGGTCCTATGTGCCACTCAGGACACTTTAACATGCATATGGGTGTCATTGTAAGGTACCTGCTTGCAGGCATGGTTGCACATGTGCAGTGCATGTGTTTAAACAGCACATTCCTCTAGTCAAGTTGTTTGCATCTGTATTTTGCTTTGTTGTTCTGTTGTGGTTGTGGCCAGTGCTGTATGTGTGTTTGAAGAGCTACAGTTACACTGGCTGTGTGTGTTGTGATGTATGTAGTGTGATGGCTTGTGTTGTGTATTTTAAAAGCTGGGGCAATCAGACATGTGTGATTGTGTTTTGTTTTTTGTTGCCAGACTGCTTATTGGGCATGCAGTGCTGTCAGTGTATTCTATCCACTATGTTTGCTGCCACATCAGGCACATCTATTGTTATTCATGTATTTGTGATGGTCACATGTCAGTATGTGCTTTTGCACATTGCTGGGTGTGTGATCCACACAATGTCAACTTAATTAGCACATGGATTGGGTGGTGTTTGCCAACTGCTGTAGACTCTGCCTGTCATGTGGTTCAACCATGATTACCTATGTGGCACCAGTATGCTGGTGAGCTTTGGTCCCTGACACTCATCTTGCCACTAACAGGGAGGGAGGCTGACACCAGGGGCACCTGTATGCTGGTGGGCTTTGGTCCCTGACACTCACCTTGCCACTAGCAGGGAGGGGCTGACATCAGGGGCACCTATATGCTGGTGGGCTTTGGTCCCTGACACTCAACTTGCCACTAGCAGGGGGGGCGCTGACACCAGGGGTACCTGTGTGGCACCAGTATGCTGGTGGGCTTTGGTCCCTGACACTCACCTTGCCACTAGCAGGGAGGGGGCAGACACCAGGGGCACCTGTATGCTGGTGGGCTTTGGTCCCTGACACTCACCTTGCCACTAGCAGGGAGGGGGGCTGACACCAGGGGCACCTGTATGCTGGTGGGCTTTGGTCCCTGACACTCACCTTGCCACCAGCAGGGAGGGGGCTGACACCAGGGGCACCTGTATGCTGGTGGGCTTTGGTCCCTGACACTCACCTTGCTACTTGCAGGGAGGGGGGCTGACACTAGGGGCACCAGTGTGGCAAGTCAATACAGGTGTTGTTTTGCCAATTACACCTATGACCTGGTTGCCAGACATCACTTTCCCTGATTGTCAGATGGGCACACATGTGTATGTGGTGCAGGTTGTGATAGTAGTAGCTGTGATTGTATCAGGAAATGACAGCTGCTACCAATGGAGGCACGCTATTTAGTTTGGGCCCAAGTCCCACTCAATCCTTCCCCCCTCACTGACACTGCACATGCGTGGCGCTGGCCATGCCTACTGGGTTGTTCGGATTTTTTCCCGCGTCCTCACCGCTGCGGTGACGTGATGGGGAGATGGAGGTGCTTACTTTGTTGATGGATGATACCGGTGCATAGCAGTGTGTTCACAACTTGCGACGCCTTTAAATGATACTGGTGGATATGGTCCTGTGCCCACCAGGATGTCTGGAGTGGACAGGAAGACATTTGCAGGTTAGGTGTTGTGTGTTGATGTTGTGTGCGGATGTGTGTCATTGATGTACCTTCGGCATTGTGCACGGCGGTGGCGTCTTTGTTGATGGCAGATCAGGAACAGCAGCGGTAGGGCCTGTAGGGCAGGATCCATTGTGGTAGCGACCACGTGGAGCACTTTGGGATTCTCGTTTTGCTCCGCTGTGTTGCTTCCGCCGTGTTTTGATGTGTGGTTTCTCCATTGCGGTCTGGTGACCTACTTGAGGCATTGTAATTGGTTCGACAATCTCACGTCATTCCGCCTGGCGGTCTATGGCTATTGGCTACGTCCGCCCTCAATGCGGAACCAAACTACAGGCGGAACTGGAAATACCACGGTGGACGGAAATTGGGTTATGTCTGCCCATCGTAATGTGGCGGTCGGGGATTCGCGGCCGTGGTTGGCAAAACAACACCCGCCAGCCCGGTGGAATGCCACACCGGCCTGGCGTTGGCGGACCGCCCACCATCGTAAACGGCCCCATAGATTCTACCAGCAGCCCATCTATTACTGAAGTTCATGACTATGCAATCATCATAAAAGGATTTGATGTCTGGCCCCATCCCACCTTTTGTACCATAACATAGCATGTTTATTTGTAAAGCGAATGTTCACCCCAATGAGGTCTATTGGCATTGAATTTATTTATTTATTATTTTTTTCTAAAGGATTTAAAGGATTGTATAGCGTGAACAAGACCCTTGCGGGTATCAGAGTGCTTTACAAGTGAGGTAGTTAAACAAAAGAAACAATTGTACAAAAGAAACATAGCATTTCGAGATAAAGACATTTGTTACAGCTGGATTGGTCCAGGTGTCCAAAATAATGTTCACGTGAATTTCGTCATGAGAAGAGATTTAACTTCTTTTTTGAAGGATGCAGATGATGGGTTGAGTCTGGTTTCTGGGGGTAATGCATTCCAAATCCTTGGAGCAATTCCAGAGAAGGCGCGATTATATGTTTTCTTCTTAGCAAATCTTTGAGGCTTCAAAAGAAGGTTGTTGGCACTCCTAGAGGATCTGTTTCCACACGAGAGCTCCAGTTTCTGGGCCAGGTACCTCGGGGTGTTGTGATGTAGGACTTTGTGTGTCATGCAAGCGATTTGTAGTTGCATTATTACTTGTAGCCAGTTTTGAAGTCGGGGGAAATGTGGCAATGTCTTTTGGAACCTGTGATGAGCCTGGCCGCTGAGTTAGGTGATGCTCTTAGCGGAGCAGTTGTCGATCTAGGGAGTCCACAAAGCGTTGCACTACCATATTCTAGTCCGGTAAGTACTAGTGCTTGAACTGCCAGCTTGGAGTCATTTGCTGGCAGGAAGGGTTTTAATTTTCTCAGGGTTTGAATCTGAAAGTTTGCTCCTTTTGCTGCAGCACTGATATGTTTTTGCATGTTTAGGTTACTGTCCAGAGTTACTCCCAGTGATTTTGCTGAATCGATCAAAAGAGGTTGGCAGTTGAGCGCTGAAAGTTGTTTAAGCCATTCTTGAATGATGTCTGTTTGGTTGGGGGGGCGATTAGTAGGAATTTGGGGGCATATTATCAAGGGATTTATCTCCACTTTTTTGGCTTTAAAAGCCAAGAAAGCGGAGATAAAATTATCTCCCTGTCAGCAACAGGGTGCTAACACACAAATTCGCATGTTAGCACCCTTTTTCTCTACGCTTCCCCTTGCATCTCTAATGAGAGGCAAAGGGGGCGTTCCAGAGAAAAATAATAGGAGAAATGTTGTTAAGCAACATTTCTCCTATTATCAAGGATTTCGCTAACCCTGTTAGTGATAAAAAAAAGCAGCGCTAACCGCGGTTAGCACTGCTTTTTTTACACCTGGTATTTTCCTGACTTAGCCATTATATCCTATGGAAGGTGGATATCATGGCTAAGTTTGTGAGCCCCTATCATCAAGCTAATGCCAAACTTCGAGAGATTATCGTTGGTTTTCCAGCGATAATCTCTCATTTGGCAGTTAGCGTGAGGATTTTTATCACTTCTGAGATAAACCTTGCTAATAGCAAGTTATCTCTGCTATAATTTCCGGCGATGCTTAGCGTTAAAAAATTTGTTGCTAAGCATCGTTAGCGGTAATAATCGCTTATCGTTGGTTTGGTTTTGAGGGAACTTAGTTTGAGTTGGTTATCAGTCAACCAAGATTGAGTTTTTTGTAGAGTTGAATTGAGAGCCTTGATGTCGCCCAGAGAGTTTATCTTTAAATAAAGTTATGTGTCGTCAGCGTACATGTGAAAGTGGATATTAGATGAATTGAGGATTTCAGTAAGTGGTTCCATGAATAAGTTGAACAGTGTAGGTGAAAGGGAGGGGCCCTGCGGGACTCCTAATGTGACTGGGACGGTTCTGGACAGGGATTGGTTGACCTTGAACCTTTGGGATTTATTATGGAGGACATTTAGAACAGACCCTGATAAGCCCATTCTGTGTTGGAGGAGGTCAAGAACATTTTCATGTTTGACGGTGTCGAAAACTGACGATAAGTCAAGTAGGATAAGTAGACAGGCTTCGTTCAGATGTAGTATTTTTAGTGCGTCATCTACTATGTGGGTCATGGCCGACTCCGTACTATGCCCTGCTCGGAAGCCAGATTGAACTTTATTGAGCAGGTGGAAGTTGGTGATGTGGTTGTATAGCTGGCTGAGAACACATTTTTCAAGGAGTTTCGCCAGAGTTGGGATGTTGGAAATTGGTCTGTAATTATTCGGGTCTGTGGGGTCCGCCGTTGTTTTTTTCAGGATGGGGGAAACTTGCCCCGATTTGAGAATATCCGGAATAACACCTTGAACTAAGTAAGCATTGATGCTTTTTGTCCAAAGTGACACTAGCATTGGTATGAAATCTTTGAGGTAGTTAGCGGGGAGGGGGTCAGAGAAGTGGTTGGAGGGGTTCAAGGACGTGAGCGCTTTTAGGATTATTTATTTGCTGTGTGGTTGTAAAGGAGGCCCAGGAGGCATTGTTTTTGAAGGCGTGCTTGGTTGTTCAGGTGCTTGGGGTTACTAGCGTGTGAGATGGGGTGATCTTCTGCATGTCGATCTGAGCTAATGAGGCCTTAAGTAGATATGTATTCAGGAGTTCTGTCTTTCTTGTGAAGAAGGAAGAAAATTCTTCGCAGATGGGTGGGGAACATTGACCATCTTGGGGAGGGTTAACTACGCCACAAGATTGAGTTTTAATGAGTTGAAAGAGCTTCTTGGGTCGGTTCTTGGCTTGATCTAGCTGAATTTTGAAAAGGTTTGCTTTTGAGTGTCTGATCTTTCTATAGTACCAGTGTCTGGAGGATCTAAGCAGTTTAAGCTGGTCCATGGATGGTGATGACCTCCATCTCCGTTCAACTAATGTAAAGGCTTGTCTCTCCTCGTTGAGTCTACCGTCATACCAAGGTTTAGAGTTTAACAGATGTTTATTGCTACCCAACCTTAGAGGGATGAAAGGCTGAGTGGAACAGCCGGTATTTGAACCTGTGACCATGAGGTCAAACACAGGCCCCTGCAAGGGACGCATTAGTCCACTGAGCCACCAGACCCAGCTGTACCATGTTGATTTGGGTACAAATACTGTGTTCACCCCAGCCCTCCTGGTTAGACAATGGGGCACGTTGTTCTTTAACTGTGAGAACTCTTCACTGACGTTCAATTTGAGTGGGGTCACATCTACTAAGACAGCCACATAAGGTGTACAGGCAGGGGGAACATCCAACTGATTGGCCTTAAGCTAGTATTCACACTGGTCCACACCTGAAAACGTCATTGGTTGGTACCTATTTAAAGTAGCAGGCACAGGGAAATGACCAGGCTCAGTGGCACAGGTTAAAAGGGCTTTATCATTGTTGTCAACTTTGGATCATCAGGGAGAATACCCTTCACACCAGAAGTGCCACATACACTAGGGAGTTAGAGACAACAACACTCTGTAGGAGGGGGGGGGCACAGCGTTAGAGAAAGGATGGTTATTCCTATTAGCATAGCTGTCCTGAGATAATCCGCCAGAATTAGCTAGGCTATGGACATGCTTAGGCTGATTGTTTGGAGATACTGGGTGGTTACAGGACTGCTTTGACAGGGGCTTCTACATTAATCTATTGTTGGGTTCAAAAAAATCCATAACCCTTATATTAAAGGCAAAAACTGTGTTACTTACAATGTTAACGTCACTCCTCAAATTCTCTACAATAACTTTGAGATCGCCCAGATTTAAAACTTTGGAAACATTAAAAACCAAGCCAGTGGCAGAACAGTCCTTTGTTCTATCCACTTTAGTTGGAGGGGTATGGCGATTAACTGGCAATAGAGGGGAAGAGCGATGGGTTTGATTGGCTGCTGCACCCACTGGCTGTAGATGGAGTTCATAGTCCTTGCCTCCACCGCCTTTTGTGAGTTCCCAGAGTGGAGAATTTTGGCACCAAGATGAACGCTGTTTGATTTTTCCATATAAAATTGTCTAAACTTGGATTTTAAGGCCTTAGTGGCCTGTGCTACAGGTGGGTTTCTTCCATTATTTAGGATATTGTCAACTTCTACTATTAAATCATCTATGACCTGTAATGTGCAGTTCTCTGTGTCATGACGCCAAACTGACTAAGGCTCCTTCCCAGTGCCCCAAGACGTTGCCAGCTGTTTTTCTTTTGCCCATTAGGAAAAGAACATGGACTGTCACAAGGCAACACACAATATGGTCAAACAAGACATGAGCAAGAGAATGTTACTCAGTGGGGCCCTCAATACCTCCGCAAGAAGCTTGCCAGAATAAGAAAGGAAGCCATTCATACCCGGGGCCAAGGGATGTGGCCCTGCCCTGCCTCTTCCTGTGGCTGATGGGTGCAGGATGGGCCTGACCTTGGACCCTGCGTGTCCCGTGCTGCGGGAGGTGGTAATGCATTCTTGAAGCACAGCAGTGCAGGACAGTAGGAGACAGCCTCTCCTCCTGGAACAAAGGCTTATTGTACACAAAGTCCTTCCAGTAGCCGGCAGAGGTGTCCAAAGTAATCTGTGCCATGGTAGGAGAATCATTTATAAGAAAAATGACATTAAATTGACCACAATCCATTTCTGGGCAGGACAGGTATGAATTTTTAAAGTCCTTGGCCAAAGGGCACTAAGAAAAAGCAATGCACTAATAAGAAGCTACTGTTTGTGGTTGACCAGGACTGTGGTATGATTTCAGGCCGACCATGATGGAGCGGAGGTTGGATACCCCAATAGCTCAAAGGTTTCATCTTCTGACTTAACCACTGAAATGGAAGTTAAACTTTTCCAGTGGAGTAAGGTAAAATCCTCCAACCTGAGAAGTTCTCCCGAAGTTGGTTGCTATTAAGCATGGGCGAATTCGCGATTCGCAAATTTGTGGATATGCGAATTCGGGATCCGCAAAATTCGCGAATTTGTGGATTTTTATATTTTTGCGTGTTCGTGGGGCGCTTTGCGTGTTCGTGGGGCGTTTTGGCATGTTCGTGGGGCGCTTTGCGTGTTCGCGGGTTTTTTTTGGGGCGAGACCGTGATGCGCCCTCTGGTTCATCACTGCCACCCTCTCGTTTTGTATTCCCTTCTGCCCTCTGTACCACTCATTTTTGTGGCTTTCTGCCCTCTGCCCCACTCGTGTTTGTGCCCTTTTACCCTCTGCCCCACTCGTTTTTGTGCTCTTCTGCCCTCTGCCCAACTCGTTTTTGTGGTCATCTGCCCTCTGCCCCACTCGTTTCTGCCCTCTGTCCCACTCGTTTTTGTGCTCTTCTGCCCTCTGCCCAACTCGTTTTTGTGGTCTTCTGCCCTCTGCCCCACTCGTTTCTGCCCTCTGTCCCACTCGTTTTTGCGCTCTTCTGCCCTCTGCCCCACTCGTTTCTGCCCTCTGTCCCACTCGTTTTTGTGCTCTTTTGCCCTCTGCCCAACTCGTTTTTGTGGTCTTCTGCCCTCTGCCCCACTCGTTTCTGCCCTCTATCCCACTCGTTTTTTTGTGCTCTTCTGCCCTCTGCCCAACTCGTTTTTGTGGTCTTCTGCCCTCTGCCCCACTCGTTTCTGTGCCCTTCTGCCCTCTGCCCCACTCGTTTTTTGTCCCTTTCTGCCCTCTGTCCCACTTTGTGCCCTTCTGCCCTCAGCCCCACTTACAATGGCGCCGGCAAGCTGCCAGCGCCATTCTAAAATAGCTACAAAGTCAGCTTCAACAGGAAGCACTAATAGAAAAAGTAAAGCAGGTGCTCGAGTTGAAGGTCAAATTAAGTTACACAATCATTAATCACCCCAAACTCGGGGTGATTAATGAATGTGTAACTTAATTTGACCTTCAACTCGAGCACCTGCTTTACTTTATCTATCAGTGCTTCCTGTTGAAGCTGACTTTGTAGCTATTTTAGAATGGCTCTGGTAGCTTGCTGGCAGCTTGCCGGCGCCATTCTAAAATAGTTACAAAAGTCAGCATCAACTTTTGACCCAATCCGTTCCGCTCGCGGATTTTGCGGGGAATTCGTGAATCTCGCGGATTGCGAATTTGCGGAAAATCCGCAAAATCCGCGAGCGGAACGGATTTTCCGCCCATGCTTAGTTGCTATTGGATGAGGTTCCACTGAAGCTGTTGGTTTTGGCGGGAACGGCCCTAAGTGGGAAAATTCAGATTTCCCAGCCAAAGTCTTCTTGTTGAGCAAATACTTTTTGATCCTTTGCCCAGCCAGGAATTCTACCTTTGGACTTACAGGGATATTTCCGAGTATCAAAAAGTGCTGCTTTGCATTACTTAGCAGTAAGCGGGTGTTCCATTTATGGTACATGGGAATCCTCATGCAACCACCCATGGCTTTTGATGCAAAAGCCAAGTTGGTATGAAAAAGTAGATCGCGTTTTGCCTACAAAATAACACCATTTTGACATTGGCGTTATAATGGATACATCCTTTTATTTATGTACTCTTTTCTGGTGTTGCATGTGTTCTGCACTGTACACACAATGTAGGACAAGTTTACGTCAGTCTAAACATAGTATTTTGTACTGGACGGGTACCCTTTCCAGTATAAGACCTATGCTCAAAATCACTTGCACACCCCTGCACTAAGGTGCAAAGAGATGTATGTCTCTGTAGATATGGAGCTGTCCGGTTCTCTCCTTCTTACATAACACAACAACTTTGGTTGCTGTGCTGTATTGAAAGACATTTTAGTAAATGTACCCCTAAGTCTCGTTTTGGAGCTCAGACTCCTCTAGCGAGGTAAACCTGAAGGCTGTATCTGATTAAGTCACTTCAAAGTGAGACACAAGATGCTGCTGATGCTCTGGAGGTCTTGGAAGTCCAAAATGTTTAAGTATTCTTAAAGACTCTGAAGCAGTTCCTCTTGGTCTCGCCTAATGCTCCCGGGACCTCAGGGATAGCAAATGGGTGCTAGGAATCACTCCAGCAGCAGCCACTAGCAGGTTGCAGTGCAGGTGCTCCTGGTTAGCTGATCACTTTAGGGAAAAGGCCTCTTGCAGCTGGTTGTATCCCTGCTGCTGCACAGAAGGTCTGCAAAGTGATCCTTGGAGTCCACTTCTTGGTCCTAGCTATAAGTGGAACCAGGACATAGACGACAAGTCCATTCCTCTTCTGTTCTTCCACAGGTCCAGATGTGCTATGGTGAGCTGTGAGTGGGGTGTCACTTTTGTAGGAGTCACTAGCTACTGGGCAGGGGTAACTCCTGGACATTCCCTACCAATGAGAAAACAGTAAACAGGGTCATCCCTTTCCAGCTTTGCTTTAAAGCAAACAATCCCACAATACACTATTCTTTGTAAAATCCAACATGTCAGCACCCTTCTGCCCATGTATGTTTCTGATGTCCAACCAGTGGTGAGTTTAGCGAAATGGCCCATCCCCTCATCAACCCCATCAAACTGGTTCTGGGAACAGCTCCCCCTCTCACAGGGTGGATGGCAAGCTGGCTACACTTGGCGTAATGGACAATGGCTTTTCTTCACCAGGTCGACTGTTACATTTAACTATGAATGGGAAGGCTTCATCCTGGTCCCTTTAAAGTTGATGGAGTTCCTGGACCCTCCCCTGCTGCACTTCTGACCTGAGAACAGTCATATACCTCACACCCACGTCTTCCTCCCAAAAGGCCTAAGCTCATATATCTGCTCTTGTGCGGTTTTTATACCTCATTAAGGGGAAGCAGTGACAGGGGCCAGCTGCTGAAAGGCTAATGCTACTTATCCTATTTGAGGTATGGACAAAGTATAGCTTTTTTAAAGTTACTTTTCCTGAATATTTATAAAAAATCTGACTTTACCAGTGAATTGGACTTTTAATAAATATTATAAATATTAAACATAGTGGTTTAATCATTCTGGCAGCTTATCCCAAAGCTGGGTTAGCAGACATATTGTATTATTCTGAACTTTATTTTTTCTCATAGGACAGCTATATCCCTTTCTAGTGACAATAGCTTCTGGGAGCTAGTCACTGTAGGTGCACACCAATACTAAATCATTGCATGTATAACAGTTAAATACTAGGCATCCTACACTGTGGGCTGCAATGCCTACTTAGGAATGACTGACATAATATTTAATGGTAGATTTCTTTCCTATCAAAAATAGCTATTTTGAGGTTTCACCTGCAGGTTAAAAAGCTGTGGCAGACAAGCTACACAGGTAGGCCTGAAGTTATGCATCCTTTGTTAGCCTAGTCAATGGCACACAACAAGTGCTGCAGTCCACAGGTGACATTTAACTTCCCATGCCACTGGTGTATTTTCCTACACCATATTTTATGGTCTTACTGGAAAGTTAAATATTCCATCTGAAATTAGCCAGTTCTACCAAATTTAAGGGGTCAGAGAACATGCAATGGAAACTGGAAAGTGGTGCTCCAGTGTGCAGAGTTCAAACACCAGCAATGTCAGTCCCTGCTATTCCATTTACCTGGTGTCTGTTTACCACACTTAACTAGTCTGGTGCAGCCAGGAAACGTCAATGGTACGTGTCCACCACACTTGACTCCAGAGTATCTACTATCTCCCATTATCAAGCATCTGCTGGAAAGCAAATGCCTGATCATTTAATGCCCAATCATTTAGTTTTACCGGTGGAGAGGCCCAGTAATCTGTGGAAATGTAATGTAATGTAATGTATGTATACTTGTAAAGCGCACTGTTACCTCGTTACGTGGTGTCCTGGCGCTGTATACCGCTGGAAAGGTTTTTATAGATTATTTTAGAGGAAGGATTTTTGATAGCGGGAATCTTAAAAAGTGCTGTGACCTTTTAAGGAGACTTCAGTTTGAGGCAACTCTTAGAAAAAAGCACATAGACATATCTATTACATTGACAAGACATCTACTGCACAGAAGGGTTAGGAGCAGATTTTTCACAAAAGTCAAATACATCATGGCTGATGAAATTCACTGAATTAGAAGATTCGGTTGGTCCTAGAAGAGGGACTCTTAGATGACACAACCAAAAATAGAACTGTTTGGAAGTGACCCAAAAAGGGGCAATTGGAACATCACAACATATTGTATACTTGTAAATGATGTATAGAGTGGGGCAAGAAGGCATGCAGGTGAGAATACTTTTACAGATAGAAGTAGGAAAATGAAATAATAAGCCCTGGAACAACACAGAATGTTACCACTGCTGCACATTTTCAACCCTCCATCCCAAATGGAGAGCTATTGAAAATAACTTAACTTCATCAATGATAAACGTCTCTTTTCCTATCATACACAGTGATAACCTTGCCACTAATAAGCATAAAAAAGTGCACAATAAGAGACTGGCGGATGGGACACTCCATCATAAACATAACTGATACCCCACTACCACCATATTGCAGATGCATTGCATCCTATGGCACTTGCAATACTGTGGTTGTGGCATCCCCCACGTTTGTGACGGAGTATCCAGTCTGCCAAACTCTAAATAAGGCTCCAAATCTTAAGAGCTGATAGTTTTGTTCAATGGATAAATATCAAAAGTTTTTGATTTGGTGCCCTTACCATAAGGTCACAGAAATCTTGTGCTTAAGTTATTCTCACAGAAGTGCAACCTGGGTTCTGGAATGCTAACAGTGCTTAGTAAAGTTCCTTTGTGGTGCACTTAGAATTTAAAATCATGGTTGACTAGTGAGCTATGTAATCTCTTTTGATTGTAGACTTAGAAACTCTAATTCAGGGCCAAAATCTCATGCGACTAATGTTTAAACATCCCAAACAATCAAGAATTTCATCATATGTCTTTCATATAAGACTAAAATTAGGAGGTGAAGTGGGATAGGGGACACCAGAAGCACAATTTGCTTTTACTGGTAGATTGTCAACCGGAAATTAGAATGTAGGATGTGAATTGTCTTTCAAGGCATGGTTACATAATACAACCACAATTACAAATGAAGGGCTGTGAGTCTAAATGAGTAAAATGTGACAGATTTTTTTAGGGTTGGGGCAGAACAGGGTGGTCTACTGTATGAAAAAGTTCAACTCCCATAAACCTGAAGTTTATGGATATTCATGTGTCTTATAGGTGATTTCCCACCCTGAAAGCAGGAGAACTCCACACAGAAGGAATATGATGCAACAAGTGATGTCACATGCCATTCCCAAAATTACACACCAAAATCTGCACCTGAAGAAGCATTCCAGGCCTATTCCTGGTAATATTTGTGACTTCCAAAAAGTTGTAAGCCTGCACTCACACGGGGGCATATATCATATAACAATCCAAGCCTTCAAAGTTAACATTCTCACTGGCTAGTCACCTCCTAGCATTCCATCTATGGGACTACTTATGGTTGAATGTCTCTGATGAACATCCAAGTTCAGGGAGTATATGTTGCCATACTCAAAAGGAACCACTGCACTAGCAGATAAAGTCAGAATCCTGGCTGATGATGGGCGTTTTGTGAGGTCTAATATGTAGCTACAAAATTAGAAAAGGCAACATAACAACTTTTCACTTTAATGGTCAAATTACACGGAATACATTCACATTACAACCTATTATTTGAGAATTGTATTTAGCCTATTGATGTATGGTTCCTATTATCATGGTCAGTCTGTGAAATAGGACTTTATGGCTCTCATTTGGTGTCTGAGGACGAAGAAATTGTCAGCATCCCAAATGTATGACATCTATGTTGAAGATACACATCTAGGTCTGTACTACTGAAGTGAGCGTTATCAAATAAAGTAGACAATGTAATTAAATAATAAAATTTGCTTTTGGGTTTAAACGAGATTAAATATAAAATATAATCAAGGTGTGGACAGGTATTTCGAAAATGGTAGCAGAAGAAATATCCACAATCCTTAAGATGGAAGATACTGCATTGAAAGTAATAATGTTTTGAAAGGTAACCAAAATTCTGATGTGACACCTGGTTTTTACTTCTCATCACCCTCTTCTGAAAACTCTTCTGATAGGGAAAAATTCAAAACACAGTGGTTCATATCATTCAGTAGTGGATCGGGGTCTTTGAGAAGAGACTGCTGCATACTTCATAGCTTTCTAAATAGTAAATCAACACATAGTTGACCCAATTAGGACCCATTAGTGAAGGATGCTATAAGATACGGTGTCCCAGGCAAGTGTTTAATGAAGATCGTGGCAGGTATGGTTAAGGAAATATGCTTGTTTTTTCATCATCTATGTAGCATTAGGTGCAGTGGAATGCATATCCTTTTAAGTACTGACCTGCAAACATTAACTATCCATTATTATTAGCACTTGAAATGAAAAGTTTTAACCAATTTAGCGATATCACTGAGTTAATGCATTGTGGCCTACACGAAGGCCGGGAAACAGAGGCATAAACAGTAATTTGTAAATTCCAAGTGCAGCAAATTAGAATATCACACTTTCGCATGAAGCAGAAGGTATGAGAGCCTAGCCCTTTGTTTCAACTGTATGCAAAAGATATCAAATGTATTCTATTGATGTATACTAGAGCAAAAGAAAGGTATACACTTTGAGTAGAAATCATTTAGGGGCGTATGTACAAGGAGTTAACGCCACCAGAACATCCTGCCGCACACATGGATAGAGCAAATTGCCTGTTAAGAATGTTAATGTGCAGGAAGGTCTCCCTTCCTGCACATAAACGATCACCCCTGCAGCACAGGCACCCTAGCAAAATGGGGCTAGGCAGCGCTAGGGGAAACGCAGGGGTCCACCGTAGTTTGGTAAATACGTTGCATCTGTGGTAAATAATTTATTATTACCTTATCTTAGAATTTCTATATTAGTAAATACTTTAAATTAAGTAAAGAGAGGAGTCTGTGGTATTCGAGTAAAGAAGGGTTTATTCAATAACTCGAGTTAAGGGAGAGCTCCTTCAACAACATCTATGACTACCTACTATAAAAATATCAAAAGAGCAAGGAAAGTCAGTCTTACCTCCCAAATAACAGAGGCAGGTAACTCCACTCGAGAGTTTTTTAAAATCATACAGACCTTTACCAACCCTGTAATATGTGAGAGCCCGGATGTTTTTACTCAAGATCTCTGCAACAACATCTCCCAGTTTTTTGAGGAAAAAATTGAGGGGATATATAAGAAAATTACGAAAGTTACAGGTCCTCTAGAAACTATGGTTCCTGAGACCCTCCCCTCAATGACCCCTGATAAAACGCTCCATGCAATCCCAGAAGTTACCTTAAAAGATCTGACCACCCTTATTGGTAACATGAAAACTGGCTCCCCCACTGATCTGATCCCTGCAAAAATGGTTTCCCCCCTGGTGGAATCACTAGGCCCTACCATCCTGAAGCTTGTGAATCTTTCCTTTGCCGAGGGACAACTTCCACAACCTTGGAAAGAAGCAGTTGTGAACCCTATACGGAAAAATACCACCCTTCCCTGGTCAGAGCTCTCCAACCTTCGCCCTATTTCCCTTCTCCCTTTCATTAGCAAGCTGGCTGAGAAACACGCTAATACCATCTTCTCCAACTTTATCGAGGCGACAGGGGGCCTGGACCAATCACAATCTGGGTTCAGGCCCAACCACAGCACTGAATCGGCCCTCCTATCTGTGACTGATAAGATCAAAATGTCACAGGATAGAGGAGGGTCCATGATATTAGTGCTGTTGGACCTGTCTGCGGCCTTTGATACCGTGTCTCACAACATCCTTCTCAGCCGCTTGCAGGGAGTGGGGATTGGAGGCTCAGCTCTATCTTGGCTGGAGAGTTTCCTCTCAGGGAGATCGCAATCTGTCAGCCTGGGCCCCTATCGTTCCACCTCGAAGGCGCTCACGAAGGGGGTGCCACAAGGCTCATGTCTCAGCCCTACATTGTTCAATGTATATGTGGCCCCCCTTGCTGAGATTGTGCGGAAGTATGGGTTCATACCAGTTTCTTACGCTGATGACACCCAGCTCCTCTACCCTTTCAGCTCCCTTGGTCCTACTGTCAAGGAAAATTTTGCTGAGGGTATGAGGGCAGTGTCACATTGGATGGCCGCAAACTGCCTCCAATGTAACGTTGCAAAAACTGAGGTTATGCTCTTCGGCAGGGCGAGCCTTCTATGGTCTCCTGAATGGTGGCCGCTGGACCTGGGCCCAGTTCCCACATCAAAGCCCCATGTAAAAAATCTAGGGGTTAAGATTGACCAAAAATTGACCCTCAAGGAGCATGTCAATCACACTGCAGGACTATGCTTTTACACCATTGGCCTTCTAAGGCGAGTATTTCCATATCTTCCTGATACCTATAGGAAGACACTCGTGCAGACTTTGGTGACTAGCCGCCTAGACTACTGCAACGGCCTGCTGACGCTAGCAAACGCTGATGCAGTAGGTCGTCTGCAGGTGGTCCAGAATACGGCGGCTAGGCTGGTCATGGGTGTGCAGGCTAGGACCCCCTCTAAGCCTTTGTTGATGGAGCTACACTGGCTCCCGATACGGCAGCGCATCAGTTTTAAAATATGCTGCACGGTCCACAAATGTTTATATGGGAACAGCCCCAAATATCTCTCCCAATCCGTTGAACTGTACCAACCCAACCGTTCACTTCGCTCAAGCAACCAAGCACTTTTGAAACCCCCTGTAACAAAAAGAGCTCGGCAGGGAGACCGAGCATTTTCATCAGTTGGTCCTGCCCTATGGAATAAACTTCCTATAGAAATGAGGATGAACATCAATCATCTGGCCTTCAGAAAGGCGCTGAAAACATTCCTCTTTCAGGAAGCATTTCAGTCCCTCTAACGCACCTTGGAGATTACGACCTCTTTTTTGGCTGGCAAAGCGCGGAGATACCCTTATGGGATTGATCCCAGTGCGATATAAGAAATTAAAATAAATAAATAAATAAAATAAATAAACAAGCAGGTTCAGGAGTGGTCTAATGTTTTATCCATACAGCAGGTTATTTATACAGTTCAGGCAGTAGGCAAAAAGAAGAAGAAGAAGAAGAAGGAAGTGACAAACAGCAATTTCCAACCAGATGTGTCAAGGCATGGGCGTTTCTTGTGTCTCGTGAGAGTGCATGCAGTGTGTCGAAATGTGCTCCCTTCAGTTGAGGGTCCTTCCTCAGTGTCGAAATGCTCTTTCAGTTGAAGGCCCTTTCTTAACCGGGGGTTATTTCTGGCTTAGAGTCAAGAACAGGAACTGTCTCTTAAAACAGGAACTATCTTGTTGGTTCTCGGAATTGGCCGAGCCACAAGAATGTGTGGTCAATGAACGGAGGGGCCAGGTGCAGGGTGTCTTGCTCATGGTTTTGGAGACAAAATGTATGACACACGCAAAGATGGGTGCTGTCTGAATCAAAATGGCAGACTGGCGGAGTAGGGAAACGATGGGGCACAATTGCCAATTTTATTTCCTCATTCCCTCCTTGCCCCAGAGTGTACCTGTATCTATATCTCAATTTGCATGAGTTTGTCTATGCATTCCTGTAGCATAATTGTTTCGTTTTCTTTCTGCTGGATATGTGGTTTGGGAATGCAGCTTGCAGCGCATAGCCCGCACAGGGCAGGGCCACATTGGATGCAAAGGCAACATCCAGTTATTACCAGGAGTATTATGCCTGCTGCTGACAGCAGTTTCCATCCCCAGGATGATATTATTGTCCAAAACCAGTCAGACAATGTCCAAGTGCCAGGTTCTTGATGTAGGCTGGCGGCTATCTTGTGTAATTTTGTTATAGCCGTATATACAGATGGAGAGTTATCAGGGATGAAAATACAGCAGCTAGAGCCGATAATTCTACAGGCTCCGCCTCTGTCAGCCAGGATGATGTCAAGGACAAGGCGGTTTTGGAGGGCAACCAATCTTATGGCAGACTGTTCCTGAGTCAAGTTCCGCAGGGAAGACGCTGTCTGATTTACAACAGCCTCCAAGGTCCTTGTCAACTTGTGTATGAGCTTGCTGTTCAGCACAGGACCGATAAAGAAAAAGAATCCTTTGTTGAAGTCTGTATATTGGTCTAATGTAGTTTCCGTGTGATCAATCCCGGAGATATCGATCATTCTCTTATGTCTAACATGGGGCACTAGGAGGTTGCGGTGGTAAGTGGATGGGGCCACAAAGACAGGAGGTAGCAGAAATGCTATATAGCACGTTCCCCCCCAGTTCAAGGGTAGCCTCACATAGGCTGTTTGCCCGCAGATGAAATAAGTATGGCGGGATGCTAGAAATTATGATTTTCCCTTGTCTTCAAAACTCACAGTGGTATGGCAGTCACTGTGTCCTAATGAGACAGAGCCATTTTTCCGGACGCACAGGTGCCCTTTTACTGTTGAGACTGAGATGGAAGGGGGGCCAGCATTCTTTTTAGGTTTGGTATTTAATATCCTGTAGGACATGCTCACGTTCCCCTGTTTGTACTCTTCGCTTTCTAGGACCGTACCTGTCGCCTGAGGATCTCCATCCTCATTCGGGTAACAGACAGCATTAAGGACCTTATTTAAGTCCCCCCATGGCCACCCATTCTTGCATGACCTATTTCCATCAGGGCAGGAGGTACGGGTAGTCCTGTCGGCTGTTATTAGGGCAAACCAGACCTCGCAAGTTCCATTATAAGAAAACGGGAAGGGGAAGAGAGGCATCCCTCCCTCCTTTTGATGTGGTGGGAGGCGGCCACATATCCAGCAATCTGTGATATTGCTGACCTGATGCGTATAGTGTAGCATCTGTATAAAGGTATTGTTTCGGAGAGCTAGTCTATGGGCTTGCTCATGAGGGGGCAAGTCCAGGTGCGTGTGCTCTTGAGTGTTGTTAGGTGCAGGAGAGGAATGTGGCGCTGGCGGGAAAGCAATGTGGAGGGCCCAACCGAGGCACGTCATGATTGTCATCAGGAAAAACAGTATGATCAAACATATGATAGGGCCGCTATGCAACTTCTTAACATTCTTCTTTAGGCGCCTTATTTTCTCTTTTTCCCACATAGTCAGGGTGTCTGAATCTGCCCCCATGTTCTGACCGCTTCACCACGAGACCTGTGTCCGTGGGCTTAATCAGCCAGAATCCTGGTGGCGGACCTCAGCGTTGATTTGTATTGCTGTTGTGGGGTCTGTTCCAAGGGCAATGAGGACTGTTCAGTTACAGTGTCACTGGGTCTGGCGACATCGCTGGCAACAGTATTTTTTACAATGACTGGCGTGTAACCAGCCTTTTCGGCCTTCGATCTTGACGACAGTTCGTGTAGTTAAAAGGACCAACTTCGGCTCCTTCCACCTGGGCTGGAGGGGATTTGTTCTGTCGAAGTTCCGGACTGAGACCCAATCTCCGGGTCGGATGGTGTATTCTTCAGGGTTGGTTTTGTCTGGGAAGGCTGCAGCCACCTGTGAACGACAAGAGCGGAGTGCAGACATCAAGGAAGCCAGGTAATCAGTTAATATTCTGCTATCTACATCAGTAATAGACTTTGGTCTAGGGATTCCCCACATGTTTGGTGACCTGCCAAAAACCATCTTGAATGGTGCTAATCCTATTCGGGAGTGTGGTACCATTCGCATATAGAACAGGGCTACTGGTAAGGCAGTCATCCAATCTACGCCCTTTTCTGCTGTAATTTTGGCTAACTTAGTTTTAAGGGTTTGATTGTGTTGTGCTGCCTGGGGGTGTCTCCCACAATGAAATTTCCAAGTATATCCTAATAGAAGGGAGACATGTTTCATCAGCTCGGAAGAGAAAGGTTGGCCATTGTCTGAATATATGACTCTTGGCAACCCATAACGGGGGAAGTACTCTCTTACTAGAACCTTAGCAGTCGTCGTGGCGGTATAGTCAGGGACGGGGTAAGCTTCAGTCCACCTTGTTAACGCGCACACCACCACCAGTACATACTTGTAACCTCTACATCTCTCCATCTGAATATAGTCCATCTGGAGAGCTTCGAATGAATGGTCAGGGGGTTGGAATCCACCCTGCTCCACCTTCGTGCCTTTACCTGGGTTGAACTGGTTACAAATCATGCATGTTTTTACTTTTTGCTTGGCTGCAGTTCTCAAATGTTTGTAATGCCATATGTTCTGTATGCTATCTAACATTGCTTTTTCTCCCAGATGCGCTGGTCCATGTATGGTGTTTACTATAACCTGAACCTTAGCATCCGGTAGTAGCCATACTGCTCTCTCAGGTGTCATCCAACCCAGGTCTGTAAGGACCCCTCCTTTTTCCTTCCATTCTAGCAGTTCCTGTGGTGTGGTGTGACTTTGGACATCCTGGATGTCAAAAAAGGGGTCTCGTATTGCGTATTGGCGGTGTAGTGCATTCAATTCTGTGTTCGCCGCCATTTTGGCTGCATTTTCTGCGAAATCATTTCCTTTTGATATTTCATCTGTTCCTTTTGTGTGCGCCTTACATTTCAGCACCGCTATTTTTGTTGGTAATTGGCTAGCTTCCAAGAGGGCAGTGATGAGGGCAGCATGCTGTATTTTGGACCCATGTGATGTGAGAAATCCCCTCTCCCTCCATAATGTGCCGAAATTGTGTACAACCCCGAAAGCGTATTGTCAGTCGGTGTAGATGTTAACTGATTTTCCTTTTGCCAAGTGACATGCTCGTGTTAGTGCTACTAGTTCGGCTGCTTGTGCTGACAGTATCTCTATTTTGTGTGCTTCCAAAGTGTTTATACAATTTGTGACAGCATAAGCTGCTGCCAGTTCTCCGGTTGGGAGTCTCATGCAAGACCCATCAACAAAGAGTGTCATCTCTGCCTCAGAAAGGGGTGCATCTTGCAAATCTGGTCTGGGTTTGGTCACTAAATCAATTGTATCAATACAGTCGTGAAGTTGTTCAGCAGGGGAGGTGAGTGGCAACAGTGTTGCTGGGTTTAAAATGTTGCATCGTCGGATCTCAATGTGTGGCTGAAAAAGTGTCATCTCGTATCCTGTGAGTCTGGCTATTGTCAGATGTTGTGTTTGCGTTCTGTTTAAGAGAAGTTCAACAGCATGTGGAACCTGGACTACCAGATGGTGTCCTAGTACGATAGTGTCACTCTGTCTAATGGCTTGTGCTGTGGCAGCCACTGATTTGAGGCATGCAGGGAGTGCTTGGGCCACCGGATCTAATGTACTGGAAAAATAACCACATGGTCTATGCCTGTCTACCTGAAGTTGGGTCAGGACCGACAGGGCTGTACCTGAGCTTTCTGTTACAAATAAGGTAAAATCTTTGGTATAATCAGGTGTTGCCAACACTGGGGCTTGACACATAGCCTGTTTAAGAGACTGAAAAGCTTGTGTGTGTTCATCCGTCCAGGGTAATTTTGGGGTAGCACCAGCTTCAAGTGTTGTCAGCTGTACTAATGGCTTTGCAATGAGGGCAAATTGTGGGATCCACTGTCTACAATATGAGGTAAGGCCAACAAAAGCTCGGACTTGTTTCTGTGTTGTTGGCTGTGGCATTTGTTGTATAAGTTGGATGCGTTCCTGTGTAAGCTGCCTACCCTCCTTTGACAGCAAGTGCCCTAAGTATGCCACTTGCTGCAAACAGAATTGGAGCTTACCAGGGGAAACTTTATGGCCATTCTCAGCTAAGAATTTTAGTACCAGTAATGATGCTTCAGCACAGGCTGGGTCAGATCTGGCCGTAATGAGGATGTCATCAACATACTGCAACAATGCAGTGTCAGGGGGCATTTCAATAGTATCCAATTGTCTTTTTAACGCTTGGCTATATACACTTGGGCTTTCGGTGAAACCTTGGGGAGCTCTTGTAAATTGGAAGCTTCGTCCTGTAGGGAGAAGCCGAAAAGGTATTGGCTGTCTGGGTGAATGGGTATACTGAAAAATGCGTTTTTTAAGTCAATTACAGTAAAGTGTGTCGCTTCTGCATCTATGGCTGTGAGTAACGTGGAGATGTCTGGGACCATGGGGTGTTGGGGAATGACACATTTATTAAGTTCTCTCAAATCCACCACTAGTCTATAGACAGGGGGTCTTCCCAGTTCCACTTTTTTATGAACTGCTAAAACTGGGGAATTACAAGTATTAGAAATCGTTTCTTTAACCACACCTGACTGTATTAGATCCATAATAATTAACATTAACGCTTGTTCAGCTTGAGGTGAAATTTTGTATTGTCTTATGCGTGGTAGTTGGGCTCCCTCCTTCAGTGTAACCTTGTGAGGTGTTATTTCCATACACCCTACTGTGGTGGAATCAGTGGCCCAAAGGATGTGTGGCAAATCTTTCAAACGTACGTCTAATTCTCTACTGGTGTAGTGACCTTTAAAATCTCGTAGGAATAATCTAACATCCTTAGGTGAGCAAACAATAACAGCTCCTAATTCCTTCAATATCTTGATACCAAGTACATTTTCTGGACATGATTTTGTCAATATAAGATCTGTGGTTGTCGTGAGGGGACCAACCTGTAAGGGCAGTGGTTTTGATGTGACGTTTGTCACAGGCTGTCCGGAGAAACCCAGAGAAATACTTTTTGAACCCGAGAGAGGAGCCTCTGGGACCTCTTGATGGCATATTGTTGTTTTACTGGCCCCAGTGTCTAGTAGAAACTTTCTATACTCCCCAAGAAGTCGGACCTCTACAAATGGACCTTTCTGATCTACTGGGATGGGGATTAGGGGCAGTTTGTCATCTTCTCTCCCTGGGCAACATCATGAAAAATCTGGGTAGTATTCAGTATAGCCATCGTCTCCAATGTACATTTGGGTCATTTGTGTTGTCGGTGGAACTGAAGGTGCTGTAGTGTCTTGTGGGGCATTCTGTTTTGGCTGATATGGACGGGGCTGCGTCTTACCAGTGGCCAATTTGTGTTTTAAGACAGGACAGTCTTTAACGAAGGGTCCCGACTTTTTGCAATAATTGCAAGTACTCTTCGCATTTGTCTGGCTACCTTGTGTCTGTTGGCGCTGGGGTGCAGTCTGGGCTACTAATGCTTTCATCTTTGTGTCTTTCATGCGCTTCTTATCATTCTCGTCTTCATCCCTAATGCGGTTTTGATGGTATTGTAGCATTTGTAACACCTGTGGCGGTGTATGGGCTTGCCAAGTACTTTCTACCTTCAGTACTATTTCCTTTATAGCTGGCAAGGTGTTGTCTACTAATTTGGAAACAAACAGATGCGGGAAAGCTTCGTTTGACGGTGTAAGACCGCAATTTACCGCAAAACATTTTTCAAGTCTTGTATAATAATCGCCTATGTCTTCACCATGTTTCTGTTTGCAGGAGGAAATGGCATCCCAGTCCTCCTTTTTCACTGTCAATAACTGTGGTAACACCTTCAAAATAGTGCCAGGAAGTGCCTTGAGTTTGGCTCTTATACCTTGACCTGCTACCCTAGTATTTTCGTCATTCTGAAGTTCAGTCCATCTAATGTGTTCGCCTGCCACCTCCCAATCTTTTTCTCGTAGTTTGTCATATATACCCGAGGGCAACAATAATTTCAGAATTGCTGTGATATTGTGATATCAGAAAGAGTATATGTTCCCATCATTAATACATCTCCTAATTCCTTAAAAAATCCAGCAGGATCTTTTGAGTGAGGGGGAACCATCTCTTTCATCCTTAGTAATTCAAGTTTTGTCAAGGGTACATAAATGAAAACACGTTCACATCTGCGTCAGCTCTGGGGTGAACCTCCCTCATGGGGAAGTGGCGTGTTTGAGGAAGTCTATTAACCGATCCACAAGTATCAGTGAAACATCTATATTCAACCGCTTTCTGGTATTCCTGTCTAAAATCTATGAATCTGTTGAGAAAAACTGAGCCATTGTAGAGGAATATGTTATCAGCACTGTCAGACAGAAAATCTTCTAGCCTTGGATCATGTTTTAAAAAAGTGTCATTGAGAGTGATGAGATGCTGTACCATGTAGAGACTCGGTAATCTTTGCTGTGGGCGTGGTAATGCTAAAAAGAGTTGGAATATGAGATCACTGTCATATATCTATATTGAGAGACCCATAGGGTCGCAGGTCTGTCTATTTCCTTCTCCTCCGATGTAAGCAGAGGTTCCTGGTCTATCCAGTCGTCTAATGTTACTACCGTGGCTTGAAACAGGTCATCTGGAGACGGCCGCTCTGGATGGCCCTGGAGGAATGGAAGGGGTGGGGGTCGTGACGTGGAAATGGAGCGTCTTACTGGTAGGGCCTTTACAACCGGTGGTGTTATGTTTTCCTCACCTTTGTTCCCTTCCTCCTCGGCCTGTACATTTTGCCAAGTACGTGTCACCTTACGGGTGAACCTATCAAGTGCGTCATTTACCAAACCTACATCGGTATGGTCAGAGGTTGAGTCCAATAACTCATAAAATGACGTGGGTACATCTTTTCCTCCCACTTGTAAGTGTTTAATAAAACAACAAATAAGGAACCTATCCATGTGTACCTTAATAGCGTAAAGTCTGCTTTTGGTTAATCTGTTAACAGCCTTAGAGTCTTCCCCAGGACGGAGAAACTCAGAAGCTGCCTCAAGGAGTGGGCCTATAGCAGGTAAACCCTTGATCTCTATCCATGAGTCGTGAAGTATTTTTGTTATTCGGCCCGCCTCCCCAGTGGTACTTGGGGCTGGGTCATAGGGACACTCGAGAATCGTGTCCCCTGTGGCTAGTCCCTCTGCACCTTCGTTGTTTCCAGGTCGTGGTTGGACTTGTTCGGTATTCAAGGGCTGTTGTGGAGGTGCCTGAACTATTGGGGTGTCATATGGAGGCGGGGTGTCCAAGAGGAAGGTGGTGAAAGTATCCTCTGGAAATGGGGCAGTGGGCTGTGTCTTAGGTGGGACGGTCTCCATCTGCGAGGAAGCATTGGGTAATACAGGGTAGAGACCGGTGGAAACAGCTAGTTGTTCCCTATTATTCCTTTCATTTTCTAGTTCTCGTCCTATTTCTTGTAATTGTTCATTCCGGACCGGTTCTGACATTCTCTTACTCTTTTCGACTTTGTTCAATGCTTTCTCCTGCCTCCTATGGGCCTCTTTTCTCCATAGTTCGACCGCGTCGCTTTGTGACTGTCGGACCTTTCTTTTCCATAACTGTTCTTCTAGTTTCAGTACACATTCCATGTCAAAAGTCCCTGTCTCAGGCCACCTATATTTATATTCAAAATCTTTGGTGTAATCTACCCATAAATCACAATAAACAATTGCACCAATGCCATGTTTTGTATACATGAAATGTCCTGGAGTATCCTGAGGAGGGAGGGGAATCTCCTTCTCGAGAATACTTTTTCTAGTTCCCATCTTACGTATTTTCGAAAAAATAGGCATGATGGCAGACTTTCTATTAAAAATGGAAATGAGAAACAACAAACATATATCTTTACCGTACCCACAAAAGTTGTGGGTCCGTCTTTATACTTTCAGCAGTACTCACCGAGAAGCAAACTAGAAGGCCTGTTGATCTTGAAATGCGCGCAGCTTTTAAGACGGGGCTCACAAGACCTCGCACTCGTCTTCTTCACGGGTTGGGCTCTGGGTCTGGACGTTCCGCAATCTTCCTCACCGCCTCGTGTGGATGACGGCCCGCAGTCCCCCCCCTTTCGTCTCGAGGGAGTTAGCAGGAATTCCCCGCATCTGTGCACTTTGAAGTCCGTCGAAGGTCAGGAGGAGGCAGTACCGGGTCCGGCATTGCCGGCGCGTGGGTAAGAGGGAACGACCCTGTTCAGGCGCCAGAAATGTGGTAAATAATTTAATATTACCTTATCTTAGAATTTCTATATTAGTAAATACTTTAAATTAAGTAAAGAGAGGAGTCCGTGGTATTCGAGTAAAGAAGGGTTTATTCAATAACTCGAGTTAAGGGAGAGCTCCTTCATCAAGCAGGTTCAGGAGTGGTCTAATGTTTTATTCATACAGCAGGTTATTTATACAGTTCAGGCAGTAGGCAAAAAGAAGAAGAAGAAGAAGAATAAGGAAGTGACAAACAGCAATTTCCAACCAGATGTGTCAAGGTATGGGCGTTTCTTGTGTCTCGTGAGAGTGCATGCAGTGTGTCGAAATGTGCTCCCTTCAGTTGAGGGTCCTTCCTCAGTGTCGAAATGCTCTTTCAGTTGAAGGCCCTTTCTTAACCGGGGGTTATTTCTGGCTTAGAGTCAAGAACAGGAACTGTCTCTTTAAACAGGAACTATCTCGTTGGTTCTCGGAATTGGCCGAGCCACAAGAATGTGTGGTCAATGAACGGAGGGGCCAGGTGCAGGGTGTGTTGCTCGTGGGTTTGGAGACAAAATGGATGACACACGCAAAGATGGGTGCTGTCTGAATCAAAATGGCAGGCAGGCGGAGTAGGGAAACGATGGGGCACAATTGCCAATTTTATTTCCTCACATCTATGGATTTTAAAACTCTCAGAGTGCGGCGTTACTAATTTTGGAGTAACATCTCGCTCTGCCAGTTTATTGTAAATATGCCCCCTAGTTGTTAGAAAATAAGTGGAAACATTCCGATTTGTAATTCAGATAGTCTTCAAAGAAAGTGTCAGAAAACAGAGATGGAGAAAATTATGCAGTTTCACAGATACAAGTTTTATTTGTAATATATTTCCGCT
This sequence comes from Lissotriton helveticus, assembly GCF_964261635.1. Taxonomy (NCBI): domain Eukaryota; kingdom Metazoa; phylum Chordata; class Amphibia; order Caudata; family Salamandridae; genus Lissotriton; species Lissotriton helveticus. The sequence goes on from NC_136059.1 coordinate 769,933,972, forward strand.
GCAGGGTGATTATAGCCAGGGCAAACCCAGTGCTTAATTTGTGCAGGTGCTCTCAGGTTCCGAGCACCGGCACCTATTTCTCTGGGCCGGGTCTATTGAATTTTTCTCCCATTCACAGCCAGCACTGTGCTCAGGCCATTAAAAAGCCCCAACGTCGAGCGAGGCTTGTGCAGCTGTACGTTCAGATTTGGTGCATGCTGCTAGTGTGCTTGCTTTGGCGTGCACCATTGCCTGTTCCTCAGGGTAGGGGAAGGGCAGGTGTGTGTGTCATGCCCAGTATAAACTGCACGAACGATGAACTGGGAGCATAATTTCAGCTGCACTGCCCAGCAGTCTGCGCTTTCTATTGTAGACAAAGCTGCAAGGTTAGGAGAGTTGTGTGTGCGTTATTTTACACACACCTGTTATCCTACAGGTGATAGAAAAGTGCTTGGCCGTGGGACACCATCAATACATTCCTGCTCAGTGGCACCCACAGGAAAGTGCCCAGTAGCTCCCTGCCTCAGGAGCCCAGACAAGGCCTTGCAGCATAATAACAAAATACAGGAAGCAGCTGAGGGTGGTCCGAAAGGGAAAACATGTCTTCCTGCCAGTCAGTGTATTAGTACCATGCTCCTACCTGTCCCAGTACCATCTCGTCTCTATCAGACCCGTTTTCTACCTTCTGCAATGGACACCGTTGCCTCCACAAGCACCTTGAAGAACATCTCCCATCCCTGCCACTGTGACTGTGCCCCACCACTACCTCCAACAGTGTCCCTCTCACCACAGTGGCATTCTCCCACTATCCCAGTGCATCTCTCTCCACAGTACAACTCTCACCTATATCTCAGTGCCCCTCTGCTTACATTCCCCTTCCCCTCTGTATCACAATGCCCCTTCCTGCAACAACACTCGCTCACTCCTGTTACAGTACCCCTTGGCTCCCTCCCTCACTCTCAGAGCACCCCTCCCCACCATCGCTTTGTATTAAAGCATGCACTGGGCCCTGAGTATCCATACTTTGAGTTCGCACGTGAGACCGCAAAGCCCTTCTCAGTCTTGGCCATACAAACCAGGAGGCTTTTCCAAGTACCCCCTAACCAGAGAGAGGATACACAGGGAATTTCTCAGGTTTGACCTGGAGAAAAATAGCATTGATTCAAAATGTGCTATCAGAGGGGCTAGGCAGTGTTGGGTGCTTTGTAACTCCCCCCACCCCCACAAGCCTTCTGAGATCTATCGCCCCACACCTTCTCTTCACCTCCAAAGACCCATGTCCCGTAAACCCCTGCTGCATACTAACAGCCTTACGTGTACCATGCAGATGACAGCGCTATATTATGTGGATAGCTCAGTGGGTTTCTGTTTTTTGTCACAGACGTCCTTTTGTTACTCGCTGATCATAAATTACAATCCTAATATAGCACAGGCGGCAGACTAAGTTGAATTTTGTGCTTTATTAGTTAAAAAGTATGTGTGGAAGCCTGTCTGAATGGAGTTGAATGTCTGACTTCATTTGAAAATAGGTGGCAGTGGGATTTTGCGACTTATAGTCTGATCATGGAATAGAACTATTTGTTTGAAGCATGAGTGTGGTTCTCCATCAAGGCATAATCCGAAGTCAGACTGATTTGCATATGGCTCAGACGTGAGTCCCTTGCTCACTTTGCCACTGGATTCAAGCAAGCCTGGCTGAAGACGGCTGAAATGCCGAAACCGGTCCTAGGAAGCCTGTTTCTGGTCCAGGGAAGGCATGGCTTGGCAGTTCGGGCTGGACTGTTCCCATGAGGCACAGGGTCAGACTGATTTGCATATGGCCATGTCTGAACTGGGGTGGCAGAGTGGGCTAAAGAACGGTGATGGATTAAACCCAGATCTTTTGACTGGGTGTGAGTGTTTGATTGGTTCAGATGCTCCGTCCATCACCACCCCCTTTTGTACCGCTCAATTACTTACAGGGCATCACACACCACCTAGAGCAAAGCAGTTTCTTTGCTGCAGCCTCCACTGAAGCCTGATTGGAAGCCGCTGAGGAGGTTGACGATCTGCCAAAGTAGAGTATCCATGAATTTTTTGGGACCTTTGCTAGAAAGAAAAGAACAGAAAAAGGGTGGAAGTTTCAGAAACTGTCTGTAGCAGGAGAGGTTTTTTAAGAGGTGTTTGCCTTGGTCAATGTTAAGGCAGTCAGGGGACCTGCTCTGGCAGACAAGAAGTTCACAAGATTATTCCACTATGGAGCAATGTGGTGGTTTAAGTCCTTCATGGGAGCTGCCAGCATATGCTCAGTGGAATAAATGCAAGGTTCAAGACCAGCAATATTAAGGAAGATGTGAGCTTGTAAAACCTTATTAAAAGTAAGCCATTCTGATAAGAATGTACTGGCGAAGGCCAGAGGCAGTTTGGAGTGGGTATGAAACATACGCTGAAGTGCAATATATCCCTTTTGTATTGCACAGGTTGGTGAATTCCTTGTTCTTTGCCACTGGATCAGGGATGGTTATGAGGCAGGGGAGGATTTGTCACCTTTTCAATAATGTAAAAAGTTTTGGGATGAATTTTATTTATTTATTCAAAATGTTTTATATAGTGCTGGCTGGACCTGAGGGTATCAGAGCGCTTTGCATGGGTATTCATTGCAATATAGCAAAATTTACAATGAGGCAGTATTCAAAAACTAATACAAACGGTATAAAGCAGCTTAAATATTACACAATTTAATTACACAAGTTGCAATGGGCTACAGCAAATCCTGAGAGATTAGGCTAGTGAGAGAGGGAAAGGATGGAAAAGAGGGAGGTGGGGTATAGGAATTGGGAGAGGCTAGGGAGGGTGTAGGTTAAGGCCATATCATACCGCTATACATGGATAATTAATTGTAATGTAACAGAGTTACAATGAGGTAGTACTCAAAACCCATCCAGACAGTAAAAATCACTCCAGTTTTACACAATCAAATTACATGTTTTGCAATGGGTTACAGCAAGTCCTGAAAGATTAGCCTAGCGTGGGAGGGAAAGGATGGAGAAGAGGGGGGAATGGTATGAGTATGGGGAGAGGCTGTGGATGGGGGAGGTTAAGGCAATGCCAAGTGGGACGAAGCAGGTCCTATGGAAAAGGCTAGCGAGAGGAGTAAGTGGGCGAAGGAAGATGAGAGAGGGGTAGGAGAACAGTACGAGGTCGGGTGGGATGAGTGCCCAGGGGAGGGATTAAGTATTTGTTGAGCAGGAGAAGTTCAAGGTCTTTTTTGAAGCTGACGTAAGAGGGGTTGCAACGATGATCTTTAGGGAGGGAGTTCCAGATGTTAGGCACGTTCCCGGAAAATGAGCGAGATTGTGTGGTTTTCTTGTTTACCAGAGGAGGGACAAGAGCGAGGGTGTTGGAGCTCCTCAATGATCTAGAGCAGCCAGATTTGTGAAGTTTATCTGAGAGGTACTGCGGGGAGTGTTGATGCAGAGCTTTGTGTGTAATTCAAGCTGTCTTGTAGGAAGCTCTTCCCTCAACGGGAAGCCACTTGAGGGCTTTAAGGGCAGGGGAGATGTGATCGAACCATTTGAGGTCGGTAATGAGCCTAGCTGCCAGGTTCAGAACAGATTAGATTGGGGCTAGGTGGGCTTTAGGGGTTCTAGCGAGGATGGCATTACCATAGTCGACTTTCAACAAGACCAGCGATTGGATGACTAACTTAAAGTCGTCTGCAGGAATGAAGGGTTTTATTTTCTTGAGGTGGTGGAGTGTGAAGAGAGCGCTTTTGGACACATTTTTTATGTGGGGATAAGAGTAAGGTTCTGGGGAAGGTTAAAACTGAGGGATTTAACTGAGTTTGATATATAGAGAGAGCAGTTGAGTGCAGTAAGGTCATAGATCCAGGATAGAATGGGGAGCGAGTTCTTTGAGTTTGAGGTGGTTGTAGTGGAACCAGGAGTGAATCTTAATCAAGGCATCATTGAGGTGAAGAGCCTCCGAGGGGGATTAAATCTTATAGTAAAGTTGGGTGTCATCGGCGTATAGGTGGTAATTGATTCCTTCTTGTTTAAGGATAAGGGTGAGGGGTTCCATGAAGTGATTACATTGAGAGGGGGAGAGGATAGAGCCCTGTGGGACCCCTAGGGAGATGGATAGAGGTTTGGAAAGGCAGTCAGATTTTTATTTGCTGGGTTCTGTGGTGAACCATTTGAGGACTGAACTGTTGAGGCCAAAGCGATCTTTAATTGTGTTAAGTAGAGTAGAGTGGTTAACAGTGTTGAAAGCAGCTGAGAGATCAAGGAGAATGAGAAGGGAGGAGTCGCCTTTGTCGAGGGCTCGATGGATGTCATCAATTATGTTTAGCATTGCCATTTCTGTACTACAGCCCTTTCTGAAGCCCGATTGGAAAGAGTCTAGCAGATTGAATTAATTAATGTGTCTATCTAGTTGGAGCAGGGTACATTTCTCAAGGGCTTTTGAGAGAAGAGAAAGGTTAGAGATAGGACGATGTTTATTTAGGTCACTAGGGTCACCAGCAGGATTTTTGAGGATTTGACCTAATTGGAGGGAAGTAGGGACACAACCCGAGGTAAAGGAGGAGTCGATGATAGAGTTCTAATAGGGGGCAATGATATGTTTTAGATCTTGTACAAGGTTGGAAGGGAGAGGGTCTTTAGTGTGAGATGATGGTTTAAGTCTAGAGATGACGTTAAGGACATCAAGTTCAGTGACTGGTTGGAAGCCGTGCCAAGAAGCATTATTTTTTTGCTCAAGTAAGATGGGGCCTGGTTTAGGAATAGGAACGATAGCAGGGAACAATGAGGAGTCATGAGGAAGCGTAGAGAGTGAAGGAGAATTGGAGGAAATGTCCGGTGAGGGGAGTAGGTTAAGAGGGAGGGGAGTTAGGGCAAAGGATGGATCAATTTTGGAGATTTTTTCTGAGAAGTACTTGGCAATTTCTTCGCATCTCTCAGTGGTGGCAATCACCTTGGGGGGTTCAGAGGATGTTTGGTTTTTAACAATGCTGAAGAGTTCCCTAGGTCTGTTTTTGGTCTGGTCGAGTTGGGAGCGGAATAAAGAAGTCTTGGCATTGAGGATGTGTTTTTTATAGTTGGATCTAACGGATCCTAGGAGAGAGAGATTAAAGGGGGAAGGGTTTTGCCTCCATGTGCGTTCAGTCGATCTAAGTGCGGCTCTCTCATTGTTGAGAACTGAATTGAACCAGGATTTGGAGGAGGAGTTTTTTTGTCATTTTAGTCTGGCTGGGGCAATTTGGTCAAGGACCTCAACGATGGATTTATTAAAGTGTTCGGTGAGGTCCTTGGCATTTTGGGTGGGAGGAGAGAGTCGAAGTTGAGCTTTGACTTTGGTCTCAAGTTCACCTGGGGGGATAAGATGAAGATTCCTGGTCAGTTTCATCTGTTTGATGGTTTTGGGTGCAGGGGGGTAGTACAGTGGTAGTGATCATGAAAGGGATGAGGTGGTGGTCGGACCAGTCGATGGGAACGATGGAGGAAAGGGAGGCCAGCTCATTGCTAGTAATATTAGTGTCGAGAGTGACTCCTTTGAAGTGAGTAGGAGAGTGGCAGAGTTGTTTTAGGTCATTGATGTCAAGTAGATCAGTGAGGGGGTTAACCATAGGATTGTCCTTTTTGTTCCAATGAAGGTTCCAATCTCAGAGGAAGAAGTTTTTAGAGTTGGAAAGTGAGAATTGGGTAAGAAGGTCAGACAATTCTCAAAAGGAAGAGGGTACCCAGGAGGATGATAGATATTGTATAGTCGGATTGGAGGGGAGCCCTGCACTTTAAGTTCCGCTCCGAGGTATTCAAAAGTAGAATGATCGGAGCTTAGCACAGGGGAGAGTTGGAGTTTGTTTTTATAAATTATTGCTAGACCGCCTCCAATTTTGACAGGTCGATCTTTTCTGAGGATGGAGTAGCCAGGGGGAGAGAGCATATCAAGAATGGAAGAAGAGTGATCTTTAAGCCAATTTTCAGTAAGAAAGGCGATATCAACGGATTCACGAAGGATGGTTTCCGAAATTTCAATTGCATGTTGGACAGCCGAGCGACAGTTAACCAGCATGCAAGTCAGGGGTATAAGGTTGGTTGTAGGGGGGGCAGGAGTGGATAGTGGTAAATTGTGGGGGAAGTCTTGGTGAAGCTGGGGAGTTAGAATTCTGCTAGTCCCAAGGATCACAGGATAGGTGCCTGTGGGATCAGAGGGTCAGTAGTCAAATTTTAGTGTGTTAGTTGGAATTAGGAGGAAATATTTTTTAGCCTCTAAAACGCTCTCCTGCAAACTTATCGGTTCAGAAAATTTTGAGCTGAAGGATTTTGGCATCATTACAGCTCAGATAGTCCCACAGTTTTTCATTGCTTATTCTGCTCAGTGAAAACTAATTTTGAAGACTTTTAAATGTATCCTTTTATGCTTAAGAGTGGCATGGCCATTAAAGCTGATGGCCATAGTTTAATGTAGCGAGAAGTAAGAGTGTCAGTACTTTTATTAGATGTTGGTTATGGTGACAAAACAATTCCAGAAAGTCTCTGATGAGCATTGGTAAATGGTTGCACAAGTTCAACACAGAGGTCACCTTCCTGGGAAAGGTTGATGTTGGACAGGGGTACTATCTAACAAGTGTGTTGCAAAATGGAATACAGCACTTTCACTACTCACCCAAGTGGAGATTATGTTCACTCAGAAACAAATTTCTATTAATAATTAACAAAGCAATAATTTGCTCAACAAAAGCGGAACTGTTGTGACACGAACTGAGGGTGCCTGCAGATGGAGTGCAGATTATTAGTAATGAAATCCGGTAGTGGAGAGTTGATTCACGTTCCTGAGAATTGTTTCCAGCTACTTTGAGAAGGAGCAGAATCTGAAGGGCTAGAATTGTCTTGTGGTAAAGATTTAATTTTCAAGGAATAGGAAGAAATCTGCTGTATGTCTTCTTGTAGGATCATGCCGGCAGTAGACATAAGTCTGCTTGGAAACAATTAGGTTTAGATGGTTGAGGCAATGGAAGTTTGATTGTTGGTGGTGTGGTAGCTTTTTAGAGCCATATGGAGACTGACCATTGGAGGACATGAGTATGAGAGATGTTAGGAGGCTGAAGTTATGGCTGTGCATGAGGAGGGTATGCTCATGATGGTGGAGGGAGGTGGGAAGATGTTTCCACAACCTTTTAAATTGAGAAAATAGTTTATTAGATTGGTTCCATTTTTTGTGTTTGAAATGTGGGCACTGGATTAAAATACCCCTGCTGTTGGGGGGCAGAGATGCAGAAGCGGAGTGACAAGCATCCACCAAGCTTTTTATAACATTTAATTACAAACTGTGCTGTAAAATGCCCTTCTTAGACTCCTTTTTTCAAAATATTCACAGAGATAGTTCTCATATCTCCTTGCCCCCACCCCTCCTTCAAAAAGACGGACCTGTTAGCTTTGTTGCTTGCTACATTCCGGGCAGTGGCCATGGCCAGTGATGGAAAGGGTTGGTGCGAGTGGTGGGTCTGGGCTATACAAAAGGTGAAAGTGGGCTGTAGCATTCCAAGGACAATTTTAATCACCAGCACTTATTTTTTTTTTTGTTTTACAGTTGAAGCACTTGCACTAAAGAGTGTGGCCAGAACGAACTGGCGTCCAGGTGCAGCAGCATTAAGCCGTGAGGCCCCTAGCAGAATACTTTTCAAAGTGCCTCAATCTAATTGTAGGTATTTGTTTTACTTTATTGAAAATGAACTGCAGACAGGAGTAGCTAGGGGCCACTGGCAAAAATGGATTCACAGCACTGCAACTCCCAATACGATGTTCTTCGCATATATTTATTCTCCTTGACCCGCCATCGTAACCTCCGAGAAAAAGGACGTTGTCACTGTACCTGCGTTCTGAAGATCATTTAATCCATGGAGGCTGATGTGAAGAAAGAAAGGGACTTTAAGTGGATTACCTTTCAATTTTAGTGTGCTTTCCCTCTTCACCGGCACTGAGTGTAGCGGCTTGCGAAATTATGGGACTGGTAGTTCCTAGACAAATTATGCGAGCAGTGCTAACGAGGTGCAGGTGGGCCAACCACCACTTGGGAAGGAGGAGCCAGCCTAACAAAGATTTACAAGAGGGTAACACGCTGTTTGAGATTGCATTTGATAAAGGCATCGCGCCGAAACCGATCATGCAAGCCTCTCGATTAAACAACTAAAGAAGCCCTGCTGTGTCCTGTGTTTCTCTGTACCGTGAGGAGGAGAAGTTGAGTTTTTATATATATATATCTAATTCTGAAGATTGCTAAGAAGCTGATAAGTATATGCTCTCAGATCTGTTGCTGGTCTCAAAACACGCGTTTTTAAAATTAAAATCCAAGTGCACCCGATGATACCTTAAAATTTGCTGTACATGATGTTACAGTTTGTCACATTTAAGAATCTATGTCTGGCACATTTCATGGATTGTTTAAATGTGCCTAGTTGCCAAAGGACCCCACTCCACTTGCGGCACCTTCAACCGGTTCTAGTTTTTTCGCCAACATTGCTTTGCATTCTACGACTCTACGGGGCATATTTACAATAAAGTGGTGAAGCGTGTGGTTAAGCCAAGAAGGCTAACAACGCACTTTGTCACTTTAGAAACGCAGGGCTGCACCATATTTACTAGAATATGGTGCAGCCCTGCGTTTCCCCCTGCGCAGGTGCTAAATTTAGCTGCCTTGCACCAATGCATGCAAGGGTGCCTGTGTTGAGGGGAAGATTGTTTATGTGCAGGAAGGTCCCCCTTCCTGCACTAGGGTTGCGGTGCTGCATTGCAGCGGTGCCCTCTGCGGCACCTTCATAGACAGCGTTGGGTTGCTTTTCTTCTGTTGCAACACAAAACACACAGTCCCCAGAGCAGATGGCAGAAGAGCTCAAAGACTTTGCTGTTCCTGAGACTTCTTTAACAGGGGGCAAGCTCTACCTCAAGCCCTGGGAGAAACTCAATAAAGAAGTTGTAGAAAGTTCAAGTCCAGTCCTTTCACTGCCCAAGACAGAAGCAGCCACTTCAGGTCAACACAGAAAAGCACTCAGGGGTTTGGGCCCCACTTTTATTGCACAAAATCCTTTGTCCTCTCAGGCAGAGAGTGTCTGTGCCCATCCAGAACCAGCTCTGTTCTCTCTGGAGCAGCTTCCTGGCAGGAGGTGGAGGCAGAATTGTCAGCGGCAGACCAGGCCCATTCAGGTGAAAGGAAATGTCCTCCCCTACTCTAAATGCAGCCCAGATCTATTCAGCCTATCTCTGACCCATCTAGACTCTCTGAAGCCACTGCTCCTCCCCAGCCCCTGCCATCCCAAAGCCAGACTGGCAATCCACAAACCCAGCACAGGCACACTGGTTCACTGAGCAAGAAAATACCTAAAAGTGGTATTTTCAAACACAGAATGTAAAAATCACCTTCACAAATAGATGCTTCTTTAGAATCTGAGTTTAGGCATATTTCTCTACCTTTATACACCAATCCATAATAACAATTTACAACAGGAGCACTTGCACTTTAACACAGAACAGCAGTGAGAAAGTGCGCAGACACTTAACCAGCAAAACAGAGTCAAAACCAGGAGGTCAGAAAGCAAAAAGTCAGGGGAAACACCCCAAAAGATGGCAAGTCTATCACATGCATGTCCCCTCCTGCTGAAAGTAGGGGGATCTACCCAACCTCCTCTCTTCACTAAGGGGGAGGAACCTGAACAGACCATCTGTATTGGTGTGTTCTGTGCCAGGGCGGTGTTCCACAGTAAAGTCCATTCCCTGTAGGGAGATAGACCACCTCAACAGTTTTGAGCTCTCACCCATCATTTGCATCAACCATCTGAGGGGCCTGTGGTCTGTCCGAACTTGGAAGTGAGTCCCAAACAAGTAGGGTCTTAGCTTCTTCAGTTCCTAGACCACAGCAAAACTTCCCTTTCTATAAGACTCCATCTCTGTTCTCTGGTGAGTAGTCTCCTGCTAAGGAAGACTACAGCGTGGTCTAGGCCTTCTTCGTTCAGTTGTGAGAGCACCGCTCCCACACCATGCTCTGAAGCGTTGGTCTGCAAGACAAATTCCTTGGAGAAGTCAGGTGCCTTAATCATGGGCGCTGTGCACATGGCGGCCTTCAGGGCATCAAAAGCTTTCTAGCAGGATTCTGTCCAGATCACATTCTTGGGCTGCTTCCTGGCAGTCAGCTCTGTTAAGGGGGCAACAATGGTGCCATGGCCCTTAATAAACCTCCTATAGTAACCGGTGAGACCTAAAAAGGTTTTCACCTCTGTCTAGGTCTTGGGCGGCCCCCAAGCCAGAATGGTGTAAATCTTGGCTGTAGGGGTGCCACCTGGCCGCTTCCTACCTGGTGTCCTAAGCACACTGAAAAGATCCAATTTCCAGTCAATTTGATGAAAGATAAATTGCTTTATTGGAGAGTAATGGTAGATACCTCCAGCACAGCTTCACAGCTCACAGACTAACTCCTATAATCAAAAGCTAACATTCCATCCTAGCAACATAACTAACATTCCAATGATGACATTCAGAAGTGTAAACTCTACACACACCACTGAACCCTACCAGATCTGGCACTTACTGGCCTTTAACGTGAGGCCTGCCCTCTGCAAAGCCCTCAAAACTTCCTGAGGTGCTGCAAGTGTTCTTCCCAGCTGGAAATAAAGACTGCAATGTCATCCAGTTAGGCAGTACTGAAATTCCCCAGTCTAGCCAACACCTGGTTGACCAACCTCTTGAAGGTGGCAGGGTCATTCTTCAATCCAAAGGGCATCACCCAGAACTGGTAATGTCCTTCTCGGGTTGAGAATGCTGACCTCTCCTTAGCCCCATCGGTTAAGGCAATCTGCCAGTACCCAAATGTCAAATCAAACGCGTTGTGCAACCTGGCAGCTCCCAACCGATCAATGAGCTCACCAGCCCTGGGGATGGGGTGTGAGTCAGTCCTGGTGACGGCATTGAGCCCACGGTAGTCCACATAAAACCGCAATTCTGGAGTGACACCGAGTGCAGCAGCCTTTGGGACCAAGACCACTGGGCTGGCCGAAGGACTGTTGAAGGGCTCAATCACCCCTAACGCCAACATCTTAGAGACCTCCTCTTTGATGCTGTCCCTGACCCAGTCAGTCAACCTGTAAATCTTGTGTTTTACAGGAGGGCTGTCACCAGTGTCCACGTCATCGGTACACCAGTGAGTAACACCTGGGGTCAGAGAGAACTGTGGGGCAAACTGTCCGAACAACTGGTGACAGTCTCTCTGCTGCTCTGGGGTCAGAGTAGGGGAGAGGATCACACCTTCCACTGACCCATCATTCTCCTTGCTGGACAGGAGGTCAGGGAGAGGCTCACTCTCCTCTTCCACCCCTTCATCTGTCGCCAACAGCATGCTCACTTCGGACCTCTCTCCCTGGGAGTCTGCAAATTCACCAGGTAGGTGACATTGTCATGTATTCCCATAGGTTCTGAATCAATCCCCCTATTCCTGACCCTATTCTGGTTAAACTAACTATCAAGTTAACTAACAGTCAGCCCATGAGGCAAGAAAAGCCCCCATGATGCAGATACCGTTATCTGACGCAGTCACACTACGGCACAGGAACGTGTTATCTGATTAGGTCATAACGCTTGAGATCTAATTAGACAAGCGACATTCCTCCAGCCCCTGATAAGGCATACGACGTTCTCATAACAAATCAAACCTATGACAACCTGGAAAATCCGTGCGGCCATTGTTTTGATTTCACAGAGAACTTTAGTAAAGAATGTGCTAACGAGCAAGTCGTATGACATCTTTATTGACGTATCTATGTCCATCCTTACGTCAATCTCGGCACCTTTAAGGTATAAATATTGCCGATCTTGCCCTATGCAAACACACGCGTGGTGACGAGACGGAGCAGCCACACTTGCCGAAGCCGAGAGCAGGAGCAGACCCCGCTGGCAGCAGCCCCGCCTTCCTGACGCGCTGAGAGACGCGCTGCTATCTCAAGCCGAGAGACCCAGCACCGGCGCTTCTGGGCAGCCCTCGCAGGCAGCCTGGAATATCGAGAGCAGAGAAAGAGATACCATTCCTCATTCATCCTAAATTCCAGGTACAGAACTGAATAACCCCTCACAGAGAATTCTTTAGTTATTCACTTGGCAAAAACAAACTTAACTTAAACTGTAACTTTCTATTCCCGCCCACGCATTAGACTTAGGTCAGGTACACGGGGTAGGCGTATTTAGAAACACCAGTTGAGTACGTTTAGTCAAATGTATATGTGTATGTAAATATATTTTAATCATTTTAAACATCATATGGCTCAGAAACCATATCAATGTTTTTACAGTATTATTTTATACTATTGCTTTTAATGTATGCACTTTACTTAACTATAAGTATTGCAATAATATCGATCCATTTCTCTTGTACGAGAAAAGAGACTGATCAATAAATAACACCTTTTTATTGAACACGCCCGTCTCTTCCTTTTCTCTACAATCTGATGAGACTAAGAATGCACGTACTGACTGAGTAAAATAATTGCCTTGTGCTCACACGACTCTCGAGATTGACTCTTGATTAGGGGAGAGCAAAGTTGTCATGTTCTATGGTTGTCAGAAACTAAATCCCTTCTTGTCTAATCAGGGAAGTTAATTCCTCCTTGAACATTCGAGAAAGTTTCTAGCGAACTCTGAGCTACGCTGGCAAACCCAAAACTTAAGTCTAGTATCGACAGTAGTAGACCTAGTTAACGTCTGGTCTAGGCCTTTACTGCTGTAGGTATTATTCCAATGCGCAGAGCCTATTGGGAAAATAGGAACTACACTACATGGCGCCCAACGCGTTTGGAAAGGGCGATAAAACTAACGTAAGACATTTAGAGTAACTCAGTCGTGCTTTCTCACTCAGACCCCTTTTCCCAAATACTCCAAAGACGTCTGGAGTGGGTGAAAGGTAATATCCTCCAAAACCTCGCAGGAGGGAACTCCTATGTAAGGTTCTTGGTTTAGTCAACGTTGAAGGATACACTGTTCCAAAATATTGTGCATCTAATCTTTATTCCATTGAGAAACCTGATCTGCAAATAAACAAAATAACCTTTCTAACAGTAAAATGTCAGAAAGTGATGAAGAAAGAGAGGCAGTTAGATTAGCAACTGAAATCGCAGATGCTGATGCTACCATGCAAGCAGCAGACGCGGATATAATACTCATTCCGGTCATCAAAAGAAAATCTATAACTCTAAAACTTATAGAAAATGGACTGACACCTAGAGGTGGCACAGTCATATTCGTAATTGAGGCACACGAATATCGGCAGACAGAGGTATACTATTCATGGATACATTTTCCAGCAGCAAATGCTGTAACAAAGTACTTCCACTATTACAAAATAGAGGAACCTCCTAATGAGTACACTCCTTTCGAGGAGGTGGAAGTACCACTCAAATTCCAAGAGCATTTGCTCTTATTTGATGGCGCCCTAAAACATAACAATCACATTACAAGGCTCGGTCCTTTAGGTAGACCAGGAGCAACGTGGCCGGTCTTGGCCGGATACACACCACACCCAGACATCGAAGGAATGTCTACAGGAGAGCTGTTAATACAGCTAAAACAATTACTAAAAATTCATAGACAATTAGTTCAGTATGTAATGCGGACTTCAACAATTCAGCCAGCGATTAAACTTCCACAGCTGACCCCTCACCAGGGGAACACAAATAAAATTACACCACAGAACATCCAATCCTGCCTAGGTAAAGTTCCGACTAAACGGGAACAGATACCATTCTGGTTGGCACAGAAAATCACCCAAATAGAGGCGGTGTTTCCTGACACCACCTCGATAGAAAAACACAGGATTCTGACTATATGTCTCCCAATGGGAATCGCACCACACATAGAGGACTGTGACACTTGGGGTACAGTCTTTGCTTCCATCTACACAAAAACGCACGGTGTTCCATCCATTTCGGTGATACCAGATGTGCTAAAACAAATTCAAGATGAATACGGTCCAGAACCAGCTTTAACTCTTGGTATGAAATTACTGAAAGACTTCAAGCAGGTCTCGGCTATATTATTAGCCAACATAAAAGGTGAAGCAGCAAACGTAGCAATCCGCCAGAGGTTAAAAGAGACAGATATAGCAGACCAACCAGCTGAAATTGCCAGAATCATAGAAAAATCCTATGAGGAACTAGGTAGAGATAGTTTAGGTGGAATACCAGTAAAACCGCAACTGACTGAAAGTCCAGAAAAAATATTTTTTAATAATAATTCACCAAAAAAGAACTGGGATGGAAACAAACAATCCAATCCAAAAGAAAAGAAATTCCAGTCCCGAGGAAGGTCTCCTAGGCGAAGGGAGAAATCTCCAAACCGAAGACAGAGGTCACCGCAGAGTGACCCCTCTGGGAATAGATATAACCTTAGAAATAGGGATAATATTAAAAAACCTGATAGATATCAAGACATTGATACACGTCCCTCTCAATCTTTTCAGAATTCCTCGCTGAAATCGGAAATAAGCGGACGATCAGAACAAAGAGAAGAGCACGCCAAGTCCAAAGACAAGGAACCTGCTCAACTAAAAAAGAAATTACAATTTCCAAAAAAGAAGGTAGCCAGTATCAAGGTAGTTAAAAATGCCGAGAATACTGAGGACACAACTGAAAAACGGAGAATGGGCTCAGACAATGCTAGACAGCGCAGCAGAGGTGAGCATAGCTCGCAAAGTCCTTATGAATCATCTGGAGGCAGTGGACACGAATGAATACCTTCAAGTGGAAACTGCAGACACCAGAGTTAGCAAGCCCCACAAGATATACGAGATAACATTACGTATAGAGGGAGATAAGACTAGGAAAATAAGGGGACTATTTTGGGATAACCTCTCCAAGGGCTATGATATCCTTCTAGCTGAAAAAGACTGGCCACCAGAGTTTGTCAGGGAGTGCCCTCATGGTGAAGAAGTAATTATGCCTGCCTTCTCGAATCAAATCCCGATTCATAAAAAATACACACTTGCTAGAAAGTGGGCAGTGGCCTTAGCACCTGCTTTATATAAAAATCATGTAGGATGGGATGAGGATTCTCCTCCTCACAAAATCCAGTTAAAATCACAACCTACTGCACAAAGGCAGTACCCAATTAAGCAAGAAGCTAAAAAACAAGTAAATGAAATACTAGATCAGCTAGAATACCAGGGGGTGATTGAAACTTGCACCTCACAAATGAACAACCCTTTGTTTCCGGTCTCCAAACCAGACAATTCATATCGTCTAGTTTTGGATTACCGACACCTTAACACATGTTGCAAAACCTTTGCAGTGCAAAACTCACACAGTGCTGCACTAATGAATAACATAGTGCGCAAAAAATACAAAACAACCTTGGACATCTCCAATGGATTCTTTTGTCAAAACATAGCACCAGAGAGCAGATATTTAACTGCATTCTCAGTAAATGGCACTCAAAAACAATTCTGTCGGTTAGCCCAGGGGTACAAGAACAGCCCGGGGGTATTCTCAGCGAGAGTAACAGAATTACTACAGCTATATGATAATGAAGCATTATCTTATGTCGATGACATTTACTTAACAGATGATGACTTGGATAATCACTTGAAAAGAGTGAACACCATAATACTTGGGTTCGCAGCAGAGGGTTACAAATTCAACTTTAAAAAGTCCAGAATTGCCCATCTGACAGTCCTATTCTTAGGATATGAGTTATCAAGTGAAGGTAAAAGCCTGGCAGACAATTTCCTAGAGAAATGTGCCGTAATCCAAGCTCCTAAAACACTAAAAAACCTACAGTCAATTCTAGGCTTCCTAAATTTCGGAAGAACATACATTGCAAATTACGCAGAAAGGGTCAAACCCCTTTATGATCTAATTAAACCAGACTTTAAAAGATCCAATTGGACTCAAACACACAGAGAAATTTTGAGATCCTTACAAACAGACATGCTAATTAAAACAAAATTAGAAACACGTGATAACACACGCAATCTTGTGATTCGAGTCATCCCAGGGAGATGCGGATTCACATACCTGACTTCTAATGAAGGAGAAAAGGTACCAATTGCATTCAAATCACACTTGTACACTAAGGCTGAAATGAAATTTAGCCCAACGGAAAAAATTCTTACAGCAACACAGACAGCTATAGCAAAAGAACGAGCCCTGGCACAAGGTAAACGAATAGTAATCGTAACACCAATACCAGCCTTAGAGGCGGTAACAAAGGCAAGCATTCCAAATGCTAAAGCACTCCATCCAAGATGGATACAATGGGCTAACTCTCTTGCTGCAACAGACGTGGTGTACGAATTTGATCCTTACTTAAAAACACAAGAATTTCTCCAATATGAATTTGAATGTCCTCCGCCAACCGAAATTCTGCCTCTAGATCACTACGGCTGTATAATATATACAGACGGATCAGCACAACCCGCAGTAGGGGGTAAACAAGCTTACAGTGCTGCGTGCGCGATTGTTAAAGGTCGTTGGCACGAAGGGAAATTTAAACCAACCCTCACTAAAACACAATCCCTAGGAGATTGTACAGCTCAGCGAGCTGAACTACTAGCATTCAAGATGGCGCTTGAAAATACCGATCGAGAATTCCCCACACTCATAGTGTGTGATTCGTATTATTTCGTTCAGTCTTACAATGAATACTTGCAGATCTGGCTTCAGAACGGTTTCAAGGATGCGAAAGGTGGCACAATCAAGCATAAAATGCTCTGGGAACAAGTAGCTCTTTTACAAAAAGAACTACCAAAGACTCACGTGATACATACACTGAGTCATCAACGTGATGGCGTTCACGTTGCAGGGAATTCATTGGCTGATGAGGCCGCGAAGGCGGCTGTGCAAACGGCTTCCGTAGCTGCCGTCACCCGGTCAAAAACAAAAATAGACAGCGAAATATTACAAGCTGTCAGCGCTTCAGAAAAGGATTTGATAGAACCACTCCCTAAAGGCTTTCCAGTAAAATACTCATACATATCTGATGCAAACAATGTTCCTTTTGCTCGAATCCCTGGAGTGGGGGATAGGGCAATTCCAAACATGGAACATAGGTTAGGACTAATAATAGCGGCACATGAAGGGCTTGCTTCTATTCATGCTGGCGTCTCAGCCACAGTATCATTATTAAAACAGAGATACTGGTGGCCACAAATGAGAAGACAAACGAGGAACTATGTTCTAGCATGTGAAATATGTCAAAAAATGAAAGTATCAACGGTGAGACGTCCAGCGCAGACGCCCCTTCTATTCTCGGATAAACCATTAGCCTGTGTTTATCTAGACCACTGCGGTCCCTTACAAAGGGATGGTAACTATAAATATATCTTGGTCGCAGTGGATTCATGCACGAGATTCATATGGATGTGGCCCCAGCGAACGGCTGACGCCAGAACTGTTATAAAAGATTTGCGAGTCTTTATCGGCACATACGCAATTGGCATGCTGCATTCGGACAATGGTCCTGCTTTTAGCTCTTGGGCTTATAAGGAGGCCATGGTCAGCATGGGCGTGCAATTGCGGTACCCTTGTCCATTTCACCCTGAGGGGAACGGAATTGTTGAAAGAAAAAACCGTGACATAAAGCAATCTATAACGGCAAAGGTATTAGGTTCGGGAGCTGGGTGGGTCAAACATCTAATAAGTGTCCAACGTAGTCTAAATAACTTGCCAAGAAATTCTCTGAAGGGATTCAGTCCGTACGAATTATTATTTGGAACTAGAATGATAATCTCTGACCTTGATAGTCAGACTTCAGTGGTTAAAGAAAAAAGCTTTGATGTCAAAGACCGTTTGGCTATTTTGCAGGACTTAAACAAAACAAGAAAAGACCTGAGCAACATACAGTTGAAACAACAGCCAACAACCACTGAAGAACCACCACCTGTCCCAGCAAGACCTGTCTGGATTCCAAAAGTCGGTGATCTAGTCAGGGAGAAGATCGCGGTAAAGAAGGAATTTGGGCCTTCTTACAGAAAAGCAGTTCCTGTCTTGTCTGTCAACGGGACAAGATCAGTTGTACTACCGCCACTTGCTGGTAAAAAGGAGAACAGAGTTGTATCCATCGACCTGGTAAAACCACAACATGTGGCCGATAACAAACAGTAGGCCAAGTGGACTCCCAATAAGTAGCAGAACACCAAGGTTTGCTACCAATACAGAGGTCCTAACAAAGAGGCTCATCACATTCGACACGCCTACAGAAGAACAAGAAGGACTATGCAACAATGCAATAGAACTCAGACCTCTGACAACCCAAATAAAAACATTTAGCAGAGACACACCAATCTACAATGAAGTACCAAATGACAATGCAAGAAACAAAAATCCTGAAGCAATTGGAACAATTGACAGAACTGCATCCGGGTACTTCATCAACTTCGATGATTCCTCTGAAGGCTTCAGTGAATCAAAGACACAGCCATCATCAAAATCCTTTAAAGACAAAGCTAAGGAACTTTTGAACCAACTGAAAGAAACATATCTGATTTCTCCATGGATTGAATTTTGGGTGGGTTTTGGTGCATTTATCCTCATACTTTGGCTCATCATGGTATTTACTTTGGGACGCTTCATTGAGGGAAAATATGCTAAAATGGACACAGCAAGCCAGAACATCAACTTGGTCCTCAAACCACACACATCTTCACACGTCGAGAAAAGAGCACTTTCTTCAGCCAACTTCACAGCCAATCCGATACCTGGTGGGGTAGCATGGGACTACACTGACTATGAAATTTATGGTCCGGTCGAGATCCTGAAATATCCACACCAAATCAAGATCTCCTTGAGTGACTTTGCAAAACCAAACTCATTTGCTGATGATTGGGACTTCGAAAGCATTAACAACATGATGTCTGATCTAGTAATGTCTGCTAAATTTACAAAACACGATTATTTGCAAGGTTCTACAAATTATGATAGTATGTATTGCTATAACCACTATGGTAATCATTTTTTGCATAAATCTGCACAACCTAGAAATGTTTTAAATTATAATCAATGGGAACATTGTGCAACACCTCCAAAAGGGAGCTCAAGAACTGTTTACGACAAATATTCATATTTTTCAGGTTTTAACACAAGTAATGCTGAAACATTTTATTATAAATTGTCAAACAAGACAGGGATGAAAACCATGATAACCAACACAAAGTTGATATATTCAGATTCATTCTTCGAAAAAATGAATACTTTTGGATTTGATTATTGGGACAAAAATGTTGATTTGAAAAGTGTTTGGGGTACAAAAGATTGGCAAGTACAGGGTATAGAAGCTTTGTTTAGAGCCTGCATGATCCCAGAACAAATGATATTTTTAAATGACACTGTTCAACAAACCACCTGTCTTGGCTTAGCCAAAATCAAAGATTTAAATAAACCGTCTATTCCAAAGCCAATAATGTTTAGCAATAACTCTGATACAGATGAAGAGATAGACGTAAACCATATATTAAACCAAAACAGAACACATCCTGATTGGAAACAATGGTTGATCTGGCCCACAGATACAAATAACTGTCAAGATAGATTCCTGAATAAAACACAGGGTTTCAAAATGACCAGGCCAGACCCTAGATATCCCCAAAGACATCACCCAGGGATAATAACAACCTACAGTGTGGGCAAATTATGCCTTCAATGGCTACAAACTTCCACACTGCCCGAAATTAAGCAACACCTAACTTTACTTACTGATGGTGCTGACTTGCGTGATTTCATAATGGGACCACGCAAACAGCGTCAAAAGCGTTTCATAGCAGCCTCTGTATATGCAGCATACAATGAGGCCTGGAAGGTTACTCAAATTGAAACAGCAGAGAGAATACGGGAAATTGACCGTATTAATTTGGAAAAATCACTTTCTGTAGTGGACAATGGGTTAATGACTCTGTCCTCCAGAATTTTTTCTTTGGACAGCATTGTGTCGTCAGCAATCGATATATTATCGCAAGACTTACTGTTATTACAACATGGTCAGTCACAATTGCGTTCTATTGTACAGCTTGGCTGGACGTTGCAAAATCTGCGTTCAGGCTATGTGCCTTGGCGTTTAATCAACACAACGTCACTATTCCAAATCTTTAACCTTACTGATAGACAAATCGGTATGGCGCAAAAGGGTGCTGATTATACAATCTTGAGCATTGAAAAACTAGAAAGATTACCAATGACAATGTCAGAACGACCTGTCAGTGAATGGATAATCCACGGAATCATAAATATTCCAATCTCAACCTTCAGGTTTCAATACTGCCAAAAATATATACAGGCTGGCATGTACGAGAAATTGGGAAAGGGGTACCTTAAAACAACTTCGAACCTGCCCTATTCACATGCATGTGTCAGTAATAAAGGACAGAAAGTGTTTCTTAGTGGCAACAATTGTGCTATGTCACTAAGCGGCACGCTTCTGTGTAACAGAATTAGTTTGCATGGAGCCTGTGAAGGGAATTCATACAACCTTTCATGTCACCAGCAAGGCGCACCTGCAACTGAAATAGAACCATTCTTTCAAAGACTCTATAATGGGAGTTACATTCTTATTGTAGACCGCAGATATTGTAGTCTTATGCCCGGGACTCCTTATCTAGTCACTACGACGGCGAAGGTCAAGTGCTGTGGACGTTCTTTATTCCCCAGCTCCTTTCCAGACAGGGAGGCAAGGGCATGGCCCAGTTTGAAAATTACTTCTATTCGAATAGATACTTTAAGCAGAATGAAAACAGTGCTTCTTCAGACGCCGACAAGGCTCACGTCATCAAAAGAAACGTATGATCTACAAGTCGCAAGGACGACTGCAGAGATACATACATTATTATCAACTAATTCCCCCGTACATTTCGCGGAAATCCTGAGCGAAATCTTAAATATTTCTGATACCACTGGGGTCTCAAAGGTATTTAAGACAGTATTTTCGATGGCATTAACACCATTCAAAGCCATACTGGGTATTTTTCCAGATTTCGTCCATTCGATTTTTGGCGGACTTCCCCTGATCCTGGGACTAATTACAGGAATCCTATTCTTAGTCCTTATTTTTCGTTATGGCAACCCATGTCACAGATCAAACTCTCGCGACAATGGAAGAAACGATCCTAGCCATTGGATACCGGGACCGGATATCAAAAATCCTGGGACTATCCCGGCTTAGAGACCTGAACATGACTTGGTTTCTATCATTTCGACCAATGTGGCAAAGATGTGTTTTACCTGTATTGAGATGTCTGCTATGCGGAGAAGAATGCGTGTTAGACACCTGTCTGACGCTACAATCGGATGCGCCAGTGGATGCGGATACATTGTTGGTTCCTACCAAGGTTCACGCTTTGTGCTGCCCTCAAAGGCTGCCAATCCTGATGACGGCATTCCTGGAATCTTCACCACTACGATTGAAGAGTAGTGAAGTTCAAGATGAAAGCAGCATTGAACAGGTACGACCTTCTGTCAGCAATGCGATACAGAATGTCAATGCAGACAATCATGCGCACGAATGCATGGTTACCCCTATTTCCGACTTAGTGGAACTTTCCCATGAAGCTGTTGACAGTTTTTTCGAAAGCCTTAATGATATGATGTTCTCTCCGGAACAGAAATAGAGACTTTTGAGCAAGCTCGCACACGGCGTTCCCTGAATTCGGCCTTCAACTCTAAAAATAAAGTCACATGAACAATTCTTCCCACCAGTTCACGGACAACAATTTTTTAGCAGCCCCAAATTATTTTTCACAAATTTTTCGGGACACTTATCTTCTGCTTAAAGTAAGAAACTATTCCTAGAGAACTAAGATTTATATTTTTAGATACTTTATGAACTTTAGTTGCCCGCTGGGATGTTCACAAATATTTTATTATGTGATGAAATGGTCTCGAACTTTCTTTCTGTATAGCCATATTAAGAGCCATTTCATGTGTATTTCTCATATACCAAATAAGCAATAATGTCTACAAATGCGTAGCATAGCTTAAGTGCATACAATATATATGACTGCAATTTTTCAGTATATTTGAAAATTTCAAAATGCATTTATGTATTTTGGGGTGGTAAGGTATACACTATACTCTATAGTATGTTGTACTATGTTATACTATGCATAGATTAGTAAATATGACCATAGTTAGCGTGGAGTGGGTGTCATGTATTCCCATAGGTTCTGAATCAATCCCCCTATTCCTGACCCTATTCTGGTTAAACTAACTATCAAGTTAACTAACAGTCAGCCCATGAGGCAAGAAAAGCCCCCATGATGCAGATACCGTTATCTGACGCAGTCACACTACGGCACAGGAACGTGTTATCTGATTAGGTCATAACGCTTGAGATCTAATTAGACAAGCGACATTCCTCCAGCCCCTGATAAGGCATACGACGTTCTCATAACAAATCAAACCTATGACAACCTGGAAAATCCGTGCGGCCATTGTTTTGATTTCACAGAGAACTTTAGTAAAGAATGTGCTAACGAGCAAGTCGTATGACATCTTTATTGACGTATCTATGTCCATCCTTACGTCAATCTCGGCACCTTTAAGGTATAAATATTGCCGATCTTGCCCTATGCAAACACACGCGTGGTGACGAGACGGAGCAGCCACACTTGCCGAAGCCGAGAGCAGGAGCAGACCCTGCTGGCAGCAGCCCCGCCTTCCTGACGCGCTGAGAGACGCGCTGCTATCTCAAGCCGAGAGACCCAGCACCGGCGCTTCTGGGCAGCCCTCGCAGGCAGCCTGGAATATCGAGAGCAGAGAAAGAGATACCATTCCTCATTCATCCTAAATTCCAGGTACAGAACTGAATAACCCCTCACAGAGAATTCTTTAGTTATTCACTTGGCAAAAACAAACTTAACTTAAACTGTAACTTTCTATTCCCGCCCACGCATTAGACTTAGGTCAGGTACACGGGGCAGGCGTATTTAGAAACACCAGTTGAGTACGTTTAGTCAAATGTATATGTGTATGTAAATATATTTTAATCATTTTAAACATCATATGGCTCAGAAACCATATCAATGTTTTTACAGTATTATTTTATACTATTGCTTTTAATGTATGCACTTTACTTAACTATAAGTATTGCAATAATATCGATCCATTTCTCTGATCAATAAATAACACCTTTTTATTGAACACGCCCGTCTCTTCCTTTTCTCTACAATCTGATGAGACTAAGAATGCACGTACTGACTGAGTAAAATAATTGCCTTGTGCTCACACGACTCTCGAGATTGACTCTTGATTAGGGGAGAGCAAAGTTGTCATGTTCTATGGTTGTCAGAAACTAAATCCCTTCTTGTCTAATCAGGGAAGTTAATTCCTCCTTGAACATTCGAGAAAGTTTCTAGCGAACTCTGAGCTACGCTGGCAAACCCAAAACTTAAGTCTAGTATCGACAGTAGTAGACCTAGTTAACGTCTGGTCTAGGCCTTTACTGCTGTAGGTATTATTCCAATGCGCAGAGCCTATTGGGAAAATAGGAACTACACTACATGGCGCCCAACGCGTTTGGAAAGGGCGATAAAACTAACGTAAGACATTTAGAGTAACTCAGTCGTGCTTTCTCACTCAGACCCCTTTTCCCAAATACTCCAAAGACGTCTGGAGTGGGTGAAAGGTAATATCCTCCAAAACCTCGCAGGAGGGAACTCCTATGTAAGGTTCTTGGTTTAGTCAACGTTGAAGGATACACTGTTCCAAAATATTGTGCATCTAATCTTTATTCCATTGAGAAACCTGATCTGCAAATAAACAAAATAACCTTTCTAACAGTAAAATGTCAGAAAGTGATGAAGAAAGAGAGGCAGTTAGATTAGCAACTGAAATCGCAGATGCTGATGCTACCATGCAAGCAGCAGACGCGGATATAATACTCATTCCGGTCATCAAAAGAAAATCTATAACTCTAAAACTTATAGAAAATGGACTGACACCTAGAGGTGGCACAGTCATATTCGTAATTGAGGCACACGAATATCGGCAGACAGAGGTATACTATTCATGGATACATTTTCCAGCAGCAAATGCTGTAACAAAGTACTTCCACTATTACAAAATAGAGGAACCTCCTAATGAGTACACTCCTTTCGAGGAGGTGGAAGTACCACTCAAATTCCAAGAGCATTTGCTCTTATTTGATGGCGCCCTAAAACATAACAATCACATTACAAGGCTCGGTCCTTTAGGTAGACCAGGAGCAACGTGGCCGGTCTTGGCCGGATACACACCACACCCAGACATCGAAGGAATGTCTACAGGAGAGCTGTTAATACAGCTAAAACAATTACTAAAAATTCATAGACAATTAGTTCAGTATGTAATGCGGACTTCAACAATTCAGCCAGCGATTAAACTTCCACAGCTGACCCCTCACCAGGGGAACACAAATAAAATTACACCACAGAACATCCAATCCTGCCTAGGTAAAGTTCCGACTAAACGGGAACAGATACCATTCTGGTTGGCACAGAAAATCACCCAAATAGAGGCGGTGTTTCCTGACACCACCTCGATAGAAAAACACAGGATTCTGACTATATGTCTCCCAATGGGAATCGCACCACACATAGAGGACTGTGACACTTGGGGTACAGTCTTTGCTTCCATCTACACAAAAACGCACGGTGTTCCATCCATTTCGGTGATACCAGATGTGCTAAAACAAATTCAAGATGAATACGGTCCAGAACCAGCTTTAACTCTTGGTATGAAATTACTGAAAGACTTCAAGCAGGTCTCGGCTATATTATTAGCCAACATAAAAGGTGAAGCAGCAAACGTAGCAATCCGCCAGAGGTTAAAAGAGACAGATATAGCAGACCAACCAGCTGAAATTGCCAGAATCATAGAAAAATCCTATGAGGAACTAGGTAGAGATAGTTTAGGTGGAATACCAGTAAAACCGCAACTGACTGAAAGTCCAGAAAAAATATTTTTTAATAATAATTCACCAAAAAAGAACTGGGATGGAAACAAACAATCCAATCCAAAAGAAAAGAAATTCCAGTCCCGAGGAAGGTCTCCTAGGCGAAGGGAGAAATCTCCAAACCGAAGACAGAGGTCACCGCAGAGTGACCCCTCTGGGAATAGATATAACCTTAGAAATAGGGATAATATTAAAAAACCTGATAGATATCAAGACATTGATACACGTCCCTCTCAATCTTTTCAGAATTCCTCGCTGAAATCGGAAATAAGAGGACGATCAGAACAAAGAGAAGAGCACGCCAAGTCCAAAGACAAGGAACCTGCTCAACTAAAAAAGAAATTACAATTTCCAAAAAAGAAGGTAGCCAGTATCAAGGTAGTTAAAAATGCCGAGAATACTGAGGACACAACTGAAAAACGGAGAATGGGCTCAGATAATGCTAGACAGCGCAGCAGAGGTGAGCATAGCTCGCAAAGTCCTTATGAATCATCTGGAGACAGTGGACACGAATGAATACCTTCAAGTGGAAACTGCAGACACCAGAGTTAGCAAGCCCCACAAGATATACGAGATAACATTACGTATAGAGGGAGATAAGACTAGGAAAATAAGGGGACTATTTTGGGATAACCTCTCCAAGGGCTATGATATCCTTCTAGCTGAAAAAGACTGGCCACCAGAGTTTGTCAGGGAGTGCCCTCATGGCAAAGAAGTAATTATGCCTGCCTTCTCGAATCAAATCCCGATTCATAAAAAATACACACTTGCTAGAAAGTGGGCAGTGGCCTTAGCACCTGCTTTATATAAAAATCATGTAGGATGGGATGAGGATTCTCCTCCTCACAAAATCCAGTTAAAATCACAACCTACTGCACAAAGGCAGTACCCAATTAAGCAAGAAGCTAAAAAACAAGTAAATGAAATACTAGATCAGCTAGAATACCAGGGGGTGATTGAAACTTGCACCTCACAAATGAACAACCCTTTGTTTCCGGTCTCCAAACCAGACAATTCATATCGTCTAGTTTTGGATTACCGACACCTTAACACATGTTGCAAAACCTTTGCAGTGCAAAACTCACACAGTGCTGCACTAATGAATAACATAGTGCGCAAAAAATACAAAACAACCTTGGACATCTCCAATGGATTCTTTTGTCAAAACATAGCACCAGAGAGCAGATATTTAACTGCATTCTCAGTAAATGGCACTCAAAAACAATTCTGTTGGTTAGCCCAGGGGTACAAGAACAGCCCGGGGGTATTCTCAGCGAGAGTAACAGAATTACTACAGCTATATGATAATGAAGCATTATCTTATGTCGATGACATTTACTTAACAGATGATGACTTGGATAATCACTTGAAAAGAGTGAACACCATAATACTTGGGTTCGCAGCAGAGGGTTACAAATTCAACTTTAAAAAGTCCAGAATTGCCCATCTGACAGTCCTATTCTTAGGATATGAGTTATCAAGTGAAGGTAAAAGCCTGGCAGACAATTTCCTAGAGAAATGTGCCGTAATCCAAGCTCCTAAAACACTAAAAAACCTACAGTCAATTCTAGGCTTCCTAAATTTCGGAAGAACATACATTGCAAATTACGCAGAAAGGGTCAAACCCCTTTATGATCTAATTAAACCAGACTTTAAAAGATCCAATTGGACTCAAACACACACAGAAATTTTGAGATCCTTACAAACAGACATGCTAATTAAAACAAAATTAGAAACACGTGATAACACACGCAATCTTGTGATTCGAGTCATCCCAGGGAGATGCGGATTCACATACCTGACTTCTAATGAAGGAGAAAAGGTACCAATTGCATTCAAATCACACTTGTACACTAAGGCTGAAATGAAATTTAGCCCAACGGAAAAAATTCTTACAGCAACACAGACAGCTATAGCAAAAGAACGAGCCCTGGCACAAGGTAAACGAATAGTAATCGTAACACCAATACCAGCCTTAGAGGCGGTAACAAAGGCAAGCATTCCAAATGCTAAAGCACTCCATCCAAGATGGATACAATGGGCTAACTCTCTTGCTGCAACAGACGTGGTGTACGAATTTGATCCTTACTTAAAAACACAAGAATTTCTCCAATATGAATTTGAATGTCCTCCGCCAACCGAAATTCTGCCTCTAGATCACTACGGCTGTATAATATATACAGACGGATCAGCACAACCCGCAGTAGGGGGTAAACAAGCTTACAGTGCTGCGTGCGCGATTGTTAAAGGTCGTTGGCACGAAGGGAAATTTAAACCAACCCTCACTAAAACACAATCCCTAGGAGATTGTACAGCTCAGCGAGCTGAACTACTAGCATTCAAGATGGCGCTTGAAAATACCGATCGAGAATTCCCCACACTCATAGTGTGTGATTCGTATTATTGCGTTCAGTCTTACAATGAATACTTGCAGATCTGGCTTCAGAACGGTTTCAAGGATGCGAAAGGTGGCACAATCAAGCATAAAATGCTCTGGGAACAAGTAGCTCTTTTACAAAAAGAACTACCAAAGACTCACGTGATACATACACTGAGTCATCAACGTGATGGCGTTCACGTTGCAGGGAATTCATTGGCTGATGAGGCCGCGAAGGCGGCTGTGCAAACGGCTTCCGTAGCTGCCGTCACCCGGTCAAAAACAAAAATAGACAGCGAAATATTACAAGCTGTCAGCACTTCAGAAAAGGATTCGATAGAACCACTCCCTAAAGGCTTTCCAGTAAAATACTCATACATATCTGATGCAAACAATGTTCCTTTTGCTCGAATCCCTGGAGTGGGGGATAGGGCAATTCCAAACATGGAACATAGGTTAGGACTAATAATAGCGGCACACGAAGGGCTTGCTTCTATTCATGCTGGCGTCTCAGCCACAGTATCATTATTAAAACAGAGATACTGGTGGCCACAAATGAGAAGACAAACGAGGAACTATGTTCTAGCATGTGAAATATGTCAAAAAATGAAAGTATCAACGGTGAGACGTCCAGCGCAGACGCCCCTTCTATTCTCGGATAAACCATTAGCCTGTGTTTATCTAGACCACTGCGGTCCCTTACAAAGGGATGGTAACTATAAATATATCTTGGTCGCAGTGGATTCATGCACGAGATTCATATGGATGTGGCCCCAGCGAACGGCTGACGCCAGAACTGTTATAAAAGATTTGCGAGTCTTTATCGGCACATACGCAATTGGCATGCTGCATTCGGACAATGGTCCTGCTTTTAGCTCTTGGGCTTATAAGGAGGCCATGGTCAGCATGGGCGTGCAATTGCGGTACCCTTGTCCATTTCACCCTGAGGGGAACGGAATTGTTGAAAGAAAAAACCGTGACATAAAGCAATCTATAACGGCAAAGGTATTAGGTTCGGGAGCTGGGTGGGTCAAACATCTAATAAGTGTCCAACGTAGTCTAAATAACTTGCCAAGAAATTCTCTGAAGGGATTCAGTCCGTACGAATTATTATTTGGAACTAGAATGATAATCTCTGACCTTGATAGTCAGACTTCAGTGGTTAAAGAAAAAAGCTTTGATGTCAAAGACCGTTTGGCTATTTTGCAGGACTTAAACAAAACAAGAAAAGACCTGAGCAACATACAGTTGAAACAACAGCCAACAACCACTGAAGAACCACCACCTGTCCCAGCAAGACCTGTCTGGATTCCAAAAGTCGGTGATCTAGTCAGGGAGAAGATCGCGGTAAAGAAGGAATTTGGGCCTTCTTACAGAAAAGCAGTTCCTGTCTTGTCTGTCAACGGGACAAGATCAGTTGTACTACCGCCACTTGCTGGTAAAAAGGAGAACAGAGTTGTATCCATCGACCTGGTAAAACCACAACATGTGGCCGATAACAAACAGTAGGCCAAGTGGACTCCCAATAAGTAGCAGAACACCAAGGTTTGCTACCAATACAGAGGTCCTAACAAAGAGGCTCATCACATTCGACACGCCTACAGAAGAACAAGAAGGACTATGCAACAATGCAATAGAACTCAGACCTCTGACAACCCAAATAAAAACATTTAGCAGAGACACACCAATCTACAATGAAGTACCAAATGACAATGCAAGAAACAAAAATCCTGAAGCAATTGGAACAATTGACAGAACTGCATCCGGGTACTTCATCAACTTCGATGATTCCTCTGAAGGCTTCAGTGAATCAAAGACACAGCCATCATCAAAATCCTTTAAAGACAAAGCTAAGGAACTTTTGAACCAACTGAAAGAAACATATCTGATTTCTCCATGGATTGAATTTTGGGTGGGTTTTGGTGCATTTATCCTCATACTTTGGCTCATCATGGTATTTACTTTGGGACGCTTCATTGAGGGAAAATATGCTAAAATGGACACAGCAAGCCAGAACATCAACTTGGTCCTCAAACCACACACATCTTCACACGTCGAGAAAAGAGAACTTTCTTCAGCCAACTTCACAGCCAATCCGATACCTGGTGGGGTAGCATGGGACTACACTGACTATGAAATTTATGGTCCGGTCGAGATCCTGAAATATCCACACCAAATCAAGATCTCCTTGAGTGACTTCGCAAAACCAAACTCATTTGCTGATGATTGGGACTTCGAAAGCATTAACAACATGATGTCTGATCTAGTAATGTCTGCTAAATTTACAAAACACGATTATTTGCAAGGTTCTACAAATTATGATAGTATGTATTGCTATAACCACTATGGTAATCATTTTTTGCATAAATCTGCACAACCTAGAAATGTTTTAAATTATAATCAATGGGAACATTGTGCAACACCTCCAAAAGGGAGCTCAAGAACTGTTTACGACAAATATTCATATTTTTCAGGTTTTAACACAAGTAATGCTGAAACATTTTATTATAAATTGTCAAACAAGACAGGGATGAAAACCATGATAACCAACACAAAGTTGATATATTCAGATTCATTCTTCGAAAAAATGAATACTTTTGGATTTGATTATTGGGACAAAAATGTTGATTTGAAAAGTGTTTGGGGTACAAAAGATTGGCAAGTACAGGGTATAGAAGCTTTGTTTAGAGCCTGCATGATCCCAGAACAAATGATATTTTTAAATGACACTGTTCAACAAACCACCTGTCTTGGCTTAGCCAAAATCAAAGATTTAAATAAACCGTCTATTCCAAAGCCAATAATGTTTAGCAATAACTCTGATACAGATGAAGAGATAGACGTAAACCATATATTAAACCAAAACAGAACACATCCTGATTGGAAACAATGGTTGATCTGGCCCACAGATACAAATAACTGTCAAGATAGATTCCTGAATAAAACACAGGGTTTCAAAATGACCAGGCCAGACCCTAGATATCCCCAAAGACATCACCCAGGGATAATAACAACCTACAGTGTGGGCAAATTATGCCTTCAATGGCTACAAACTTCCACACTGCCCGAAATTAAGCAACACCTAACTTTACTTACTGATGGTGCTGACTTGCGTGATTTCATAATGGGACCACGCAAACAGCGTCAAAAGCGTTTCATAGCAGCCTCTGTATATGCAGCATACAATGAGGCCTGGAAGGTTACTCAAATTGAAACAGCAGAGAGAATACGGGAAATTGACCGTATTAATTTGGAAAAATCACTTTCTGTAGTGGACAATGGGTTAATGACTCTGTCCTCCAGAATTTTTTCTTTGGACAGCATTGTGTCGTCAGCAATCGATATATTATCGCAAGACTTACTGTTATTACAACATGGTCAGTCACAATTGCGTTCTATTGTACAGCTTGGCTGGACGTTGCAAAATCTGCGTTCAGGCTATGTGCCTTGGCGTTTAATCAACACAACATCACTATTCCAAATCTTTAACCTTACTGATAGACAAATCGGTATGGCGCAAAAGGGTGCTGATTATACAATCTTGAGCATTGAAAAACTAGAAAGATTACCAATGACAATGTCAGAACGACCTGTCAGTGAATGGATAATCCACGGAATCATAAATATTCCAATCTCAACCTTCAGGTTTCAATACTGCCAAAAATATATACAGGCTGGCATGTACGAGAAATTGGGAAAGGGGTACCTTAAAACAACTTGGAACCTGCCCTATTCACATGCATGTGTCAGTAATAAAGGACAGAAAGTGTTTCTTAGTGGCAACAATTGTGCTATGTCACTAAGCGGCACGCTTCTGTGTAACGGAATTAGTTTGCATGGAGCCTGTGAAGGGAATTCATACAACCTTTCATGTCACCAGCAAGGCGCACCTGCAACTGAAATAGAACCATTCTTTCAAAGACTCTATAATGGGAGTTACATTCTTATTGTAGACCGCAGATATTGTAGTCTTATGCCCGGGACTCCTTATCTAGTCACTACGACGGCGAAGGTCAAGTGCTGTGGACGTTCTTTATTCCCCAGCTCCTTTCCAGACAGGGAGGCAAGGGCATGGCCCAGTTTGAAAATTACTTCTATTCGAATAGATACTTTAAGCAGAATGAAAACAGTGCTTCTTCAGACGCCGACAAGGCTCACGTCATCAAAAGAAACGTATGATCTACAAGTCGCAAGGACGACTGCAGAGATACATACATTATTATCAACTAATTCCCCCGTACATTTCGCGGAAATCCTGAGCGAAATCTTAAATATTTCTGATACCACTGGGGTCTCAAAGGTATTTAAGACAGTATTTTTGATGGCATTAACACCATTCAAAGCCATACTGGGTATTTTTCCAGATTTCGTCCATTCGATTTTTGGCGGACTTCCCCTGATCCTGGGACTAATTACAGGAATCCTATTCTTAGTCCTTATTTTTCGTTATGGCAACCCATGTCACAGATCAAACTCTCGCGACAATGGAAGAAACGATCCTAGCCATTGGATACCGGGACCGGATATCAAAAATCCTGGGACTATCCCGGCTTAGAGACCTGAACATGACTTGGTTTCTATCATTTCGACCAATGTGGCAAAGATGTGTTTTACCTGTATTGAGATGTCTGCTATGCGGAGAAGAATGCGTGTTAGACACCTGTCTGACGCTACAATCGGATGCGCCAGTGGATGCGGATACATTGTTGGTTCCTACCAAGGTTCACGCTTTGTGCTGCCCTCAAAGGCTGCCAATCCTGATGACGGCATTCCTGGAATCTTCACCACTACGATTGAAGAGTAGTGAAGTTCAAGATGAAAGCAGCATTGAACAGGTACGACCTTCTGTCAGCAATGCGATACAGAATGTCAATGCAGACAATCATGCGCACGAATGCATGGTTACCCCTATTTCCGACTTAGTGGAACTTTCCCATGAAGCTGTTGACAGTTTTTTCGAAAGCCTTAATGATATGATGTTCTCTCCGGAACAGAAATAGAGACTTTTGAGCAAGCTCGCACACAGCGTTCCCTGAATTCGGCCTTCAACTTTAAAAATAAAGTCACATGAACAATTCTTCCCACCAGTTCACGGACAACAATTTTTTAGCAGCCCCAAATTATTTTTCACAAATTTTTCGGGACACTTATCTTCTGCTTAAAGTAAGAAACTATTCCTAGAGAACTAAGATTTCTATTTTTAGATACTTTATGAACTTTAGTTGCCCGCTGGGATGTTCACAAATATTTTATTATGTGATGAAATGGTCTCGAACTTTCTTTCTGTATAGCCATATTAAGAGCCATTTCATGTGTATTTCTCATATACCAAATAAGCAATAATGTCTACAAATGCGTAGCATAGCTTAAGTGCATACAATATATATGACTGCAATTTTTCAGTATATTTGAAAATTTCAAAATGCATTTATGTATTTTGGGGTGGTAAGGTATACACTATACTCTATAGTATGTTGTACTATGTTATACTATGCATAGATTAGTAAATATGACCATAGTTAGCGTGGAGTGGGTGTCATGTATTCCCATAGGTTCTGAATCAATCCCCCTATTCCTGACCCTATTCTGGTTAAACTAACTATCAAGTTAACTAACAGTCAGCCCATGAGGCAAGAAAAGCCCCCATGATGCAGATACCGTTATCTGACGCAGTCACACTACGGCACAGGAACGTGTTATCTGATTAGGTCATAACGCTTGAGATCTAATTAGACAAGCGACATTCCTCCAGCCCCTGATAAGGCATACGACGTTCTCATAACAAATCAAACCTATGACAACCTGGAAAATCCGTGCGGCCATTGTTTTGATTTCACAGAGAACTTTAGTAAAGAATGTGCTAACGAGCAAGTCGTATGACATCTTTATTGACGTATCTATGTCCATCCTTACGTCAATCTCGGCACCTTTAAGGTATAAATATTGCCGATCTTGCCCTATGCAAACACACGCGTGGTGACGAGACGGAGCAGCCACACGGAGCAGCCACACTTGCCGAAGCCGAGAGCAGGAGCAGACCCCGCTGGCAGCAGCCCCGCCTTCCTGACGCGCTGAGAGACGCGCTGCTATCTCAAGCCGAGAGACCCAGCACCGGCGCTTCTGGGCAGCCCTCGCAGGCAGCCTGGAATATCGAGAGCAGAGAAAGAGATACCATTCCTCATTCATCCTAAATTCCAGGTACAGAACTGAATAACCCCTCACAGAGAATTCTTTAGTTATTCACTTGGCAAAAACAAACTTAACTTAAACTGTAACTTTCTATTCCCGCCCACGCATTAGACTTAGGTCAGGTACACGGGGTAGGCGTATTTAGAAACACCAGTTGAGTACGTTTAGTCAAATGTATATGTGTATGTAAATATATTTTAATCATTTTAAACATCATATGGCTCAGAAACCATATCAATGTTTTTACAGTATTATTTTATACTATTGCTTTTAATGTATGCACTTTACTTAACTATAAGTATTGCAATAATATCGATCCATTTCTCTTGTACGAGAAAAGAGACTGATCAATAAATAACACCTTTTTATTGAACACGCCCGTCTCTTCCTTTTCTCTACAATCTGATGAGACTAAGAATGCACGTACTGACTGAGTAAAATAATTGCCTTGTGCTCACACGACTCTCGAGATTGACTCTTGATTAGGGGAGAGCAAAGTTGTCATGTTCTATGGTTGTCAGAAACTAAATCCCTTCTTGTCTAATCAGGGAAGTTAATTCCTCCTTGAACATTCGAGAAAGTTTCTAGCGAACTCTGAGCTACGCTGGCAAACCCAAAACTTAAGTCTAGTATCGACAGTAGTAGACCTAGTTAACGTCTGGTCTAGGCCTTTACTGCTGTAGGTATTATTCCAATGCGCAGAGCCTATTGGGAAAATAGGAACTACACTACAACATCACCTTTGCGCTCCACCACCTCAAAGGGCCTAGTCCAATTGTCCTGAAAGGCACAAGGTTCCACTGGGTCCATGACCCACACTTTTTGCCCTAGCTGAAATTTGACCATAGTGGAATTCTGGTCATCCCACTTTTTCATTTCTTCCTTGCTTGCTTCCAGGTTCCCCTGAGTGAGTTTCCTGAAGTGGGCAGTTTGCTTTCTGAAGGCCAGCAGGAAACTAAACACATCCTGGGGAGTTTTCCTGGGAGCTGCCTCCCAGCTTTCCTTCACCAAACTCAGAGGTCCTCTCACAGTATGACCATACAGAAGCTCAAAGGGACTGAACCCAAGAGACTTCTGAGGCACCTTCCTGTACGCAAAGAGAAGGTATGGCAAGAGGACGTCCCACTTATGCCTCATTGGTTCTGTTAGGCCCTTAATTATGCCCTTCAAGGTCTGGTTGTATCTCTCCACCAAACCGTTATCTTGTGGGTGGAAAGGAGTGGTGAACTTGTAGGTTACACCACACTCTTTCCACAGGGATGTCATATAATTCGATATGAAATTGGAACCACGGTCAGAAACAACCTTTCTGGGGAAACCCATGTGGGAAAAGATCCCTATTAATGCCTGGCCCACCACTGGCGCCGTCGTTGTCCTGAGAGGGATTGCCTCCGGGTACCAGGTGGCATGGTTCACCAAGATCAGGATGTACCTGTTACCCATGCCTGTCTTGGGATCCAGTGGCTCTACAATGTCCAACCCTACCCTTTCAAAAGGGGTTACAACAACTGAAAAATGTTGGAAAGGATCTTTGCCCTTCCTCCCACTCTTACCACTTGCCTGGCAAGTTTGGCAAGACCTGCAATGTCCATGTTACTGCCAAGTCTTCCCTGGTGGGACCACCTTCTTTGCCAATGGGTCAGCTCGGAGATGTCCTCCAGCTCAGCTACCTGCTCCCCTGTAGGTACCGCGGCGTCCCCCTCGAGGTCGACCTCCTCCCGGTCCATGGGAACTTCAAGGGCCTGTTTCCCGTGCCCCCTGCCCTTTCTCTTGGCAGGGACCTGGGCCACTGTTTCAGGCTCCAGGTCTTTCTGATCACCCTTTCTGGCTGCCATTGACTGAGTGGACCCTCATGCCTACTCTGGCAACCCATGCATCTCCAAGTGAGACCTAAGCTCAATATCCTTCCACAAGGACTGCTCCAGATCATTACCTAGCAGACAATCTACAGGCATGGTAGGGCTCACAACCACCCTCAAGGAACCTGAGACCACCCTCATTCAAAGGGAAACTGCACCACCGTACACTGGCGCTCCGAGTTGTCCACAGCAACTACTTGGTGGTATGCCCTGGGGACTACTTGCTCTTCAGAGACCAGGTGACACCGGACAGAGGTCACACTGACTCCAGCATCTCTGAGAGCCTCCACCCTTTTCCCATTGATGGTCACCCAGGTGCTGTGTTTCTTTGTGTTACGGTGTACCTTGTTTCCTGGGACCATCTCACTGTCCCCTAGTGAGACGAGGGTCATTTCTGCGGGATCCCCACCTTCCTGTGGGCACCCCTCCTCCCCAAGCGCTACACCCACCAACACCTTGGTCTGCCCACCGGTGGGTGACTGTGCACTCTTGGTACACTTAGAGTTCCCCTTCAAGTGACCCCCCTGGTCACATGCAAAACTTCCCGGGGCCAGTCTCAGCAGGCTTACCCGAAGAGACCCCTTGTTTCTTATCTCCTGGAGGATGGGAACCTTTACCCTGGGTGTTAGTTTGAGGCCCTTTAGAGAAGTCCTGTGCTTTTATGCTATCAGCATAGGTGAGGTTCTGACCCTTACCCAAAGCTATCAGAGAATCCCTAGCTTCTTCTGGAATGAGAGGTCACAACCCTGCCCCCCCCAATTCCTTTCAGGGACCACATTCATATGAATAGACACCTCATACTCCTGGAACCACCTTTGTATGCCACCCCCCTTCTTGAATTCCTTGCCTGCATTATTGGGGATGTGTACAATTCTGTCTGACTACCCTGACAAATTGCTGCCACCATCTGAGCCGGTTCTACTCCTTATGTCCACATCCTTAAGACTTCGTTATTGATCTAAGATCATCTTCCATTCCTCCATTTTCTTTTTTTTAAATATCTTTATTTGCATTTTTCAAATATAGGTAACAATGAACACTTAAGAGGTGGGGATCAGGTAACCATAGCCGATGCAGTAGACATTGTCATGCATATTGTCCATACATCATAAAATGTAATTGGTTCCAGTTCTGCATATCAAACAAGTGTACATGTGAATATGATTTACATACATGTTGTCGGATGTATGCCGCATTTGAGGCGCACTCGTATGTCCATTAGGGTGACAGTACATTTGCCTTACCCTACTCCAATAATGCCTTTTATCTGAGTGCCCATCCGGCATTCCTCATGATCTTCCGTATCGTGTTGCCTGTTTCGGAAATGCAGTTTGATGCAAATGTGATACAGTTATTAACCAAACAATCAAACAATGAAAAAGAAACCATCATTAATCCGTCACTCCTGGGTCATGATTTGTAAAGAATGCTGACTATTGTCTCACCTAAACTGTAATTCGCTCGCCTTCCCTCCCTCTCAGTTCCCTGTGGGGTGAGTAATCGGGCCTCTACCCTCCTGATGCCCTGTGTCCCTTGTGGTATCACTCTTTCACATGGCAATGCTGAAGTTATCATGGGCCTGGAGTGTGATGTGCGTGGAGACTGGCATCCAAGTCCTGCTTCTCAGGACTCTGTGAGGAGTCGTTCTCAGCCTCTCAATCTGCGTACTTCAATTCCGCAAGTATTGCATCCCAGTATTGAGCAATGGGATATTTACGCAGACCGGCTATTTCCTCCCTGTGTAATGACGTGCTTTCTGCCTGGGCCCACACTATAAGTGAATTTTTCCAGCTGTTAAGGGTGGGGGGGTCTGTATGTTTCCATCGTTTAGTTATCAATCTCTTGGCCACTATGAGGCCCAGGTCATTAAACCTAGAGGTGACCTTATGTTTCTTTAGTCTGGTGTAAAAGCCAAGTATACATGCCTCCCATGTCTGTAGAAGTGACCTTCCAGTGTATGTTGTGAGCGCTGCTATGATTGCCTGCCAATATGTATGTGGGGAGGCGCACAACCACAGCACATGGAGGAGGTCAGCATTTGTCTGTAGGCAGCGGGGGCATGCCGAGGTGGTCGTATGGAAATACTTGTTCAACTTGTCCGGGGAGAGGTCTGCCCTATGTGTGATATATGTTTGTATAAGATGCAATTAGGAGTTTCTCTGTATGCATGTGTGGTTGGCTAGAATCATGGCCCATTCACGGTCTGTCTATGGGTATCCCCTGTCCTCTTCCCACTTTAAACGCAGGGCCATCATAGGTTATGTCATATGGGTTAGGAGCCCCTCCACTAATCAGTGTACTATATGTGATCCATTGCCCAACACATGTAGGTATTGTATTAGAAGATGCATCTCTGGCCCAGTGGTTATGTCTCCCCAAACCGCTGAGAGTGATCTTGTGATGGAATTATGTAGCAGGAATTGGCCTTTAGGAAAGTCATGATCCTCCGCCAGATTCTCGAAGGGTATCAGATTGCAGTCAGCGTATAGGTCTCCCAATGTGTGTAACTTGGCTGCATGCCAGAGTGCAAGCACCCCAATGGAGATGCCTGTCTTGCCTCTGGGGGTCCCCAGAAGTGGCAGCAGCGGAGCATAAGGGACCGTGTTCCTGGTAAGGTATAAGCTCCTCCTGTAACAGCTGTGAGCTAGGGCAAGACCGGCCTGTGGAGGTATTGGGGGCGAGCGATCGGATGAAACAAATGGTATATCTGAGATTGGGACCACCGTGGTTGCACGGTGGCTGTGTCATCTAGGCTAAGCCCGACAAGCCATTTTTTCAACCACTGCAGTTGTGCTGCCAGGTAATAAAATTCCATGTTGGGTACTGCTAGACCCCCTGCAGGTGGGTGCGTGGAGTTTCATTGTACTATTCTGGGGCGACCTGAGTTTCAGATGAGGTCTTGGATCAGCTGTTGAAGCTCTCTAAATATTCTGGCTGGGCTATAGACCGGGAAGTTGGAGAAATAGTATAGCAATTTGGGTTACACTACCAGCTTGGTCAGCGCAATTATGCCCATCACATTCAGAGGAAGTGTCTTCCAGAACTTAATCTGCACCCTGATGGCAGCTACGGCCCTCGTCAGGTTTCCCTCCAAGTTATCAGTGGGGTCCCGGTATATAAAGATGCCCAGGTACCGGAAAGTAGATGGTTGTCAATGGAGGGGAAAGTTATTTATGCGTAATTTTGGATCAGTGGTTTCTTCCCGGAAGGGGTACAAACATGATTTTGTCTAGTTTATTCTAAGACCCGACACCTTCTCAAAATTCTTAAGAGTATCTGCTATGGTGGCAGGTATGTTATGTAGGTCTCTCAAATATAATAGCAGGTCATCTGCATAAAGAGATACGGCATGCAGGTCGTCTCCTAGTCAAATATCCCAATCTGCACCCTCATTACAAAGCTGCATTGCCAACAGTTCCATGGCAAGCAAAAAGAGGAGCGGCAACAGGGGGCAGCCCTGCCTAGTGCCTCTGTTGATCTTTATGCTTACTGATAACTACCGGCCCATCCAGACTCTGACGGAGGGCTGCTTATAGAGTAGTCTGACCATGTGGCCGGATCTCTACCAGGCTTGGGTAGAGAAATCAGTAGAACCTCGTTCTGTGTAGCAGAGAGTATGGAGTCAGCTAGCGAGGCGTCATAAACCTTCTTGAGCTGAGGTGCCAGGGACTCTGCATAAACCTTATAAAATATATTTATTTCCTCCATGGCTATTCTTTTGTCTTCCCTTTCAGTTTCTATCCTGAGTTTTTCCAACTTGAACTTCCTTGCTTCCCGCCTGTCCTCCAGCTCCTCTGGGGATAGGCCACTGCTGCCTGGCCTGGAGGGTTCCCCCCTCCCAAAAGCATATCCACCCTAGGAATAGGCTCCTCCGCCTCTCTACCGAGATCTCCAGACTGGCCACTGGCATGTCTGGCTGCTACCCAGGCCCTCAGCGCCTTTTGTAGCTCCTTCTTCTTGGTGAGGCCTCTGACTTGGACCTTCCAACCTATCCTCCTCAAAGGCCACTACCAAAGATGAAGCAGATGATGCTCTTGATTCAGGCATGATGAAGTAGCAAGTTCAAGTTCTCAGAAAAAACTGGTAAGATCAAAAAATAGGCCAAAAAGAAAGAGAACCAGTATGTGGTACATAATGGTCTGCGGTATGGTCGTAGAGCACACCAATCACTGTATGTCAAGTTCAAACGCAAGTCCAATCCTCACCGCAGGCCAACCAATGTCAGAAATGGGGGTCTCTAATTGGCAAGGGTTTGCTTCTTTGTCCAAGTAGAGACCCTTCCTTTTAGTCAGGATAAGGGAGTTACACTCTTAAAATAACCCCTGCTCATCTCCTTGGTAGCTTGGCATGAGCAGTCAGGCTTATCTTAAAGGCAGTGTGTAAAGCATTTGCACATAACCAACAGTAACACGGTAAAAGCACTACAAAAGGACACCACACCAGTTTAGAAAAATATCCAATATTTTTATATACTTAAGACAAGACCAAAAAAGATATAAATCCACAATACAGTACTTAGAAATCGTCAGTTATTAAAATAAGTTTGAAATAAAGTTCCTTGAAGTCGATAGCTTCGTCTGGGGCTATCACAGCGTCATGAACAACAAAGGCCAGCTACGGTGTCGGGTAGACCCGCAAAACAGTACCTTTAGAAATGCTGGGCATCGGTGACCTCTTGTGCAGCTCCGAGAGCACAGCATCCACAGTGGCGTCGGTTCCGGAGGTCAGTGCAGGAGTCATCGGGCCCTTGAAGTCACACGTGATGCAGGTCGAACTCCTTGCGGTTGAAGTCAGGAGCGCCAGCGTCAGCAGGTGTCGGGGGCTGTGGTGTAAAGCATGCGGTGCCCTCAGGTCGCGGTGCAGGCAGCAGCTCGGGGACAGTTGTCCAGGGGCGTCGGTGAGACCAGGACTGTGGTGCGAAGTGATAGGGTGCTCGTTGCGGTGCTGGCAGGTCACAGTGCAAGCAGCATCATCATCGTCGTGGCTGTAGTGCTGACGAACTGCAGTCGTTGGTGCCGGCGTTGGTAGCCCAGGATGAGGATGGTGCGTTGTGTAAATTACGAG
The DNA here is from genome assembly GCF_964261635.1 of Lissotriton helveticus. Lineage (NCBI taxonomy): Eukaryota > Metazoa > Chordata > Amphibia > Caudata > Salamandridae > Lissotriton > Lissotriton helveticus. Next base: position 769,974,363 of record NC_136059.1, read on the forward strand.
CGGTGCTCTTGAACAACGGTGCAAGCAGCGGCGTCGATGTCGGCGTGGAGCGGAGTCGTCGGGGATCCCAGGGCGAGGGTGTGAAGCGAGATGCTGCGGAGTGAGGTGCCCATAGGTGGCGGTGTAAGCAGCGGCTCCGTGGAGGCGTCAGATGGTGTTGTCAGTGGGACCAGGGTTGCAGTGTGGGGTTGTGGCAGGGCCCTCTGTGGTGCCTTCAGGACACGGAGTCTGCAGTGGCATTGTAGATGGCATTGGGTTGCTTTTCTTCTGTTGAAGCACAAAACACACAGTCCCCAGTGCTGATGGCAGAAGAGTTGAAGTCTTTGCTGTTCATGAGACTTCTTGAACAGGGGGCAAGCTCTATCACAAGCCCTTGGAAAAACTCAATAAAGAAGTTGTAGAAAGTTCAAGTCCAGTCCTTTCACTGCTCAAAACAGAAGCAGCCACTGCAGGCCAACACAGCAAAGCACTCAGCAAAATGGTAGTTCCTCCTCACTGCTTCTCCAAAAGAGCTCTAAAGTTTTGGGGGTTGGGACCCACTTTTTTATAGCCCAAAATGTTTTGTCCTCTCAAGCAGAGAGTGTCTGTGCTCAGCCAGAACCAGTTCTGTCCTCTCTGGTGCAACTTCCTGGCAGGAGGTGGAGGCAGCATTGTCAGCGGCAGACCAGGCCCATTCAGGTGAAAAGAAATCTCCTCCCCCTACTCTAAATGCAGCCCAGGTCTATTCAGCCCATCTCTGACCCATCTAGACTCTCTGGAGCACCTGCTCCTCCCCAGCCCTGCCATTCCAAAGCCAGACAGTTAATCTACAAACCCAGCAGAGGAACACTGGATGGCTGAGCAAGGAAATACCTAAAGGTGATATTTTCAAACACAAAATGTAAAAATCTCCTTCACTAAAAGATGCATCTTTAGATTCTGAGTTCAGAAATACTAAACTTTATTTCTCTACCTTGTTCCCAGGGCTAGTTATGTTTATAAGATGTTATAAACAAACTCCCCATTCTGTCCCATGGGAACAGGTAGCCTTGCAATAGTGAAAAATAAATTGGCTGTAATTCACTATCAGGACATGCCACACACACCAGGGCATGTCTTACCTTTCACCTGCACTGCACCGTGCCCACAAGGGGTACCTTAGGGGTGACTGATATCTAAGAAAAAGGAAGGTTAGGACCTGGCGAGTGGGTGCCCTTGCCAAGTCGACATGACAGTACTAGACTGCACACAGGCTCTGCAGAGGCAGGCCAGAGTTACATTTACAGGCTACTTGTGTGGGTGGCACAACCCGTGCTGCAAGCCCACTAGCAGCATTTGATTTACAGGCCCTGGACACACACGGTGCACTGTTCTAGGGACTGACTAGTAAATCAAATCAACCAATCATGAAGACACCAATCCATAATAACAATTTATAACAGGAGCACTTGCATTTTAACACTGAACAGCAGTGAGAAAGTGCGCAGAGACACTCAACTAGCAAAAACAGAGACTAAACCGGGAGGTCATAAGCAAAAAGTCAAGGGAAACACACCAAAAGATGCCAAGTCTAACAACTGCCAATTAAGATTAGTCGATTTATTACAAAGCCAAGAATAACTGGACATACAGGCACCTCAAAGTGAGGGCATAAAAATACATTGGAACTAATGCAAAGTCAGATCAACAGATGAAGTTCAGGTGGTGCAACATGCACAAAATAATTAGTTCAAGAATTAAGATACAAAGATTATGGAGCAAATGTCCAACTTCCCCTTGATTTGACGTTCGTGAGTATAAAGATATAATCTGTCCCCAATCTAGCGCTTGCGTGTAGGGACATCCCTACATAGCATTTCCCAAGGCAAGATCAGTTAAAGTGTCAGTGTGTGAAGCCTTCCTAAGAAGTCTCCCCACAATAGTTGGGTCAAGTAGCATAAAGCTACTAAGGCAGAGCTCGTTCTAAGACGCTCTCTCTCTCTCAAAGCAAGGCAGAAGTCCCCAGACACTTTCCCTAGTTATGATACATCAATACCACTTGCAGTATCCCAGGGTCCTTTGCAGATCACGCCATCCAGTCAGGCCACCTCCACAGAGGTAACTTTCCAGTAGGCAGCGATGCTCCCAAGCTTGGTGCGATGACCTTGATTCCGAGGCTCACTCCCATGAGAAAATACAACAGTTCTCCACTACCCAAATGAATACTCAATGTATCCTCTTCTGCCGAAGCCTAACCACTATAACAACCACATTATTCTAACTAAAAAGGATGATTTTTCCACCTGCAACAGAAACGTGAGAAAGAAAAAAATCCAACACGCCTATGAAATGTAACTATTAACTCTGATACGAGAGCTTCCAGTGAAAAATATATTTCAGCCCTAAAGAATTCGGCCAACATAAGAAAATGGCACACAGGTGTTATGAAGTTACATACAATATGAACATTCCTTACTGAGCATTTCCAAATTAACACATAAGTATGTGAATAATTGTCAGCCGCATACACAAATTCTACACCTTAATGTTTTCAGCTAATTTCAACGTTACTCTCTTCACGTTCACATTGAAATGTCCCTAATACAACACAATTCACATTATTACAGTTCACGTTCTATAGTCCCAAGTTAATACAACAAAGGAATATATGTGGGTGCTGACTATTTGTGATTATGAAGCACCCCTACAAATGAAAAGTGAATTTTGTGCTACATCAAACATTATGTTAATACCAATACCAATACCAATACCTGTAATACTTTGACCAGTACTCTCAAATATTCAAGTAACTCACACATATATTGAAAGTATTCTGGAACATGATGGCAGCACCCTTACATATCATTCTCTTCCAGAAAATAAAATAACAATAGGGGCATATTACAAAAAGTTCCGTAGGGACGTGTCAGGTGTTTGTACCTGCTTCCTCCACAGGCTTCCTCCACATGCTCCGCACTTTCATAACATATAAGCGGCCACGTATGCTTGTGCAGCCCCTTCAATAATGCAAATGTGTTGATGCACATTTTGTACCAGCGTGATGTTCCCTCATTTGCCTGAGGCTAAATGAACACCTTGCCTTTGCACCTGTGCTGTATTACAGATGCGGGTGAAAAAGCAAACAAGCCGTTTGGAGACACGCTGATTGTGCACCACAAAGGAGGTGCCATTTGGAAAACAGCATGGGGTCAAAGGGGCTATCCAGGCACCCCGTGCAGGCAGGTACAACCAATCAATGAACCCCTCTTAGCCTCCGTTTAAAATGGAGGGCTGGTTGCCGGAGAGTGATAGGCAGAACGGATGCCTGAAAAATCCATTCTGCCTTTCACTAATTCCTCCTGCAGACTTTGGTGCCTGGGGTACATGCACTGCACACAATATGCTGGTATTTCATTTTATGACATACACATTTTGAAAGGTCAATAATTGGTAAATTAACAATAATAGACAGGCAGTATAGGCCAGTGCTTCTATCCTGGCCCAGATATTTGTGTTTTGTGGACCCAGTGTTTCTGGTTCGCACATACATGATTAGTGGCTGCAAAGAAATTATGATACTGGTTCCAAAGTCAGACTCTGAAGTACTGGACTACTCTGGGAGCATTCTTTCAGAAATGTCTGTAACATCTTGGGACTACTATCTAATTTATTTTGAAAATTGTGTTGCAAAACAAACATTTGGACACAGTTTTCTCCAGATAATCTTGGTGTGGATGTCGCCCCCTAAATATTCTTTGCTCTTCAACATTGTGAAGGAACTCTCGAACCCCAGCTCCAACACCAACGACAACCCACCCTTGCAAGCCCTGTGCAACTCCCTCACCACCTTCTTCCATTGCAAGATAGCAGACATCCACGACAGCTTCAACACCCAGACAGCCCCAACAGACAGCAACACAACAGACCCTCTGCACACCATCGACCACGTCCCCTTACTTGCCTGGACCAGCGTGAGCGTCGATGACACCATCAAGACCATGAACACAATCCACTCCAGCTCTCCGTCAGATCCATTCCTGCACCACGTCTTCAACAAAGCAAGCAGCTCCATCGCACCCCACCTACACAACGTCATCAATCTCTCCCTTGAGACCGCGATCTTCCCAGAGAGCTGGAAACATGCCGAGATCAACGCCCTACTCAAAAAACCCAAGAGACCTCAAGAACTTCCAGCCCATCTCTCTGCTCTCCTTCCCGGCCAAGGTCATCGAGAAAATCGTTAAGAGACAGCTAACCCGATACCTCGAAGAGAACAGAATCCTGGAGCCTTCCCAGTCAGGGTTCCGCAGCAACCACAGCACCGAGACCGCCCTCATTGCTGCCACCGATGACATCAGGACCCTGCTAGACAACGGGGAGACTGCAGCACTCATCCTCCTAGACCTCTCTGCCGCCTTCGACACCGTCTGCCACCTCACACTACGCGCACACCTCCACTCCGCAGGGATCCGAGACAAGGCTCTGGAATGGACCACCTCCTTCCTCTCCGGCAGAACCCGGAGCGTCCACCTCCCCCCGTTCCGTTCCTAAGCCTCCGAGATCATCTGCGGCGTACCCCAAGGATCCTCCCTCAGCCCAACACTGTTCAACATTTAGATGGTCCCGCTTGCACACGTCGCCCGACAGCACGACCTCAACATAATCTCCTACGCCGACGACACTCAAATGATCCTCTCCCTCACCAAGGACCCCATCACCGCCAAAGCCAACCTCCATGAAGGAATGAAGGCCGTCACCGACTGGATGAAGATCAACCGTCTGAAGCTGAACTCAGACAAGACGGAGGTCCTCATCCTCGGCTCCAACCCGTCAGTCTGGGACGACTCCTGGTGGCCAACAGTACTGGGGGCAGTCCCGACCCCCACCGACCACGCGCGCAACCTGGGAATCATCCTCGACTCAACGCTCTCAGTGACCAAGCTAGTCAATGCCGTCTCCTCCTCCTGCTTCAACACCCTCCGCATGCTCTGCAAGATCTACAGATGGATCCCGACAGATACAAGAAAGACAGTCACCCAGGCCCTCTTCAGCAGCAGACTCGACTATGGACCAAGCTCATCAATCGACTACAACGCATACAAAACGACTCGGCATGACTGATCCTCGATGTACCACGACACGGCCACATCACCCCCCACCTGAGAAACCTGCACTGGCTCCCCGTCAACAAGAGGATATCCTTCAAGCTCCTCATCCACGCACACAAGGCACTCCCAAGACCGGCCCAGCCTACCTCAACAGACGGCTCTCCTTCTACACCCCCAACCGCCAGCTACGCTCCCCCGACCGCTCACTCGCCACCGTCCCGCGCATCCGAAGAACAACCACCAGTGGGAGATCCTTCTCCCACCTCGCAGCCAAGACATGGAACCCCCTCCCACTGAGCCTACGACAGATCCAAGACCTGCTGACCATAGGAAGTAGCGGCCTCCACCTCCCCCTCTCCCCCCCAGTACCTTGAGACCTTCATGGGTATGTAGTGCGCTTAACAAATGACAGATTGATTGATTTTGCTTAATGGTTGCAATTTATTTTAGATTATGTTATGTGAGGGAAACACATAATGAGCCCCTAAACCCCAATTATATAAATCAGTAACACTGAAATTGATTGTTAGTCTACCATCCTGTCTCTCTGACTGCTTAACATGTTGATCTAAACAAGTTATCTGATTTTTCCTCAGATGCTAACCACATTGCTGAAACTCCTGCTGATATTGTGGGGCTAGGAGAAGGGTTACTGTCTGGGCCCCCCTCAGCATGCATTGCAGGCCCCACTATGCTTTCCTTAGGCAATGACCAAAGCCTCTTCTTAAAAAACCTGAGATTGAGAAAAATGTTTTCAAGAGAAACACAGTAATAGCTGTTGTTCCAAATCACAAAATCACAAAAAATACTAACAGTAAACACTTTTTGATGTTTTATAGGGTTATGATTGAAAACAGGAGCAATCTTGTTGGATGGTATCAAGCAGATTACATATTAGGTTTGCAAGGAAAGCAAGGCTGTTTCGACAGAGTTTTTTTTAATTTTCAAATACATTTAATAACTAATGCTTTGAGGCAGCAGAACAGAATTAATTTTGTACAGGGTCAGTACAAAGCCAGAGAGCGGTAAATAGGATTACGTTTTTTGGGAACAAAGAAAGTAGAGCACGTTTGCAATTTGCAGAAGTTCAGACAGGTCAATTGGCATCGGGCCTAGAGGCATTTCTTAAATGTTTTCTAAAATGTGCACCCATGACAGCCCTTAAAGGGCAAATGACAACAGGATGGAGACGGACACAAAGCTAACATGGAACCAGATGCTAGTTATGAAATACATCTTGCGCAATTAAAAGCTGGCAAAAGTGGTAGTGTCCGTTTTAGCATTATTGTCAATTTAGAGTCGAGAACAAATTGTGCTCAGTTTCAGCAAATTGAGAAAATATGAGGAAACAAAGCATGCAAAAAGGAAACAAATATAAATGGTCTACACTATTCTCCATGTATTTGTGCTGTACTGTAATTGAGTACTATGGTGTAATTGACATGCGCCTTTTCTTTTGAATTACACTAATAGTGTTGTGAAATACATATCGAGCAAATTTAAAAGTGACACAAACTGGTGCCAAGTCTAGATATAATGTTTACCCACCAGCTCCTTAAAATGAGTGCAGCATTGTGTCACTTTGCCTTAAGGGGGTGTCTAAAGAGTAGGTTTTGGTCGTTTCTAACCAACCACCAATGGTTTTTGAAGCAAAGCCCTATCTACTAAAATCAGTTAACAGGACTTTGTGGCCAAAAAGTATGCCTATTTGAAGCCGTTGTTAACACTGAGAAATGTTTTCTTTTCACCTAACTTTTCACAAATTGTCTGTGCGCTGCATTGTACGACACACAACCAAAATGTGAAATGTTTTTAAGTTAGTATAAGCCTGGGGGCATATTGTGAAAGATTTACAGCTGACACGCGCTTGACACAAAGCTGGTCAACCCCTCGGTCACATTTTCAAATAGGCACAACTCAATAGTTGAGGCCAATTTCAAAGATTGTGTGATGTACAAACGACTTTGCATTTGTCTGCACCAAACTAAAACTAATGTATGTATTGTGGATGTGTCAGGGCATTATCAACATACAAACAGGCACATGCATCAATGTGAAATTTTGCGATTCCTTATTTGCGAGAAATAAGGAATCGCAAATAAGGAATCACATAAATGAATGCATCAAAAATATTGCGAAATATTAGCGAATCGCAATAAATCACTATCGCAAATAGCGAGATCTCAATTTGTGAATTCGCTATTAGCGATTTTGCAAATTGCGAAATTGCTAATAGCGAAGTCGCGCAATTGATGCATCTTGATGACATCACTACCAGGAAGTCAGCAGACCAAGCCCCATTCAGTGCACAGTCATAGTGAGAGGAGGGAGCTGACTGCAGGAGCTGAACAGGAGTGAAAGTAACTTTTGGAACAACACCTGGACATTTCACAAAATGGATACAGCAGCAGGAGAGAACAGCTAGAGTGCCATGGAAGAGGAAAAATAAGTTTTCTGACAAGGAAATAGACACACTAACCGAGGGTGTGGTAAACAGCCATGACAAGCTGTTTGTAAAATTTTCATTGAAAGTTGCAGAGCAGGAGAAACGCAAAATATGGATCCGGATCCAAAATAAAGTGAACGCTGTTGGGATCATACACCGTACCATCGATGCCTTAAAAAAAAGATGGTACGAGTTGTGCAGTCGTGCAAAGGAACTCATTGCCGACAGGCTTAAGGAAGTCAGGAAGACAGGAGGGGGAACCCCGACACAGACTGCCAACACACCCATGAAGGACATGGTGGACTCGACACTCCAGCCTGAAGCTGTTGTTGGGGTGACTCAGCTAGACATCTCTGGAGCGGCAAACATATCCGAAGGTAAGATGTATGCATGTGGCCAAATGTCATTAAATTGTAAGGTATTACATCAGCTCAGTACAGCACACATGTCCATAATGAAAATCCAGTACACATTTTGCTTAAAAAATCAAAGTGCATTATGGGAGATGCAGGCAGGTCAGGCAGGTACTATGGCAACACACAAATAGGTATAAACCAACACAAAATTAGTGTAATAGCAACATATTTATTCAGGATTCCTGGCTGTGAAAGTGCAATCTTTAAGGTAGCCATCAAGCCCAATTTCACCTTGTCGGGGCTATTGATTTATCGACCCCCCGGGAGTGAGGTGGCCTTTAGAGCTGCTCTACCAGATGCCATCTGTAAGCTGGCCGTTGGGTGCTCTAATTTCTCCATTATTGGGGATATGAATCTGCATTTTGACAATCTTTCTAGCCCATCGGTGTCTAGTTTTATTGCAGATTTAGAGTGGCTTCAGCTGGCCCAGATGGTCGTACAACCCACTCACATAGGGGGGCATATTCTTGACCCGTTTTTCACCAACGTTGCGGGAACCAGCATTACTAGCCTCACACCGCTGGCATGGACTGATCATTATCTGATACAGATCCAGTGCCCCGTACCTGTTACGCAGCCCAAACCAGTGGTTTGTCCAACGCCTAGACGGCGTTGGAATAAACTTAAGCTGGACGAGTTCTACCACCTTTTATCGTCCGACCCACTAGACATAACTGGGGCGGTAGATCAAGGCTATGATGGTTTCTGTAACTGGGTGACTAGGGCTTTAGATTCCCTTATCCCCACAGTTTGGTGTAAATCAGGGGCTAGGAATACCAGCCCATGGTACGACGATACGCTGCGGGCTCTCAAGACCTCTTGTAGGTGTGCAGAGCGGGCATGGCGCAAAACCTACAACATCCAGGAGAAGATCTTGTACCAAGCCACTGTGAAACTTTACCATCGAGCAGTGTGCAGAACCCGCGCTGCCTTCTACGCCTTACAATTTCGGACCAGTGCCAATCCCTCTAAAGCCATCTTCAAGGTGTTGAAAGACCTTACCACCAAAAAGGCGACTGCGATCTTCCAGAGCTCCGTGGAGCACTGTGAAATACTGGCGGATTTCTTTGTGGAAAAGGTGAATGCTATCCATAGGGCTTTTCCGTCGACAATTCCACCCGCAGATACACCTCTTAAACCCTTGACCGCTGAGGAATTGCACTCTTTTCCGACCTTAACAACTGAAAGCCTTGGCAAACTGGCCTGCCAAGTGAAGTCGGGGTCCCCAGCAGATCCACTCTGTCCGGCTGTGTTCAAAGATCTTGCGGTGCACAACATCTCACCGCTATGCTCTTTGATCAACAAGTCGCTTACATCTGGCGCAGTTCCACTTAAGTGGAAACAGGCCATGGTCCGGCCTATCCTCAAAAAACCAAGCCTGGACGGGAGTAAGCCCGAAAATTACCGGCCAATTTCACTTCTGCCGTGGCCCGCCAAGGTGACTGAGGCGCATGTAAACGCGGTCCTCTCGGAACATCTCCACCAAGCCGATATCCTCGATACGACGCAGAATGGGTTTCGAGCAGGTCACAGCACGGAGACGGCTCTGCTGTATATGGTGGAGCATTTGCGCTCCGTGCTTGATGCGGGCCAAACGGCGGCGCTGGTGCTATTAGACCTGAGCGCCGCCTTTGACACCGTATCACACCCTATCCTTCTGCGTCGGTTAGAGGAGGCTGGTGTCACTGGTACCGCTCTCCAATGGTTCCGGTCCTTCTTAGCTAATCGGACCTTTAGCGTGACCGTCCCTCCATACCAGTCCAAACCCCATCTGCTGGATCTGGGGGTCCCACAAGGCTCCTCGCTGAGTCCTACGTTGTTTAATCTACACGTAAGGCCGCTAGCTGAGGTTGTCCGACAATGGGGTATGACTATGGTGTCATACGCCGATGACACCCAGCTAGCGGTCACGATCAGCGGGGATGCTGATGTGGATGCACCCAGATTCCAACAAGGACTGCGGGCGGTCGCTGGCTGGATGACGTCCAACTGTCTCCAGCTGAACGCTAGCAAGACCGAGGTCATGATTTTTGGGAAACAACCGAAACTTTGGGGAGGGAGATGGTGGCCTGGGGATTTGGGTCCTACACCTCTCCCTGTCTCCGAGCTTAAAAACCTCGGAGTATGGCTGGACCCCTCCCTTACGTTTGTATGTCACACCAAACGTACGGCGGCCTGTTGTTTTGGCATTCTACGGGGACTACGTCCAGTGCTCAAGTTTTTTGATGCCACCACCCGGCAACTCATGATCCAAGCCACTGTCATCTCCAGGCTGGATTACGCGAGCTCCCTATTCGCTGGCTTAAACCAAGCTGAAATCGGTCGCTTACAGCGGATCCAGAATGCCGCTGCGAGAGCGGTGGTAGGACTACCTAGATCTTGTCCTACCTCCAGTTCCTTGCGAACGCTGCATTGGCTCCCGGTGGCTCAGCGGATTCAGTTTAAGGTCCTCTGTGTCGCCTACAAAATACTCAAGGGATCTCCAGCGGTGATTTTGTCCAAACTTCTGGTTCACTACACTCCGGCGCGAGCACTAAGATCTGCTGACTTAGAACTAGCTGTTGTCCCCCGCTTTAAGCGCAGCAGAGCCGGTGGACGTTCCTTTCAAGTCCGCGCAGCTATGCTGTGGAACTCCCTTCCCCTGGCGATTCGCGCCCATAGGGACTTGCTCTCATTCCGTCGCGCGGTGAAAACTTTTCTGTTCCCTTAGCTTCACCCTACTGTGTTTTTACCTCGTTGTGTTATGCTGCTACCTTGTCGCGGCGCCAGGACGCTCCTTCGCTGGAGCAGCTGTGCGCCTAATAAAAGTGCATAACATAACATAACATAACATAACATAGAGAAAACATGATTTCTGAGACATGACATCACAAACAGAAATTAATGCTGTTTTGCACTGTTTAACTCACAGTTGCAGACTGTGAAGATGCAGAGGACAGTGACTTCCTTGACACACCGGAAACTAGCACAGTAGAAGCGACGGATACACCTGTGGTGCCACAAAATCAGTCACGTGCCCCTACCACACGAAGGGCAACAGTCCCAACACTGGTGACAATGGAATCTGAGGACGAGGGACATGTAACACCAGTGGCCGGCCAGGCACATCTACTCAAACACAGCTCTGCAGCAGCACTTCCCGAGGCCAACGGCGTAGAGCGAGGTCACTAATCACACAGCTGGAGGACCAACCTAATGATGCCTGGGGTAGTCTTGAGGGACAGATGCTACGTGTACAGTATCTGCAGGCAAAAAACACATGTTTAGTGCAGGCACAAATAGGAAAGATGGCAGCCAATATAACAGTACTGACGGATTGCGTGAAAGAACTGACCGGGGAGATGCAGGTGGGACATGTGTCACAGACAAGACACCATTGCCAATTAATGCAACGCATGAACGTGTATGCAAAATCCAATAATAGGGTGGCCACAGCCACTGCACTGCTGGCATGTAGGTCTGTGACCATGCAAACTGAGATGTCCCATTGGAGTGGGGATGTGGCAAAGGCACTGGGCCAGGTGACCAATGCAGTGGAAATGATGCAAGCTGCCACAATGTAGTCAAATACTGTCACGCTGGAAGAGGGCAGGGAGGAGGTCTCAAGGCTAAGCAGTCTGCCTATGCCTGTTTCCACTGCAGGAAGGCGCAAGACACTCAGCAGTGCCCTCCCCGCCACCAACATGGGGGATGAAGATGCAGCATCTGAAAGATGTCTGGGTGTGCGTGGGAGGAAGCGATAGACTGCCATGTACAGATATGGTGAAGTAACCATTGATGGGCACCACATTTTTGACTGACTTTCAAGTCATGATTTGATTTAAAGACATTTATGTACATTACTGCGATTCCTGTGCTACTGGGCACATTGGCTGTGTGCTTAGACACTCAAGTCAATTTTTTTTAAGATAAACATATTTTGACAGCAATATCCGTGTTCTATGTTATCATTACTCACCTCAGAAATCACTTTGGGTTATTTCCATGCGTCTCCTGTGGCCTTCTGCCCCGCTTGCCCCATGTGCTGCATGGCGGTGTGGCCCTTACTGGTTGTCGTCCTTTGAATCGCTTTCAGACGCCTCAATTGCTATGCCTCCCTTTGTGGCAATATTGTGTAGCATGGCACATGCTGCTACTATCTTGCAGCATTGTTCAGGGTTGTATTGTAAGCCGCCAACGGTTTTATGGAGGCATCTGCAGTGGCTCTTCAACGGCCCAAACGTGCGCTCTATGATGTTCCTGGTCGATATATGCTCAGCCTCATACCTCTGTTCATTGGCAGTTGTAGGATTGAGGTACAGCGTCATTATGTAATTACCCAAGGCGTATGCGCTGTCACCTACATGGAAGTAAGCAAAGGGTCAGTGGCAGTATTACATTTGCATACGTACAATGTCTGTGAGCATTAATAACACATGTTTACCTAGCAGAAGTCCCTCTCCAAATTGATCCCCGACAAGACGAGTGTGTATGCAAAATATATGGGAATCATGTGCACTCCCTGGGTATTTCGTCACAATGTTAGTTATTATGTGTTTGAGAAGGAGTTTCGACAGACGACGTCGAGGGAAAATGTATACTACTATGTTAAGGGAATGATAACATGTTCTATTCCTATATATGTATTTATTCCCTGCAGGGGGCATATTGCCACATGTGTGCAATCAAATCAACCTAAGACTTGTGGGAAGCGGGCTATCTGGTAAAATTCCTGTTTAGTCTTGGTGAGGTCGTGTGCAGTTGTGGGGAAGCTAATGTGTCAGTTGATCCGAGACATCAAGGAATGCTTTGAAGATTCTTGAGAGTGCGCTTTGAGACACACCTCCAGCTACTGCTATTACTCCCTGGAAACTGCCGGACGCCAGTAGGTGCAGGCAGCATAGGGCCAGCACATGTGTGGGGATGGCATTGGTCCTACGTGTCTGTCGCTGCAGAATGGGATCCAATTCATTGATTAAATCATGGATCATTGCTGCATTGAGCCTATACTTGTCGTATATCTCATCTACTGTCTGTCCTAGCAAAGTAATGCGGACTCTGAAGCTGCGCTCCTGTATTTTCCTCCTTCTGTGTGCTGCTGCCTGGAGCCCCATCCTCCTCGCCATCATTTAAATCCCTGCCATTGTGAAATGTTCAGGCTCAATCTTTGTGTGTTTAAGTACGTTTCTGTTGACTTTCAGCTGTATCTGATTTGCACTAATTATTACCACCTGGTTGTGATCCTTCTTATTTTGCACTTGCAAATTTGCGATTTTCTGTAAAATCTCAAATTGTGATTTTCCATGCATTAATTTATGATTCTTTAGTTGCGATTCGCTATTTGGTAGCCGCAATTAAAGAATCGCAAATTTATTCTCAGATTATTTTGCGATTCTTTAATTTTGCGAAAACATTGGTTTTCGCTTTATTTGCGTTCATGCATTGCTGCAGGGTACTTTGCGATCGCAATGGGTATATTTTTGCGATTCGCAATTTGCAATTTTTGTGCATTTTCTTAAGGTTGATGCATGTGCCTGAAAGCTCCGAAACCTCAGCTACAAGTAATTGCAAAAGTTACTGAAAGTGGCGCGAAGCAGCGCAAAAAGGAATTGCATGGAAAAATTAGTGCTGGTACATATCAGGTGCAAAAAGTTAAGCTATTTACTGGAACATCCACCAGCAGAAGTACAACATATAACTACAGTCTGTGGCAATCATGGAGATTGGTAATGGTTGACACTATCAGCGCATAGTTGCCTTGGCTAAAAAAAGAACACAGAGGAAGGAAAGTATCTGCAAACAGAGAAAAGTACTCATCCACAAGAGTGAAGAATAGGCCATTAAAAAATGTAGGCTCGCCAGGGACATGATAATCACTCAGTTATATTAATTTGGACCATCCCTTGAGGCAAAAACTGAAAGAGCTCATGCCATACCACCTCAAGTGAAGGTACTTGCAGAACTACACCTTCTTGCTAATGGCTACTTTCAGAATACTTGTGCTACATTGGCTAGTATGTGTCAGGGCGCTCTCTCTTAATTTCTACCACGTGTTGGAAGGTATAATGAAACTAAAACCCCAACACCTAAGATTTCGTGAACCGGGACAGGATCAGAGATGAGCAGCAGTGGCCCCTGCAGGTAAGAGCAGTGGGCAGTGGGGCGGGAGGGAAGGAGTTTCGACAGACGACATTGAGGGAAATGTATTATTTATTTAATTTTTTCATCATGGTCAACTGTGGAACCCCCTCGTCCCCCCCAACCTGGCACCACCACCCACATCTCTTACCTGCACAGGCCACTGCTGGAGACGAGTACGTGGTGCAATTGACTGTACGCATGTTATCATGCTTCCATCTGCTGAAACATCCCATCTGTATATTGAAATAGGAAGCATACATATTCTATAAATGGGCAAGCAGAATGTGATAAGTACTGCTTCACAAATGTTGTTGCAAAATATGTAAGTATGCCCATGATTCGTACAGATTCCATCATAGTACCATTAACCAATGTTTTGAAAGTGGAATGTATGGAGATGGATTATTGATTGGTAAGTATATTTTACTATACGATACAAAAAGGATACATGTATGAGAAAAAAAACAATATTTGGTTTTTATCATTACTATTTTTACAAGCACTTTATATGTAACACCTGTAAAAAAAATTTATACATTTAAGGTGATATGAGATATGCTCTAAGATCCTGGTTAACTTAATTTTCTAACCCAAAACACTAGCAAAAGAAGCATACAACGCTGCTCATCGTAGGACACAGAATAATTGAGCCTACCTTTTGCGTACTGAAATGCAGCTTCAGATGTCTGGATTTGTCTGGAGGTAGACTGTTGGATAAACTCCACATTGTGTATGAGCCGATTGTTGTGTGCAGCACATTACATAACATTGCTGTGAAGGGGTCACTTGAACTTGAAGAAAACATATGTAATCAAGATGTGGTTGATAAAGATGTCATGACTGCTCATGAATATAGTAAAACAGAATCCTTAGACAGTGCCAGGTGTGGGAAAGATGTAATTAATTTCGTTACCACATAAACGAAAAATTTCAATTAAATAATGTATTATTTTGTGTGTTCATTTTGTTTGATGTTTTAAAACAAAAATGTTTACAATAGTCAATCTCCGTTAAGCAATGTGTCATGTTATTGGATGACATAAGGAACCTCAATTAAAAATGTTACAGTATGTATTGTCATATGATGATAATGTCATGTTAAAGGAATAAAAAATGAGGAAAAGTAATTATTTAAATAGAAAATAAATCAATGCTATCATATAGTGATGTCACATTATTACATCTAAATCCTTCTATTAGTAAATATGTAGATCTTAGATGTTGACGAAATCCCGCTACTCCAAAATATGAATTAAATCAATCTTACTACACAAAGTGAACGTGCAATTGTTAGTGTCAATTCTTTCTGCATGAGTATGGTCATCTGTAAACTTTTTTGGATTCATGTATCACTAAATGATTCAATCCGTTCAATGTGAAATCATCTGCTGACATATAGATATTGGATTGGGAAGGTGGTATATTATTTTACATCACACACTCTCTGAGGAAAATATGATGTTCAGCACACCATGTACAAACACAACTTATACATAGCTTAGAAACTGCTTTCTTTTAACTTTACTGTGTTTAGTAGTGATGACTCGCTGTTCACCTACAAACTCATTCTGGTGAGTGACAAACACTTGTAATGTGAATGCAAACAGTATCATGTGTTGGTCAAATGAGCTGTGTCTGCTCATATCATGTCTGTGTATTCTGATTACATATATGTCAAAGTAGTACATAGGCAAATGATGGTTTGCAATCAATAAGTATAAACCTGTCTGTGAAATTGCTCTAAGCAAGAAGTCCTGTAGTGAATGTGGTAAATGAGCAAAAAGACCTGGCTCTTCGAATGTTCCTCCACCCAGTCCGACCTGCAGCCCCCCTCTCCTTCCCCTACCACCTTGAGAACCTCACGATTGAGTAGCCACGCTATACAAGTCCCTGATTGATCATAGCCAAAATTACTACCCAGATATTATTGTAAACTGAGCATATCGGTCAACGCATGCGTTGATGCTTCCACATTTTTCATTACATTAACTTCATGTGTCAGCACACTTAGGCTTGTAAAAATATTTGAAGCCTGGTAATTGGCAAATGTGTTGATGAAATAGATGCAGAGTATAATCCTAGAAGATAAGTTGTTCTTGTGCATGGCGCTTAAGCATATTTCAGGAAGAAAAAAAAATCTAATATATAATACATAAGCTTTTTTATTGTTCAAATATCTCTTGAAAGAATCTGCACCTTTGTTTAAATCTTTATTCATGAACATTAAAGCAATATTAAATGATGGATAATCTTATTTAAATACAAGCCTTTAGAAATAATACTTGCATACACATTTGTATCATTTAGATTGCATGACAGTGTATGCACAAAAAACAAGACTTTATGTAGTGTATGCAAATTGTTCACAGTTCATAGTTCATAAACTTTATTCCGGTACCTTAGTGCCCATAAAAGCACAAATTCATAACAAATACAAGCAATACTCTGTAAATTTAAAACATAACAATATAAAATTCTATAACAAATATTGCATGATCATTCATATTTTTTTAAAGCTACTTATTGAGAATAGTTTTGCTGGGAGTGGAATGTTACATAAAACCATTAAAACATTTTTCAATTATGTCAAGAGGCTCAAGGATCCAACATAGACTTACGTGTTCTAATAGCTATTCTAAGAAAAGTGCATGTGCGAAAGATCAAATCTACATTATCCAGGGTTACTATACACAGATAGGCCTCGTCCAGACTAATAGGCTGTCTCTTTTTAAAATATGGATTTAAAAGCCACTTGGAGTGTTTAATATAATACTTACAGAAAAATAGAAAATGTATAATTGATTGACCACTCCTCCCATCACAGGGACATGATGTTGGTTGAGGTTGGGGTGGTAACCAAGAGGAAAACAAAGTGCAAATCTGACAGTTCCAGCTCTTAAACAGCATAATAAGCTTCTCTGCCAACAACTCATTGGTAAAGGGAGATATATATGCAGGGGGTAACAATGCTGTTCAATAGACATATAATTGCGCACAGATGTTTTTCTAGATTCTAAATCAATTCTCTCTTTGTTGAATAGAGAGTAAAGAGCGTCTCGCAGTTCCTTTTTGGGCCCTACTCAGCTGTGCTAGGATCTAGGAAAATATGTTCCCTATTAATGCTGCGCAGATTTTGTTGCACTCCTCTTAGCCATGGGATTTCCATCCCTTTATCACACTTTAAACAATCACTAATAATCTGTCGGGTGAGGAAAGTAGCCTGATTCTTCCACACTGAGAGCCAAAAAAGAGCTGGTAGGGCACGAATAAAATCAGATATAAAGTCAATATTAAGCTCCTTGTGACATATATATTGTGGTGTCGAGATTGGGATACCCAAAATTTTCCTACAAAACCTGTTTTCTTCCTGATAGATACATGAACTATTTACTATGCCCCAAACCTCAGCACCATATGTAGCCACAGGGATGCACTGTAATTTATACATTTTCTGAATTGCTAAAATAGCTCCAGTGGTCTTAGGACGGGGAAGGCTCAGAATCGAATTGGCGGCCTTTGAGAACTTGCTCCTGGAGTGAGCTAAGTGCTCACTCCAGGAGCCGTTTGCAGCAAAGACCAACCCCAAGTAAATAAATGAACGTCTGCATGTCAATTTTTGACTATTTACTGTGATAGTGCCTACCTCTCGCTTCCCTGGTCCACTGCACATTAAAAAAGATTTCTTCAAAATTGACACGTAAGTCTAAGCCGTTCATATACTTATTACAATTTTGGACCAAAATACGCAGAGAATTTGGAGTTCGGCCTATAAGGACCGCATCATCTGCATATAAAAGCATAGGGATTGATTTCCCATTAATTTTTAGGACATCTTGGGTGACTGTTTTCAGAGAGCGGTTCAACTCATTATTATAAATAATGAAGAGAAGGGCGGCCAGAACACAACCCTGTCTGACCCCCCTTCCTACATCAATTGCCCCCGAAACCTTCCCTCCCATACCGATCCTCACCTGTGAATGGAGATCTTTATGGAGATACGCTAAGAAGAGTACCAACGGCTTGTCCAGCCCACCTGCCAGAAGGATTGTCCACAGCTTTGCCCTGTTAAAAACGGTCAAAGGCTGTGGAAAAATCCATAAATGCCAGATAGATCGGTGACCTCTGTGCAATGTGGTATTTCCCAATAACCAAATTAAGATTAAGGCATTGTTCGACTGTTGCCACTTTGCTCCGGAAGCCTAACTGGCATGGTTCTAAAATATTGTTTTCCTCTGTCCAGGTTAAAATTTTGTTATACAGAACTCTCCCTAGTATTGTCTATTAGGGATATAGGTCTGTAATTACACAGCTGGGACCTGTCTCCTTTCTTAAAGATCGGTACTATAATACTCTTGGCCCATGTAGCAGGTAAGCTGGCAAGAGTCAGGCTATTAAAAACATTCAGGAGCAATGGGGCCCAGAAATCAGGATTCCATTTGATTAGGTCAATTGGAAGCCCGTCTGGCCCCGGGGCTTTGTTCCCTAAACTCTGCTGGATGGCCTCTTCTACTTCTAAAATAGTTATCTCTATGGGGGCCAAAATGCCGGGCCCCTGATAATGGGGTGGCATAAATTTCCGAGAAATGGTTTACCCAGGCATCGCTGGAAATATTACATCTAATCGGGGTTGATAACTGGCCCATTGATCGAAGATCCCTTACGGCTGTCCAAAAAATGTTACCTTTTTTTAACTGGCCGCCTCAGAAAGAATTTCCCAACGTTCAGTCAGGAGGGCCTTCTTTCTATTTACAATAACTACATTATATTCCTTTCTTGCCAGTTGAACGTCTGTTGTGCACCTTGGGTTGGCTGATAGGGCCCTACGTAGGTTCCTATTAGCCAGTGTACATTCACGGTCAAACCACCTTGGGCTTTTTTCTGCTTGAGGTACGGGTTTTGATAGAAGTGTTTTTATGGCTTGGCATACATTGGTAAAATCCTGAATTATCACTGTATGTGGGGATTGCAGTGACAGGCAACATGCATCAATAAGATGCATGTTGCCCTTAATTAATTCCCGAAACACTTTTCCTCTATCAACCCCCTTCCAGTGTAGTCTTAAATTATAAGTCGATGGCGTCAGGTTCGAAGCCCCACATTCGATCTGGTATGCGGGCCTTGGGGCGGAATTCAACAATATTTTGATGGGGTTATGATCCCCGTGATCCGATGCAATGACTTCTGCTGCCTTTAGTTGGTCTTTAAGTAAAGGGGAGATAAAAACGTATCGTAGAGCAGCAGCCCCTACTCCTAAATGTTCGTTGCATATGGGCAATTGCATTTGGCCCGCCCACCAGATCCATAACAATAACCAGATTACATGATCTTAGGAGCAGAGCAAGTTCAGCACCCCTACGAGCAGATTGCCCAGAATAGCCTGACCCTCCATCGAGCCCCTTACTAGTAATTTTGGCATTAAAATCACCTCCCAGCAGAACCCCTATTGGGTCCCCCATATTGGACTGTGTATCCAAATTTGAAATAAAGTCAAAAAGCCCAATAAAGTTCTCATTTGGGATGGAGCGAAAATCATTATTATAAAACTTCACCAAATGGAAACAAACTCGCCTTTTAAAAAGCACAGCTTGCTCATTTTGGCTGTGGTTTGGAATGACCTCGAAACTCCCCCCAGCAGCCACATTAATCCCTATAAACAGACCTCCCGACGGTCTGCCCATTTTGGGTGTTAGGGTTGTCACACTAAAACAGTGGAACCCTTCGATGTACAGATCTTCTGTGGCCCACGTCTCCTGGAACATGACAATGTCATGTTCCCTTATCATACACAGCCAATCTTGGTTATCAAGCCTAGGTCGTAGTCCCGCCACGTTCCAACTTAGGACACTCAAGTCAGCCCCACTACTACCTCTGGGTAAAACTGTCCTGTCGGTAGTTTTGTTGGATATATGGGTTATGCCCAACATTGGCCCTTCAGGGGCTTGTGTGTTGAGTGCCAAAGGTGATGGTCAGTCCTGAGTGTCTAGGTTGGAGAGTGCATGGAACCTGTTGGTTGTTGACACATGTGCTTCAGAGCCCCTTATTGGTATTACTAAAGGTTTGTAGAAGAAGCCCAGGTGAAGTGAACTAATGTCTGTTGTGGGGGCGAATGACTGTTCTCTGATAGTTAACAAACGGTGGACCATTTGTGGTCTGCGAAAATTGAGAACAATACAGTCGCTGTCAATACTCTTGTTTGATTGGCCAACCCACCCTACTCTCCTGACCATGATTATTTCATCCATTAGACGGGGGTCAAAGTTTTTGTATTTACGGAGCCAGTCTACAGATTTATTTAGAAGATCTGACCATGTCTCCCTCTGGCCCTCAACAAGGTTTGGAACACCGGTTAGAACTAGCACATAAGTGCTAGAAGCAGGTGGAAAATTCACAACAACAGAATTGGGGTTTGTATTTAAGTTACGAGGGCACACTCTGATATCTTTGTCAGGGTCAGCTACGGCGGTGCCCAACTTGGGCTGATTATAATGAGCTCTTCCTATTGCCATATTCGGGTTGCCTGAGATATCCAATCCTGATGTCACCTGGATGACTCTCTCAGTAAGATCAGTATTAGACGCGAGACCAACCCCTTGCTTCCCACAAGATGCACATAAATTGGCTGATGGAATACCCATAGGTTTGATGATACTCAGTGGTTGCATCTCACTGTTGCGATTGTCCGCTGCAATTGGTATAGATTTGATTGCAATAGTGGCATCATTATTCGGCTTTTCCCCATTTAACTTGTCCAAAAATAAATTAAGGTGCAACAATTTCCCCCAAAGCAAGTCAAATTTTTTGACAAACTCCTCCTTTATGCAGTCCTTTATGCAATCAAGTCTTGATTCGAGCCCTTCCATTATAATGTCCAGGGTTGCAGTACCCATGTCTGCTGCGTAGCAGCCATTCTCTGGGCTGTCATCTGTCTGTGTAGCCACAGAGTTTGTATTCACAGTCTCAACCACTTCTAAACTGCTACTGAGTGCCCCTTTGTTGGCATTTTTAGCTTTCTGTTTGGGTTTGGTATGAGTTGTTTTAGCAGCATTTTTCCTCCCTTTGGCTGATCGGGCAGCTAATGTGGGGCCTCTAACGGATTTTCCAGCGCTCCCCCGGGTGTTGGTAGAGGGAGCACTTGTGTTAAGAGGGGCCAGGGATGGTGAGGATGACAAGGGTGGGCTCAGAGTACTTGGGCCTGCTATCTCTGGAGATATTTTTAAAGTGTCCGGTATATTGGGATCGGCTTGACTCCTCATCGACAGGCATGATTGTAATGCAGCAGGGACCACAGACAGTCTTCTTTCTGTCATCTGGATCTCGTGCATGAGTACTGACTCAGCCCTTATAATAAAATCGTCCAAAGTTCCAGCTACCCCTCCCCGCATGCACATTATGAGACAGGGAAGGCGAGTAGACCTTGATGTAGTAACTTAGACCTCTGGGCAGCACAATAGCATCAATGGTGGCAGGATACTCCGGGTTACCTTGCTCCTCGGTGTTCCTTCCGTGTCCGCAAAAGCCAAATGGGGTGGCCTATCCCAGCCTCCTTCGGCCTCTGACAGCCTTAGACAGGCCTGCCCTTGGCCCTGGGCCACCCGCGCGCGTCCCACGAGGCGGGATCCCTGTTCTCCTTAAGAACGCCTCTTGGCGCTTGAAAAATGCGGTGGCGGCGTGCGCGCCGCGTATGCTGCTGGGGGCGGTGGTCCAGACACTGGGAGTGGCGGCGAGGGTCACGGAAGACTCCGACCCACAGACTTGCGGTGAGTTTTGTAACAGGGCTCCCGCTCCACCGGAGCCCTGTTCTCCTTAAGAGCGCCTCCTGGTGCTTGAAAAAACGAGGTGGCGGCTTGCGCGCCGCGTGTGCTGCTGGGGGCTGTGGTCCAGACAATGGGAGTGGCGGCGAGGGTCACGGAAGACTCCGACCCACAGACTTGCAGTGAGTTTTGTAACAGGGCAAATTGTTATTTTATCTGTATATTTCAACATACTTCCTCTTCTTCATCAGACATAACATTAGATGCATCCTTAGAAGAAGACATTGTTTTCCTGTGGTTATTTACATCTGCAGAGTGATCTTGATTTACATTCATATTTGCATTCTGTGACTCCTGTGTTACAGAAATGCGCTCCAGGGCAGAAACTATCTTCTCATGTGTGGACAATAGTAGATTATGTTGTGTTGTGATATGTTTGAAATCATCTCTGAGACCAGTAACGGTTTCCAATATTTTATTTTGTGTTAGATACACATCGGCAAAATCAATCTGTGCAGGTAGAGTGTCACTTCTATTTTGGCCTGATGCATTGGAACCTGCTACCTTTACTTTCTCTTTTTTTCATAAGATTTAGCAAGTGCTTATGGATGTCCATAAGTGATGCATTCATACTGTTCAAAAATTAGTACAATCCTTAAATTTTTGCCTGGAACTGGACATTGATGATTTTAAACATTCTGTTGCTTCCTTCAAACCAAGATTAAGTGTAGCTAGCCCTTCTTTCACAACTTCAAGGGTTTACTTCCTTGTGTGTTGTGAATGCAGCTTTCAAAGGCTTGTACATCCACATGTACTGTTGATTGCGGCCCAAGGGGTCTGTTAGGATGGCGGGCAGAAAATAACACGACAGCCATGGTTTTGGGAAAAGACCGCCCGCTAGGACTGCGGCATAATTGTATTGTATTGTACACTTATATAGCGCAAAAATTTCACCTACGGGTATCCTGGCACTTTGCAAACCTAGTCAGATGGAACCAGCAGAAACGGGACTAATTATGGGGGAGCAACAATCTCAGATCTTAGCAAATAGCCAGGTCTTCAAGCTTTTCCTGAAACACATCAGAGAGTTGGTGTGCCTAATATTCTGGGGTAGCTCATTCTAAAGACGAGATGCTACTGTGCCGAACACCCTACCTCCTATCCTGGATTTCTTAAATCTGGTAGTTGTTACCAGATTTACACTGGACGAGCGAAGGAGCCTGGTGGGCTTATGCCAAATAAATCTTTCTTGCATTGATAGAGGGCCCATACTGTGCAGCGCTCTACATACAATGCACAGTGATTCAAAGGTAACTCTGTCCCTTATTGGCAGCCAGTGAAGAACTCTCAAAGCCATTGTAGTACAGTAGCTACACTGCCTATTAAGCGCCAGTTTTGCCGCTAGAGACTGGACGCTTTGCAACCCTTGCAGAATGTATAATGGGGCGCCTAAATATAGGGAGTTGAAATAGTCCAGTCTGCACAAGACTATGCTCCTCTCCAACAGGGGTCTAGCCTCATTGGGTAGAAGAGGAAGAATCTGTCGAAGTGATTTTAGCAAAGCAAAACATACACTGATTGTTTTGTTGGTTTGAGATACCATTTGAAGGTTTTCATCAAGCTATACACCCAGGTTGCGTACTGTTTTGACTGGAACCAGCGGATCAGCCCTCGGAGAAAACCTAAACTCGCACGGTAGAAGCTGTGTCATTTTGGCGGCCGAGCAGTAAACCACCTCTGTTTTCCCCCCATTAAATTGCAAAAAGTTTACTTTAAGCCAACCAGACACCTGATGCATGCATTCCTGGAAGGTGTCCATGGACACCGCATGCTTCCCTTCCAGGGAGAACACCAATTGGGTGTCGTCGGCATAGTTGATCATATCAATCCCATAAGACTTTATAATGGGAATTAAGGGGCGCAAGTATATATTGAAAAGAATGGGGCTTATTGCCGACCCCTGTGGCACTCCGTGACAAACCAAAGACTTGGGGCAGGCAAACGGTGTCATGGTTACAACCTGTTGTCTTTCTGACAGATAAGATTGCAACTATTTCAGGGCATGACCTTTCACACCCAGTCTCTCCATTCTACCTATCAATACTGTGTGGCTTACCGTGTCGAATGCGGCCGACATATCCAGTAACACTAATACTGATGAGTTTCCATCGTCAGCTCTCATTCGCAGATTATCCAACACGGTTGCAAAAGCAGTTTCTGTCCCATGGCCTGGGCGGAAGCCAAACTGATCCCTGTCCAGTAGATGGTTATCGTTGAGATAACTCGACAGAGACTTGCTGACAGCTTTTTCCAAGATTTTTATAGGGTAGGGCAGGAGAGATATAGGCCTAAAATTGGCTGGGTTTGTTGGGTCCAGAGAGGGTTTCTTGAGCAGGGGGTTTCCCACTGCCTGCTTCCATACCTCCGAGACCACTCCTTCCTCCAAGGATTGGCAGCAGATCAATCGCATCCACAGGAATACTTCCGGTCCATACTCCTGCCAGATCCTATGAAGAAGGGGATCTAAGGGGGACCCGGAAGATACACTTAGAGCGAGGCTAATGAAAAGCTCTTCGGTGAGAGGTTGGCAACACTCCATAGATGTTTCTGCCCATGGTTCCTCCTCGACTATCTGGGATAATGTATCCTGACTGCTAGCCTTACCCAGATCAAGCCCCCAACAATTTAAGCAATCTTTTCATCAAAGAAGATGGCAATTTAATCACAAAGTTTTTGTGATGCAATCACCCTACCGCCCGTGCAAGCAGTGCTAGAGAGGTCTCTTATGATATTAAACAGAGCTTTTGTGCTGTTAGGTGCTTGTAATATAGAGCTGGCATGGAAGAGAGCTTTCGACTTAGCAATGGTCCCTTTGTATTGGGCCTGCACTAATTTCAGCAATTTCCTATCAGATTCTAAATAGAATCTTCGCCACCTCCTCTCTGCCTGTCGGCACTCATTACGTAGCAAATTCAGCTCCTCACTAAACTAGGGAGCTGAAGGTTTCCTTCTGTTTTTTATCCTTTTCATGGGGACAAGCCTATCTAGGGTATTAGTAAGATGGTTACAGTAGGTTTGGTAATTCTTACCCACTGAATCACCTGGGGCGAAGAGTATCTGATTGGGGAAGATTGGGTCTGTTTTGTCTTTTGGTAATTTAGCCCAATCTCTTCCCCTTCAGTAGGTCACTGGACACTTATTATTATTCGTATGGGTGGATATAATAATCCTAAAATGGATCAAGGAATGGTCACTCCAGCTTTGGGGCAGTATACCAAACCCCTCCGTCTCAGTTTGGTTTGCAAACACAAGGTCCAGCACATGTCCTCCTAAATGGGTTGGCTCATATATTAGCTGATTTAAGCCGAAGTTCTCACATATATGTTGCAGGTCAATCAGATGGCTCCCTAAAGGCCCATTATCCCAAAGATTAAAAACTTCTAGAAGCAACATTCTGGAATGGGCAGGGCCAGGGCAGCAATAGTGTCGAGCAACGCCTGGTACTGGGTGTCTAGGCCCGGAGGTCTGTAGCAGACCATATCTGTCAATAGCCTTCCTTTTGTTTCTTGCGGGGTAAAGCCCAATAGTTCAGTCCCTGCAACCTCATCAACCTGTAGGGGGGTAAAGTTCCATCTCTACTTAAATATACCCCCTACCCCTCGCCTCTTCCCGAGGCCCTGGGTTAATGAAACATCTTATAGCCTCCTGGGCAGGCAAAGCCCAACTCAACAGAGGACTCTGTGCTAGTCCAGGTCTCTGTTATAAACAGGACATCCAGGTCCATATCTTCTAACAGGTTCGACACTTCTTGATGGTGTTTAACCAGGGATCTGCTATTAATCAGGCTGCACATTAAGGCAGAACTAACTTGTGGCGGATCTGTTTGCTACTCCCCCCCCCACTTCCCGCTTACCTATGTTGAGTAACAGTTTCTTAGTGTGGCTTATCCTAGCATTTTTCAAACAGGCAGCATACCTGGCGCTAGGCGCGGCTGGCGCGTGGACGGGCGCAGACGGGCTTGTCTCTGGTGCGTCTCCTGGGCGCCATCGGCACACCCGCTGCACGCATGCTCCGCGCCCTGCGCACTTGCATTGTCCCTCCTAAATAGGAAGGCAATTGCAAGCGAGCCAGCCACTAGAGCGCTAACCGAGATGGCGCTGGGGTGATGTATTTTTCCCTGATTCCTGCTAAAACAGCGGAGTGAAGTGAGGAGTATTTTTATAGTGCGGGTCAGTGGTCAGTCTTATGCATTCCCAGCAATTTAAAAAGAATTTTAATGTCAATTAAAAATTCCGATAGGTCCCCCATTTTTATTTAATTCCCTTTACCTCGTGACAACAGCGTCAATATTAAAAACCAGAAACCAGTCTGCGGGCGATTTTAAGAGAGCCTCTTGCACACACAATCAACACGTAGCGCTTCTGAAACAGAATCTAGGATTTCCAAAGTGGAAAACCGCTGGTCCAATTAGTATGCTCCGCAGTCGAAATCCGACCACGGCGGTACGATCGTGGCCTTTAACATTGCGGCGGTTGCTGCTGCCAGCAGCACCGCCGCGATGTGAAAAGTAGCATGTCATGCATATCACTGCACTGCGTGCTAGGCACTGCACAGTGCCTGCCACCTGGTACAGTGACATGTAGGGGGTACCATGGACACCCCCCCAGTGCACCCACACATTGGGGGCCCGCAATGGGCCCCCGGAGACATTCTCCGCATGCCTTTCCATGGCGGTCCCACCGCTGCAGAAAGGCTGGCTACCGCCGGCATCATAATGATGCCGGCGGAGCCTGGCCCTGCACCGGCACAATTGTAGTGGTCCAGTTCCACCCGCTAGGCAGGCATGCGGACTCGTACCGGCGGAAAAGTGGCGGGCGGAAAGTCTCAACGCCACGGTCATCACCGCCATGCTAATGGGACCGGCGGTTTTCCGGGTTGCGATCGCTGCGGATGTCCACTGCCGGCCCGGCAGCGCCCATCCTTCTGTCATCCTAATAGACCCCTAAGTCTGGTTGCAGCAGAAGAAGCATTGTTGGAAAGATCTGAAGAGGTCTGTGTTTGACCATCTGCTTGATGCATTGTTGCTTCCTCTTCTATATCTTGCAACAGTAAATACAGGGTTTTGTCATCAAGAGATGGTAAGGAAATATCTATATTTTCTCTTGATTCAACATCAAGTGAAAGGTTAACTTATGAAGTGTCATGATCTGTACATATGCAAAAACAACAGGTGATGGACAGAATGCAGTAAAATGTCATACATTCACCCCAGTACAGAGATCTGGGCCTAAATCCATCGTTTTTTTGTTCACCATGCCATTCCAGTTTGAACCCAGCCATATGCAAATCAGTCTTGACCCTGTGCCCCATGGGAACAGTCAAGCCCGAACTGCCAAGCAAGGTCCTCCCTGGACTGGAAACAAGCATCCAAGGACCGGTTTTGGGCTTTCAGCCCTCTGCAGCCTGGATAGTTTGATTCCAGTGGCATGGAGAGCACGGGACTCACGTCTGAGCATACCCGTCCCACTCGGGGTGACAAATGCAAAAACAACAGGTGATGGACAGAATGCAGAACCGTGTCATACATTCACCCCAGTACAGAGATCTGGGCCTAAATCCATCGTTTTTTTGCTCACCATGCCATTCCAGTTTGAACCCAGCCATATTCAAATCAGTCTTGACCCTGTGCCCCATGGGAACAGTCAAGCCCGAACTGCCAAGCAAGGTCCTCCCTGGACTGGAAATAAGCATCCAAGGACCGGTTTTGGGCTTTCAGCCCTCTGCAGCCTGGATAGTTTGATTCCAGTGGCATGGAGAGCACGGGACTCACGTCTGAGCATACCCGTCCCACTCGGGGTGACAAATGCAAAAACAACAGGTGATGGACAGAATGCAGAACCGTGTCATACATTCACCCCAGTACAGAGATCTGGGCCTAAATCCATCGTTTTTTTGCTCACCATGCCATTCCAGTTTGAACCCAGCCATATTCAAAGCAGTGTTGACCCTGTGCCCCATGGGAACAGTCAAGCCCGAACTGCCAAGCCAAGTCCGCCCTGGACTGGAAACAAGCATCCAAGGACCGGTTTCGGGCTTTCAGCCCTCTTCAGCCTGGATAGCTTGATTCCAGTGGCATGGAGAGCACGGGACTCAGGTCTGAGCATACCCGTCCCACTCGGGGTGACAAGTGCAAAAACAACAGGTGATGAACAGAATGCAGAACAAATGACGCACAGGGTCAAGGCTGATTTGCATATGGCCATGTCTGACCTGGGGTGGTGTGGAGTGCAAAAAAACGATGGATTTAGGCCCAGATCTCTGTACTGGGGTGAATGTATGACATTGTTCTGCATTCTGTCCATCAATTGTTGTTTTTGCATTTGTCACCCCAAGTGGGATGGGTATGCTCAGACGTGAGTCCCATGCTCTCCACACCACTGGAGCCAAGCTATCCAGGCTGATGAAGGCTGATAGCCAGAAACCGGTCCTTGGATGCTTGATTCCGGTCCAGGAAAGACATGGCTTGGCAGTTCGGGCTGGACTGTTCCCATGAGGCACAGGGTCAAGGCTGATTTGCATATGGCCATGTCTGACCTGGGGTGGAGTGGAGTGCACAAAAACGATGGATTTAGGCCCAGATCTCTGTACTGGGGTGAATGTATGACATTGTTCTGCATTCTGTCCATCAATTGTTGTTTTTGCATTTGTCACCCCGAGTGGGATGGGTATGCTCAGACGTGAGTCCCATGCTCTCCAGACCACTGGAGTCAAAATATCCAGGCTGATGAAGGCTGATAGCCAGAAACCGGTCCTTGGATGCTTGATTCCGGTCCAGGAAAGACATGGCTTGGCAGTTCGGGCTGGTCTGTTCCCATGAGGCACAGGGTCAAGGCTGATTTGCATATGGCCATGTCTGACCTGGGGTGGTGTGGAGTGCAAAAAAACGATGGATTTAGGCCCAGATCTCTGTACTGGGGTGAATGTATGACATTGTGCTGCATTCTGTCCATCAATTGTTGTTTTTACATTTGTCACCTCGAGTGGGATGGGTATGCTCAGATGTGAGTCCCATGCTCTCCACACTACTGGGGCCAAGCTATCCAGGCTGATGAAGGCTGATAGCCAGAAACCGGTCCTTGGATGCTTGATTCGGGTCCAGGAAAGACATGGCTTGGCAGTTCGGGCTGGACTGTTCCCATGAGGCACCGGGTCAAGGCTGATTTGCATATGGCCATGTCTGACCTGGGGTGGTGTGGAGTGCAAAAAAACGATGGATTTAGGCCCAGATCTCTGTACTGGGGTGAATGTATGACATTGTTCTGCACTCTGTCCATCAATTGTTGTTTTTGCACATGATCTGTACATATGCATAGGGAGAAAGATATGAAAATACATGACCATGTATATTCATGAAATCTCATTATTTGTGTATAACGAAACAAAAATGTGTCTGAAATGTATACATATGTAATTATTGCATAATGATAGTGATGCTAGATAATGTGATGTTAATGAAATTCAACCGTGATAGGATGATTTAATGTGACCATATACTGCTCAACAAGAAGACGATTTAGAAACATTAATTTACTGAGATAGGAGTATGTTGATGGGAGGTGATGCAGTTCCTTTGATAGTTTGGGTGGATATTTATGACATAAGAATCTTGTTTAGTTGCTTCAGGCAAACCTGTACACAGTCAAATATTACTTAGCACATGAAAACGGAATACTTCGTTCACTCAGTCAGGGAGTAAATACATAGTAAACTATCAGTACAAGCCTATCTTATTAGACAAACTAGTAATATTTTCATTGTGTTTATGTGTGCTGAACAGCGCAGCACACATGCTAATTTGGACAACCAAAATACAAAGTACTTTTGTTTGTGAACAATGGTGCCACTTTGTAGCCTTAGAGCCCTCTGTAGCTGGCTCTACCGGCCATTAAAGGCCATCTCCAGCGTTTCGCCGAGGGCCTTTAACAAGAGAGCAAGCCTTCAATGGCCAGTAAAACCCACTACAGAGGGCTCTAAGCCTATTAGAGTATTCAGCCCAAAATGGCAGAATATTCTAATTTGTAAAGCAAAGGGAGCTGAAATCCCCTCAGGCTACATGAGGCCTTTGTTCACAGCAGGAAATGACATTCATTTCCTGCTCCCACCTGGACCAAGGACAAAGACATGGAATCTAAAGGTATTTTGTCTGTCTACCTTTGTGCGCATCATTAGAAAGCAATGTGCAAGTCCACTTTTGTGGGAAGTAGATTGACTAATAATATGGAATTGACAGGGAACGAAAATGGATGAAGGGCTCTGCCTGACATCCCTGGGTGTCCCAAAGTGACTCTTACTCTATTATGGGTGCCTTGGCACTGTGCATGTGGGCGAGTGACACTTCAATGGAGTTGAATCAATCAAATAATCAATAAATCAATCAAATAATACTTGTATAGTGTGGCTAATCACTCAAGAGGGTATTCAGGCACTGAGGAGTCTTCCTGTGGAGGCTCAGTTAAACAGCCAGGTCTTGAGTCCATTCCTGAATTCCAGCAGAAAGTATGAGGTTCGGAGGTGAAGAGGGAGGTAATTCCAGGACCTTGCAAAAAGGTAAGAGAAGGAACAACCTCAGCTGTAGTTTTGATGCATGTGAGGGGTGTGAGCGAGATGCAGGGAGGCAGAACGCAGGTGTCTGGAGAGTTAGTGGAATTTCAGGTGGTACTTGATGTATGCTGGCCCTTGATTGTGCAAGGCCTTGTATGTATGGACCAGCATTTTGAAGTGGCATCTCTTCTGAATGGGGGGCCAGTGACGTTTCCTGAGGTGGGGGTGATGTGGATCTTCTTGGGTAGGTCCTGGATGAGTCTGGCTGCAGAATTCTGTATGACCTGTAGTCTCTTCAGGAGGTGTGAGGTGATTCTTGTATAGAGTGAGTTGCCGTAGCTAGCCTGCTGGTGAATAAGTCTTGGGTGATGATTCATCTGGTCTTCACAGGGATCTATTTGAAGATCTTGTAGAGCATGTGAAGAGTAAGGAAGCGGGCGGAGGAGAATGTGGTGATCTGGTCTTTCATGGTGAGCTTGCTGTCCAGGATGTTGCTGAGGTTGCGGGAATGGTCTTTTGGCATGGTTGAGGGTTCTTGTTCAGAAGGCCACCATGAGTCGTTCCACAGGAAAGTGTCGTTCTCGAAGATCAGCACTTCTGTTTTGTCCAGGTGGAGTGTTAGGCAGTAGCCTTTCAGCCAGTCGGTGATGCTTATCATGCACCTGTGGATGTTGCCCCTTGTAGTGGAGGGCTCTTCTGACAGTGAGAGAATGAACTGATTGTTGTTGGCTTAAGAAATTATGTTTAGTCCATAACATCTGACGATGTTGGCTGGGGGTGGGGGGTTATGTAGGGGTTGAACACGGTGGGGCTGAGGGATGAGCCTTACGGGTTCCACAGATTATGATCTTGTGTTTTGAGGTAAAGAGAAGAACAAGGTTTGCCTGTGTTCTTCCAGTGAGGAAAGAGGTAATGGGGTACAGTGTGGGATGCTGCTGAGAGGTCGAGGAGTATCAGGGCTGCCGTTTGTCCTCGGTCAGAAGTCAACTCTGAGGTCGTCGGTGGCAGTGATGAGTGCATTTCCGGTGCTGTGATTGGTGCAAAATCCAGAGTGGGAGATGTCCAGAAGTTTGCTGTTTTCCAGTTGCTCCGTGAATTGACTGTGGATGGCTTTCTCAAGGACTTTGGCAGGAAAGGAGAGCAGAGAGATGAAATGAAAATGTTTGTGTTTGCTGTGGTCGGCAGAAGGTTTCTTGAGGAGGGATTTGACTTCAGCATGTTTCAATTCATCCGGGAAAGTGGCTGTGGTGATGGATGCATTGAGGATGGCGGTGAATTTGTTACTGATTGACTTGCTTCCCATGTTGAAAATGTGTTGGGCACAATGGTCCTTAGGTGCTCCTGGGTCGACGGAGTTGATTGAGTGGTGAACTGGTCCCAGGTGGTTAGCAGGTGGTCGGGGTTTGCATCTGTGGGAATGATGAGACTGAGGATGTTTGTGACGGTGGGTTGGGGCTCGAAGTTTTAGTAGATGTTGGAGATATTGTCATGGAAGAAGCCTGCCACAGAGTCGGAGAGTTCCTGGGAGGGGGTGATGATGTTTTCAGAGGCTGAGGGTTTGGAGAACTCTCTGACAATGTTGAATAATTCTTTACTGCGGTTGGAATTGGCCCCAATACGGTTGGCAAGAGCACTCCATTTCATCCTTTTCAGGAGTTGGTGGTATTGGTTGAGTGGTGTTTTGAAGAAGGTTTGGTCTGTGATGTCCGTGCTAGTATGCCACCTTCTTTCAAGCTGCTTGCAGATGTGTTTTGCAGCTCTTAGTTCTGAGGTGTACCAGCTGGCCTGTTTGGAAGGTCTCGTGGGTTTAACAGGCTTGATGGGTGCGACCCTGTTGGCACAGTTCATGAACCAGACAGAGAAGTTTCATGACAGCCTCTTCTGGGTTGGTTGAGGTGTCCGGATGGGAGGAGTTGGGGCCATTGGTCCATTGGCTCTCTGATACTTTGCTCCAGCTTTGGTGAGATGTGCTGGGTGGTATGGCGGTGGTGCTGCGGGGACCTGTGATGGTGAAGTGGACGATGACATGGTCTGTGCAGAGGAGTTTGGTGATGTGGCTGTACTTGACCCTGTCGCTGGCAGTAAAGATAGGGGTGAGTGAGTGTCCAACGATGTGTGTGGGATTGGTGGCTAGTTGTGTGAGGCTGAGGGTGTTCATGCTTTTGAGGAGGTTGGCGGTGTTGGTGTCTTTAGGATCGTCGAGGTTGAAGTTGAGGTCTCAGAGGAAGATGTAGTGCTTGGAGTCAATGGCAAGTGGGGTATGAAATCAAAGATGGCATTGCAGAAGCTAGGGTGGGGTCCTGCAGGTTTGTAGGCAGGGGATGCCTCTGATGGTGGTTTTGCCGTCTGTGTGGAGTTGGAAGTTGAGATGTTCCATGATCTGCTTAGCTTCGTCTGTGGTGGTGGTGCAGTGAATGTTTTCATTTGGGTCTGGTGTGACATAGCCCAGTTCAACCTCCTTAGGGTTTACCCAAGATCCCCAACCGTTGCGAAGAGGTGTGTGCACTGAGACCAGGGCAGAACCACCATCGGGACCGATCGATCCACAGACAACCTCTGACTTCATCCGATTCTAGTTTGTAGTGGCTAAGGCTAGTGGCTAAGGCTTTGTTCACTACTATCGCGAGACTGAGGCGAGAAGCGAGTGGAGTGGTGTGGTGACCGGCGTTCACCGGGCGGCGTTTGGAGCGTTTGGAGTGTCTCCGAGCCTTTGAGCCTGCATAGCCTGCATTGTCCAAAGCCCAGCCCAGCCCCAGCCAAGCCCAGCCCAGCCCCAGCCTAAAGCACGGAAACTTGCACCGAGATCTGGTGAGAGGTGCAGTGCGATGCGGTGAAAAAAGCTCCGGGTGGCGAGGAGCCGGCTCAGGGCGTGACGGCTTGACGGCGTGGGCTCAGCAGCTGCCCGGCGCTGGGAGCAGGGGACGGCGCGACGGCGCGACCAGCAGAGGCTGCAGCCCCGGTTATAGAGTTGTAGAGCGGGGGCAGGACGGGATTGGAGGACGGGATTGGAGCGGTGATCAGCGGTGATCAGGAGCGTTGCCCGTTCACCCGTTCTCCCGTGATCCGGTCTACCTGCTGTAGACTGTTGCAGACTGACAGTTTCCCTGTGCGGCCGCCAGAGAGCACCAGAGAACGCCGGAGAACATCGGAGAGCCTGAGAGCAGAGAGCCGAGATCCACAACCACCACAGCAACGGTCACCGCCGCCACCCGCCATAGCAACGGTCGCCACCCGCCACCCGCCACCTGCTACCCGCTACCCGCCTAACCGCGGTCAACCCCCAGTAGGGAAGAGGCCTATCAGAAGGGGTGCGGTGTGTGGTGTGGCAGCCAGAGTGCTGGTTTGCTGGACGGGCAGTGAAGAGGTGGAGGAGCGGCAGGAGCGGCTGGTGTATACCAGCACTACCGGCACTACCAGCACAACCGGCGGCAGCTCCGGCCACAGAGAGGAGGTTCAGGCGGGGAGCGGCCGGTGCACTGGTGCTCTGCCTGTGAGTCACGCAGCCTGCAGTCTGCAAGCCTGCAGCACGGGATAGCACGGGATAGCAGCACGGGATAGCAGATGAAAGAGGAGCGGCCAGTGCTTACCAACTACCCCAGCTACATCAGCTGGCTGCAGTAATGTGATGGGGGAGTAGCAATAGCAGTAAGAGAACGCCATCCCCACCATCTCCACCAGCGGCAGCGGTGGCATCAGCCAGGCGAGAGGTGAGAGACCGTGAGAGATCGCCCTGAAGTGCCCTGTTTACCCTGATATTTGATGTGAGTCGGGCTGGGTTCCCGGCCAGCAATTTTGCTCCATTAGCTGTCACCAAGAAGGCACCTAGAAGTCCACGGGGCAAGTTAGCCACGGCAAGCACTCACCGAAGCACCGAAGCACTGCCACTTAAGGGAGCTTTGAGAGATCGCCAAGCCAAGCAATAAGTTCAACCTGCCAACTAGCGCTACTAGCAGAGGTGCCGACACAAACTAGAGGAACCAGAGAAATCAGGGTCTGTACCCCCTCCAGATTCCACTCACCTTCAGCGCCATATTATTGTATTAGTGGTTACTGTAGCCAGGTGTAGTGTGGCGCTGGGCGCGGGGGCCCACGGACAATTTGCTCCCCCTTTCAGCATCCCTGTGAGGGTATAACAAAGGACAACTAAGGGATCACAAATAGGCAAAGCAATGAGATCAGGAACAGTCAGACTTGAACCAAAGCCTACACCACCTGCTAAATCCAAAACGAGGAAAAGGAAACAGGGCAATCTAGAGCTGAGCGCCTCACCGAATCTAGGACACGTTCAGGCTATCCATCTCAAAGCGTGCAACAACACTGGAGAGGACCGTACGCTAGCAGTCGTGGACACATCGTTATCCAATCAACCCCTAACCCCAATTGAATCACTGGACATGTTGTCACCCAACCAGCCTGTAACCAAAATTGACTTCAAAAAAAGAAACCACCAGGCACCCTCGGCCCCTTTGCCGCTTTGTCCAACTAATGTCCTCCACAACTCACAAAGGCCCGCACAAAACCCGTCGCAAGTAGCCCTCGAAAATCTGGTAACTATTGACGGAATGCCACCGAAGAAAAAGATATGCTCGTATCAGCCGAAGATCTACACAAGGTTTTCCTTCCTTAAAGACCCAGGGACAGCCATATTTTCAAAGACCGGGGATAACAGTGGCCTTCAAACTCCACTACTAAAAAGTGTAGCAGTTGATACCCATATAATACCGAGCCAAGTAGGCCCGTCTAACTGCTCAAGTGACTTTTTTTCACCTAGCAGCGGGGTAGCTACACTCGCGTCAACACCACCACAATTAACACCAATGGACCCAGGGGACTTGGCTATATCTAATACTATAACTAGTCATGCCTACACTACCACTTCTAACTTTCCAGATAATGGGTCAGTCAGGAAAAATCACATGGCTGCGCAGAGTACTGTAAACGAAGCGGAAATAATTGAGTCAATATGTGTGCAGACCTTATCCACCCCCAACTCGACTCAACAGAGTAAGTACGGTTCATCTTCCTTGAGGAATCAGGAGAGGTCTCAGGAAACCAAGGCTGTGGTCCATAGGGAAGTGGGAAGAGAAGTCTTGCCTGGCCCCCATCGAGTTAGTAGTTCCCCAACCCGTGCAACCACTGGCATGGATACTCGAGGCGCATGTATGGAGCCATCAATGAAGCCATCAATGGCTTTAATAAAAGAAGAAAGCGGGTATGCTTTGCCACAATCGCTAGCACTTCGTTTGACCCCCCTAAAAAAATCCCAAGGCAACCTGAGCAGAATCATCGAACAACTAACTCCAACCATTGGACCAATGGTGTCAATAGCATCTGAACGGCGCACATTGATGCAGTTTAACGACTCTCAATCAACAAATAATTCCATAAACAATGATATGTCTTCTATTTCTGTACAAGAGTGGGAGGAACTAGTCGCGGCTTATAATGCCAAATCCCCCGAAGAGAAGCCGATGATCAATGCCGCCCCGAGACTGGTAGGGGATACTAACTTAGGCAACTTAGTCCCGGACACCCTATGGTCCACAATCTTAGGTACTTTGCAACAGTCGGCTACTGCCCTGGACTTTCAGTCACAAAAAATGGACTTACAGCTTACCGTCTTGCAGTCAATGGCCGAGTCAATTTCAGGGATTGACTGGAAAATCTCAGAATTAAATGGACTTATAAGGAGGGGCCAAGACGCAGTTCTCGCAGATCTCTCAGTTACCACCCGACCCCCCCCTTTTGATCCCCTTTTAGATAAACTATCATCTTTACCATCTATGTTAGGGGACCTGATAAGTGACTTAAAAGCATCAGCCCTCCAACCATTAAAGCAACACACCGCCGACCCCCCTGCAGTTCCTTTGATATCTATCTCAAGGCAAGAGATCAAGTTGCCAAGTGACCCAAGCCTAGTTACTACCTTGCCGCCCCAAGCTCCACCCACTAAATTATCGGAAATAGAGGAAGCTACCACTATCGCGAGTACAGCGGAACCTCCGACTCAAACCAACGCAAAGTCCCGCAGAAAGAACAAAAAGAAAGGTAGGAACCGCACTCTAAGAGGAGCAAGGCTTAATACAGACGAATTATCACCTTCCACCGCGGCTTTAGACACTGATGTCGGGGGCCCGTCACCTAGTGTCCATCGGCCTCCCTCGCCCGAAGCCCGAGACAGTGCACCAACAGAGCCACCATCACAGTGCTTAAAATTAACACATGATCTCGGAAAGAAGATGACCTCACAAAAATGCACCAAACAGAAACTTTTACAATTTAAAATAATTCAGCCAGGCCAGACTCCGGACAACAGTAAAATTAAATCGGGCGAAGAAGCCACAAAAAACAGGCGGAACACCACCCCTCTGGTCACGACCTCGGAGACATGTTCGGAGTCTAAGCCGGAAATAATCAGTACCACGTCTATGAGCTTGGAAATCTGTCCTGACCCCCAGCCGAAAACACACCGTACCCTCTGGGCCACGAAGCTAGATAATGACCAAGGCGGAGGCTTATTCGGGGCATCATCCTCTAGCCATGCCCTTGAGCAACCTTCTCATGCCACCAAGAGTCCACCGATGGTTCCAACAAAATCGCTATGTCAGAGCATTCCAACCTCAATTCTGTTTATCCCAGAATATATATCTAGAGGGAAGGAAGACACATTGAATAGGGGGAACATCCTAAGACTTCTGCACTCTTCAACAAATCTAGCAAACATCAGCACGAAATACCTTTTATTAGTAGGGTTCGAATCAAACACCTCGACCCATCAGCCTGACATCACCAAAACTACCTGGATTTCACAGGAGATAGCTAACAAAATCTTGGAAGAGGAGCCAATGTTCCAGCAATGGGGAATCGCCTTGAAATTGGAAAGGCAACCCCGCTATCCAACTCCGCTTTTACCCTCCATTCAACCCCAGCTTCATAAAAACTCCACTTCAATATTAAAGGGAGCTAGGAGCTGTTCACCGGGGCAACGCGACCGGCACACCATAAGTCCCCAAAGGGGTCAATATCGTAATCAAGACACCAACTTGTCGTTATCGACGGACCCCAATTGGAGATGTATTCAGCGTACTATTGCGACAACGACCGCTGACGTTTGACAGAATGGGCTAGCGCCCACTAACTTCATGGTGGTACGGAGGGTCACAAGAATCTGCTCATGGAATATCAATGGCTTAGTTAATAAAAAGCACGACCCGGAGCTCATACAATACTTAACCTCATTCGATCTCCTGTTAATACAAGAAACTTGGGAAGATAAAGCATTTGATCTACAGGGGTTCACGTCACTCTGTACGCCAGCAACCAAAACTTCAATCTTCGGTCGTAGTTCAGGAGGATTGATGGTATTCGCCTCTATAACGACAATAGGCGAAATTAGGGTTCCAGACTTCCATATAACCCCCCCAAGTGTCATACAGGTGGTAAAGCTTTCACTCCCTCTAACAAAGCAGCACCAGGAAGTTATTATTATAAACACATACATTCACCCCAAATGGAAACAAAAATCAGTGGAAGAGCTGGGGCACGTTCTACAAAAAATAAGGGACTCTGGGGAGTCAGATACCTTCATTTTGGCTGGTGACTTTAACATGCTTCTCATCAGCAATGAGCAAGGCACTGACCTCTCTTATGAGTTAGACACAGCATGGGGCGTGCCGGCGCAAGGTCGAACAAAAAATAACAACCTAACGAAACACTCAAAAAACCTTCTTCGGCAATTGAACACCCATAACTTAAGGGCCCTAAACGGACGCTATGCTGAAGACGATCCACCGGCAGTTACTTTCCACTCTAGCACACAATCTTCGCATTTGGATTACATGTTCATGTCATTGGACATGTTCAGCTGGATAACTTCATTCAAAATAGACGTGAGTGATTTCAGCGACCACCTGCCCTTAGTGGCTGAGATAAAATCCAATTCGGCAGAGAAAAAAGAACGCTACATTGGCCCAGAAACAGAAGTCAGTGCAAATTTAAAACGGATACGGTGTAGTCTTGATAACATCGACCGTATTGGTTCAAGTGCGAAAACCCTCTTCCACCAAATTCACTGCTCATCCAAGTTGGGGAATGTCTGGCAGGACTTCATCATCACCATCGGGGAACAACTGGGTAGTACCAGGCCCTCCAATTCTCGCCTTGTGAGGGGACTCTCAAACACGAGACAGATGTGGTTGGACATGAAAACACAAAAACGCCTGATCAATCAAACTCTGAGACAGATACGAAAGGATCAGGGAAACCCTAGTTTGCAAGTAGTGCTGAGGGAAGGGAAAAAGAAACGGCTGAAATGGTTAAGTCAAAAACAAAGGAATGAAGAACTTTGGGGGAAACTTGTTCACGAAGGAAAGCAAAAAAACAGTTCCAGGTTCTGGCAAATGGTGAAAAGAATCCAGAACCCTGACCATCTGGGGCAAAATTCGCACATATCAGAGGAAGTATGGACTAAATACTTATTGTCACACTTTAATAATGACAACATAGGAGATACGGCAACAAAGTCCCACTGCTTGGAAATCACAAAGCTTAGTCATGATGGTAACTCCAGCAATCAAAGCGGGACAAGCATGTGTGGATTGGGGGAGTTTAAGGGTATGACCTTACCACAACTAGAACTTTTAGAAGGGGAAGGCAGACCTATAAGGATCATGGAGACAGGGCTCACGGAATATACCCCAGCAGACATCGGGCGGCGAATCATCAAGGGACGACCGAATGGGGCCCCGGGACCGAATGGAATACCCCCCATGTTGTACAAATCTGACGTAGCCTTTTGGAGTGCATCCTTGGGTCAGGTCTTTAATGAGGCGAGACTTACTTTATCCCTTCCGGACTCTTGGCATGGGTCCATTATTAGTCCAATATACAAACATGGGAGTAAGAGTAACCCGAACAGCTACCGTCTCATTGCTTTGCTTGATATAGAAGCAAAATATTTCAGTGGTCTCATTCTGGAAGAACTATCGGCGTGGGCGTCCGAAAAAGCCATTATCCCTCCCAATCAAACAGGTTTCCGTAAAGGCCAAGGGACAACAACCAACATCATGGCCCTGTCCTTACTGATGGGCGAGGCAAAAACCACCAAGCTACCGCTATTTCTCTCATTCATTGATTATACTGCGGCCTTCGACCATGTGGACCGGAATAAACTTTGGGAAAAACTATTTAATTGGGGCATTCCGAAACATCTCCTAGACGCCCTAATACTTCTCCACTCTAACACCTGGGTTAAAATTAAACTTGGAACTGGCCAGCACCTCTCGAAGCAGATAAGGACAACTAAAGGACTAGAGCAGGGGTGCTTATTAGCGCCAATCCTCTTCAATCTGTTTATTTCGGACTTACCGGAA
Source organism: Lissotriton helveticus (assembly GCF_964261635.1). Lineage (NCBI taxonomy): Eukaryota > Metazoa > Chordata > Amphibia > Caudata > Salamandridae > Lissotriton > Lissotriton helveticus. The sequence goes on from NC_136059.1 coordinate 770,014,134, forward strand.
GAACTTGACAAATGCCGAAATCATGCACCCAAGCTAGGAAAAGTCACCCTCCCTAGCCTGCTATATGCGGATGATTTAGTGCTGATAAGCCGGTCGCCAATAGGCCTTCAGCATCTTTTGAATTGTACCCATGCTTTCTCGGTAAAAAATGCCCTAGAAATAAACCTCAACAAATCTAAGGTCATGACAGTTAACTACAGGAAGAAAAGGATCCCTGGTTGGTACCTGAATGGAATAAAACTTGAACGGGTAGCCACATACAAGTACCTTGGCGTCATGTTGGATTCTAAGAATACGTCTAGGCCGCAGCTCCAGTCTATTCGAGGGAAGGCAACAATGACCTACCTCGCATTGAAATCGCTAAAGACTAAACTCCCTGACCTCACCCTTAAACCTTTTCTTGAAATCCTCCGAGCGAAACTTCAACCAACGCTCACTTATGGGAGCGAATCGCTGCATGGGAAGGACGCTGCAGTGCTAGACGCAGTCATAGCCAATTGTTACCGGGCCATCTTCAACCTTCCCAAATATACGTCTCCGGCCCAAATTCGTTTAGAATTTGGGGAGGTCAAACAAACACTAGAAAGACGGAGTGCATATGTAATTACCTGGCGCAAGATTCGCGATGCAGATCCTGACTCCTTAAATGCCAGCGTCTGGGAAGAGCTACTTAGATGCCGCACCTCACAGCCGAGGGACTACTTGTTTGGATCTCTTGACGTGTTAGGCTTATCCGATATTTGGGAATCCGCCATAGATCACCAGTCCTTCAAAAAGTTGGCAAAAAAGTCTGCCAGAATAATTTCTGCAATAGAAGATAAGAAAGATCTAGCCAACAGGGCGCATGGATGGATAACGGTGGGAGACTATGGCAAAATACAGCCACAGGCATACCTTAATATCGGGATGAAAATAAAAATCAAAGAAAAGTTCCTGAAACTGCGCCTTGGAGCTATCCCGATATTGCCGCACCTGCCGCCATGGGAGAGAACTCACCCCTCGGCTCTATGTCGCCTGTGTAAATCTGGCAAGGAGGACATCATCCACGTGATATGCATCTGCCCGAGACTAATGGACTTGAGGCACAAGCTGTTGCTACCTTTTTTTAGATCATATGCCGTTCGGACTTGCAGGCAGGCAGTTAAACTATGTTTTTCCTCCAGTGACATTAAACTGAACAGTCAGGTTGTGAAGTTCTTTGATTTAATGAAGAAAAGACTCAATCACACCTGAAAGACTCATCGGAACCTAGCAACAACCTTGAACTGACAATAGTAACTGCTGTATTTTAAATTATTTGTATTGCCATGGCGTTTTATATTTTTGTAAGGATTTTAATTAATCATATACAAATAAATATTACTTACTTACTTACATTGTGGATGATGGCGATTCCATCTCCGTGTTTGTGGACCCGGTCTCTGTGTGTTATCTTGTAGCCATCAGACGTTGCTGAGGCAATGTCGGGCACAGATGCGGGGCTGAGCGAGGTCTTGGTGAGGAAGATGATGTCAGGTGGGGGAAGTAATGGTGTCACCTCAGTGGCTTATTTGTAGAGAGATCACATGTTGAGCAGAAGGCTGTGGAGATTTTCTGGGGTGGTTGTGGTCGGTGTGGTAGTGGTTGGCAAATGTGCGGGTGCCCCGGGGTTGCAGGCAAAAAAGCAGTGCCGGCAGGTGAAGGGTCCTACCGTAGATTGTGGCATGGTGTGGCAGCAGCTGTTGTTGCTGGTTCCAAGGTCCAGGGCTTGGAGTTTGGTGGAGGTGAAGGTGTAGGGTGGCAGTAGAGCCAGGGTTCCCGGCACGGGACCAGGTCCAAGCGCGAGTGGGCGCAGATGGGCCTGCCTTTGGTGCGCTAACTGCACGGCCATGCTGTGGCTTCCATAAGGTTGCCCTTGGAGGAAGGAGGGGTGCTGGGAGGCAGTTGGCAGGGCTTACTGGAGGCAGGAAGAAGGAGTTGGAGGACGGCGAAAACTGTGGCAAAATCAGGCAGTGGGGGAGGGGCAGTAAAAACCTGCAGAGGATTACAGACCAAGACTAGTGTATAAAATACAGAGTAAACATTGATGGCAGAAAATAATGGCTATGCAGAAGGAACAATACGGAAATACTAACAACATTAAAAAATTGGCTTAAATGAGCTAATACTGAGATTCATAGGTTAAATGGAGACTTATTGTTCTAGGGACAGATTTACTACCCATTTAGCAGGATTTGCATCCCAAGAGTGATGCTAGCTTGCGGAAAATATATTTTAATTGAAATGACTTTACTACACTAAACTTGTCTTGGGCTGGAAAATTGTCTAAATGTTACAGAAACCAGTGCAAAGTACTGCTTTGCATTACTGTGCATCAGAGGGGCTTTACATGGCTGGTACAGGTGAATTCCTGTTCTACCAGCCATGCGTTTGATAAAACTACTTATCTACTAACAAGGGTGGACAGGGTTTGCCACAAAACATGTATAGAACTTTGAAGCAGAAGTTAAAAACGTAAATACATTTTTTATCTATACTTTGTTATCAAATTATTCATGTAGGCTGCACTGCACCACACTCATACAAAGTAGGGATAATATTATAGTTTGCATAGGCCTATTTCTTTGTACTGGAAGATTACCCTTCCAGGTCAAATTGTATTACAGACTCACACAGACACCCTTGCACTATGATGCATCTTACATTCTTGAACAAAACAACACATGTAGCATACGCATACAGAACAATTACATGTGATCAATACACATTTATAATATCAATACAAGGAACATGAACATTTTTTTCAATCCATATAGATGTGTATACTATGATACTTTACCAAGATCTTCATTTCACCCCAAGGTCAGCAGTGTCTGAACCTTGTACCCCACTAACCTAGTCATGTCATATAGTATAGCTGCAACTTGTTCCACCATAGGTGTGAGCTTAATGCTGCTTTTAAGTCCACCTCCAGTTGTCAGGGCAGCACATCAATTACATGCTAACTTCTCCTTAGTATGGCCTTTGATGTCTTGCCTACGCTTTTTGAACTCTTGAGCCATACTGGACGTAGGTCCTACTGGATTAATTTTGGCTACTAGAGAGTTCCATAATAAAGTTTTTTGTGGTGGAGGTATTTTTGTATTTACTCATATTGCTCATATTTGCTTCCCTCAGCTATTAATATTTCTACCTCCTCTAGTATAAATTTATTTTTTCATTTTCTTCCTCTACCCTGTGATTTTCCCCGAGAGTTATTGGTAGCAGGATCCTAATATAACGGCTGTATTACAAGATTATATTGTGATGCAAGATTTTATGCCATTTTGTGTATTTGGACTTCGAAAATACATTGCATCCTTTAGCTCTGTTTTGCGTAATTTTTCAAGGATGTGCATGACGCGCATACTTTTTGTGCCGCATTGCTTCATTATTTTTGTGCACGTGAGTCCACAATGCCTCATGCTGTAAATGTGATGCAGTGCTATTAGGTCTGACGCATGCAGAACAGTGCTAATGTTTTTTGACGCACCATTAATGTAAATCTCACCCCCCTAGTGTTTTGTACTGGAAGGGTACCATTTCTGCGCAAAACGTATGCTTTTTACAACAAGGGGTGGTGATGGACAGAGTCTCTGAATTAAGCAGAGTACTCTCACCCAGTCAAGAGATCAGGGCTAGATCCAACACCGTTTTTTAGCTCATTGCACCATCCCAGTTTCAGAACCTGGCTGTATGCAAATTAGTCTGTCCCTGGCCCAGTGCATCATGGGAACAGGGCAGACCAGACTACAAAAGCCAATTCTTACACTGGGAAGGAAACAAGCTTCCGGGGACCGGTTTCTGGTATTTCAGCCGTCTTCGGCCCGGCTTGCTTGAATCCTGACGGTGCAATGAGCAAGGGACTCACATCTGAGTATACCCTTCCACGCTTAGGGTGGACAAAATTATTTACAACAAGGGGTGGTGATGGACAGAGTCTCTGAATTAAGCAGAGTACTCTCACCCAGTCAAGAGATCAGGGCTAGATCCAACACCGTTTTTTAGCTCATTGCACCATCCCAGTTTCAGAACCTGGCTGTATGCAAATTAGTCTGTCCCTGGCCCAGTGCATCATGGGAACAGGGCAGACCAGACTACAAAAGCCAATTCTTACACTGGGAAGGAAACAAGCTTCCGGGGACCGGTTTCTGGCATTTCAGCCGTCTTCGGCCCGGCTTGCTTGAATCCTGATGGTGCAATGAGCAAGGGACTCACATCTGAGTATACCCTTCCACGCTTAGGGTGGACAAAATTATTTACAACAAGGGGTGGTGATGGACAGAGTCTCTGAATTAAGCAGAGTACTCTCACCCAGTCAAGAGATCATGGCTAGATCCAACACCGTTTTTTAGCTCATTGCACCATCCCAGTTTCAGAACCTGGCTGTATGCAAATTAGTCTGTCCCTGGCCCAGTGCATCATGGGAACAGGGCAGACCAGACTACAAAAGCCAATTCTTACACTGGGAAGGAAACAAGCTTCCGGGGACCGGTTTCTGGCATTTCAGCCGTCTTCGGCCCAGCTTGCTTGAATCCTGATGGTGCAATGAGCAAGGGACTCACATCTGAGTATACCCTTCCACGCTTAGGGTGGACAAAATTATTTACAACAAGGGGTGGTGATGGACAGAGTCTCTGAATTAAGCAGACTACTCTCACCCAGTCAAGAGATCAGGGCTAGATCCAACACCGTTTTTTAGCTCATTGCACCATCCCAGTTTCAGAACCTGGCTGTATGCAAATTAGTCTGTCCCTGGCCCAGTGCATCATGGGAACAGGGCAGACCAGACTACAAAAGCCAATTCTTACACTGGGAAGGAAACAAGCTTCCGGGGACCGGTTTCTGGCATTTCAGCCGTCTTCGGCCCGGCTTGCTTGAATCCTGATGGTGCAATGAGCAAGGGACTCACATCTGAGTATACCCTTCCACGCTTAGGGTGGACACAATTATTTACAACAAGGGGTGGTGATGGACAGAGTCTCTGAATTAAGCAGAGTACTCTCACCCAGTCAAGAGATCAGGGCTAGATCCAACACCGTTTTTTAGCTCATTGCACCATCCCAGTTTCAGAACCTGGCTGTATGCAAATTAGTCTGTCCCTGGCCCAGTGCATCATGGGAACAGGGCAGACCAGACTACAAAAGCCAATTCTTACACTGGGAAGGAAACAAGCTTCCGGGGACCGGTTTCTGGCATTTCAGCCGTCTTCGGCCCGGCTTGCTTGAATCCTGATGGTGCAATGAGCAAGGGACTCACATCTGAGTATACCCTTCCACGCTTAGGGTGGACAAAATTATTTACAACAAGGGGTGGTGATGGACAGAGTCTCTGAATTAAGCAGAGTACTCTCACCCAGTCAAGAGATCAGGGCTAGATCCAACACCGTTTTTTAGCTCATTGCACCATCCCAGTTTCAGAACCTGGCTGTATGCAAATTAGTCTGTCCCTGGCCCAGTGCATCATGGGAACAGGGCAGACCAGACTACAAAAGCCAATTCTTACACTGGGAAGGAAACAAGCTTCCGGGGACCGGTTTCTGGCATTTCAGCCGTCTTCGGCCCGGCTTGCTTGAATCCTGATGGTGCAATGAGCAAGGGACTCACATCTGAGTATACCCTTCCACGCTTAGGGTGGACAAAATTATTTACAACAAGGGGTGGTGATGGACAGAGTCTCTGAATTAAGCAGAGTACTCTCACCCAGTCAAGAGATCAGGGCTAGATCCAACACCGTTTTTTAGCTCATTGCACCATCCCAGTTTCAGAACCTGGCTGTATGCAAATTAGTCTGTCCCTGGCCCAGTGCATCATGGGAACAGGGCAGACCAGACTACAAAAGCCAATTCTTACACTGGGAAGGAAACAAGCTTCCGGGGACCGGTTTCTGGCATTTCAGCCGTCTTCGGCCCGACTTGCTTGAATCCTGATGGTGCAATGAGCAAGGGACTCACATCTGAGTATACCCTTCCACGCTTAGGGTGGACAAAATTATTTACAACAAGGGGTGGTGATGGACAGAGTCTCTGAATTAAGCAGAGTACTCTCACCCAGTAAAGAGATCAGGGCTAGATCCAACACCGTTTTTTAGCTCATTGCACCATCCCAGTTTCAGAACCTGGCTGTATGCAAATTAGTCTGTCCTTGGCCCAGTGCATCATGGGAACAGGGCAGACCAGACTACAAAAGCCAATTCTTACACTGGGAAGGAAACAAGCTTCCGGGGACCGGTTTCTGGCATTTCAGCCGTCTTCGGCCCGGCTTGCTTGAATCCTGATGGTGCAATGAGCAAGGGACTCACATCTGAGTATACCCTTCCACGCTTAGGGTGGACAAAATTATTTACAACAAGGGGTGGTGATGGACAGAGTCTCTGAATTAAGCAGACTACTCTCACCCAGTCAAGAGATCAGGGCTAGATCCAACACCGTTTTTTAGCTCATTGCACCATCCCAGTTTCAGAACCTGGCTGTATGCAAATTAGTCTGTCCCTGGCCCAGTGCATCATGGGAACAGGGCAGACCACACTACAAAAGCCAATTCTTACACTGGGAAGGAAACAAGCTTCCGGGGACCAGTTTCTGGCATTTCAGCCGTCTTCGGCCCGGCTTGCTTGAATCCTGATGGTGCAATGAGCAAGGGACTCACATCTGAGTATACCCTTCCACGCTTAGGGTGGACAAAATTATTTACAACAAGGGGTGATGATGGACAGAGTCTCTGAATTAAGCAGAGTACTCTCACCCAGTCAAGAGATCAGGGCTAGATCCAACACCGTTTTTTAGCTCATTGCACCATCCCAGTTTCAGAACCTGGCTGTATGCAAATTAGTCTGTCCCTGGCCCAGTGCATCATGGGAACAGGGCAGACCAGGCTACAAAAGCCAATTCTTACACTGGGAAGGAAACAAGCTTCCGGGGACCGGTTTCTGGCATTTCAGCCGTCTTCGGCCCGGCTTGCTTGAATCCTGATGGTGCAATGAGCAAGGGACTCACATCTGAGTATACCCTTCCACGCTTAGGGTGGACAAAATTATTTACAACAAGGGGTGGTGATGGACAGAGTCTCTGAATTAAGCAGAGTACTCTCACCCAGTCAAGAGATCATGGCTAGATCCAACACCGTTTTTTAGCTCATTGCACCATCCCAGTTTCAGAACCTGGCTGTATGCAAATTAGTCTGTCCCTGGCCCAGTGCATCATGGGAACAGGGCAGACCAGACTACAAAAGCCAATTCTTACACTGGGAAGGAAACAAGCTTCCGGGGACCGGTTTCTGGCATTTCAGCCGTCTTCGGCCCGGCGTGCTTGAATCCTGATGGTGCAATGAGCAAGGGACTCACATCTGAGTATACCCTTCCACGCTTAGGGTGGACAAAATTATTTACAACAAGGGGTGGTGATGGACAGAGTCTCTGAATTAAGCAGAGTACTCTCACCCAGTCAAGAGATCAGGGCTAGATCCAACACCGTTTTTTAGCTCATTGCACCATCCCAGTTTCAGAACCTGGCTGTATGCAAATTAGTCTGTCCCTGGCCCAGTGCATCATGGGAACAGGGCAGACCAGACTACAAAAGCCAATTCTTACACTGGGAAGGAAACAAGCTTCCGGGGACCGGTTTCTGGCATTTCAGCCGTCTTCGGCCCGGCTTGCTTGAATCCTGATGGTGCAATGAGCAAGGGACTCACATCTGAGTATACCCTTCCACGCTTAGGGTGGACAAAATTATTTACAACAAGGGGTGGTGATGGACAGAGTCTCTGAATTAAGCAGAGTACTCTCACCCAGTCAAGAGATCAGGGCTAGATCCAACACCGTCTTTTAGCTCATTGCACCATCCCAGTTTCAGAACCTGGCTGTATGCAATTTAGTCTGTCCCTGGCCCAGTGCATCATGGGAACAGGGCAGACCAGACTACAAAAGCCAATTCTTACACTGGGAAGGAAACAAGCTTCCGGGGACCGGTTTCTGGCATTTCAGCCGTCTTCGGCCCGGCTTGCTTGAATCCTGATGGTGCAATGAGCAAGGGACTCACATCTGAGTATACCCTTCCACGCTTAGGGTGGACAAAATTATTTACAACAAGGGGTGGTGATGGACAGAGTCTCTGAATTAAGCAGAGTACTCTCACCCAGTCAAGAGATCAGGGCTAGATCCAACACTGTTTTTTAGCTCATTGCACCATCCCAGTTTCAGAACCTGGCTGTATGCAAATTAGTCTGTCCCTGGCCCAGTGCATCATGGGAACAGGGCAGACCAGACTACAAAAGCCAATTCTTACTCTGGGAAGGAAACAAGCTTCCGGGGACCGGTTTCTGGCATTTCAGCCGTCTTCGGCCCGGCTTGCTTGAATCCTGATGGTGCAATGAGCAAGGGACTCACATCTGAGTAAACCCTTCCACGCTTAGGGTGGACAAAATTATTTACAACAAGGGGTGGTGATGGACAGAGTCTCTGAATTAAGCAGAGTACTCTCACCCAGTCAAGAGATCAGGGCTAGATCCCACACCGTTTTTTAGCTCATTGCACCATCCCAGTTTCAGAACCTGGCTGTATGCAAATTAGTCTGTCCCTGGCCCAGTGCATCATGGGAACAGGGCAGACCAGACTACAAAAGCCAATTCTTACACTGGGAAGGAAACAAGCTTCCGGGGACCGGTTTCTGGCATTTCAGCCGTCTTCGGCCCGGCTTGCTTGAATCCTGATGGTGCAATGAGCAAGGGACTCACATCTGAGTATACCCTTCCACGCTTAGGGTGGACAAAATTATTTACAACAAGGGGTGGTGATGGACAGAGTCTCTGAATTAAGCAGAGTACTCTCACCCAGTCAAGAGATCAGGGCTAGATCCAACACCGTTTTTTAGCTCATTGCACCATCCCAGTTTCAGAACCTGGCTGTATGCAAATTAGTCTGTCCCTGGCCCAGTGCATCATGGGAACAGGGCAGACCAGACTACAAAAGCCAATTCTTACACTGGGAAGGAAACAAGCTTCCGGGGACCGGTTTCTGGCATTTCAGCCGTCTTCGGCCCGGCTTGCTTGAATCCTGATGGTGCAATGAGCAAGGGACTCACATCTGAGTATACCCTTCCACGCTTAGGGTGGACAAAATTATTTACAACAAGGGGTGGTGATGGACAGAGTCTCTGAATTAAGCAGAGTACTCTCACCCAGTCAAGAGATCAGGGCTAGATCCAACACCGTTTTTTAGCTCATTGCACCATCCCAGTTTCAGAACCTGGCTGTATGCAAATTAGTCTGTCCCTGGCCCAGTGCATCATGGGAACAGGGCAGACCAGACTACAAAAGCCAATTCTTACACTGGGAAGGAAACAAGCTTCCGGGGACCGGTTTCTGGCATTTCAGCCGTCTTCGGCCCGGCTTGCTTGAATCCTGATGGTGCAATGAGCAAGGGACTCACATCTGAGTATACCCTTCCACGCTTAGGGTGGACAAAATTATTTACAACAAGGGGTGGTGATGGACAGAGTCATTGAATTAAGCAGAGTACTCTCACCCAGTCAAGAGATCATGGCTAGATCGAACACCGTTTTTTAGCTCATTGCACCATCCCAGTTTCAGAACCTGGCTGTATGCAAATTAGTCTGTCCCTGGCCCAGTGCATCATGGGAACAGGGCAGACCAGACTACAAAAGCCAATTCTTACACTGGGAAGGAAACAAGCTTCCGGGGACCGGTTTCTGGCATTTTAGCCGTCTTCGGCCCGGCTTGCTTGAATCCTGATGGTGCAATGAGCAAGGGACTCACATCTGAGTATACCCTTCCACGCTTAGGGTGGACAAAATTATTTACAACAAGGGGTGGTGATGGACAGAGTCTCTGAATTAAGCAGACTACTCTCACCCAGTCAAGAGATCAGGGCTAGATCCAACACCGTTTTTTAGCTCATTGCACCATCCCAGTTTCAGAACCTGGCTGTATGCAAATTAGTCTGTCCCTGGCCCAGTGCATCATGGGAACAGGGCAGACCAGACTACAAAAGCCAATTCTTACACTGGGAAGGAAACAAGCTTCCGGGGACCGGTTTCTGGCATTTCAGCCGTCTTCGGCCCGGCTTGCTTGAATCCTGATGGTACAATGAGCAAGGGACTCACATCTGAGTATACCCTTCCACGCTTAGGGTGGACAAAATTATTTACAACAAGGGGTGGTGATGGACAGAGTCTCTGAATTAAGCAGAGTACTCTCACCCAGTCAAGAGATCAGGGCTAGATCCAACACCGTTTTTTAGCTCATTGCACCATCCCAGTTTCAGAACCTGGCTGTATGCAAATTAGTCTGTCCCTGGCCCAGTGCATCATGGGAACAGGGCAGACCAGACTACAAAAGCCAATTCTTACACTGGGAAGGAAACAAGCTTCCGGGGTCCGGTTTCTGGCATTTCAGCCGTCTTCGGCCCGGCTTGCTAGAATCCTGATGGTGCAATGAGCAAGGGACTCACATCTGAGTATACCCTTCCACGCTTAGGGTGGACAAAATTATTTACAACAAGGGGTGGTGATGGACAGAGTCTCTGAATTAAGCAGAGTACTCTCACCCAGTCAAGAGATCATGGCTAGATCCAACACCGTTTTTTAGCTCATTGCACCATCCCAGTTTCAGAACCTGGCTGTATGCAAATTAGTCTGTCCCTGGCCCAGTGCATCATGGGAACAGGGCAGACCAGACTACAAAAGCCAATTCTTACACTGGGAAGGAAACAAGCTTCCGGGGACCGGTTTCTGGCATTTCAGCCGTCTTCGGCCCGGCGTGCTTGAATCCTGATGGTGCAATGAGCAAGGGACTCACATCTGAGTATACCCTTCCACGCTTAGGGTGGACAAAATTATTTACAACAAGGGGTGGTGATGGACAGAGTCTCTGAATTAAGCAGAGTACTCTCACCCAGTCAAGAGATCAGGGCTAGATCCAACGCCGTTTTTTAGCTCATTGCACCATCCCAGTTTCAGAACCTGGCTGTATGCAAATTAGTCTGTCCCTGGCCCAGTGCATCATGGGAACAGGGCAGACCAGACTACAAAAGCCAATTCTTACACTGGGAAGGAAACAAGCTTCCGGGGACCGGTTTCTGGCATTTCAGCCGTCTTCGGCCCGGCTTGCTTGAATCCTGATGGTGCAATGAGCAAGGGACTCACATCTGAGTATACCCTTCCACGCTTAGGGTGGACAAAATTATTTACAACAAGGGGTGGTGATGGACAGAGTCTCTGAATTAAGCAGAGTACTCTCACCCAGTCAAGAGATCAGGGCTAGATCCAACACCGTTTTTTAGCTCATTGCACCATCCCAGTGTCAGAACCTGGCTGCATGCAAATTAGTCTGTCCCTGGCCCAGTGCATCATGGGAACAGGGCAGACCAGACTACAAAAGCCAATTCTTACACTGGGAAGGAAACAAGCTTCCGGGGACCGGTTTCTGGCATTTCAGCCGTCTTCGGCCCGGCTTGCTTGAATCCTGATGGTGCAATGAGCAAGGGACTCACATCTGAGTATACCCTTCCACGCTTAGGGTGGACAAAATTAATTACAACAAGGGGTGGTGATGGACAGAGTCTCTGAATTAAGCAAAGTACTCTCACCCAGTCTAGAGATCAGGGCTAGATCCAACACCGTTTTTTAGCTCATTGCACCATCCCAGTTTCAGAACCTGGCTGTATGCAAATTAGTCTGTCCCTGGCCCAGTGCATCATGGGAACAGGGCAGACCAGACTACAAAAGCCAATTCTTACACTGGGAAGGAAACAAGCTTCCGGGGACCGGTTTCTGGCATTTCAGCCGTCTTCGGCCCGGCTTGCTTGAATCCTGATGGTGCAATGAGCAAGGGACTCACATCTGAGTAAACCCTTCCATGCTTAGGGTGGACAAAATTATTTACAACAAGGGGTGGTGATGGACAGAGTCTCTGAATTAAGCAGAGTACTCTCACCCAGTCAAGAGATCAGGGCTAGATCCAACACCGTTTTTTAGCTCATTGCACCATCCCAGTTTCAGAACCTGGCTGTATGCAAATTAGTCTGTCCCTGGCCCAGTGCATCATGGGAACAGGGCAGACCAGACTACAAAAGCCAATTCTTACACTGGGAAGGAAACAAGCTTCCGGGGACCGGTTTCTGGCATTTCAGCCGTCTTCGGCCCGGCTTGCTTGAATCCTGATGGTGCAATGAGCAAGGGACTCACATCTGAGTATACCCTTCCACGCTTAGGGTGACATCCCTGTTGAAGTATACAAGATGTTTATAGATGAACTCTCCCCATTTTTAATATTCTTGTTTAATCAAATTAAGGAAGGGTCCCTATTTCCAATAGATTCAAGGAGTCAGTTGTGATTAGCATTCTTAAAAAAGACAAAGATCCAGCCAACCCTAACTCTTATAGCCCAATAAGCTTATTAAATGCAGATTATAAGCCTTTTATGAACATTTGGGGGAACAGGATTGCTTTACGTACACAAGTGGTTCATGCTGACCAAACAGGATTTCTTCCAGGTAGATCAATAGCAGCTAATACTTTTTTGCTTTAGGCTATTATTTTTTAATTAGCAAGGATAAGGCTGCAATCTTAATGAGGGACGCAGAAAAAGTGTTTAATCTTGTTGACTGGCAGGCACTGTTTTTCTATTTTAGGGAAATTTGGCTTTCCATCCCACTTGAAAGCAATTTGAAAGGAAATATATAAAGGGGCCGTATCAAAGATAACTGTTAATGCAGAACAGGTGTGTCAAGGGTTAAAAACACGCCTGGTAGAAAGTCTACCCAATAGCGCTGTGCAGGACGGTCGACATGTTTCAGCCAACGGGGAATTGCCCCGGCTTTCTTCAGGACCTTAAGTATGAAATAGCTACTGCACCCATAACTACAAGTGATGTGTAAAAAAATATAAATAACAATAATAAGTTTACTAATAGACAAATAGTTTGACTCGTCACCTCATTTATTTGTTCAGGCTCCTCGTTTTTCGTCTTCAAATGTAGTCTCAGCCTTTTCACAAATCGAGGTACTAAATCACCCTTTCGGAGTCTTTTGAATGGCACTGTTTCTTGGCTTTTGTCCAATATTCTTTTATTTTTGTTTAGTTGTGGCACATTGGAGTCTTGTTCGTCTTCAACAGTGTTCCCTACCTGACTAGGTCCAGGTCTTTCTTCTGTTTCTTCTGCCTGGTCCCTAAACTGGCCTTGTTCAGGTATCTGTTGAGTCTGACTTTGATATGTTTCGACCTCTTCTTCCTGAACACACTTGTCTAATCCTGTCTGTTCCTGTTCACGCTCTTCGAACTCTTGATTTTCTTCCGCATGAACTTCCGCCCTAATTTCTATATGTCCCTCCTCTGGTGCAGGTGTTCTGGGTAGAATGTCAATTACCTGCTCTTCCCCTATCTGGTCCTCCTCAGAGTCAGATCTTACAGGGATTGCGATGATCTGAGTAGCTTCTTCTTCACCTGTCTCGTCCTCACTATCCCACTGTCTGTCTAGCTGGGCTTGGCTTCTGGTTCGGATTGGGTCAATTGTCAGATCGATGAGTGGAACCCAATCGTCTTCACTGGAGCTCGGTTGTCCCCCTCCAGCTACGTCAGGACCAATGGCTTGGGATCCTTCAGCTGGGCAACCTTCAGCTTCAGTTAGGTCTGGTTCAGTCACTCTCTTCGTGTGGCTCCATATTGAGTCTAATGCTCCTGTTTACATTTATAGTGAATCCCTGACGAAGGGCAACAAAACAGGCCCGAAATGCATTGGAGATGTAACACTATTGAGGATGAATTATGTACATATTCCTACTTTAGAAAATGAAAGTCCTGATGGACACGTCTACCGCATTAGAATTATAAATACATAATATGGTGGTTTCATGTGACAAAAGAAAGCGAAGAAGAAGTGAGAAAATACTTGAATAGAATGTGAATAAAAGAAACCCAACGCAGTTTAAGTGTGTATACTTTATTGCAACCGGCAAAACTCACGCTGTGCTTCTGGACAGGGAGCTGAACTATGCTCCCAGTACTCAGTGTTGTAAAAAAAAAACCTGACATACAGGGACCAGAGAAGGAGGAAAATAAAACAAGCGTATGTGCAATTCAAAACAGATGCAAACTAGAAATGGCATCAAGAGTCCATATAACATCTTGTAGGTCCACTACCTGTACATCAGCATAAATATGTTTAAAATGGAGAAGAAAGATTTCTGCTATTCTTTCTTTGTCTGGTACCATAATAGCAGTACTCAAATATTTTATTTGTTTACTTATTTTCCTATTCTACTGTATTTTAGTAGACCATGCTAAATATTTGCCTATGAGCTGACTTCCTTCATACCCTTTCTATTGGTAGGCCTTACTCCCAGTATTATCTTCTAAAATAAAAAAAAATCCTATTTGGCCTTTCACTCTTGCCAGTTCGTGCTGTAGTGCCTTTTCATCATATTCTCCTATGCTCACAGAATTCAGCTCATTCCTAGCTTGTCCCACAGTTTATTGTAGAAAGTCTATCTTCCAGGACCTCTGCTTACAGGTGCTAGCTTTATATGAGATAACCTGTACTTGAAAACAGTCCTTAAAAGACTCCCACACCATAAAGCAGGGGGCCGTACTTATATTATCTTAAAAAAACAGCTGTATAAATGTACGTTTTCTTCAATCCATACTAAATCCGTGAGCAGAGCTTTATCGAACTGCCTTCTGGCATTATTACTTCGAGACGTTCCTAACAATATGACAAGGGAGACTATAGAGTGGTCTGAGAAAGAGTTGGTAATAATCTCCGACCCTCTTCTTTCTAATTGCTTTTTATCAAAAAGAATTCTAGTCATGAAGCAATTTTACTGTGAAAGGCCAGGGTGATATGCGTGCCATGGATCTATTAGAGCAAAATATTCCTTCATTATTTTTATCGATTTCAAGGTGTTAAGGTTTAACTGTTGTTTAGCCTTATTTGAGGTATCTAATTGCAGATTTTGTATAAAGTTACAATCCCAATATCGAAGCCCTGAATATGACAATGGACCCTATAGAACTAACTGAAACACTAAAAAGGATGGCCAATGCTAAGGCTAGCAGAAATGGTGGACGGTAAATAAGAAGCCCCATGAAGGTGAAGTTGTGTGACAGGGAGATTTTAAACAGGGTGCTTTCGCAACCCTCAATGATTTGTGGGGACAGGGAACAGCGAAAGGAGTTTTTCTAAATATGACTGCGAGGCCTCCTCCTCTTCCCAATGGCCTGTTCTGATTGAGCAACTACAAATAAGAAGGGGGACCCCTGACGAAATAGAGGCAGGTAAGCAGGGGAAATAAAGAACACCAAAGGTAAAGAAGTACCTGCCCCTCGTATACAAACAAGGCCCTAGGAGGGGGTCCTTACACTAATCCACTACAACCGGAGCAAATCAAAGGAGGAGATAAATGATCACATCAGTTTTACAAAATATATAGTAATTTTATTTAATCTTGAAGAAACATTTCATCAATTTATAAATACACAAAATGATTATCAAACCATGTCATAATTTAATAAAAAAACAATCAATAAATCAAGTCCCACACGCTAGAATCATACATCGCAATCATACCCTCAAGCATTCCCAAAGTTTCTCATGACAACTCACACATCACTCACACAATTCACATCAAACATGATATCAGGACAGTGCAAAACAGCCACAAGATTGGTGGATGACAGAATGGAAAAAAATCATCAGGGGGTAGGGGTAGGTACAATCCAGCTGCCCCCGCACGAACAACGCCAACGGGCATTTCAGTGTGTTGCCCCAGCTGGGGCTACACCTTCAGGGCAATGAGATGAACAATAGGGTGTGGGACAAAATACCTGTAGATATAAAGAGAGGGAACACACAATTCAAGATAGTTGTTACTACTAACAGATTATTGTCTAACTTGGATCAAATCAAAGGAAGCTCATTGATAGGCTCCGGCAAACAACACCTCATCAATTAACCAATTAAATATATATGATAAAATATAAGACTGGAATAGGGTGCTACAACATAACACATGCTCTGTTGTGTGTTTTACTTCCTTACTATCTACACTAAGAGGCCGATTATGATGGCGGACGGACCTGAGTCCGTCCGCCACCATAGAGAAGGAGGGACCGTCCGCAGGGGCAGCGGCGGTCCCTCCGTGCTAATTAGGATGTGACCGCCACCCTGGCGGTCACATCCTGTATTGTTATCATTGCAGCGGGTGCTGCTTGAAGCAGCACCCGCTGCAATGATAAAAATGTATGTTATGCATTTGCATGCACAAAGCGACAGGCACCTCGCGGTGCCTGCCGCTTTGTGCAGGCAAATGCAGGGGGGTACCATAGGTACCCCCCATGTGCACCCCCCACCACCCCCCTCACCCCTGGGGGCCCGCAACGGGCCCCCAAACACAAAGCCGTATTCCTTTACACGGCGGAAATGCCGCCGTGGAAAGGCATCTTTCAGCAGGAATCCTAATATGGCTGGCGGTGTCTGATAGACACCGCCAGCCATGTTGAAGCTTTTCCGCCGCGGACGGAAGGCGTCCGCGGCGGAAAAGATGCGGACTGAAATACGATCCCCCAGCCATCCTAATCTGGCGGGGGGTCTTTTTCAGTCCGCAGCGGTTTTCCCGCATCCTCCGGGCCGGCGGTGGCTTCCGCCGGCCCGGAGGATGCGGGAAAACCGCAATCCTAATCAGGCCCTAAATGTGTCCCGCCCAAACTGGCCAACGGATCTGGAAGCAGCTGACAAAGCCGTTAGGGCCTGGATTAATAATTCACTTGACCAGTGTATCCCGGTGAAACTGACAGAGACCAAGCGCACGCACACCCACGCATGGTAAAATGAGTCCCTAAGGGCTGGAAAGAAAAAATGCAACATTTTGGAACAGGCCTGGAGACTCACTTATGATGCTGCCGCAAAAAATACTTATAGGAGGGCCATAATAGCCTTCCGGAAATCAGTTTAAAAGGCCAAAGCAGTGTTCTATACTAATCTGATCTCATCCATCTCCAACCCCTCCAAAACTATCTTCTCCCTCGTGAAAGGAATGTCAATATCCCCCACAGGCACTGACAACACCATACCTTCCAATTCTTACTGTGACTCACTGGCAAAGTACTTTATCAACAAGGTGGAATGGATATACAACACATTAGAGACAAGAAGGGGTACCGCTGAAGCCATGGTGTCCCCCGCCCTCAGTTCACTCCCATGCACCTCTCAAACACTGTCACCCTTGTCGCCCAACGTCCTAGACACCCTTTCGGCTAAAGTCAAATCAGGGTCTCCTGACGATCCCATAAAACCTGCTATCTTCAGGAAATTTTATAACTGTCACATGACGGAGGGCCGGGAAATCATCAAAGGCTCACTTCTGTTGACAGTTATCCCGAAATCATGGAAGCATGCAAAGTTGTCCCATTGTTAAAAAAAACCCACACTGGACGTTGCTCTGCCAGAGAACTTCGGACCCATTTCTCTGCTTCCCTACCTGGCTAAAATAATGGAGTCACATGTCAATATCACACTGACCAAATATCTGGAGGTCAACAAGATCCTAGATAAATCACAGAATGGATTCCGTCCCAGGCACAGCACAGAATCAGCCCAGTAGGCGACGCTTGATGAGGGCAACACCTCAGCACTATTTTTACTTGACCTCAGAGCGGCCTTTGACACAGTCTCCCACAAACTTCTTCTCAAATGTCTTGAGGAGATTGCGGTCAAGGGCACAGCTTTGGCCTGGTTCTCCTCCTTTTTATCAGAACGTTCTTTCCAGGTTCACACCCCCCTACCCTCTCAGCTGTGGTGTCTCATAAGTCTCCGCCTTGAGCTCCACATTGTTTAACATGTATGTCCGCCCTCTGGCCCTCCTGGCTAAAGAGCGAGACATTAAAATGGTATCATATGCGGCGATACCTAGCTTGTTTTTACCTTCTCGAGCAACCCTGCTCGGGACCAATTGAAATTTCATGCCGATGTTCTAGCCATCGCAGACTGGAGGACAAACAACTACCTTCAGCTTAACTCAGCAAAAATGGAGTTACTCTTGGTCGGTCGAGACACCTATATATGGGACTTCCAAGCGTGGCCTGCGACCTTGAGCATCCCCCCCACGACGAAAAACGCAGTTAAAGACCTAGGGATCCTAATCAATTCTGCCCTCTCTTTGAGTCCACGCAAAAAAAGTGGCTGGCACCTGTTTTGGTCTTCTGCGTGGCCTAAAGCACATTTTAGGATTTTTTTACGCTGCCACCCGTCAACTTATAGTCCAATCAGCTGTCCAGTCACGCCTGGACTATTGCAATGGTCTTCTGCTTGGTGTAAACAAAACAATCACTGCAAGACTCCAACGGGTACAGAATGCAGCTGCACGTACTCTGTTTGCCCTACCTAGGAAATGTCATGCTTCGAACCTCCTTCGTCATTTCCACTGGTTGCCAATTAAACAGAGAGTGCAGTTTAAAACTCTCTGTACCACGCGTAAGTTCATACATGGCCTAGGCCCCCAAATCTGCAGGGTTTCTGCACTCCTAACATGCCTCTGCGCACTTTACGCTCCTCTGGTCAACATCTATTGAGCATTACATTGGTTCGCCGAGGTAGTGCCGGGGGCCGCTCTTTTAAATATCAGGCCCCTGCACTATGGAACTCCATCCCACTGGTCGCTGCACCCTTGATCACTTGGCCTTCAGGAAACTGACCAAAACCTGGCTGTACGCTTCCATTTAACTTCATCTCCCCTGTCACTGGTCCGCTAGCACTGGGACGCCCTGTTGCTGGGGCAGCCATGAGCTCTACAAATTCCCCTAACATTAACATTGACATTTACATATAAGCTGCTTTTTAAGAAATTGCATCATTACTGATAGGACAGCTTCAGTTTGTGCTAACTAAATCCCTCATTCAAGAATGCAATTTATAAAAACCTGAGATTAGTGTTCAGCTTCCACCTTACTATATTTGTACATGTCTTTTAAAAAAAAAACATTTCATCTATTTTACAACCCAGGTGAGATGTGACAGTAAAAAGAATCTTACTTCTCTATCCATATTTAATTCTTCAGACTGACTTGTTTCACGAATATAATGTAATGTGACACTACGTTTCTTAAAAGCAACCTCCTATCTCAACCTTGGAGTATCCTGTGTGTTCCCATTCCGATTAAGTCTGTGCTGGTGTCATGGATACTGAGAGTGAATGATGTATGTTAGCCTAAGGGTGGACTACCCCCAAACCTATTTTCTCTCTTCCTCCATTTTGCTGAACTTATTTTTATTGGCCTTATGACTCTGCACTTTACCACTGCTAACCAGTGCAAAGGTGCTTATTTCCCAAAACATGGTTAAACTGGCTTATACCCAATTGGCCTATTTAATTTACTTATAAGTCCCCTGTAGAGTGGTATACTACATACCCAGGGCCTATAGATTTAGTGCTACCCGTGGGCCCGCAGCACCTATTGTGCCACCCACTTAAGTAGCACCTTAAAACATGTCACAGGCCTGCCACAGCAGCCAGAATGCAGTTCTTAGCGGACATGTTGACTTGGCAATAAAACCCCCATGCCAAGTCTTAAACTCCTCTTTTATTACATAAAAGACAGGGTGTTGTGTGGTTAAAAGGTTGGGCATGTACTTTTAAGTTTTACATGTCCTGATAGTGAAAAACATCTAAATTGGTGTTTCACTACTGTGAGCCCTATCCCTCCTTAAGGACAACATTGGAGAGTTCGTATTACAATAAATAAGCTGTAATTTCCAATGGGAGGCTCTGCCTGTCTTTGGAATTGTAATGAAACCTCCTGTTTTATGGTGACATAGGATTTTGATTACACTTTTGAAAATCCACTTTTAGAATGTTGGCATTTTTCTGCCTTTAGACATTTTGTACCTGCAACCTGTATTGGGTCACATGACTGGGTGTAACAGACAGTTAGGCTTTGTGAATTCCTCCCAGAGACTCACAAAATAGAGGGATTAGGTGTGCCTCAATAGGCCATCTGCTGGCAGGATGGGTGGGCGGAGCTGAACACTGGTCCACTTACAAATGAATAGGGAGTTCTCTGCCTTCATACAAAGGACCTATCATCTCCACATTGTCACTGCAGCCAGCTTGAAATCAGGACAGGGGAGTTAGGACATTCCATGCACTTCAAAGCCACTGCCTAGAAGCTCTACCACCTTCCAGAAGGTGGGCATTAGGGTTTGAAAATAGGGCCTAACACACCAACTCTTCAGTCACTTTTGGACCTGTGGGTACACTGGCAGGAATAAGGACTGCTGTGCTGCTGAAAGGACTGCCAGTCTGCTGCACTGCTGCTCTGAAGGGCTGCTGACCTGCTGTGCTGACTTGCTGACTGTTGCCCTCTTGCCTAGTGAAAGGGCTGAATATGCTTCTATTGAGCCCAAAACCCAGAGTGACTCCAAGACCTAGTTAACTGGCCTCCTGATCTGTAGTCTCAGGAACACAACAGCTTCCAACAACCTTGCACCTGCACCGGGCTATCTGTGAGTCTACCCTGGCAAGTGGTGCCACTCCAGTCCAGGACCCTTGGAAGTGGGACTAAGGTGCTCCACCAGCCTCTGTGGATCTAAAAGAACTGATGCCTCTCTACTGCATGGTGAAACCTCAAGCAGAACTGAAGCATCACTGTTGCTGCATGGAGGAGAACCGTTGCAAAGACATGCATCGCCTCCTCTGCTTCTTCAGAACTGCTGCTGCGTAACACATCCTAGGTGCAGGGCTTCCCATACGTTGTTGATGACAGTCTTATCGATGACGCCAGACTCCACATCGAAGCATTGCCGCAACTCAGATCCGACGCATCACTTTGGCTGCACAACGCATCCACAATGCAGATTCTCACAATGCTCGACAAACCAGGATTTAAAGTACTTTCTTCAGCAGATCTAACTTGATCCCTGTAGCCAGCCACGCTCTATCATGGTCGGCCTGAACTTGCAACTTTTTCATGGTCTGACGCAACCAGATATCTACAGTCGACGCTTTGTGCTTTTTGGTGCTATTTTAAATAAAATCTTTAAAATTGCATATCTCTGGTTCTAATGATTGGATTGAAGTGTTGCACGCATATTTTAGACATTGCCTCTAAGTTAAGCCTGACTGCTATGTGCCAAGCCACCAGAGGGCTGAGCACAAGTTAATCTGGGGTTGGCTTGTGCCTCACTCTGACAAGGATTGTGGTTGCTGCTTGACCAGGGCTCACACCCCAGTCAACCAACAACTCAATTTCTTGAAATGTAATAGAATGTTGGTGTGCGTCATTGAGTGAAAGCTAGAAGATTGAGACAGTTGGAGGGAGAATGGAGTCCTGAAAAACCCCACTTGCTAACCTGCTGTTGCTATAATCTAAAGACTTATTACGAAATAAAAAATGTACTTTCTATCAGAGTGGCTCCAGACTGCTGGAAAAAAGACCCCACCCTCTAGCTTCAACACACCTCTTATTTCCTATTTAACTTTACCAATTCTGTAATTCATCAGAAGGAAATTACGCAGCACTGGGTAGCTTGGATCTTTAGTTTTAAATGCTCATCTGGGTTCTGGAATCCTCTTTTTCACTGGAAATGTGGACTGCCAAGATACATTATATTCAGAAAAGGGGGTGGTGATGAACAGAGTGTCTGAATTAAGCAGACCACTCTTACCCAGTCCAAAGATCAGGGCTTGATCCATCACCGTTATTTATCTCACTGCCCCATCCCAGCTCAGAACCTGGCTATATGCAAATTAGTCTGTCCCTGGCCAGTGCATCATGGGAACAGGGCAGACCAAACTACCAAGCCAATTCTTCACCAGAAAGGAGACAAGCTACCGGGGACCGGTTTCTGGCATTTCAGCCTCTTCGGCCCGGCTTGCTTGAATCCTGATGGAGCAGTGAGAAAGGGACTCATGTCTGAGTATACCCTGCCACACCTGTAGTGGCCAAAAACGATTCAGAAAAGGGGGTGGTGATGAACAGAGTGTCTGAATTAAGCAGACCACTCTTACCCAGTCCAAAGATCAGGGCTTGATCCATCACCGTTATTTATCTCACTGCCCCATCCCAGCTCAGAACCTGGCTATATGCAAATTAGTCTGTCCCTGGCCAGTGCATCATGGGAACAGGGCAGACCAAACTACCAAGCCAATTCTTCACCAGAAAGGAGACAAGCTACCGGGGACCGGTTTCTGGCATTTCAGCCTCTTCGGCCCGGCTTGCTTGAATCCTGATGGAGCAGTGAGAAAGGGACTCATGTCTGAGTATACCCTGCCACACCTGTAGTGGCCAAAAACGATTCAGAAAAGGGGGTGGTGATGAACAGAGTGTCTGAATTAAGCAGACCACTCTTACCCAGTCCAAAGATCAGGGCTTGATCCATCACCGTTATTTATCTCACTGCCCCATCCCAGCTCAGAACCTGGCTATATGCAAATTAGTCTGTCCCTGGCCAGTGCATCATGGGAACAGGGCAGACCAAACTACCAAGCCAATTCTTCACCAGAAAGGAGACAAGCTACCGGGGACCGGTTTCTGGCATTTCAGCCTCTTCGGCCCGGCTTGCTTGAATCCTGATGGAGCAGTGAGAAAGGGACTCATGTCTGAGTATACCCTGCCACACCTGTAGTGGCCAAAAACGATTCCCCTTGTTGTAATTAATTTTGTCCACCCTAAGCGTGGAAGGGTATACTCAGATGTGAGTCCCTTGCTCATTGCACCATCAGGATTCAAGCAAGCCGGGCCGAAGACGCCTGAAATGGCAGAAACCGGTCCCCGGAAGCTTGTTTCCTTCCCAGTGTAAGAATTGGCTTTTGTAGTCTGGTCTGCCCTGTTCCCATGATGCACTGGGCCAGGGACAGACTAATTTGCATACAGCCAGGTTCTGAAACTGGGATGGTGCAATGAGCTAAAAAACGGTGTTGGATCTAGCCCTGATCTCTTGACTGGGTGAGAGTACTCTGCTTAATTCAGAGACTCTGTCCATCACCACCCCTTGTTGTAATTAAGATACATTATATGGCAGTAGTATTCTAGAGCACATAAAACTGTTTATCTTACAAGTGGTATTTTTAGAAATCGAACTCTGTACGCTTTGTGATATATGCTATTGCCACATGTCTAACTTTGCGTATGCATGTTCATTTATCAAATGGCTACTAACCAGTTTAAGTGCTCTCCCCCTCCTGATTGTTATTTATGGATTAGCAACCTTATACTGAAGAATTCTCTCTGTCTGCATTATACTACAATATTTGTGCCCTATACTTTTAGACTGTTTATCAGAATAAGTAATACAATGTATCTGACTCTCTTGTTTTTCCTCCAAATGTACTTTTGGGAGTCAGTAAATCTGATCGATTCTTTTCATCTGCTAGACGCACAACTATATTTAGGACATACTTCAGGAATCCATTGATTTCAATGAGTAATACAGCCTGCAGGAGACTGTTACAAGCCGTTTATTTAAAAAAGGGCACTGTTTGTAAGGTGACTTCTCACAATCTAATGCCATTTCTAAATGAATAAAGGTCTCATTGAATTCATGAATCTCAAATTCAAATATTGAAATTGAGCTCCCTCACAATTTTTCATCATTTGTTTACTACTGTTGCAGATCAGAATTGGTTGTTAATAAGTTGTCATGCTGCTTCTTCCACCACCCCATTCTAATGTGTGTGCAGCTCAAAGCAATGCTTGTCCATTGCTATTCCATAAATTTGGGAGAAAAAGTACTCCTGTAGTCAAAAGTGCTCCTATTCAAGCAGAATTGCAGCATCAGCATGATCATCTTAATTTGACCACAATTGTTAACTGACCTTGTTTTCACATAATAGGTCTATGCCCAAGGCCAAGGCGTAAATTTAAATACTTAGGAGTACTTCGGACAGCGCCGGGACACTACCTCAGGGAAGTAGCTGTGCGCTCTATAAATACCGGTACATTTACATTTACATTTTACTTGGAGCAAATCTGTAATTCTGTGTTACTCTTGTGATGCAGAATTACCAAATTTAAAACCATGATGCCACGTCGCATAACGGATTTGTCCTTGTAGGAAAAATCAGGCTACAAGAAGTGCTAAAACAACACAATAGAGTGAAGGAGTGCATTTGTTTTTTTGGTGAATGCGGTCAGAACGATCAGTGGTCATTTCGAATGAGAGTGGCCATACTTCAACGTGAGCAGTCAGCATTTTGAGCAGCTTTCTTTGAGCGACCAGAAAATCCACTCTAAGTGCATTTTTAAATTGATATTTTTCCTGAACAGACTGTTTGGCTATTTTTCTTAGCACAAAACACATTTTCACTTTATTATTTTTAAGTTTGAAGGAATTGCCATTGAGATTGGAAGGCTGCTGTACATACAGTAATCACTTTCTCTCCCTGTCCCAAAAACTCCTCCCTCTGCTTTGGGCAGCCCTTGGTCACTTTAGATTTAAATTTTTGAGCAAAAACATCACTCTGTCTCTTTGGGCGTGATTATGATGTCAGGCGGACGAAAGCCAGGCAGAAAAGGACCACAGCACAGGCTCCCATTGAAAAATGGATGTTTGTGAACATCCCTGCATCGCATGGGGCCTCCCACACAGTGCAGGGATGTCTTGGGGGGCACCATAGGTGCATCCATGCCCCATTGCGGAGACACAGGGGGCAAGGGGCCCTGTAAGGGGCCCCTAATGTCGCTTTACAGCAGCCTTTCCATGTCGGAAAGGCTGACATGGCATGGCTGATGGAAACCAACATCTTAATCCCAACTGCGGAACTGCCATCATTAAGGGACTATGCGGTATTTCCGAGGCACCAAGGGGCTTCGTGAGCCCTTTGGAACTACATCGGAATCCCCCAAAGATTTTACTCTGACTGCCGTCATCCTAATATGGCAGCTGGACTTTAAACCTACCATGTCCGGCGGAAAGCCTCCGACCACTCAGGAGAGGCTTTCTGACCGACATTGTAATGAGGCTTCTTGTCTGGAATCTCTTCTGTATCTACACCACTGAAATCTTAACTTTTTGGGAAAAATCAAGTAAGTTCAATGCAGCCCTTTGAAAAACGTTTGTTGTTTGAGGGAGGTATGAACCTGTATTTTTTGTTCCTTTTTGTTTTTGTTTTTATTTTGTCTCTTTGTTAGTGTGTGACTTGGAGTTTGGGCTGCAGTAGGTGTGGAGAATGCGAGATGATGGTGGGGAAATTATTAACTTTTTCTGATGGTGGAAGTCTAGGGCTAAATATACATTTTCTCCATTTTCTTGTGTAGGTTTTTTGAACTTCATACTGACTTGATCGCTATATTACTGTAATGTTGTTTTACTGTATAGGGCTAGTGTACCCTGTAATAGTTCTTGGATGCATTTTTTATGTATTTTTCACATTTGACTGCTGCTGTGCTATATGCTGTTGGGGCTTTATAAGTCTCAGTCTTCGGATGTAATCATTAAATAACACCTGCCACTATTCATAATGACCTTATTTAGTTGACAAAGAGAAATGAGGGGCAATCGTCTTCATAATCAATGAATCAAGTAAGACTTTAAATTCCAGTCAATTAAGAGAGTTAGTATGAGTTAAAAGGGTTTATTTTCAAATTTTTCGTTTTTCATCTATTTATTTATTAGGCATTAATCTTTAGATTTCAGAAATAAAAGATAATATAATCCATCAATCGATATTTGATAATAAAATAAAATATTTGTTAAAATCACAGTCAAAATAGTAATAATATAACAAGCGCGTTCCTTAATGGAAATTCCCTACTCTAAAGGAATTTGGGATAATGAGAGAAAAAGGTGTCAGTTCAGAAATCCAATGAAGAGTTCTTATAAGAGAGAAATCAATGCGCAAGTATAAAGCATTTGCAAATCAGACTGAAAATTATTCATAGTCATAAATCAGCAGACATATTGAATTAGGCTAAATAACCTCTCATGTAGAGGAGTCTATAAGATCAGAGACGAGTCTCCAGCCAGAATGTCGGGGAAAGAACCCACTCTACTCTAGGAACACTACTACTATCAACTCATAAGTTCTATGTTGCAACATTATGTTTTTCGTCGTCTTCATCCACCAACAGAATATCAGCAACTCCTGGAACTAAGCAAACTCCTTTTTTTTCTCATCAGAACATATTAGTCTTTCAGACATTTGTCCTTGGAGAGTTACAACGCTGTATTCTTGTGCTCTAAAACGTCTTCCCATGAATCATTCTTCCTGTCTTTTTGTCTCCTCATGGTGAGAACCTTACTATGACTTGTCTAATATAAAACATGTGCCTAACACTAACTAACAGTAGGCTTCTGAAGTTGCAAGATCTGCAGCAAATAAAAGAAAAAGATCTTTTACAAACAACTTTTCAAGGTGAAAAACAGGCATGTCCATGTTACTGTAGTATTTTCCATTTAATATAGCATCAACAGTTAGGCTAACCTAATTCAGCACTTTAATTACTTGCAGGACTGTAACATTTAAGTAAGGTTATTTAATTAGAATTGTGCATTTAGTATTTGTTTTGTTTAAATGTAAGCTTATGCACATTATTAATAAAGGGCCTGATTTAGATCGTGGGGGGTCTGGTCCCTCTGTCACTTTTCTATTGGTTTCTCTGTTCGCCTACTAGGCTTCCCGCCCACTCAATTTAGATGCTGGCAGATCTATGGATGATAGTCCATCTGAGTGCCTCCGTCTCTGACACAATTATCCTCCCGCATTGATGGCTTCATAGACAAAAGCAGTTGTAGGAGGGAGTTCAGCCAATATTTCGGCCAGGCCAATCACGATGTGCATTCCTGTCTACGTAACTGTGATGGGTAAAATTCTATACCTGAGTTGGTGGTTTCGAAGGGCTATAAGGTAGAAAAGTATTTATTTCTTTTTTCCACTTCAATTTCCGTCATGAACCTGATTGTTGAAGTCCTTTCTTTCCTGCTGCTACTTGAACACGAAGCAAATCAACCCCATTGTCTCCTGAATTAAAGGTAAGCTTTTTTTTTAACTTGTTTTCTTTTGAATTGTCTGTTTACATTTGCTCTGGATTCATGCATTCTTAAATGTATCTTACAAGCAATTGTTTTCTAACGTGTAATGCATATGTGTGTAAAGTTGTCAATTTTGAAATTGAAAGAAACACACCTGTATTAATAGTTTTTTCCCAAAATGTTATGCAAGTTACCTTCATGATAATTGACACTTACACAAAGATTGACATTCATCAAAATTCATGTGTTCACAAAGTTGGTTATAATTATTTTTCATAAACTATCAATTTATAAACATAGACATTACACATATTTTGAATATTTTAAACTGAATATAATTTAGTAATTGCACTAGACAAGGTAAAATGTTTTTTTAAATAAATGTTACATCAAACTTAGTTCTAAACTTAAATAATTATTTTAATTTATTTAAGTAACATTTCCCCTTGTCTAGTACATTTTCTGTATTTCATAACATTTTTATTATCTTCTCTTTTTTAAGGTGTAATGAATATGTGTTTACTTTTTCACTTATTAAGGTAAAATAAACACACCTGTATTAACACTCAAAAAATCAAATTTAAATTCTTGTTTGAGTGTACATTATCATGATGATTGCATGCACAAACATTTTAATTCCCATCACATATATTGTTTTACTAATGTTTGGACTTTACAAATATGTCATTTAAAAATGCTTTTGTATGAATATGTATTTCATATTTTCATCATTAACATTTGTAATAATCAATAATTGTAAAAGAATAATAATGTTAGGACAAACTTTGCAAAATTATTTTTTTGTTTATAAATGAGACACTTCTTTCACTAACATTTCATTAAAAAAAAAGAAGAAGAAAAAAATGCATTCTTACAATAACACCCTGTGGCGTTGTTGCCCATAACTTCCTTTCTAAACATAGTCAAAAGGGTAACCTCTTCAGGAAGGAGCATCTATTGGGCACAGAAAAGACACCTCAATGATTTTTCTTGGGAGGAGTGGGTTTAGGTTTGGTAGGGGTTAGGTACCGATAAATGGTGAATTCAGAAGGAGGAGTAAGGATAGGTGGGGTGGTAGACGACGGGCTTTTAGAGGTAGATGGAGCTGGAGTGGTTGATGCTCAGCCGCGGCCTGTGGAGGGAGTTGCGGTGGGGCAGAAAGGCGGGGCGGGGGAGGGGCAGGGTAGGGGTGCTAAAAACTGGAATATGGATAATTGGAGGTAAGTAAACAATTTAATTAATAAAACGAATTTCGTAGCGCGGGCTGCATCGCATTTTGCGATGCAGGGCGCGCTATGATATTCGTTTTTATTTATCTTCATTTTGAAGATGGCTGAGCGAACCAGGAGAGACAGGGGTAGAGTAGACCAAACCTGATGTGTCGGCTGAGACCAGCCAGCTAGGATGTCAGGTTCTGTTCAAACGACCGGGTTGCATCAGAGGTAACATAGACCCCCAGATATGTAAACCCAAGGGGGAGGATCTGCATACCCACTGCCCATGGCATAACATGTCAAAGGAAACAGACACATCAACTGGCTTTCGTATGTTGCTTTCACAAACACTAGCCTATAACGATGTCCGTCGTAAAGTTTCAAACCAGCTACACCATCAACTTACACCGATTTCTGTCTAATTGCAAATGTTCTGATGTCCTGATGGTGAGGTCAGGCTTATGCTATTTTAGATTGTTAAAGAGGGTGTTTGTGAATGTTAAGTGCGTAATCACCACTCAAAATGGTGGTTAGTTTGTTTACATATACAAAATGCTAATATTTTTTCCCCCCCCCAAGAATGTATTATATAGTGCGCTACTGTGGTTAGCTGCAATATGTGCACAGTTTTGTTTATTCTTCCATTGACTGAATTTTAGATTAAAAAAAAAACAAAATTTGTAAATAATGCATTTAAATGTATCATCTACACATTTTTTTAAATAAAAATGTACTTTAAAACTTTTAGTGACAAATACATGTTGTGTAAAATTATGTGAAAAAAATAATTTTTGAAAAACAAATGAAATTTATGTTTTATTTCAAAAGTTTGGTTGCAAAATTTAGAACAATTATTAAAATAGGCGAACTCTTATTGATTTATGTCATCAGCTGGAACCAGATCTTCTGACTCACAATAGGAATCCAACATCAAGAAAACCAATAGTGAAAATAATGACAGTACTCCATTTTGTGGCCACACAATCATTCCAATACACTGTTGCAATATTTAATGGAATGTCACAACCAACTTTCAGTTGTGTGCTACAACAAGTTATTCTTCAATGATAAGACACATCAACAGCTTTGTACAGTTTCCATGAAATGAAGATTTTGCCAGTGTGAAGGGAGATGTTTATGCTCTGGGTCACCTACCACATGTGGTTGGAGCAATTGATGGCAAGTATATTGCCTTGGTGCCACCACACAACAGAGAACAAGTCTACTGCAATTGAAAAAACTTCCATTCAATCAATGTGCAAGTTGTGTGGCTACTAGATTTGTACTTCAAAAGTGTGAGTGCACATCTTCCTGGCTCACCAAATGATGTCTTTATACTACGGAACAGCACCATACTCCTGCAAATGTCACAACATGTTCCTGAGAGAGCCTGGCTTGTTGACAAGTGCAACCTGTCTATAGATATTTTAATTAATTTAAAGTATAATGATCAAAAGTAGTGTTAAATTTTTGACTAATGTTAGTTTTTTTTTCATATAGGAGACTCAGCTTATCCTATCCGACCATGGATGTTTGCACCGCTGAGAAATCCAATAACGCTAGGGGAAGTCAACTTTAAAAGGTCCATGGAAGAACACACAGGCCAGTGGAGTGGGCTTTTGGGCTCCTAAAGGTCAGATTTCAATGTCTGAATAAGACTGATGGGGCACTTCTCTACTCACCGATAAGGTGTGCAGAATCACCATGGCATGCTGCATGTTACATAACATAGCCTTGCGACGGAACATTGTGTACAGTGCAGAGTAAGGAAACCATGATGAGCCACCGGGGGAGGTTGTTGAAAAACCAAATGATGTTAATAGTGTTGAAGAGGAAGAAACAGACTTACGTCAAGATGTTATTGACAACTTCTTCACATGAGTGTAAGTATATATTTACATATTATTACATTACATGCTAAACCAACTTAAAAGTCTGTGCTAGACATTTTTTAGAAAGAGCAAGTTATGTAAAATCCAGGGCAAAGATACTTGTTGATCAAAGTTTAGACTACTGATTGCCTTACATTGTTGATCTTTGATTGTTCTTAAAAATGTGTCCTCAAAATTAGTAATTTATAATGTATATATTTTGTAATATAATTTAAAAAAATATGTAATCTGTTTTAGGTTCCTTCGCCATTTCAATCGGTACATCAGCATCTATTTATTCAGTCAATAATGATCCAAAAAGCAGTTAAAACATACATACCACCCAAAATGTGTATACATAATACTATCAAGAAAAAGGGTTAACACATGTTAGTTTTACAGGTTTAAAAAACAGTCTAAAACATTGATACAGACAAAAAGGTAAACCTTAAAAGACCTATAAAGTGCTATTGCTGCAATACTTTAAATAAAAACATCCTCCTCAGGCTCAGACATTCACGGAAAATACCACATTAAAATGTGTACAGATATTAACCTATATGATGAGGGCAGAAGAAATCCCTCTAATCTTTAAATAACTTGTTCCTATGTCTAAAAGTTCCTGGAAGGAAACTTGCAACCCCAAAATAGATAATAGGGTAAGACAACATTTGTAAAAACAACAGTGCGGGTCTTACATGTGTGAATTGATTGTTTCTGAACAAAGGGATGAAACATTTACACATTAGGATGTGATAAAAATCAGAGAAAATTTTTAAATGCAAAGTGTCCTGCTCTGAGAAATGATCACAAGAACAGGGTTTCAAAGCTCCTGGCTTTGAAAACCCCCGGAGGACTGATAAAAACCAGTGTATTAAAATAAATCTAAATCTGGTCAACAAACGATGATGTGAATTGTTAATGAACAACAAATAGTGTCCCCCAGAAAAACTGGTATTCAATAGTATATGTGGTTGCACTATGGGTTTGACCAGTTCTCTGTCTTCTCTTTCAGTAAGCCGCCCAGACAAAAACATCCTCTTAATGGCCTGCATGTCACTAGTGTGTAGTAATCTAGGTTTAATATACAGACCAAAAAAACCTAGTCTTGTCAGTTGCTCCTTAACAAACCGCATCCATAGAATTTGCAAAGCCACCTCAAGGGCACTACAATCCTTTAATACATATTGATTCAGGGTGGGGTTGGACTTGACTAGATTACCAACCTGCGCATTATGGGAGACAGGACTCTGTGGTCAGATATATAGCATAATCCAAGTTCTGCATGAATCAAAAAAGAGAGGGAGCTTGTTGGGACAGCGAGAAGTCAGCGCAATAATGTATTCTCTTCCAACTTCAATTCTGTGACATCCTTATACCCCCACACTTCAAACCCATAACTAGCCATTGGAATGCATTGCTCTTTAAAAACATTTAGATGGGCAGAAATGGGTTTGGCTCCTAATCTCTTAGCAAAGTCCATGGTGGCACCAACACCCCTTGACAATGTATTCATTTCTAGGGCTCTTTGGGCAATCCAAGAACCTTTATACTCAAACAACACCCCCAAATATGTAGAAACTTTAGTGAGTACTGCCCCTTGCAAAAAAAGGTGCACCCAGTGGCCTTCCTTCTTCCTACAATCATAGTATGAGATTTAAAAACAGTTGTGGACAGATCTAAAGAACCCATAAAGTCAATAAAAGTGTTTAAAAGTTTTTGAAGGCCCTCAGTAGTCCGAGTGAGCAGTACCACATCCTCAGCATATAATAATGGGGGTATTGATTTGGCGCCCACCCTAGGGACATCTATGCAAGCTGCTGTCATGTCATCTTCTAACTTAATAATATACAAGGTAAACAACAGGGGGGCCAGAATACACCCCTGTCTTACCCCTTGCTTGACCGCCCATGAAGCAGACATAATACCGTTCACATTGTACCTGGCCGTGGCTGTAAGATTAAGATGAAAAGTGGAGGAAGGCCACCATGTCATTCATTCATTCAAAAAGATTGTTTATTTAGACCTTTGGTCTTTAAACATGAACAAACATACAGACATAGCAATCTTTGATATAAACTTTATAATACCCGTATAACACTTCAAATACATAAAAAAAAAACATGTCTGTATGCACGCCCAGTTCTAAGAGGGTTAACCAAAGCTTGGATCTATTAAAAGGGTCAAAACCTGAGGTTAGATCCATAAAAACCATTTAAAGGCAACCCCTCTTGACTATAATATTTTTCCCCAAGATTAAATGTAAATTAATACACTGATCCACGTCATCTTCATTTGGACATTTCAAAGTTGTGACGTTTGCAGTTGTATGCTTCTGTTGCGTAGCACAAAGTCAACCTGGGTTGATTCTGTGAATGACACACAAACATTTTGGAGTACATATCTTGTGGAAGGACAACCTGCACAGTGACTGAATTTAAGTTTTTATGATTGCATTAGACTTAGTTTTCTGTTGAACGGTGGCAATGTCTGGAACTGTAAGTATTTGGATTATGCATGCTTTATAATGTTTTTGACAAATATGAAAAACAATTCTTTATTCATATGTAATAAAATATTACTTTTTGATTTGTGTTTTTTATTCTTTTTTATCATTTAAAAACAATGTGAAAAGCATTACCTACATGTACTTTATTTATGAATAAATAATCTTTTTAATTTTATCTTTGATAAAATGTATGATGAAACAGTGAAATCGATTAAATTGAGAAGAAAATACACCACCAGTCTTTGAATTAGCAATTGTTGATTTAATTCAGCAGAACAAAATAAAAAAATACAAGAGTTAAACGCAAAAACTAAACGCAAAAATAATATTCTATCATGAAGGAAACTATAGTTGAAGAGCCACACTTTTTTTTAAATCTAATGTGTAAAATACAACTGTCCCGAAAATTGTTTACAGAGTGAATGTTAGTCACACATTGGAGGAAATTAGGTTCTACATCTAGTGCTGGTGGAGGTCTTGCCATCCTCTCCTGCTGCTCTGGCTGAACGCTCCCTCCTGGGGGGGACTGATAGATCCACAGTTGCAGGGACTGAGGTGGGTACAGGTATTTCCCATTGTGGCAGGGCCTCCCTTTCTGTGGCTGAGGCAGACGTAGGAGGCCCAGATGTTGTTGCACCACAGAAAGGGGAAGATGTTGCTGGTAAATTCCTCCACCTATGGGTGAAACAATCCTGCAGCTCCCCAGTCAGGGAGCCCAAATTCAAGTTGAGATTTTCCATTTGATAATTTAGCTCCCTCTGCAACTACTTCATCTCCCCGAGGTCTGTAAGGACCTGGCCCATTATGTCTTAGGACTGATTGAGAGATCACAAGACTTGGTCGATGGTGGCCTGGATGACAATAAACCCAGTGGCCTCACTTTGCTGGCCCACAGACTCTCTCCCTTGAACCCTAACCCCACTACCTAGTGCCCTTTACTCAGGGTGCCCTATCCTACTGGGTCCCGGGTGAACTAGAGGTGGTGGTAGTGTTAGATCAACAGCAGCCAGGATTGGGAGTCACAAGATTGGTGTGATGTTCCTTTGGTCACAGGAAGTGGAGGTATCCAGAGGCTGAGTTGTGGTAACTGATGGGGTTGGGAGATGTAAGTGTGGGCCGAGTGAGACTCACTGGTTCCTCATCGTCTGGACTCACAGGAGAGGATTCCTCACTGAAGGATTGTTCCTGGTCTGGAGTTGAGGTATCATAAATAGCAGTTGCAGATGGTTATCCACGTACTCTGGGTGTTGGACCTATTATAAAATATATATATATATTTTTTTAAATAGCCTGGATTAAATATCAAATGATCTTGAAACAAAAAAATCAAGCAACCTACAAGGACTAATAAAATTCATATAATGATTATACCTTTCATTAGTATTGTACACAATTACAAACACAGTTTAAATAGTAAACAAAACTACTTTTAAAAAAAACAGGTAAAATGATGTCCTGAAATGCCCCCAAAAATTAGAAGGCATACCCAAAATATACCAAACATTTAATACAACACTGTCGAGAGGAGAAATGTGAAAAAAACATTTGAAGGCCTAGCAGGGTAAAAATTTTAAAATTAACCAGCTTAGAAGGATAACTGGCATTAGTCGTCAAACAGACATTGCACAGTCCATATAGTTTAAAAACTACTTATATTCAGTATTAAAAAAAAATACCTTAACATTTTTAAGTCAACATACTTTGATTTGTGATACAAATACTATCAACTTAATAAAATAACAAGAAAATTATAACATACAAAATTAAACAAAAAAGATTTCAAAGCTTAGCATACAATAGAGATTGATAAATACATAACACTTTAACATATGTGAAAATATGAGTGAAAAGGAAGAATTACCAAAATAACATTGCATATTATTTTAACGAAGCAAAAAAAAGGCAACATGGTAATTTTAATCAATTCTATTAATTATTAATAACACTTGCAAAATTGTAACTTAGACACAGATAGTAAAAATATGCTGTAAATATTGTACATAAATTGTAATATGAAACACATATGTGAAATATGTTATCAGGTGAAACAACACTTAGAAGCATCATAATGTCATGTGAAATTTAATAGAGAATAAAACTTGTAATCTTAAATACAACAAAATACATGCAATCAAACAAACGACAGTAAACACTCTGTCAACACGGAACAAGGATCAGTGAGCCCACATCTAAATAGGGTGGATGGGAATCTGTCAGCTTGACACAGTACTTGTAAATGCTGCCACAAAGGGGAGAAGGGAGTCCTGCAAAGAACTAAATCAGGCCCAAAGTGGATAAAGTTTGCTGCAGCAGTTACCTTCATCTGATGGTTGAAAAACCATCACACTTTCATCACAAATGAATTTTCAAAGTATACTCTCGTTTTCGATTGAGTCATGCTTTTTATTTTTCACGTTATCTATGTTATTTAATTTTGTATACTCTCTATTCTTTGTTCCATTCCTAATTCGTCTCTGATTTTTCTATTTCTTTCTTTAATCTTCTTTTAAAATTAAATAGCATCTGAATCTTTTAAATAAAATATATAATGTTATTAGGCAAATGCCATTAGTAAAGGTCTCAATATGACCCAAAAAAGTCCTCCTCCTACTATTGCAAACCAATTTTCAATGTTAGAAACTCCTTTCACCTAAACTTCCTAATACACAACTGGGTTCTAAAGATTCTAATTCAGGTTTCAGATCAGAATTAATCTTTGCAAATTCTTCTATCTTTCTGCACTTGTCAGGTGAATACGGGCAGCAATGTGGAGTTTTCAGCATCGTGACGATTCCGCCTTTCTCCGCTAAAAAACATTTAAAGATAATCGATCTTGTAAGATCATTGATCTAGTAGCTACTAATTCTGTGTTAGCAGCTAATGAGACATCAGATGTACTAGTAGCTAGTTTGACTACTACTGTTGAAAGCTTTCTAATTTTCTCATCATTTAAGAATACTCCCACAGGTGGTGTTATAGCTTCAAACGTATCTCCCACTAATTGTGCCCCATCATTTGTACCTGGATGTCTATCGGTGGTAACCACTATCAAAGGGGACCCCTGCAGATAAATAGTGGGCGGGTGGAGCAGGGAAAACTCAAACAAACACCACTAATACAATTAGTCACCCACCCAACAGGATTATACGAGGCCCAAAGGAAGGGTCCTAGTATGTCAACAACAAAGGCTAACCCACACAGATATTCAAAATTTCAAAAGGCCATTTATTTGTACAAAATATATAATATTTTTTTTATTTTCATCATATCAAACAGAATTCTTGTATTTCAAACAGATAAATAAGTATATAAATGCATAGGATAATGGGATATGGTGGTATGTCACTTCTTATGCAGCTGAAGAAGGTAAGTGAGCACAAACATAGCAGTCCTTAGTATCTAAAGCTTGAGTTTATTCCCAAACTAATGTAGAATAGACATTAGTTAAAAACTCTTCTTTTGAATCATATACAAATGAAGCCCTTGTTTTTGTCTCATCTATTGTGTGTGCTGGCATTGTAGGTGCAGGTGTAGACCTAAGTGCTTCTATTTCTGGTATACGATTCACACCAACAAGAAATATTATGATAGCTAATATAACAACTGTTAGAGTGAAAACAATTGCTATTGTACATTTAGCTGTGGTAAGGATACACATATTTTTCTACAGTCTGACCTTAAGTTCAATAATAACAGCTGTAAATGTAATATTCTGCCTTGACTTCTACTTGGGCAATTGTGCAAAACCTCTTGATTAATTACGTTCAGTTATTTCATTCAGCTTGTATACAGAAATCATCATGAGACATCCCTAGTCCTATTCCATCTTCTTCTAAGGTTCTATCCTAACTTTTTTACTGCAACTTTGGCCATGGCTAGTTATT
This sequence comes from Lissotriton helveticus, assembly GCF_964261635.1. Classification (NCBI taxonomy): domain Eukaryota; kingdom Metazoa; phylum Chordata; class Amphibia; order Caudata; family Salamandridae; genus Lissotriton; species Lissotriton helveticus. The sequence continues at coordinate 770,050,602 of NC_136059.1, forward strand.
TCTATTTCTTTTATTTATTTTTCATTAACTGTTTGTCAGTTCATCAGGCATCTTCTCAATGTGATTCAGTTTTTGTATTTCCTAAATAGTGCTATTGGAAATCTAATTTAATTAATGCTGTTTATCAGTGTGGCATATCATGGATGTTCAAATATCTCTGATCGCAATTAATTAAGATTTTGACCTGATGCATTTGGCACATTATCTGCATAGTGGGTCCATCCCTGTGCAGAATACCTTTGATAAGGCACTTTTGCTCTATTGGATCTCCTTGGTGCCTGTTAATTTTCTTCTGTTTTGCTTATGCCACTAGACTATGGGCCTGATTACGACCCTGGGAGTCCGGGAACTGCTGTCGCTTTTTGGCGGGCTGAGTGCCCACATACCTGATGGTCTGACTGCTGGATTGCAATACAGGCAGAGAAACCACCTCCAGACCGCCTCCAGACCGATGCCACTGCCAAGATCCGAGCTTCCACGGCAAAAGCAGTGGAGACAGTGGGTGTCAATGCTGGCAGTGCCAGCATGGGCACCGCTGTGTGAATTATGATCTGCCTTTCTGCCAACACCGCCATGATAAGGTCAGTGGAAAGGAAGGGAAAGGGACACAAAAAGGGCACCAGGGTGAATAAGCCCATGTGGATTGTGGTCGGTGCTCATGTTGTCTCCCCCTATGCCTGTACTGTCAGTGCATGCACCTTTTGCCATGCACGACATTGTGCATGGAAACAATGCTCGCGTCTTGCTGGAGGTGCAGCAGAGTGGCCGGCATTGGCTTCAGGCTCTCTCCTAGAGCTGAAGCATGCTGCCACTGTGGCTGCTCCGCTGACAGATCGCCAGCCCTGCAGTGATGTTGTAATGGGGCTGTCTGCTTAAGGGTGTGTTCCGGACCACTGCAGTGACGGGCTGGGTCACCTCCTGCCAAACTCATAATCGGCTCCTATGTTTCTTCAACTAAGGTTTGTGGTATTCATTCAACTGACACACTTGATCTCAATTGCCTACTACCATTCTTCCATTCAGATCTCCATGCGGTCTTTCTCTTCTCACACTCGTTCATTCATCTTGATCATTTGAGTACTCTTGTGGTGCTTCAGTAGATTCTTTCTTTTCTTATTGTAATTTTTTTAATTGATTTTATTGCTGCACTAAGAAAACAAAAACAAACATACAAATGGAGGGCAGACTTTCATCTTATCAAAGAAGAGGAACAAGGCCGCAATAAGTGATATGTTTCCAGAGTTACATAATGATAAGTCAATTATATAAAAGATACTTAAAAGCGCATGAGAAAATTATTATATACGTGGAGCCATGCTTCTTTTGTGGGGTGACGTTGGGTCCCCAATGTACTGCATTTTCCCTTTTGGCCAGTAATAATGCTATAGCTGTGAACCTACGATAGCAGGTCGGGATGTCTGAGACGACGCCCAATAGGGCTAACTTGGGACAAGGTGTGAGTGTTATGGATAGCATGGTTATTAGCACCTGAAACACTGATATCCAATAAGCGGATATGACAGGGCAGGTCCAGGTCATATGAGAGAAGTCCGCCCCTAGGTGGTGGCATTTGAGGCTTTGCAGAGTTTTAGAGGAGTCATATTTGGCCAATTGGGAGTAATATAAACTCAATGGACAAACTTAAAGTGTAGGAGTTTGTGATGGTGGTTGGGCGAGACCCCTTTAATTTGCTCATGCCCATTCCTTGTCAGTGAGCTGTTGTCCCAGGTCCTCCTCCCAACGGTGCTGCGCCCCTCTGTCTCGTACCTGCTTTATAGTCATGCAAGAGCGGTAGAGATAAATATTCAGATGTGAACTGTTATTATCTGTTATTAGAAGTGTAAGAGGTGGGAATTCCCCCAAGGAAGGGGGATGAACAGGATCACGGTATGCAAGGCACCATGCAGTCCAGTAATAATGAATCTATCCATGTTGGATAATTCCATATGAGTAGAAAGATCTGTTAATGTTCTGATATGTCCATCCAGGAAGAGATCCCCGAATGTGTGGGGATATAGCTTTCGTACGGTACGTTGTATTATTTTCCCGTACGTTATTGGGATCCATGAGTTTTGAGACAAGGAGGGCATGCTTTTACTGCGAATGCAGCTCGGATATGGAACAAATTGCCAGCTCCATTAAGATCCCACTCTGACTTATTAAAATTCAGAAGACCAGTGAAAACTTGGCTGTTTCCTCATTAATAACCTGTTTTAGCTGCAGATTTCCATCGGTTGTTCTCTCTTACATAGGATACCATGATGCTCACAGTGCGCTTTATAAGTACTACATACAATACAATACATTTGAGGCAGTGGAAGTTTAGCTGAAAACAAAGAGCCAGACCCCAGAAGCTGGCTAAGTGTCCACCGGTAGAGAGAGTTTGTACGTCGCTAAGGTCCAGCCAGATGCCTTGCGGGAATATCGCATTGAGTGGGACAGGGTCTGCTAGGTCCTGCTCTGGCTTGTTATAGATTATCCGGGCATCAGGATGGAACCAGCTGTAGGGAAACTGGGCCTGCACAACCAGATAATATAAGTTGAGGTCATGGCCCGCAAATCCACTGCACTCGTACGGAAGTGAAAGTGTATCCCATGCTATTGGCGGCCTTTCACCAGCCCATACCAGGCAGAGAAGTTGGCCACGGAGCTGTAAGAAGAACGCTTCAGTCAGAGAGATGGGGTTGTTTACAAAGAAATATAAAAAGCTAAGAAGGACACTCATTTTGATGAGGGCTTTCGTGCCGGCCATGGACAGTGGAAAAGGTTCCAGCGGTCCACCTGGGTGGTCAGCTTATCCATGGCAGGTCCGTAATTCATATGGTGTATCTGTTCCTTGTTTCTATGTGGTGTGATCCCTAGATGTTTGGTGGTATCAGTCACCCAGCGAAGGGGGCGATGCTACTAGGGGGAATCGTCGAGTCCCTCAGAGGGAAAAGCTTGGACTTACCCCTGTTTATGCGCTGGCCTGACATGTCTCCGAAGCGTCCGATCTCATTCATAAGAGGGTTCAGGTTTTGTCACGATCCGCGGTCCGCAAAGTTAAGGAAGGGCGCTAACTGTGCGCCACAGAACCCGCGTTGGACAGGAACTACAATTCCCGGCATGCGTGAGCAACGTGTTCCGTCATTACGTGACGCACGCTCACGCATACCCGGAAACAAATGCCGGCTCAGCGAGGCAGACGCTGCCGAATATTCTTCCCCCGAGGTCGCGTTTCGTGTTCTGAAGATGCGGTAAGACTGTTCTGATGTAATTCTGTTAGTCTGGGTTGCATCCCGTTCCGGATTTGGATGCAGGCATTGGAACTTATACTACGCTATACTTGTTACCTTTTGGCTGTGATTTCGCCAGTTATGAACTCTTTGCTAAGAGTCCTGGTATATCATATTGACAGCATTGAGGCATTAGCCTGTTGGTTGGGTGGTTTCTCCCTGTTGGCCGAGGTCGCGCATCCTGCCGCCTCATGCAGGGAGAGATAGACCCTCGAAGAGCGATCCTTATCAAGTTCTTGTGTATCTGAAAGTCGTGTTGTGCTTGATGTGCTACAAAGACTCTTGTGGTACCATCAAGTGTACTAAGCCATCCTTGTGTGTTGGGAATCACACCACGGAGTAGAGTGGGGTGTTTACTTGGCGCTCCACAACATTTGAAAGCAGACGAAGTGAAGAAGCATTAATCCCGTCTGTTGTTATTATATGCTTTTTCCACACGACTTTTGTCTATCCTGTCTATATAGGAGAGAGGATCTGAGGGGTTACTGTCAGTGGGTTTGGTTACGCACGGAGATGTTATATCTTAGGTACGTTTGAGTACATAGACCTTATGATTGCATTACATTACATATGTGTCCTGCTCAAAACCCATTCTTCTTGTTTTCCTATCCTAGTTAACCAAAGTCCTGGTTCCACCCTTAAGCTCTCCATATAGTGAAATCAACCGTATTTTCCTTTACAGGTAGGAGGAGAGGGTTCTAGGTAGTTTACAAGAGGGAAGGTGACTAGAGTATATTGTGGGTTGTGTGATCGTTAAATGTGTCTTGAATATTCTCTGTTCTCATTTCAGATCTCCCTCCCTGCTGTCCCCTTCCTTTCCTTCCCTCGCTTGATTATCCTGGTAGTCTGTGTGTTTCACTTGAAACTCCGGGGCCGTCAAGAGGTGGAACCCTTATAGCATCGGCACAATCCTGAAGAAAACGGAAGACGAAGCCTGACAGAATAATCGGCCCACGATTGCTTTCTCTTCCCGATTGTGCTGATCGTCATGGCGACCATAGAGGACGTAATGGTGGCTTTGGCATTAGTACAAACCGAGTTAGCCACATCTAGACAGGAGGCAGCCGCCTCAAGGGCCTTGACCGCCCAGTTACAGACCAGGGTAGACAACCTACAGAGGGTTCCTGTAGGCCCGGGTGGCGGTCCTGTTCCTCCCACCTCTGTTGTTGTCGAAATGCCTGCGCAAATACCCCTGGCTCCCCCTGAGAGGTTCATGGGAGATAACAAGAAGGCTCAGGTCTTTATGACCCAGATACTACTGCATTTCATGTGCAAACCCAAGATGTTCGCTACAAACCAGGCAAGGGTAGTATTTTTTATATCCTATTTAGGGGGTGAAGCAGCACAATGGGCGGTTCCCGTGGTTCAGCGTGATGACCCCCTACTGTATGATTGGGCAGAGTTCCGCTTAGAATTCGAGAAAACCTTCGACAGAAGAGCAGAAACCTTTACGGCTGACAAGGATCTCTTGGAACTGAAGCAAGGCAATACAGACCTGGTCACGTACCTCAATAACTTTCGTCGGTTGGTGGCGGAAACCGATTGGCCAGAGTCCAAACAGTCCGCCGTCTTTTATCAGGGGCTTACGGATTAATTGAAAGACGTATTGGCAACCATTGATCCCCAAACTCATACCTGTTCTGCTCTCATTGAACTCGCTTTGCGCTTGGATCATCGCATGAAAGAACGGAAAGGAGACCATAAGAAAAAAGATCGCCCCGTAACTCCTTATGAACGACAAGGGGAGAGGGCCACAGCACCAGCAGAAGCTATGGAGATAGGGGCGGTGAGGTCCTCACTGACGTTAAGTGAGAAGGATCATCGCCGGAAGCAAGGCCTCTGCCTTTATTGTGGCAAAAAAGGAGACTATTAAGTGACTGCCCCGTTAAGCCCAAATCTGGGAGATTTCGGAGCGGACAACTAGCGGCAGGCATCATTGATAGAAGACCGGAAAACTCCAGTGCTTGAAGGCAGAAGTAGGGGAACCCTCAAGCGCAATTGTCATCCCTTCTATAACCCCCGGTTGTATCCCAGAGAGATGCCACATGTTCCTTGAAATGCTCATCGTCATAAACACCGAGGAGCAGCACGTTAAGGCCATGATAGACTCCGGAGCCACTGGGTGCTTTATGGATCACGGAGAAGCCAAGAGGCTGGGAGCACTCCTCATAGCCAAGAAACTCCCAGAGACGGTGTATGCGGTGGACGGCAAAGAACTAGAAGCAGGTCCCATTAGGTATCACACCCCTGAGTATGATTTGAGCTGTGATGGTTCCCATCACGAACGCCTGGCATTCAGTATCATAGAGGCACCACACTATGGAATCATTCTGGGTCTTCTATGTCTACAAAAGCATGAACCTTATATACACTGGACGTCCAGATCTGTACAGTTTTCCTCCGCTTTCTGTATGGAGCACTGCATTCAGGAAACCCGTGGTCCTTCTCGGGTGTTATCCATGATACACCATGTAGCCACAGCGGCAGAAAAAGAGGTAGAACTACCAGATGTATACAGAGCATATGAAGCGGTGTTCAGTGATGCCCAAGCCGAAGCACTCCCGCCTCATAGAGAATATGACTGCCGCATCGACCTAACACCCGGAGCGGTCATTCCAAGAGGAAGGATTTACGCCCTCACGATACCAGAGAATGAAGTCTTGTGTGCCTATTTGGACAAATACCTAGCCGCAGGATTCTTCCGGCCTTCCAGATCTCCCGCAGCGTCTCTGCTGTTCTTCATTCCGAAAGCCAATGGCGAGAAACGCAGTTGCATCGACTACAGAGCGCTTAACGCTATAACGGTGACGAACCAGTATCCCCTGCCGTTGATTCCGGTATTGCTGGAGCAAGTCCGAGTGGCTAAGGTCTATACGAAGCTTGATTTGAGGGGGGCCTACCACCTTGTGCGGATAAGACAAGGTGACGAGTGTAAAACGGCCTTCAAGACGCGGTATGGACTCTTCGAGTACCTCGTTATGCCCTTTGGGCTCTGTAACGCCCCGGCCGCGTTTCAGTTCTTCTTGAATGAAGTGCTACGGGAACATCTGGATAGCTACGTGGTGGTTTATATAGATGATATCCTGATATATTCCTCCACCACCGAAGAACACATCGTACATGTGAGACGTGTGCTCCGAGCTCTGCAGGACAACCACCTATATTGCAAGATCACCAAGTGTAAGTTTGACGTTACTACGGTGGAATTCTTGGGCGTGATGCTCACGTCGTCTGGAAAGGTGATGGCGAAGGAAAAGTAAAGGCAGTAAAGGAATGGCCTCGACCTTGTAACCTTAAAGACATCCAGTGCCTGTTGGGATTCGCCAACTTTTACAGGCGTTTTATCCAGGGTTTCTCCGCCATGGTCACACCACTGACCCGACTCACCCGGAAGAACATCCCGTTCGTCAGGGATACGGCAGCACAAACCGCGTTCGACAGCCTGAAAGCCGCTTTTTCTACAGCCCTGGTGCTCACGCATGCCAATCCAGACATACCTTTCATCGTGGAAGCTGACGCATCCGAGGTAGCTCTGGGTGCCGTTCTCTCCCAAAGGAATGAACAAACCGGGCATCTACATCCGATTGCCTTTATGTCGAGGAAGCTGAGTAGAGCCGAAGCCAACTATACCATCGCGGAAAAGGAGCTTTTAGCCATCAGAGACGCATTCTTGGAGTGGAGGCATTGGCTTTTGGGGCGAAACACTTGGTGAAGTTTTTTACAGATCACCGCAATTTGCAGTTATGCGAGCAGCCCGACATCTCACCCCAAGGCAACTGCGTTGGATGTTGTTTTTCGAGGAGTACCAATTTGTCGTCACATACCGTCCTGGTATCAACAACAGAAAAGCAGACGCGTTAACATGACAGGAGAATCCCGTGATGCACACCGTAACCCCGAATCGCGCAATTATTGAACCCGCTCAGATCGTGTGTGCCACACACACAGGGGACTTCGTGATGGGAGTGAGAGCAGGCGCAAGAACGTGAGTATGGAGAACATGGCTTCAACACCACAAGCAATGGAAAATGAAGCAAGGGATACCAATGAAAGGACCACAGTTGTTGGTTCCCACCAAGATCCTACAGAAAACCGTTTTCTCTTGGTGCCATGACGCACCTAGTGCAGGCCACATGGGATACGCAAAAACGCTGGAGAAGGCGTTAAGACAATTCTGGTGGCCTTCTATCCGTCCGGACATGAACAGATGGGTGAGAGAGTGCGCCACCTGTGCGTGGATGAAATCCGACCGACAGCAACCCCAAGGGCTGTTACAACCCTTACCTACCCCTGAAAACCCATGGGAGAGGTTTTCTGTTGACTTCATTGTTGGTCTTCCTAAAGATCAAGGGAAAACAGCCATAGTAGTAGTGGTGGACTACCTTACCAAAATGGGCCATTTCATTGCATGCACTCAGGTACCCACAGCTGGGCAGTTGGCACACCTACTATTGGTAAACGTAGTACGCCTACATGGCCTACCCAGGGTTATAGTCTCAGACAGGGGGGCTCAGTTCACGGCCCGTTTCTGGAAGACCTGGTGCTCTGAACTGAAAATAACACCTTCGCTTTCCACTAGCTTCCACCCCCAAACAGACGGGCAAACAGAGAGACTAAACCAAACACTATATCTGCGTTGTTATGTACAGGACAACACTGGGTCATGGGTGGACTGGTTGTGGGTGGCTGAGATCGCTTACAACAGCACACAACACTCTTCCACACTACATTCTCCCTTCTTCTGTTCTTATGGGCATCATCCCAGATTCAGTCCCCTATTGCTCTCTGGTTCCGCCATCAAATTGCCAGCGGTTAAGGAGAGGTTGCTTCGTGTCCGCAAGATCCTCCTTGCCACAAGGAGCAATCTGGTTAATGCGAAAGCTAGGTACAAGAAGCAGGCTGATAAACACCATAGGCCTTGTCCAGTGTACAAGAAGGGAGACCGTGTGTGGGTGTCTACAAAGTACATTAAGTTTAAGAAGTACAGTGTGTTCAACCCGAGATTCATCGGTCCCTACCAGGACATAAAACACATTAACCCTGTGGCTGGTAAGGTGCGCCTGCCCGCGCATTTCAGGATTCACCCGGTATTCCATGTGTCCCTGTTGAAGCCCTCTCAGTGCCCTGTGAGACGGGCTACTCTGCCTGTATGGGTCCAGCAGGATCGCGAATATGAAGTGCAGGATGTGCTGGATTCCAGGTTTGTGAGGGGTAGACTGCAATATCTGCTGGCTTGGAAAGGCTATGGCCCTGAGGAGGACTCATGGGAACCAGCCGGGGCGGTACATGCTCCTCGTTTGGTGGCTAGGTTCCACAGGTCGTTTCCAGACCGGCCTGCTGCTGTTCGGCGCCTCTCGTGAAGGGGATGTACTGTCACGATCCGCGGTCCGCAAAGTTAAGGAAGGGCGCTACCTGCACGCCACAGAACCCGCGTTGGACAGTAACTACAATTACCGGCATGCGTGAGCAACGTGTTCCGTCATTACGTGACGCACGCTCACGCATACCCGGAAACAAATGCCGGCTCAGCGAGGCAGACGCTGACGATTATTCTTCCCCCGAGGTCGCGTTTGGTGTTCTGAAGATGGGGTAAGACTGTTCCGATGTAATTCTGTTTGTTCTGGGTTGGATCCCGTTCCGGATTTGGATGCAGGCATTGGAACTTATACTACGCTATACTTGTTACCTTTTGGCTGTGATTTTGCCAGTTACGAACTCTTTGCTAAGAGTCCTGGTATATCATATTGACAGCATTGAGGCATTAGCCTGTAGGTTGGGTGGTTTCTCCCTGTTGGCCGAGGTCGCGCATCCTGCCGCCTCATGCAGGGAGAGATAGACCCTCGAAGAGCAATCCTTATCAAGTTCTTGTGTATCTGAAAGTCGTGTTGTGCTTGATGTGGTACAAAGACTCTTGTGGTACCATCAAGTGTACTGAGCCATCCTTGTTTGTTGGGAATCACACCACGGAGTAGAGTGGGGTGTTTACTTGGCGATCCACAACATTGGAAAGCAGACGAAGTGAAGAAGCATTAATCCCGTCTGTTGTTATTATATGCTTTTTCCACACGACTTTTGTCTATCCTGTCTATATAGGAGAGAGAATCTGAGGGGTGTCTGTCAGTGGGTTTGGTTACGCACGGAGATGTTATATCTTAGGTACGTTTGAGTACAGAGACCTTATGATTGCATTACATTACATATGTGTCCTGCTCAAAACCCATTCTTCTTGTTTTCCTATCATAGTTAACCAAAGTCCTGGTTCCACCCTTAAGCTCTCCATATAGTTAAATCAACCGTATTTTCCGTTACAGGTAGGAAGGTAGGAGGAGAGGGTTCTAGGTAGTTTACAAGTGGGAAGGTGACTAGAGTGTATTGTGGGTTGTGTGATCGTTAAATGTGTCTTGAATATTCTCTGTTTTCATTTCAGATCTCCCTCCCTGCTGTCCCCTTCCTTTCCTTCCCTCGCTTGATTATCCTGGTAGTCTGTGTGTTTCACTTCAGACTCCAGGGCCGTCAAGAGGTGGAACCCTTATAGCATTGGCACAATCCTGAAGAAAACGGAAGACGAAGCCTGACAGGTTTACAGCGGGGTCCCATATAAACAGCATAATGTCATCCGCGTACATGGAGATTAACAGAGGGCCAGAATGGAACTGAAGTCCTTGGTGCATGTGCTTCTCCTGCAAATGTCTAGTCAGGGGATCCATGGCTGTAATAAAAAGTAACAGCGACAACGGGCAACCCCGTTGTTTGCCACATGATATCGGGAAGGTCTCTGAAAGGGATCCATTTATCTGAAGCCTAGCTGTGGGAGAGGAGTACAAAAGTGAAGTTAGCACAAGAAAGTTGTTGGGCATGCCTAGTTTGCAGAGTGGTGCAAAGAGAAATGGCCACTCCAGAGAGTCAAAGGCCCTCTCAGCGTCTATAAGTGCAACTGCCGCAGAAGTTTTAGGTGATATCCTGATTAACACCAAGAAGACAGCCCTGGGGTTGAGCGCAGTTGACCTGTGCTGTATGAAACTGGACTCCACCGGGGATAGGATCTGGTCTAGAAGCAGTGATAGCCTGTTTGCCAACATCTTGGCCAATATCTTATTGTCAAAGTTTAACAAAGATAAAGGTCTGTATGAGGCGCATCTGGCGGGATCTTTACCGGGTTTCAGTAAGAGGGAGATTGCTGCCTCCTGCATTGTTGGCAGGAGTATGCCGTTGTCAAGGGATTCGGAATAAACCTCTAGCCGATAGGGTGTCAGCGTCTGTTTAAATGTTCAATGTTTTATTATTGCTTTTTATTGTCCTTTCCTGTACTTTTAGAATTGACATTGTTATGGTTTTAATTCACCGAAACAATAAAACATTGTTTAAATGCCTTATAGAAGGTTCTGGATAGGCCATCTAGACCTGGTGTTTTTGAACCATCAAGGGAATCTATTGCCTGACTGAGCTCCTTGGCGGTGAAGGGCTCACTAAGGAATTGAGCCTGTCCAGGAGTTAGCCACACCATCGCCAACTCCTCCAGATTGGCAAGATGGGAAGCTAGGTTAGCGGGGAGCTGAGTGGTGTATAGGGTCTTGTAGTACGTTACCAATTCCCTTAATATGTCTATGTTATCTGTGACGGAGGTGTTATCTTCCCGACACAAAGATGTGATGTGTCCAGCCCCTCCAGGGGGGCGTACCAGTCAGGCCAGGCGGGCAGCCTCGTTTTTGCCTAGTAGCGTGGTCTCCCTGTCTGCGAGGTCATTGAATTCTAATAAAAGAGATTCCGTTTAAAGGAAGGGTCTGTGATGTAGGTGGTACTGTCCATATTCGTCAACTTGTTTTCCAGTCGGGTAAGGCTGCCCTGTATTACCCGCAGCACCCCTGCTCGTTTAGAAATGCAAATTCCATGGATATACGCCTTAAAGTCGTCCCATAGCTCCGAGTATTGTGCCACTGAACCAGTGTTAAAAGTGACGTGTTCAAGGATCTCGTCATGTAGCTCTGATCACAAAATATCACCCAACAACACTGTAGCTGGGAATGTCCATCTCCATTCCCAGCCTGTGGAATAGGGGATCACAAGGTGTAGTAGCACTGGTGCGTGGTCTGAGAGGGTGCGGGGCAGTGCTTCTATGTTGTGTATCCACTGACAAGAGGCGGTGTCGACAAACCAGTATTCGATGCGTGTCCACACTGAATGTGGGGCTGAATGGAATGTGTAGCCAGAGTTCCCCAGGTGCCTCATGCGTCATACATCATGGAGCGCCAGTGAGTCCAGGAGATCGCAAAAAGCACGTAGGACCTGGAGCTTGGTGCCCTGCCCCGCTCCGGACGTGTGATGGCTGGGGTCTAGCCATAGGTTTAGGTCACCGCCGAGAATTAGGGTGTCAGGCTTGTGTCGGTCAAGCAGTGTAAGTATTCCGGAAAGAAGGAGGGGTCACCTATAAATGTTGAGAAACAGGGTTTTTTGCCCAATAGTGTCCCGGTTACTAGAACATACCCCCCCTGATCATCCACTGTGGTGGTATGGTGCGTGAAAGGGAGGCTATGGTGTATGAGTATACGCACTCTCTTGAGTATGAGCTATAACCAGCGAAGAGCCTATGCGGCCCCCTGGAGGAGGCAAATGGGGGAGTGGATTGCGGGGGCAGATGTGCTTCCTGTTAACATGATGTCTGTGTAAGTGGGATAATACTAGCTTACATTTCCGGGGATTGTTGAGGCCGCGGACATTCCAGGTCAGGAGTCGTGCCTTGACTTTTGGATTAGAGACTGCTGTCAAGTAGGAGCCATAGTGAAATTGCACTGGATATGAGTGTTAAGTGTGCTGTATGCCAAGCAGAGGGGAGATAGAAACTTAAAACAGAACAACATGTGATCATGTCCCAATTAACCCACATCCCACACAAACCAGGGAAAAAATATCTGGTGAATTCCCATTGCCCAATTCCCAAAAACCAAAATCCCAACATCGGAACAGACGGAGTTATCCGTGGGGTCGGGCAATGCCTCAGAAGCCCAATGCCTGGGCTGTAGGGATCAACACTGATAAAGGTATTATAGGAAGGCAGCATTGCGTAGCCTTACCAAACCTAGGATTGAGTTGCAGTCATGCAAATGTTCTTAGTAATGTTGCCCACAGCTCACATGGCCTTAGAGGGTTAAGCTGAGAGGGGTGAGAAAAAACGAAACCATCGCTATTCAGAAGGGAAGAGTTCTGCGCTGTCCGCCAGTGGTCTATCCATTGATGAGTGCTCAGGTGAGAGAAGGGGGCTGTGGCGGTTTTTGTCCTTTTGTGTTTTGCAGAAGGCCATGGCATCCTCCGCCTACATTCACACGTAATCTCGCCGGGTATAACATGGTGTATTTCAGGCCAGGTTTGGGAGCTGCGCCTTGATATCAGTAGATTTTTGCTGCACTTCTTGGACTGCTGCAGTGTGGTCCGGGTAGATGGAGAGTGATACTGCAGCGGGGAGTTCTGGGATAGTCGGAGGGCTGTGTCACGGTCCCTATAATTTAAGAGTCGGGCTATAATGGGTCACGGATGGCTGCCGGGGGGCCCAGTGATCTGTGCACCCTCTCAACAAGGAATGCTTTTGAGAAGTGCCCGGGGCCCAAGCAAGTCAGTGAGAAGGGTCTCTACAAAAAGCTCTGGGGACCATAGATTGGTTGATTCAGCCAGTCCTAAAATCTGCACGTTGTTTCTCCTGGATCTGGCTTCTAAATCCTTGCTTTTACCTGCCACTGCCTTAAGCAGCCGTTCCGTCTTTTCCAAGCGGCGCAACATGTCCCTTGTCTGGTCTTCCTGTGAGGATATACACTCCTCCACCACGTCCAAACGGGTGCCGTGTCTATCTAATCGCTCTCCAATTTTTTCGAGGTGTGGGGCAAGGGTATCAAATCTAGCGTCAATGGCACGAAATCCAGATCTTAATTCAAAAGACCTGTCAAAAGTAAATTTTCTCGGATTGGGGTCGAGGCGACCCATATTTGCTCCGAGGGGGTCATCAGTAGTTAATACCTAGGCACCCTGGTGCAGAGACCTCACCCATAGGCAGAGGGGATACGAGAGGGTTACAGTGACACAACTAATCGCCAGTAGTTGCGTCTGTGATGTAGAATACTCCATTCCAGTTTTCTGCCAATATCTAGGGCAGACAACCCTCCATAAGCACCAGCAACATCAACCTGCCAGTCTGTCAGGATAGGCGTAACGCTGGCTGATGCTGGCCTCCTAGGTGTGAGATAGTTCAGAGCAGGCCACAGGCCCAGCCCCACGTGTATGCAATTAGTGATGGTGATGTCCAGTGATGAAGTCAGCTGGGAGTGGGGGGGACCCAGCAGGACTCCGACGCCCTGGCCTCAGGGTCACCCACGGCCCCTATCACCGCAGGCCTCCAAGGCATGCCGGGTCGGTGCCCACCCCCATCGCAGATAGCCTCACCTTGGTTAGATGAAGCGCCACAGCAGTGTTCTAATGGGAAAAGCCACCTGGTGCAGTGGCCGAGGATTGCGGAAGGCGGGGAAGCAGGGCCCGTACAGCTCAAGCCCAAGACGCAGGTCGTCAGCCTCCCGGCCTGCAGCGGCGGATCCAGGCTACGTGGCACTCGGCGCAGCTCTCAGAGGAGCAAGTGGAAGGATCCTGGGGGCGCAAGCAGGGCCCGCTATCAGGAAAAAGCGCCAGTACGGAGGGGAAGTGGCCGCAGAGCGGCCATGCCGCTGTAATCTTTCATGCCCCACTCTGCCTGCCAGGAGACCACAGCAACAGTTCCTGGCCTCTCACCTTGGGCGGGCGCTTCAGGCCGCTCAAAATGATTCTCCAGTTGCTCGGCAGTCCTAGGGCCGCAGTGGTAATGGCTGGATGTAGACGGAGGGGAGGGAGGGCCCAGCAGGGCACCAGAGCCTCCAGGATACCGATGGTGGGCTCCCAAGATTCAGTGCCATGCAGCCATTTTGGTCGGCGGCTTGGCCTCACCCATCAGATTCTTTATTTTCAGTTCTCATTTCTTCCTCTTCAGCGTGTGTTACCACACCACATTGTGAGATTTCAGGAGCTTGCCCCAGTGAAAGATTCAACTTTATTTCACCCCCTTTTGGTCCTTCTGGATGTACAGTTACAGGAGATCTCAGATTTGGCTCAAAGAGCACTATTTCTTCGTATGGGCACTTTACTCTCTGGAGACCTATTTACAACTTTTGGTAGAGCGGTGGTTCGGCAGTGCCAGCTGCTGCTCCGCCGAAGATTGCTGCCGCCTGCCTGCCAGATTATGACCAATTTTGTGGTCTGGTGGGTAGGCGATGTGGCAGTCCTGCTGTGGTACATCTTTTAAAGCCAGCGGACCATGTGCTGTCCCCCTGCATGCATCCCCTGGCTGAGGGGCTTTGTTTCAGCACCGCCAACCTTTTCATGGAGGAAAGACCTCCATGAAACTGCTGGTGGTCCTGAAACTTGCAATATGCATGGCAGTTCCACAGTGGCACCACCTGCACATTACATAGAACCTGACCGCTACGTACCACCAGGGAATGGCAGAGCCGGCGTTCCAATTACGGTCTGACTGTGGCTGAACCGCCACCGCTTGCGCCATGATTGGTTTGGCAGTCCTCAGATGGCCAGATTTGAAATTAGGCCCTGGGTGTGCAAAGTGTGCACCCAATTAAGTATCCCGGCACATTTGACAGCAGTGTTTGTAATTCGAATTACCTGGTAGCGGCCTTGGCTCCAAGCAGGATTTTCGCACATGCTTCTTCACCAATACCCTGTCACCTGGGTTAAGGTCATGGTACTGCTCCTGATGTGGACTGGCAGTGACAACTCCAACCTGGTGAGTAACAGAATGCACCACATCAGCTAATCATTTGCAGTAGTTGAGAATCATGTAATCTGCGATGTTTATAGGTGCATTTGAGGGACAGCAGGCAATCTTATAGCACAACTGATGTGGATTTTATGAGGTGATAATCCTGTTCTCCTGTCAGGAGTGCTTCAAAGCCTCACCAAGGCAAGTGGTAATGTATCTGGCTATTTCAAAAAAGTGGGCGCACAAACCTTGGCCAATCGAGACTTCAAGCTTTATTTACATGTTCCATTGTCCCCGAAGACTCAGTATGGTAGCTACAGTGCAATCTCTGTTTCACCTGAAGAGCCACGCACAGCATTCTATGAAACTCATTCTTGAAATGAGTCCCTCGGCATAACTCAAGAGAAACCGGAAATCTGAACCATGGTATGAGTTCTCATTGCAGAAGCTTAGCTACAATGAGGCTGTCATTCTTCAGTGCTGGGTAGGCTTCCACCCATCGTAAGAAAATGCACACAGTAACCAGGATATAGGCATCTCGATAAAATTCAACTGCATCCTGGTAAAGAGTTCTCCTAATTTTCCAATGTGGCTAAGTGCTACAGGGGTTTTCCGTTCTACATTCATATGCTGAGATGTAACACACCTATGATATAGTTCGTAAGCTAAAACTCGGAATCTGGAATTGAACCAATTCTGCCTGAACAGTCTAACCACTGCGTCCCTTCCAACATGAGCATGGCCATGGAAACAATAAACTGTATGGCAACACTGGTTCTTCATCTGCTGACAACCAAATGTCATTTGCCTTTTTTAAAACACCCTGCTCTGATCCATCCTTGTTGTTCTGCCTCTGAAAAGTCTACCTGAAATCTTTTGATTTCTTCCTAAGTGGCAGCTACTGACAGCAACATTGAAAAGGTGGTGTCCTCTTCAGATTCATTTGCATATTCACCATTAAAGCTCACCCCTTCCCTTAGCAAAACCCCCCACCAACATCCACGGAGGCCACCACCTCAGCACATAACCTCCACTGATGGATCTCCCTAATCAAGCCAAACTCCAAAAAAGCCAGCTGGTTCTCCCCCACTCTTCATGAGTCCAGATGCACCTCTAGATGGCTTGAGAAGAGATGAGGAGCAGCAAGATCCCGGAAGACCACTCAGATTTCAAGACCGCTGTTACTACACACCACCACCTCATTAGAACAACGAAGAAAGTGACCCTACAAGAAAGGATCAACGCCAACGTACTCAATGGTAAATGACTTTTCCCTGTGGTCAAAGAATTCACCAATCCTAGCACAAAGACAGCAGACATCCCTCCTTCCCAAGACTATGTAACAACCTTGGCACCTACCTCCATCACAAGATCAAGGAGATATAGAACAGATTCAACAGTCCAGATACCCAAGACCCTCCCACCCACCCACAACCACCGCAGCCAATGAAGCAGGACCCCAACAGACCCTGCTCAGCTGGACTCCCCTTTCCACAGATGACACCCTCAAGATAATGAAAAGCATCCACTCCGGAGCACCATCAGACCCCTGTCTGCACCACACCTTTAACAGGCCCCACCATTGCCCCGAACTCTGCTGCACAATCAACTGCACCATCACCTCTGCCACCTTCCCGGAAGACTGTAAACATGCAGAGAGCAACCCACTGCTGAAGAAACCCTCCGCTGACCCAACGGACCTCAAGAACTTCAGACCCATTTCTCTTCTACCTTTCCAAGCCAAGGTCGTCGAGAAGGCCATCAACACCCACCTCTCAGAGTTCATCGAAGCAACCAATATCCTGGACCTCTACCAATCTGGCTTCCGGAGCAACCACAGCACCGAGACCACCCTCCTTGCCACCACAGATGATGTCCGAGCACTCCTTAACCGATGTGAAACTGCAGTCCTCATTCTACTGGACCTCTTGGCCGCCTTTGACACCATCTCACCACACCCTATGCATAAGACTCCATGACGCAGGCATCCGCAACAAAGCCCTGCAATGTATCCACTCCTTCCTCACCCGCCAAACACAGAGTCAGACTACCTCAATTCGTCTCAGAACCCACAGAGATCAGCTGTGGAGGGCTTCAGGCCTCTTCCCTGAGCCTCACTCTTTTCAACATCTACATGGCCCCGCTCACAGCCTTCATTAAGAACCACAGACTCAACATTGTCGCCTACTCCGATGACACCCAGCCTATTCTCTTCCTCACCATCAAACCCACAGAATCCAAGAATAACTTGGCGGGATGAAGACTGTTGCCACCGGGATGAAGACTGTTGCCACCCGGATGAAGAACAGCTGCATGAAGCTCAGCTCAGAGAAGGCTTAATTTCTCATCATGGGCTCCACCCCCTCTGCCTGGGATGGCTCTTGGACTGTTCCCATGAGGCACAGGGTCAAGGCGTGTTTGGATATGGCCATGTCTGACCTGGGGTGGTGTGGAGTGCAAAAAAACGATGGATTTAGGCCCAGATCTCTGCACTGGGGTGAATGTATGACAATGTTCTGCATTCTGTCCATCACCTGTTGTTTTTGCCTTTGTCGCCCCGAGTGGGAAGGGTATGCTCAGATGTGAGTCCCATGCTTTCCACACCACTGGAGTCAAGCTATCCAGGCTGATGACGGCTGATAGCCAGAAACCGGTCCTTGGATGCTTGATTCCGGTCCAGGAAAGACATGGCTTGGCAGTTTGGGCTGGACTGTTCCCATGAGGCACAGGGTCAAGGCTGATTTGCATATGGCCATGATTGACCTGGGGCGGTGTGGAGTGCAAAAAAACGATGGATTTAGGCCCACATCTCTGTACTGGGGTGAATGTATGACAATGTTCTGCATTCTGTCCATCACCTGTTGTTTTTGCCTTTGTCGCCCCGAGTGGGATGGGTATACTCAGACGTGAGTCCCATGCTTTCCACACCACTGGCGTCAAGCTATCCAGGCTGATGACGGCTGATAGCCAGAAACCGGTCCTTGGATGCTTGATTCCGGTCCAGGAAAGACATGGCTTGGCAGTTCGGGCTGGACTGTTCCCATGAGGCACAGGGTCAAGGCTGATTAGCATATGGCCATGATTGACCTGGGGTGGTGTGGAGTGCAAAAAAACGATGGATTTAGGCCCACATCTCTGTTCTGGGGTGAATGTATGACAATGTTCTGCACTCTGTCCATCACCTGTTGTTTTTGCCTTTGTCGCCCCGAGTGGGATGGGTATTGCCAGACGTGAATTCCATGCTTTCCACACCACTGGAGTCAAGCTATCCAAGCTGATGACGGCTGGTAGCCAGAAACCGGTCCTTGGATGCTTGATTCCGGTCCAGGAAAGACATTGCTTGGCAGTTCGGGCTGGACTGTTCCCATGAGGCACAGGGTCAAGGCTAATTTGCATATGGCCATGTCTGACCTGGTGTGGTGTGGAGTGCAAAAAAACGATGGATTTAGGCCCAGATCTCTGTACTGGGGTGAATGTATGACAATGTTCTGCATTCTGTCTATCACCTGTTGTTTATGGCTCTTGGTGGCCCACAGCACTTGGAACCCCTCCACCCCCACAGACCACGCATGAAACCTCGGCATCATCCTAGACTCCTCGCTCACCATGAGCCAACAGATGAATGCCTCCTCATCATCCTGCTTCCACACACTACACCTGCTCTGTAAGATCTTCAAGTGGATCCCCATCTAGTCCAAAAAGACGGTCACCCACACACTCATCAGCATCAGAATTGATGCAAGAAACTGCAGAGCATTCATAACGCCTCCGCCAGACTCATCCTCAACATCCCTCGCAATAGCCACTTCACAGGCCACCTGAGACACCTCCACTGGCTCCCTGTCAGCAAAAGAATCACCTTCAAGCTCCTCACACATGCCTACAAAGTTCTGCATGACGCGGGACCGGCCCATCTCAACCACTACCTCGTATTCCACATACCCACCAGAGACCTCCGCTCTGCCTAACTGGTCCAGGCTACCGTCCCACATATCCACAAGACCACAGCCAGAGGAAGATCCTTCTCCCACCTTGCAGCTATGACCTGAAACACCCTGTCTCTCCACCTCGGGCAATCACCGTCACTGACTCAATTCAGGAAGGACCTCAAAACGTAACTCTTCGGCTGAACCATAGCGCCTTTGACTGACCAGCAACTCCCACCCCACAGCGCCTTGAGAGCCTTACGGGTTAGTAGTCACACACTACAAGACTCCTGATTGATTGAGTCATTGATTGATTGATTAAATGCATATGCATCAAATGCACAGTTCCATGCAACTTCATTAACATAGCAATTCCCATTAGTGATATAATCACTGACACTTCTGTGAGCTGCACATTTAACGAATGCAATTTCTTCGGGGCAACTGCAAAGCTTCCAGTAATCTCATAATAATTACATATTCAACATTTCTTATCAGGGAACTTGATTTTGGCATGAATCCCCTCTGTGACTAAAACTGTCCAAATTCATACCAAAGCCATATTGTCTATCTGTAAATATAAAAAGACACACAATGATAGACGGAATGCAGAACAAATCAAAATATTCACCCCCAGTCAAGAGATCTGGGTTAAATTCATTGGTATTTTGCTCACCTTGCCACCCCAGTTTAGACCTAGCCATATGCAAATCAAGCTTGACCCTGTTCCTCATGGGAACAGTCCAGCCCGAACTGCCAAGCCAGGTCCTCCCTGGACCGGAAGCAAGCATCCTAGGATTGGTTTCAGACTAGCTTGAATGCAGGGGCACAGTGAGCTAGGATGAATGTTTTCCATTGTGCAGTATTCTGTCCATCATTTGTTCTTTTTGCATTTGTCACCCGAGTGAGACGGGTAAGCCCAGACATGGGTCCCTAGCTCTCCATGCCACTGAAGTCAAGCTAGCCTGGCTGATGAGGGGTGATGCCCCGGAACCGGTCCCAGGCAATGGTAATAATGTAGCTGGATTGATCTTCTGACAACTTTTTAATGTAGCAGGGGCGCTAGGTGGCGCTTGACTGTAATGGCCGCGCTGTAGTGAGGCTCCCGCCGATCCGGGACGCCTTTTCACCATAACCCCCATCCTTCCTGATAAAATTGCATTCTCGCCCCACTACCGACAGCGGACTATATGGAGCTGGATGTTGGTAGGTCGTTGACCTGAGCCACGACGAGCTGCGGGACCCGGAGGCGTGGCACAGCAGGGGCAGCCTGTGATGCCAGGTCGGGGCTCGGAGCTACGTAAGGCCCGGGCTGGGTGGGCCCAGCGGCGATCCTGCCTGGGGAGTTGTGTGGCGGCTGGGACCCACAGTGAGTACACACACCGGGAGAGAAATCCGCCCTGTCTGGAGAGCCCGGTGCGTGTGAGAGTGGCGTCCGGAGGAGCGGGCTGGAGCGCTGCTGGGTGCGGAGCCCCGGCCCTCAGCACAGGGTGAGGAGCGGCGCGGGGAGCCTTGTGGCCTGATAGCTGCTGGCGTGTGAGGAGAGAGCGGCTGAAAGCACCAGGGGGGCCTTCCGATGCAGTAAGGCAGGCCGATAGGACTTGCGAGTGAGCGTGGAGGAGGGAGGATGACTGAATGTGACGCTGGTTCAGAGGGGCAACTGCCCTGCAAAGTAGGCCACGGGGCGCCATTTTGTGATACGCATGCAGCGGGGCCCTTACAAGGTCCCTGGCAAATGGTGGACACATGAAAAGTGCCTACCTGTCTAGGTAGGAATCCACTTGTCTCTTCATATTGAAGGCGCGCCTGAAGAGTGTGTTGCGGCTTAGAGGAGACGACGCAGATCACAGCCCTAACCGAAGTGGGGGCATATTGCAGGCCTGCGGTGACAGCACCAAGTGCTTATTGTGGGGGCAAGAGCGGTGGGGCAGGAACGTGCTAAACCCTCCTGCAGCTACTGTACCATCCCTGTACGGATTGTGCCGCCGACCTACTGACAGCTTGATATGGGGTGGACTGAGCCCAAGCAGGCTAAGCTGTCATTTGACGCGAGGAAGATGCCTGTCTCCAGCTCCAAAGAGCGGGTTGAACCGGACCCACCAGAAACCAAAGTTGACTAATGGAAGGCGCTGCTGGTGGGGATGAAGAAGAGCATCACCTCCATTGACGCTAAGATGGATGCTATGAATAGCCGACTGGAGAAAGTGTTGGAGAAGCTTGATCAGCATGAGGAGACGCTTAAGGAGGCGGAGCACAGAGTGTCGGGGCTGGAGGATGGTGCGAGTACCGCTAAACAACATATGCTGCAGATGGATAAGCTATTGAAGGTCATCACAGATAAGAATGAGGAGTTGGAGGCCCGCTCCTGAAGGAACAACGATAGAATACTGGGCCTTGCGGAATCGACAAATACTGGCAGGCTTGAGGGCTTTATGGAGCGGCTACTCGCTGAGCTATTCGACAAGGAATCTTTCTCTGCGCATATGGTTATTGCATATTGCAAGACTGTGCATGATAGATGTGATCATTGCAGAAGGCCGATTGCTTTGGAGATACCTCATGGCCAATGACACAGGTCCCAGAGATGACCTTAATGTAATTTCCTGGAACGTACGGGGATCAAATGATCCGAGAAAGCGGAGGCAGGTACTGGGATATTTAGATCGTCACCACATTCATGTGGCACTACTGCAGGAGACCCACCTTCCGCATGGAAGGCCGCCTCAATTCGCCACACGATGGGACTCTCATAGCTGCTTTGCTTCATACTCCAACTACTCCAGAGGGGTTGCTATACTTATTAAACGGGAGTGCGATTTGAATTGGGGGGACGGAACTTGACCCTGAAGGGAGGTACTGTTTGCTTGGGCGGAGGTTGCGCTCCCATGATGTTGTGATTGCAAATTACTATGGCCCTAATGTTGACGATGTACACTCCTTGCTTGTGCTCAGAGGCAAACTTCAAACGCTGGGATCCACCTATATTCTCTGGGGGGGGATTTTAATACTGTAGTAGATCCCAAATGCGATCGGTCCCATGCTGTAGCAGCGCATTACACCACTGCACAACGTACCTTGCATGACATCATAGAGTCTGATTGTTTGTTGGACACGTGGCACCACTTGCACCCTGCCTGGACCGAAGGGACACACCACTCCGCCGTGCATAACACATGGGCCAGATTAGATTATGTATTGGTGTCAGTGGGCATGGCGCATTGGGTGAGTAGGGCAATACATCTGGCCCGAACATATTCAGATCATTCTCCCGTGATGGTGACATTACAGCCGCTGGTAGACCTTTCCCCCTATCTTGGTAGGCGACTAAATCCACGGCACTTGCAGAATGCAGTGTTCAGGACGGAGCTGGAACAGGATATTACGGATTTTTTTGCTAGACATATAGACTCGGTAGGCAGCCTAGCGACGGTGTGGGAGGCTTTTAATGTGACGGTGCGTGGGTGGTGTCTGGCCAAAGAGGGGGGGTATATTTCGGGACCTCCGGCGAGAAATACAAACCTTGGAAGGGGAGCTGAAATCGCTAGAAGGGCAAATAAATGCTAGAGGTGATTCCGGAGTACTGAGGGCCACCCTGAGAGAGAAAATGTCAGCATATAAGGAGGCAGCAGACAGAGAATGTAAGTTCTGAGGGAAACACTTTGTGGCTCGAGTATATGGCGAAGGGGACAGACCAGGTAGAGCTCTGGCTGGAGCGGTCCGTGCCCCTAGATCTCAGGACTACATCACGGTACTACAGGATGAGCAAGGTTGTGTGCATAGAAACCTCCCAGACCAAATGACTACCTTCGTAGAGTTTTACACCAGGCTTTATACATCGCAGCGGGGTGCCCCGCTAGATCTCAAGGGGTATTTGGCAGATACTGCCCTGGCATGGCTGGGGGACACGCAGTGTAAGTTCCTGGCCCTTGATTTGGAAGTCGATGAGATAAAGGAAGCCATTATGACCATGTTGTCCGGGAAGGCGCCGGGATCCGATGGTCTTCCTATAGATTTTTATAAAACCTATGTGAACGTCTTGGCACCCATACTTAAGGCAGTATTCTATGCAGCACTGGAGGAAGGCAGCTTACCTACTACCATGAGGGAAGCACAAATAATGTCATTGTTAAAACCTGGTAAGTCCCCATTACATTGTGACTCGTATCGGCCCCTATCACTCCTTAATAGTGACACTAAAATTTTAGCAAAAGTACTTGCGACAAGACTCAATTTAATTCTCGTAAAGCTAGTTTTACCTGACCAAGCGGGATTCGTGCCAAATCGTGCCACGGCCCATAACTTGAGGACTCTCCTGGCTGTCCTTCAAAATATTGACCCAAATAGCGCGGCGGTGGAGGCCTTTTTGGATCCCACCAAAGCGTTTGATTCTGTAGGATGGGATTATTTGATGGGGACACTACACCATATGGGTATGCCTGTCTCCTTTGTTTATTGGATTCAGCTGCTCTATACACAGCCATGTGCCAGGGTTCTTCTCAACGGGTCTAAGTCTACGAACTTCCCGATCGCCAGAGGAACAAGGCAGGGCTGCCCGCTCTCACCAGTGTTATTTGCCCTGGCGATGGAGCCCTTGGCTGCGAAGCTGAGGCAACATCACAATCATAGGAGCCTTATATGCCATGTGCCAGGGTTCTTCTCAACGGGTCTAAGTCTACGAACTTCCCGATCGCCAGAGGAACAAGGCAGGGCTGCCCGCTCTCACCAGTGTTATTTGCCCTGGCGATGGAGCCCTTGGCTGCGAAGCTGAGGCAACATCACAATCATAGGAGCCTTATATACCCATCCAGGAAGCTGCTAGTGTCGCTCCATGCAGACGACATAACGCTGTATATCAATAGACCGCATGATAACCTTAACCCAGTCCTGAGGGAGATCACCAGGTATGGCGCTGGAGTGCAAATAAACTGGGGCAAAACTGCTGTCTTCCCCTTAACGGATCACACCCTGCCATTTCCAATAGACTACCCCCTAAAGTGGGAGTCAGGGGACTTTAAATATCTGGGCATCCAGGTCATCAGAGATAGAGACGCTTTGATGAGGTCCAATTATGGGCAAGCAATGGACAGGGTGACAGATAATATCTTCAAATGGATCAAACTACCCCTTTCGATGGCGGGGAGAATATCTTTAATTAAAATAAACATCTTGCCGAAATTTTTATAATTATTCATAAACATTCCGTATCACCCTGGGGCCTTCTTCTTTCACACGCTTAATGCCGTACCGTTCGGGGGGATTTGATGTTCCTTATTTCGAACAATACTATTATAGTGCGCAGGCACACTTTGCGGTATATTGGTTGCACCCGCCCCATATATGCCTCACCTCGTGGTAGAAGATGGGTATATGGCTCCTGTACCGACGGCTGAGTATGTGTTTAGGCCCTCTAAGGAGTGATACGAAGACCCTTCCATGGTGGACTGTACAGTTCGAGCGTGGAATTGGTTGGCGAAGGTTGAAGGCATACAACTAATGTACTCCCCTAGGGTATCCTTGCGACATTGTCCTTTGTTGCCGGTAACGAGTGAAAAGATTTGCCAACGCTTGTTAGACAAACTACAATTTAGGACTTGGGGGGATTTATATGTTACGGGTGAATTCCGTACGAAAGATCAGTTTTTTGGAGATCATGAACACTCCTTCATGGATGTGTTCCTGTACCCACGACCCCGGCAGAGTGTTAAGGCCAGAACTCCAGAGTTCCCGCAGGAACCAGAGACTTTCACATCATTGAACTTAATGCTACACACTGAAGCCCCCACACACGTCATCTCCATGTTGTATAAATGAGTACGTAGTGCTCCCCCTACTCACCAAGTCCGTGCCCGAGGGGAATGGGATGCGGATCTAGATAACCCTCTAACGGACGAGCAGTGGGAGGCGGCCTGTCTCCAAACGGAAGCCATATCTAGCAACAGTAGGCTTCGACTGTTACACTATAAGTTTCTACACCGACTCTATCATACCCCAGTACGACTCCATAAGATCCACCTCAGGGAGGATGACAAATGTCAGAGATGTGGGCAAGGGGGGCGGACTTTATGCATTTGGCTTGGGGCTGCCTCCAGGTGGGTGCTTTTTGGGATGAGGTGTTCGCGGGGTTGACTAATATGTTGGATAAACAAATTGTGCCGACCCCTCTTAGGGCTCTGCTGGGGCTGACTGGAGATATACAGACCTCGCATAGGCAATTCCTTGCAATAGGTGTGCTTTTGGTACAATGTCAGGTGGCCTGTAAATGGGGGAGGGGAAGAGCTCCTAAGTTCAAGGCTTGGATACACAATATGACCACATGGCAGGAATACCTTCATGTATATGCAGAACAGCTGCCGATGAGGTCTCGTCTGCGAGACATTTGGGGACCCTTGACAGCTTACTTGCTGAGGCAGGGTGAGGGAGAAGGGGAAGTTGTGGGAGGATCTCAGGGGGAATAAGCGAGGATTGTTGCTGCATGATGGATGGTCCTGGGGAGGGCGGCATTGGGGGAGGGGGGTAGGAGGTAGGAGGGCAGGTCCAACTGCACTATTGGTTGACGATCGAGAGACATTGCCTCGCTTGGCGAGAGAACTATGGACTCATATATGATCGCATTGGTTGTTTTTGCTTTCTAATATGGGCAGTTTGGGAGGGAGGGGTGTTGGGGAAGGGGGAGGGCGAAGGAAGGAGGAGGGGGGGAGGTGGGCAGGGGACGAGGTTAATTGTTACCTATATGTATGGAGATAGATTACTGTCATGAAGGAGGATATGCATTGATTTGTATGCTATGATATATTGAAAACTAAAAAAAAAAAAAACTTTTTAATGTAGCATTCCCTGCAGCAAGTATTTGTTGTTCAATCTTTGTAAGTCTACTATTTGTCAGATACTGTGTTTTGTATGGGCGAGCAAGATTCCAACCAAATAAGTTACAACTGTATGAGGATGTCCCATCACTATGCTCTCACATCTCTCAATACTGACACCAACGGTTGCAACCACTTTAAGGCAGCTGGGCCGTCCTGCAGCAACAGGGTCAAGTGTTGTGAAAAAATGGATCACTGACATAATATCGACCTCACAAAAATCGAGATACAAAAATATCGAGTCAAAAATATCGAGAGACAAAATATCGACTCCCTATCTTCAAACAGGTAAGTACCAAAATATCGACTCCAAAATATCGACTTACAAAAATATAGACAGTCAAAATATCGATTTTTTTAAATGTTTTAAAATTAAGTTAAAACTAATATAGTAATAAATATATTTAATATAAACTTAGAAATAATTATTAAATAAATGTAGTATTAATAAATAATTAATATAATTAAAAAAATTATATCACCAAAAAGAATACATATATATATATATATATATATATATATATAAAACATATTATTAAATAAACATATATAACATTTTTAGCGTAGCATAGAAAATGGTTAACATTTATTGTTACAACTATAGTGAGTTCAACATTAGCAAAAGTGTTGGATAGCGTAGAGGTAAAATTTACTATTCCCACTCCAGTGGGTGCAACAGTACGGAAAGCGCTGGATAGCATACGGGTTAAAATTACTATTCCAACTCCAGTGGGTGCAACAGTAGGGAAAGCGCTGGATAGCGTAGGGGTTAAAATTACTATTCCCACTCCAGTGGGTGCAACAGTAGGGAAAGCGCTGGATAGCGTAGGGGTTAAAATTACTATTCCCACTCCAGGGATGTATGACGTTACAACGCATACTTTTACAACGCCTACCATTACAACGAAACGTTTACAACGCAAAAACTTTTACAACGCATACATTTACAACGCAAGATTTTACAACGCATATACCTTTACAACGCATACCATTACATCGTAAGTATTGGTAAGTATATAATAATTTTTGTAATATAAATTAATGAAAATTATTATAATATAATTTAATTGTATTTAATTTTATTTAATTCATTTAATTTAAATGTAATTTTACTTTATTTTACTTTATTTTTACAAAGTACCCCTGTACCCCAAAAAACCAAAACTGACCCTGAACCCTAAAAATACCCCTTTACCCAAAAACTGAAAACTGACCCTGAACCCTAAAAATACCCCTTTACCCAAAAACTGAAAACTGACCCTGAACCCTACAAATACCCCTTTACCCAAAAACTGAAAACTGACCCTGAACCCTAAAAATACCCCTTTACCCCAAAAACTGAAAACTGACCCTGAACCCTAAAAATACCCCTTTACCCAAAAACTGAAAACTGACCCTGAACCCTAAAAATACCCCTTTACTCAAAAACTGAAAACTGACCCTGAACCCTAAAAATACCCCTTTACCCCAAAAACTGAAAACTGACCCTGAACCCTAAAAATACCCCTTTACCCAAAAACTGAAAACTGACCCTGAACCCTAAAAATACCCCTTTACTCAAAAACTGAAAACTGACCCTGAACCCTAAAAATACCCCTTTACCCCAAAAACTGAAAACTGACCCTGAACCCTAAAAATACCCCTTTACCCCAAAAACTGAAAACTGATCCTGAACCCTAAAAATACCCCTTTACCCAAAAACTGAAAACTGACCCTGAACCCTAAAAATACCCCTTTACCCCAAAAACTGAAAACTGACCCTGAACCCTAAAAATACCCCTTTACCCAAAAACCCAAAACTGACCCTGAACCCTAAAAATACCCCTTTACCCAAAAACCCAAAACTTAAATTTAATTTCCAAAACCAATTACTTTTATTTACAAAGTAAATTTTATTTAATGGTCAATTATTAATCAATTAACAAATTTAATTAATTAACACATTTAATTAGTTATTATTAAATTACTCCCCACCCTATCCCCCTATAAACTCACAACCCACTACAGAAATTAATTTACTAATTATTATTTATTTATTCTTTAAATATTTATAATTACCAATTATATTTTAATTATTTACCAAATAATAATTAATTAACAATTATTATTAATTTACATATTTAATTAATTACATTTAAATTACTTCCTACCCTATTCCCCTATAAACCCACAACCTGCTACATAAAATATTTTACGAAAATGTAATTATTGATCAATTAATCAATTATAATTAATTACCAATTATATTTTAATTAATTAACAATTAATAATTAATTAACAATTACTATTATATTACAGATTTAATTAATTATATTTAAATTACTTCCCACCCTATTCCCCTATAAACCCACAACTCGCTACAGAAAATATTTTACGAAAATGTAATTATTGATCAATTAATCAATTATTATTAATTACCAATTATATTTTTATTAATTAACAATTAATAATTAATTAACAATTACTATTATATTACAGATTTAATTAATTATATTTAAATTACTTCCCACCCTATTCCCCTATAAACCCACAACCCGCTACAGAAAATATTTTACGAAAATGTAATTATTGATCAATTAATCAATTATTATTAATTACCAATTATATTTTAATTAATTAACAATTAATAATTAATTAAAAATTACTATTCTATTACAGATTTAATTAATTATATTTAAATTACTTCCCACCCTATTCCCCTATAAACCCACAACCCGCTACAGATTTATATTACACAATTATTACAAATTATAAAACACTTACCTTATTTTCGATATCTTTGTTGTCTATATTCTATCTAGTCGATATTATGTCTAGTCTATATTTTTGATTCGATATTTTGGCTATTAATATCGATAGTAATCGATATTTTTGTAGTCTATATTATGTCTGGTCGATATTTTGTCTAGTCTATATTTTTACCTCGATATTATGTCCAGTCGATATTTTTGAGGTCGATATTATGTCTGTTCACCTGAATATACCACAGGTCTTCATGAGTCTCCATGCATATCAGTAAACACTGAGAGAGCACAACCCTCCCTCTCATTGCAAAACAATTTGAGCATCTTACTGTAATCGGGCATTCCTAGCACCAGGGCATAACAGAGACTTTCTCTTAGCTCTAGGGATGCTTTAGAGCAATCGCTGTCCCATAGAAGCGATCAAGCACATCTCTTTGCATTCGCCTCAGTAAGGGCTTGGCCACTAAGGAACAACTGGGTATCCATTTTTTACAGTAGCCAACCATTCCCAAGAACATTCTAACCTCTCTCTGAGTTCTGGGTGGGATCATCTTCAAAATTGCCCTAATCTCTCCTGTGAAACCTTTCTCATTCCCTTTTCAATACTTCCCAAATATATGACTTCTTTTTGACAGTATTGTAATTTGCTCTGGGACACCTTGTCTCAATTTTCAGCTAGATGGTTTAAAGAGCAATTGTGTACTGTTTGCAGGCTTCTTTTGTATTTGATGCCACAAGTAAACTATTAATGTACTGGATAAGAACTGAATTGCAGCGTCTCAAGATTCTTGTTCAACATTTGATTAAAGATTGAAGGGCTTTCTGTACACTACTGGGGAACTCGGCATCATGCTGCAACTCTATCTTTAAACACAAATGAAAACAGAAATTGATTGTCATCATGCAATGGACTAGAGAAGAAGGCATGACAGATGCAAAACCGTAAACCTCTTGGCAGTTTAAAGAATCTGAAATGGTATTATTACTGGATTCTGTACCACAGGGCAAAATGGAACAAATATGTTGTTAGTTTTTCGAAGATCCTGTACAATCATGTGTTCTAAAAGGGCTTCCCTAAACCCATAATGGGGAAATTGCAAAGACTGCCAACAATTTCTTTCAAAATCCCCCATTTTAACATATTTATATTCATTAGTGTTATTCCAGTCATTGTTTCTGGTGTTAAATTATTAAGGTGGTGTTCTCAGAATTTGGTTTTATTATGATTCATTGATAACTTTATTTCGGTCAGACGACCATAAAAGTACAAGTAAAATTCATACAAAAACACAGATCATTAAAACCATAAATAGTGGACAAGTCAGTATTAGACATAAAAGTTGATTAAACTCATAGTTATCAAGAACTGGGAAATATAAAATTCATAGTTAATGACAGGTATTATACAAAACTTTCCTTCTGCGCCACATGCCTAATACAAAATGAGATACGGCGAAAACAATAGGGGGATGAGTATCATACATTAAAACCCTGCAGGCCTGAGTACAGTGTCTAAACCCGAGGTTCCTGCATAATGGGATCAGCCAACATTTCTGTTGTATCGTCTCCTTTAAGGGTGAGTGTTCTTTGCTAGGAATGTGACATGTCAGGGAAAGAATGTTATTTGTCAAGTGGAGTTCAGTTGGAGCCTGGACTTGTTTGAGATGACTTGCCTCCCTGGTGGGTGTCAATAAAGTTACCCTGAATCACTTCTATGAGTGGAGGATCGTTTTATTACTGGCGACGAGGGAAACCCACCAGGAAATAAAGAACCCGGCGTGCGTAACATTTGGATTTGCTGTGTTTTAAAGGTATTTCATGCTCGCAATGTAATGGGCATGTTTTTGTATCGCGAGTGATTGGAAACTTAAAGGAAGACTGGCGCACCGTTTCAGAGACTTGCAGTGTTGTGGTGTTACGAGGAAAGACTGGCACATCGTTTAAGGAAACATATCAACGTTGTTTGACCTACTTGCTCACGGCGTCTGTTGAAAGTTTGGTGCGAGCCGTGCACGGACTCCCTGGCGTTCTCTTCTTGAGCTTGCGCTCGGTGTAAACGTGCAGAGTGTTCCGAGGTGGTGCGAGGTCGTCACAAATTGAAGCGTCATCACGCGACGCAGCGTCACGCAGTGTCATCACGCGACGCAGCGCAACATTGACACGGAAGTGCGCTCTGTGTGGGGGATGTGCGCTCTGTAATCGAAAGATAACGGAGCAGAGATAAACAGAGTGTGTGGTATTTGGACGTTTTTAAATAGTATAGAAAGCGATATTATTCACGATTTTGGTGGAAGGATCGTACAAGTGGGAAATACCGTATCTGGAGCGAGCGAGGCAAGTCTGGAAAAAAGGAATGTATCGAGCAAAGAAGTATTTTACCACGTTACAAGTGTGAGGGACGTCACTACAAGTTTGGATTTTGATAAATTCATCTTATTATTATTTTTTTTATTTGAAGTAGTCATATTGTTATTTCCACTTCTTTGAGTTAGCTTGTTGTTTTTCCACAATTATTTTAAATTGTTGTGTTAGATTGTTATTTTAGCTTGTTTAGTTGATTTCTTTTTCAGGATGTCATCATCAGCAATTGGAATGAATCAACCACCACAATGTTTGAGTGAGCAGGGTGAACCGATTTTACCATGGAAAAAATGGAAACCGATTTTTGACTCTTATTTGCTCGCCATTGGTGGTGAAAAATGTTCTGCAATCAGGAAACAGGCAGTTTTGTTGAACAATTTGGGAATAGAAGGAAGGAACATTTATGACAGTTTAGATCCTATACCTATTGGCAGAGGCGCTGGTGAACCTAGTGATGTGTATGAGATGAGTGTTCTTTTCTTAAAGAATCATTTTGGAGCACGCATTAATGTGGTCATGGAGAGGCATACATTTGTTATGCGTACACAAGGGAAGTGTGAGAGAGTTGGAAACTATGTAGCTGCACTTAAATCTCTTGCGCAGACCTGCGAGTTTGAACAACTGACTGACTCTCTAATTCGTGACCAACTTGTACGTTGCACAAATGATCAAAAGATTCAGGAGAAACTACTGTCAAAGAATCCCAGTTTGAAAGACGCTATACTCATAGTTGAAAGTGTCGAGCATACTTCAACGTGGGTGAAAGAGATTAGGAAAGGTCCTAACCAGCTAGATCCTGTTTCTAGTATTTACTATGAGAACCGTGAAATTTTTCAACCGGAAATAAGTGTTGCCTCTGTAAGTAAGAATCCTATAAAACAAGAGAAGATTTCTTTATGAACTAAAAGACCAAAACAAAATTTCAGTTTTAATAAAGACAGTAAATTTAGATGTCCAAGATGTGGTAGCGAGAAACATGGACCGAATTATCCGAACTGTTTTGCTAAAAGTACTGTTTGCAGGAATTGTGGTAAGAAGGGGCATTACGCTAGAATGTGTAAAAACAACAAAGTGAATTTTGTAGATGATGAAGAGGAATGGGTTCCCACGGAAGCCGCGGACGAAGGAGGAAGCACAATCGTGCTAGGGGCACATTGATACCCCATCATACCCTTCAGTCTTATGCTGGCTCATGAGGCATTGATCCCTCTCTTGATAAGCATACTACATTATTAGTGTGGTAGTATAGATGTGTTGTAATTATTAATTGGTAGTTACTCACATAGTTTTTTTCACTTTTTTGTACATACACTTTTTTTCTACCTTTGTGGAGAATACATTAGTGAGTGAGTGACAGGGGGATCTCCCCTAGGTCCTGACGAAGAGGCCCGGTGCCTCGAAACATGTTGACCCACTTAGGAGAGAGAGCCCATTAACCTGCTCTATCTCTCCGCTTCACTTTTTCTTTTAATAATACCAGCCAGTGTTTAATAAAATTCTTTTTTTCCACTAGGCCAGGTATTTTTTAACTTACACCAGATATCACCCCTGACCCCACTGACACTCACTCCCAACACATAGCACCTCCATCTAAAAGGTGCTCCGGCGTATCCGCTTGTCGCAGCACTGCCCCGCCCCGCAGCGGGACGGGAAGACCCCGATGATGAAGCATGACACCAAGGGCCCTTTTGGTGTGTGAGGGGTATTTTAACAAAGATGTTGTATTCCAATGACATCTGGATACACATCCACCCATTTTGAGGTGGCCCTTTATGATTAACCTTAAACCCTGACAAGAGGAGGACGTGCCCACCTCGGTGCCCACCGGCATCACCTCTTCACTCCCCCCCTTGATTTCCTTAGAGGAATGGGTTCAACAAGCTGTCCATTGCGTCACGGACTTACCAGTTGATGTTGTGAATGATGTAAAACCGATAGATACTGATGTTGTAACCATGCCAACTTGTGACATATTTATTGCAAATAAGGTTGTTCCTGTGTTAGCTGATTCAGGTTCACTATTTACGCTCATTAGTGACAAATTTTGGTTCTCAAATTTTGGGTCTGATAAAATCAAACTTCTGGCTCCTGACATCAATCCAGTAGGGTATGGGGGACAAAAGATTGATTTGTTAGGGTATTCTATTCAGACCATTTTGTTTAAGCACAGAGAAACTGTGGGCAAGGTCTATGTTGCTAAAAGGGGGGATAATCTTCTTGGCTGGCGTCATCAAAGAGACCTTGGGATCATTCTAAATCCTAATGCTCCTGAACAGGTTATGTTGGTCTCTCAACAGGGTGAGATTCAGGATATTTTTGGAAAATTTCCAGAAGTGTTCAGCGAAAAGTTGGGCCTTTTAAAGGATTTTAAACATAGAATAATTCTGAAGAAGTGTGCAAAACCAGTGGTGCACAAGGTAAGGAAGGTATCTAATCTCATGTTGAAACCACTCCAGGATGAAATTGATAGGTTATGGAAAATTGGGGTGATTGAGGAAATAGAATCCTCAGAGTGGCTCGCGCCCGTTGTTTTGGCTCATAAGGACAAGGGTAGCAAAATTAGGATGTGTGTGGACCTGAGGAGTTTAAATAGTTCAATTTGGGAGGAGGAGCTTTGCGCGCATCCAAGATGGCCACGTGAGCTAGGGGCTCCTGAGACCCTCGTACCCTCCCGCATATATCCTGCTACATATCCTGATTGCTGTGGATGTCTCTGAGTGTATGATCCACGATAGAGATGAAAGCTGAAAACTGTGTCCCGATCAGACCCCGGGAACCTAAGTTGTGAAGTGGAGAAGTTAGCGGCCTTCGCCTCCCGGATGCCCGGTGCTTGGGTTGGCAGAGTCCCCGGGGTGTAATTGAACAACATCGGCATGGACCTGCGGAGGAGGCCGGCATAGTCTCACTTTCACTTTCGTTTTTGACACTTGGACTGGTCTTGGAATCGGAAGACACCTCATTGTGAGGACGGCCCCTACCCCTCTGAGCGCTTACTAGTATTCGACAACTATACGAATTATTTGACTTTCGCCTGAGGGGTTCGCCGTTCTTTGTTTGAGCCACTTTGTGTGCTGAACCCTGAGGTACGTCTTGTACTTTCCGGATCCTTTCTATATCCTGTTTGCCCGGAGACCGGTTCCCCCCTCTCCAGATCTGAAACTGTCCTGAAATGGCGAGCAAACCGGAGAGGGACCGGCAGAAGTTGAGAACCAACAGAAGGGGTGGATATACCCAGTCCAATGTCATAGATAGATATACCCAGGTCAAGGGATCGCCCCGTAGCCCGGGAAAGTCTTGAGATGCGACAAAGGATTCCGCATCTTCGAACACTGAGCTGACATTGATGGACGTTATGGGTGTAATCGAGGGAGTCAGATCCACCCTTGGGCAACAGATTGAGGCCCTTGCACATAAATTGGACACTGTCTCTATAGATGTGAATTTAATTCGTACGGACCTTACAAATACGAACGAAAAGGTCAAATCACTGGAAATTAAATTGTCGAGTTTAACCGATGACGTCGTGGAGCTACAGACTGAAGTTCGGAATCTGAGGGCCGTGAATGACACAGTTGTTCGTCGCCTGGAGGATTTTGAAGGGAGGTCCCGAAGGAACAATGTCCGAATAAATCAGAGTTCCGGAGAAAGCGGAAGATCAAGCTACCGATCTCTTTGTTGAAGACCTTATCTTTACCCATCTGCAGCCCAAGGGACTCACTCAATTTTTTACCATGGAGCGAGCTCATAGAGTCCCTGGGGGCAAACCGAAAGTGGGCACACCGCCGAGGCCTATCATAGCACGGATCTTTAACTTTCGAGACAGAGATGTCGTTCTTCAGGCTTCTCGTGCGAACGGACCCTTGCAGTTTGAGAACTCGTCTATCAGCTTTTTTCCGGATTTCACCCAAGCGGTTCAAAGGCAAAGACTCAGCTTCATGGGGGTGAAGAGACGACTTCGGGACATGGGTCTTAAATACGCCATGCTTTTTCCATCCAAGCTGCGAATTGAACGTGATGACAGGACTTATTTGTTTGACAAGCACAACATGGTGGCCGACTGGTTGGACACGTTGCCGGCCCAGCAAGACCTGGAGGGACAATCTGGTGGTGCTGAGAATGGACATATGGACCAGGAATGAGTCTTGCTTATCTGACTCCTGGGGTCACCAGGGTATTTCCTATTGCTGTGGTTCTACCTACCGTGTGCAGCTCCATACAACTGAACTGGGAGGGTTGCTGTGTTATCGGAGGATCTCTCTCCTCCTCAGCTTTACTTTTTGTAGTCTAGTTTAGATGTGGGGGCGACAGGCACACTGCGAGTTGGGGTGGATCTATAGTCGAAAGCAGGGGTGCAGGGTGGGGGGTATTGTACCAAATTGTTTGGGTAGGGGTGGTGGGGGGGTGTTGGTTTTTTGTTTCCTTTTTCAACAAGGCGATTTATTGCAAACGACTGACATTGAGGTGCTGGACTCGGAGGGGGGATGGGTCTTCTTTCTGTTTTATGATGGGGGTAGGGGGTTGAGGTTAATAAGCTGGAATGTCAATGGGTTAGGGGACAGGATTAAGCGCGGGGTGGTGTTGCAGCTTCTGAAGCGACACTCCCCGGACGTGGTTTTGTTACAGAAAATGCACTTGGTTGGGAATACATGTCACGCCATGAATCAAAAGGGTTATTGTTTGGTTGCTCATGCTGGGTTTACATCCGGTTCCCATGGGGTTGGAATCCTCCTTAAGAACTCTCTTCCTTTCGAAGTGGATTCAATGATCCTTGATGAGAGAGGACGCTATGTGGCTCTATCTGGGCGGTGTGAGGGCCGCACACTTTCCTTGGTGTCTGTTTATGTTTCTCCTGGTTTACAATCTACTACCTTTGCCGACCTGGGTCGAGTTCTACTGGATCTCCCTGGGGGGGTTTTGATTCTAGGGGGTGATTTTAACTCAGTGGTGTCTGGAGTGTTGGATAGGTACCCACCTAGGGATCTAAGGGGAGCTCAAGGCTGGCTACCTGACTACATTGATACGATGGGCTTAGTGGACTGCTGGAGATTGCTTCACACTACTCAAAGGCAATATACGTTTCTTTCCGGCGTTCACGGTAGTCTCTACAGGATAGACTATGTATTAGTGCCGGCTGCACAAGCTTCCTATGTTGCGGAGGTCAGGCATTTAGCTCGGGGTATTTCCGACCACTCCCCGCTCTGGTTTCGATTTGAATTAGCGCCTGGTTCTGGGGGAAGGGTGGCTCCTACTAACCCTTGGTATCTTCGTAATCCCAAGACTCGTTGTGCTCTGGTTAAGGCATTGGACCTTTATTTCTCCGAAAATGAGGGTTCGGTTTCTTCCTCCATATCGCTATGGGAAGCTTTCAAGACTGTCATTCGAGGTCAAGCTCTCTCTTTTATTGCTGGTGTTAAAAAACAGAAGGGAGAGGATGTGGTGAGGATAGAGACGGAGATAACTGATTTGGAATTGGAAATGGAACAGGGGGTCACCCGCTCTAGGTTACATGTCCTGCGCCTGAAGCAGTTGGATTATAGAACATTGGTGACAGATGGCCCGAAGGCCCTTAGTAGAGAGCAACAGGGGCGTCTCTATGATGTAGGGGATATGGCGAGCAAATTGATTGCATGGCTGGACAGAAAAGACAGAGCCAATCGTGTAGTACCGGAGATTGAGATAGAGGGCGGTGTTCTGGTCACCGACCCACAGGAGATAGTGACATGCTTCGCTGACCATTTTCGATCTGTGTACTCTTCCGTGTCGGACACACCGGAGGGGGACTCATGTTTGTTGTTACGGGACATTGCGCTCCCGTGCCTGTCTGCGGAGGATAGGGACCTTATGGATAGTAAGATCACTGCAGATGAGGTGGCGCTGGCTATGCGTTCTCTAAATTCTGGTAAGGCGATGGGTCCCAACGGTCTCCCGATTGAGCTCTACAAGCTTCGCCCGGATAGGATTGCTCCGTATATGAGGGATATGTTTTTAGAGTCCCGAGAAGCTGGTCTCCTTCCTCGTGAACAGAGATTAGCTTTGATAGTAGTAATTCACAAGGAGGGAAAACCTAGGAATAGATGTGCATCGTATAGACCGATATCACTGCTAAACGCTGAACCTAAGATTCTCGCTAAATTATTAGCTAATAGACTGATAACAGTTATTTGCGAGTTGGTTCACCCGGATCAATCGGGCTTTATTCTGCACAGGAATACGGCGCTGAATCTTAGACGTTTACATGGCGTACTCGCGAAAGCCTCGACATTGCGGGAGTCGGCCATTTTGGCGTCATTGGACGCCACGATGGCGTTTGATACTGTTGAATGGCCGTATTTGTGGGCGGTACTGGCTAAATTTGGTTTCGGTTCAGATTTCATTGGCTGGGTGCATCTTCTTTACGCAGACTCGCTCGCTCAAATTGTTGTCAATGGTCGCATCTCGGAGCCTTTTTAGCCTCTAGCGGGGGACTCGCCAGGGCTGCCCGCTATCGCCTTTCTTATTTGCCTTAGCACTCGAGCCTCTCGCGGCCTGGATCCGCTGGGAGCCCTCGATAAAGGGTATTAGCTGGTTTCCGCAGTTTGAGGACCGTATCTAGCTCTATGCAGACGACATCTTGCTGTATTTGACCTCCCCTAGGAAATCCTTAATAGTACTTTGTGATGTTCTGGCCTCTTTCGGCAGAAACTCCGGCTTGGTCATTCATAGGGCAAAATCCTATTTATACGTTCTTAGTGGCGAAACACGGACCCCACCGCATAATTGTCCTATCCAGATAGCTCGAGATGGGTTCCGATATCTCGGAATCTATATTTCAATGAATTCGGCGGTCCGATATGAGAGAAACCTTCTCCCTCCCTTGACCCGGTTGAAGCAAGATGTGGCAAATTGGCAGAAACTGCCATTATCAATGCTTGGGCGTGCGGCCCTCTTTAAAATGATTGCAAAACAACAGTTGATGGACAGAAAGCAGAACAATGTCATACATTCACCCCAGTGCAGAGATCTGGGCCTAAATCCATCGTTTTTTTGCACTCCACACCACCCCAGTTCAGACATGGCCATATGCAAATCAGCCTTGACCCTGTGCCTCATGGGAACAGTCCAGCCCGAACTGCCAAGCCATGTCTTTCCTGGACCGGAATCAAGCATCCAAGGACCGGTTTCTGGCTATCAGCCGTCTTCAGCCAGGATAGCTTGACTCCAGTGGTGTGGAGAGCATGGGACTCACGTCTGAGCATACCCATCCCACTCAGGGTGACAAATGCAAAACAACAGTTGATGGACAGAATGCAGAACAATGTCATACATTCACCCCAGTACAGAGATCTGGGCCTAAATCCATCGTTTTTTTGCACTCCACACCACCCCAGTTCAGACATGGCCATATGCAAATCAGCCTTGACCCTGTGTCTCATGGGAACAGTCCAGCATGATGTCACTCCCTCGGTTTCTTTATGCTCTTCAAAATACCCTTGATATCGTCCCAGCTAGCTATTTTCGTTTCGTGGAAGAGCTACAGCGTAAGCTATTGTGGGATGGAAGACCGCGTATTGCGCTGACTAAACTGACACTCCCATGGTATGACGGAGGTATTGCCCTCCCTGATATTAAGAGATATTACTGGGCTTCACAACTAAGTGCTCAATCATGGTACGTACGGCCCTGAGTTGAACCCTGGTTTTGCCATGGATAGGTGGTCACTTCCTGGAGGCAATTATTATAGAGCTTTGTATTCGGGATCAGTGTTGAAGGCATTGTGGGGGCCGACGAAGACGGCTGTGCAGATCTGGCGTGACGCCACTAATTCATTAGGATGGAAAAACCGTCTGACTTTGGCTACCCCGCTTTTTGGATCTGACAAATTTGGCAAGCTGTGGAACACTAAAGGGTTTGACAAATGGGATCTTATTGGCATTTCCAAAGTTGGAGACCTGTGGGTGAAGGGATGGGTGAAATCGTTTGCAGATCTCCAGGCTGAGTTTGAATTGGGAAACTCAGAGTATTTTCATTATGTTGAGATTAGGCATGCGTTGACATCTGTCTTCCCGGAGGGAGAGGTGATACTGGTATCTACCCCCTTAGAGGATCGTATTTTGGATGGC
This sequence comes from Lissotriton helveticus, assembly GCF_964261635.1. Classification (NCBI taxonomy): domain Eukaryota; kingdom Metazoa; phylum Chordata; class Amphibia; order Caudata; family Salamandridae; genus Lissotriton; species Lissotriton helveticus. Next base: position 770,089,652 of record NC_136059.1, read on the forward strand.
CATATGCCTGACAGTACCATTTCCCTAGGTATAAGAAACTGATTAATCAAAGGGCGGACCTTCTTTTGCGTCTGCGTGACCAGTGGACCAGTGACGGCCTTGAGCTTGATGATGAGGACTGGCAGTCGGCGGTTTCTTCACCAAAAGAGGTGGCGATTCCGGCGCGATTGAGATTAGTCCAGCTCAAAATATTGCATAGAATATATGCCATGGGTCCCCGATTGGTCCGTATGGGCTTATCGGAGGAGGGTCTGTGTCGTCGAGGTTGTGGTCAGCTGGGGACGTTCCTTCACATCATCTGGGAATGTCAGGAGGTATTGGATTATTGGAAAAGGGTCCATGAAATGATGCAGGAGGTCACAGTGTGGCACTCTTGCCGGAACCCAGACGCTGCCTATTAAATGTTTGGGAGCCCACTGATCATAATGTGGCACAGACTCAGTGGGTGACTCTAGGTACCATGGTAGTTAAACGGAACATTGCACAATTATGGGGATCCCCAAGGCCTCCTACACTTGATGTTTGGGTGGAAAACATGGATTGGTGCATGTTCAGAGAGAAAACAGTGTACTTGGCTCGGGGTCGCCCCCGAAAATGGCATAAGATTTGGGGCCCCTGGAACTGATGTAGAGGAGATATATGTGATCCACCTGTGCCTTTGTTACCTGATGTTTTGCTTTCCCCCTGACCCTTTACTGTTATTGCCTCTGATGTTTCCCTTTCCTCCCCCTTTCCCCAGAACTGTGATATTTATTGTAATGATGGATGACATAATTCTACCCTCTTTGAGTCTCCGCAACCTTGGATATTGTATATGCCTTGTTTTATTTTTATTCAATAAAAAGAAATATAAAAAAAAAATGTTCCATTTGGGTGGACAGGCAGCCTTTGCCGAACATAAATGAGATCTTGACGAAGTTAGGTGGGGCCACTGTATTTAGTGTAATGGACTTATCGGCAGCATACCATCAGGTTTTGCTTCATGAGGAATCGAGACATCTGACCTCCTTTGTAACTCCAGTTGGTGCTTGCAGATTTATTAGAATGCTTTTCGGTCTGGCAAGCGCAGCTGCTTGTTTCCAGAGAGTGATGAAAAACGTTTTGTCTGGAATCAATTCCGTTCTGTTCTTCCAGGATGACATTTTAGTGTACGGGAGTGATGTGGGCAAACATGATAACATTTTATTTGAGGTTTTGTCTAGGTTGAAGGATTGTGGGTTGACTTTGAAAAGTGAAAAATGTACATTTAGAGTGAATTCCGTATCTTATCTGGGACGCTCTACTTCAGGTGAGGGTATTAGTCCCAAAATTGATTTGGCTGAGGCTATTTTGCAGGCTCAGCCTCCTTCAAATAAGGAATAAGCAAAATCTTTCAATGGACTGTCTGAGTATTACTCAAAATGTATTCATAATTTTGCAGGTGTGATGCAACCCATTAGACTCCTTTTAAAGAAAGGTGCTGTTTTTAATTCGGACAGGGATTGTTCTGAGGCTTTTGAAACGATGAAATCTGAAATTGCGAAAATGCCAACTTTGGGGCATTTTGATGTGCACAAGAAAACAATTTTAACTACGGATGCACGTATACGTGGTCTTGGGGCTGTGCTCTCGCAAATGGTTGATGGCTCGGAGAGGGTCATTGGATTTGCTTCTCGATCTCTGAAAGGTGCTGAGGAGCGTTATTCTGTGATCGAGCGTGAGGCTCTGGCCTGCTCGTGGGCCATCAAACATCTCAGATTTTATTTATGGGGCATACCTTTTATTGTCAGGTCGGACCACAAACCTCTTGTACAGTTGTTTTCTTGTAGAAATGTTGAATGTACGACTCCTAGGATCAAGAGGTGGGTTGAAGGACTCATGAAATACAATTTCTGTGTGGAATATTTACCTGGTCTCAAGAATATACCGGCTGATTTTCTTTCCAGATCGCCTTTGGAGACGTTTGTGGTGTGTGATTCTGTGGCTCAAAGTGTCTCCTGGGTCAAAGAGTCAGCTTTGAATGAGGTAGAATGGAAAGATTGTTTTCCTAGTGATCCAGCCAGAGCTGTTGTTATGGATTTTACCGTAAATGGTCGGCCGGCATTGAAGGAGGTTCCAGATTCTGTTAAGGGTTATTGGAATGTTAGGGATGAGATAAACATTGAACAGGGTGAGTTATTAAGGGGTGACAGATTGATTCCTCCTTTGCTGATGAGAGAGAAAATAATACATTTGGCACATGAAGGACATCTTGGTCGCAGCCTTACGAAAGCGAGGGTTAGGGAGTCCTATTGGTGGCCGGATTTGGACCGTGAGGTTGAGTCTGTTGTTAAAGACTGCACCATTTGTGCGGGTAATGATAAGTCAAGGAAAGTGAGGACCACCCCTCTCTCACCTGTTGCTATACTGGAGCGTCCATGGTCTAAATTGGCTGTGGATATTGTTGGCCCTTTTGAGAATTTAGCTCCTTCTGAGAGGTTTGTTGTTGTCCCGGTGGATTATACGTCAAAGTGGTTATCTGCTTCCTGTATGGGTTCGGTGTTGAGTAGGAACATTATTGAGTTTTTGAAGGATGCCTTTACTTGTGAAGGGGTTCCTGATGTTCTTGTTTCCGATAATGGGGTGCAGTTCACCTCACAAGAAATGGTTGACTTTTTAAGAGATTTATTCATCACCCATCATAGAACTGCCCTTTATGCTGCCCAGGCAAATGGTTTGGTGGAGAGCATGAATAGGTTAATTAGAGCTTGTGCCCAGACTGCATTAGAATTGAGGGTTCCTCTAAAGCCGATTCTCAGAGAAAAGTTGTGGGCACACAGGAACACTCCTAATAGTGTGTCTGGGTTGTCACCTTTCAAAAAATTGAAAGGAAGAGTGGTTGGTTCTAAGTTGAATCCTTTGTGGTTATGTGTAAAAGACAGAGGTTGTGTGGTCAATAATTGGAAATTGAAGAATTACCAGGAAAACTATAAGCGGAGGTTTGATATCAAGAAAGGGGCAAAGGAAATTTCATGGAAAGTTGGTGATTTTGTTTTCATTAAAAAGGCAGTATGGTCACCAAAAGGTGAATCTAAGTACTTTGGGCCTAGGCGCATTGTGAAGGTTATGAAAAATGTTGTTATGCTTGCAGGGGGAGATGTATGGAGTATGTCTCGCTTATCAAAATGTATGGAGGAGAATGGTATTGCGGAACGTTCTGATGGTTTTGTTAAACCAAGTTCTGATGGTTTTGCGAAATCAAAATGTTTCAATCATTTGTCGCTGAATGTTCCTTTCCGCAGTGCTAGATCTAGAAGACCTCCTTTGTATTTACGCGATAATTGTTCCAAGTGACTCATTATTTGTTTATTCCGTTTCTGTTCTTGTTATAACTTTGTTGCTTTCTTTTGGTTCATATTCCTTTCATTTTCCTTGCATTTGTTTTGTTTTATTATACTGTTGTATTATAATGAGGGAGATGTGTTGTATCTTCTCCTTTAAGGGTGAGAGTTCTTTGCTAGGAATGTGACATGTTAGGGAAAGAATGTTATTTGTCAAGTGGAGTTCAGTTGGAGCCTGGACTTGTTTGAGATGACTTGCCTCCCTAGTGGGTGTCAATAAAGTTACCCTGAATCACTTCTATGAGTGGAGGATCATTTTATTAATTTCCTTATAATTTCATAAGCTGGGCAAAAAAACATAACATGTGAAACATCTTCTTGTTTATAATTACATACCGGACAGGCTACAGTTTCCGATTTTGCCCATTTACAAGTAAATGCCCTGAGTGGTAGACTGCCATGCCTTAGCTGGATGTAAAGCTTCCTCGCGAGAGGTGGTTGAATTCCATCTAAGAATTCCTCTAATCGTGATTCCATTTTTGCTAAGAGGAACTCAACAGATAGCCTACCCAGGGTTGCTGATCTCTGCAGGGTTAGTGAGTTCTGCCGCCTCAACAGATTTAAGAGTTCCGATTTAGATATACCCGGACAACACAACTCAGGAGTCTCCCAGAACTCAGGCAAACCTATACGGGTACTAAGGGCCCTAATATGGAACAACCACGGGATATTTCTGCTTTTTAAAAGAGCCCAGACCTCCAGGTATTCCGCTCTATAGGGAGCCAGCTCTGGAACTGACCAACGCCTCTTCCAATAGAGCATAGGCCGTGCAGCTTCTAGCTCTTCTATTGATTCCAGCCCCAGATCAAGTCACAGAAGGACAAGTGGTGTGCTCAGTGGCAAACCCACTAGATTCCTCATGAAGCTCTGCTCCACCCTCATGAGATTGGATGTATTTTTATGGCCCCAAAGTTCAGCACCATACGTTGAGGCCATTCTGACCTGAAGTCGGTAAATTTCAATAGCCTGAACTGCCGGTTTGAGGTCTGATATTCTATGGACTTTACTAAAGCCCCCTGTTACTTGGGATAACCCAAGAGCTGACTTAGAAATTTGGAAACCCCAATCAAAGTTTTCCGTCAAGGTGATACCGAGATAGACAAAGGTCTTGACTCTTTCCAAGGGGATGCCATTGAGAATAGGGTTTGGGCGGGTCTGCTTCGGGGGATTGAAAATCATAAACTTGGTCTTATCCAAGTTTATTTCCAATCCACGCGAAGCACAGAACGTTGCAAAATCGTCCAGAATTCGCTGGGTGCCCGATGATGTTTTGGATAACAGCAAAGTGTCATCCGCAAACATCAGAGCTGGCACCCGCCAAGTAACCAGACTGATTCTCCACCTTTGATTAATCCGATGTCTTTCACTGAAAAATTCCATACTTCTGTTTTTTCTGTATCTCTCAAATTGGATGGTAAATCCTCTACTGTTCTCACAGGATATAACCCTACAGCTATTTCTTGTCTGGCCATTTTAAATTCAACACCTTCATTGTGTTTTTGAAATTCCACAACATCCAGTGTGCAGCATTTACTGCAATTTAACTTGCACAAAAGATCCCTTCCTAACAGATTTACAGGACTTGAATTGCACACCACAAACTGCTGATCTTCCTCAAATGAACCTATTTTTATAGGTACTTTATTTGAAACAGGATTACTAATTTGTTTATTTGTAACACCATCAACTTGGATCTCCTTAGCTGAGAAAGGTAGGTATTGGACTTACGCTGTTCTAACAGTGGAACTGGTAGCACCTGTGTCAATAACAAATGACAATTGGTGGCCAATAAACTCTCCTTCTACAAATGGTCCACTTTGGTCAACCTCTAAGACTACATCATGTACGCAATCACCCTCCACCTCAGGCACCATCATTGGGAATTGTCTGAATCAAAAATCTCTTTCTCAAACATGGGGAACTGCTGAAATGGGTTCTGATTTTGGAATAGATTGAATTTGCTCCAGAGCCTGATTCATATTAAATCTGGAATTCCCCATAGGTAGGGTTGAATGGAGCATGTGCGATATGCATCATGGGATGTGCATTTGTTGGGCAAGTACTTGAACCGGAACATTTTGCATTTGATTTACCCCTTGCATTTGGCCATCACCAAGTACTCGATTTGGATTCTGTATACACTTTCTCTTCCAATGCTTAAGCCTTCCAATGTCCGAGCCAGAGGATCCATCTCCCACCTTTTACCTCTGAACCCAACGAGATCACCTGTGGTGTCCCCCAGGGATTATTACTCAGTCCATACTCTTAAAACTATATATGACCCCACTGGTCAACACAGTCAGATCCCACAGTCTCAACATAATTTCCCACGCAGATGATACCCAACTCATCCTCTAACTTACCAATGACCCCACCACCACCAAAACCAACTTCTACAGATGCATGACAAGTTTTGCCAACTCTATGAAGAACAACTGCCAGCAGCTGAACACATACAAGATGGAAGTACTGTTCTTCGGCAATGGCAGCAACACATGGAATGACGTCTGGTGGCTTCAGACCTAGGTCTCACACCTACTCCCTCCGACCATGCCAGAAACTTCAGAATCATCATTGAAAACAGGCTCACCATGAAATCACAGATCCGCACCATCTCCTCCGCCTGTTTCCTCACTTTGCGCATGCTAAGCAAGATCTTCAAGTGGCAACCCCTACACTTGAGACGCAGCATCACATAGGCCCTCATCACCAGCCGACTGCCCTACGGCAACTCACTCTACGCAGGATTCCCGCACACCTACTACAGAGACTTCTGACCATACAGAATGCCATAGCCAGACTCATCCGCGGCCTTTCTCGACTAACCCACATCACACCCCACCTCAAACAAGTCCACTGGCTCCCTGTACAGAACAGATGTCAATTCAAACTGCTGACCCATGCACACAAGGCTCTACACAACTAAGAATCCGCCTACATCAGTGGTCTTCAAACTGTGGGGCGCACCCCCCTTGGGTGGCGTGGAGTCATCTCAAGGGGGGCGCCAGTCCACCTTCCCCAGTGGCAAGCAGAAGCCCCAGAACGCACTCACAAGTGGTTTTGAATAGAACATTTTGTTGCCGGTTTTTGTCATTGTGCACTTTTGGCCTTAGTTTTAAAGGCAGTTGGGCTTGTACTGAGAGTGGCTCAGATTCATGTAAGGAAGGGCAGGAGCAGCCTTGGAAACTCGTAATTAGCGAAGGGTGAACAGGAAGACTGAGCATTGCACACTTTAAACTTTCTACTGTCTGGATGGGAGGCAGAAGATGGGGGCTGGATGTGGTTTTAAAAAATACACCCCAGTGGGAGTTTGCAGAACTGTTTTGGCTGGGTCTTTGGGGAGGGGTTTTAGATTGGGAATTGTTTTAGCAGGTTTGATGGTGCTATGAAAAAGGGTAGAGAATGGTGTCTTACAAAGTGGGTTCTGCGTGGGGTTTGGTAAAGGATGTCCGAACTGTGCTTTCTAGAGAGGGGTCTGAGTACTGATTTACAGGTGGTATCTGTGTGGTGCTTTTCATAGAAAGTCGAGGTATGGCTTTGCAGAGGGGGTTCATGGTGAGCTTCCTAGAGGACATCCAGTGCTTTAAATGGGCTGGTACTGTCCGGTACTGGAAATTTTTTATTTTGAGAAGGAGTACCTGCACTTCTCAAGAAAAACGTAATACTTTTAATTGGAGAGTACCAGCACTTCTCAGAAACAAGCAGGTACTCTTGTACAAAGTATTTGCACTTTTATTTTTTCATTTCAAGCACTGAGGATGTCTTGTTGAGAACTCTGGAGAATGAGTCGGGTTGCCTTGCCAAGTTCCGCGCATAGGTGGTTAGACTACCATTTTAGTGCTGGTATCCACATCACAGCGCTAAAATGCATTAGTCAGTCAATTTTTGTTATGGTCGGGTCATTAAGGGGCAGTAGGTTAGTGACCTTCCATTGCAGATGTTTTTCAACAGTTTCTAGAACTTGTTAATGCTTCTCATTATTTAAAAGGATGCAATTTCCGAGATCCAGCTCTTTCCATGCACTACATTGCTTGTTTTTGTTCATGAGAAAGTTTTACTTTAAGTGTTGCACATTTGGTTGTTGAATGTCACTCATAAGCACACTGAAACCATAGAAATGTGACACAAGCAATCAGAAAACTTAGCAGCTATTGTCTGGATGTAAATTTCCAGGGCTGTCAGGATAGGGCATTGTAAGTACAGATCAGGATGGTGCTTTGCAGAGAAGATCTGAATGTGGCTTTGGTAAGAGGACCTGGATGGGGCTTTTGCCCAGAGGAAATCCCTATGTACTGGCAATTTATTTAGCCATCTTACCCTTGTCTCGATCTACCCTTTCAGATGTTTGAGGGGGGGCCCAACCCCCAAACATTTTGCTCAGGGGGGGCTTGGCATAACAAAGTTTGAAGACCACTGGCCTACATTAACCACTGCCTGAACTTCCACCAACAATTAAGAAGACGACACTCCACCTCCATTTCACTTGCCTATACGCCCCACATCTATGAAAGAAGAAGTCGAGAACGCTCCTTCTCCCACATCGCAGCAAAGAACTGAAACCGCCTCCCCACGCAACTCCGGACCATCACCACACTTCCAGAATTTCGAATGGCCCTCAAGACTTGACTGTTCAAATAAGCCTCCGGGACCTGCAAGCACCTAGATACAATATTGGGCGATTCGCCATGCTTTATTCCAAAATTTGGATCAACCAAAACACTTCGACCTCTACCCTGTGAAACACCAACTCCACATTGTGCCATTTGGCCTCCAGCGTGTAAACCATTACCTTGCATTGCAACATTTTCTCCATACAATTGATTCTGAAACACTTTTTGAGCCAACTTGATCTGTGCAAGCATAAACCTCTCCTTAAGTCTTTACTGTTTTATTTCCTGCTCATCACTACAATATTTTGCATACCTCAGGATTTCATCTAAAGGTTTGTCTGCCAACAAATCACATTCTGTTGTATGTGCATACTGATCTCTTGTCGCAACCCAAGAATAAACTGTGACACAGAACCCCCGATATATCTAACTTTTATGGATCTTCTTGTCCGCTGTGTTGTTTAAACACCTACAACAATCATTCAAAGTAAGCATGCACTGATTCTTTAGCTTCTTGTGTAGTTCTATTGATCTGTAACTAATAAATATCTCTCACTGGAACTATTCCTTTAAAAAAAGTAATGACCTCAACGTATGTAGTACATGCATCCCTTGGAGGTTCAGAACGTGGACCTTGTACATCTATCTTGCATTTGGCCCACAGATCACTTGGTACCACAATATCAAAGAAAGTATTCAAATCTGTTCACAATACTTTTGACATTTTTACAAATCTGTCAACTGGTGTATACCACTGTGCAGGATTCTCTCTCAACTTTGGAGAATTTTTCATAAATGTTGCAAGATCTCCCCTCATCACATCTGTAAGAGCTTTATAACATTTCACTTTTTCCATAATTCAACAATGAATGAAAAGCAATCCAATTCAAAATTGTTATGTTTTTGTTCAGTTGATAATTCTGCATATGTCAATTCCTTTGTCCTATCCCATTGCAACCTTTCTTCCACAAACCTATCACAGCTTACTTCTTGATGACTCATCAACCAATCTCAGAGCAGAACTTCACAACAACTAAAGTATCTAAGGGCAGCAGGCTACAACGTAACTCTCCACTCCTTGCAGGAGTTCACACTACTTTACAATTTTTTCACACAAATTCTACAACTCTAAGCAAGCACAATACACATATAACTTTCTTCTGATCCACTAAAGAATTTAAAGTAAAGCATTCACACAAGAAACAATCAAAAATGAGGTTTAATACCTTCCAACTCTAAAACACTCACACATGAATGAAATCTTGACCAGCGGTTTCACCTTTGCACAACGTGTCCTACTAACACCAATCAATTTTAGTACAATCACAACAAATTGTTGTGCGTATCTCAATTGTGCAGTTGATGGTACCTCAAGCATCTGCACCTCAAGCCTATAGCAGACAAATAACACTTTGTATTTTTCAACTATCTATGCTGGGATCTTAGACTACTTCGAGTCAAATAGCAACTTAAACTGCTCAACATCTAAGCATAAACACAACTATTTCACAAAACACACAACACATAATCTCAAATAAGAACGTAATCACAAAAAGACAATGGTAACGTACATCCCTCTTAATACTCACACCTCCACTACTGCAACCATCTTCAAATCCGCAACTACTTTAGTCTTTAAGTTCAGGCTTTGGGCTTAAAGGACATGGGCAATTCTAGATTAGGGTAACTTAATTCACGTCCTCTCTTTCATGTCACAAATCATCCTCGGACTACCACTAGGAGGAGCAGCGTTTTATATATCTCAGCCTTTGGGTTTAATCATTATATAACCTGAGCCACTGGTCGTATGGACCTTTGTTCATTGACGAAGAGAAATTAGGAAAAATCATCTCCATAATCAATGAATCATTAAAAACTTTAAATTACAGTCAATAAAAAGACCTAGGGCTAGATGTAGGTAATCAGAAATTACCGATTCTTAAACACCGAATTTTACCGATTCGGTATTCAAAAATCGGTAAATGAGATGTAGGGGAAAAATCGGTATTTTTTACCGAATCGGTAAAATTCGGTATCGGACTTTCAGAAATTACCGAATCGGCATTTACCGAATCGGTATTTACCGAATCGGTATTTCCCATTCATCCCTATGGGCCAAAAGGCCCATAGGAATGCATTGGAAATACCGAATCGGTAAATACCGAATCGGACAGCAAGCAAAAGTGAAACTTAACACAACAGCCAATCAGGTGCAACCACCCTCCCCCTCCCTACCAGGAAGTGACTACACAGGCAGCTGCAAGTAATTAGAAGGTTCTGGAGAGGCAGTTGGAGCAGAGAGACTGGGAGCAGCAGCAGACAGAGTTTGTGCACTTTCAAACTTTAAACATGGCAAGCAGCAAGGACACAGAGCAGACAGAAAGAAAAAGAAAGCTCAAATTCAGCAGCATGGAGCTCCAGGACCTTGTGGAGGAGGTGGTAAAGGTTCACCACAGACTTTTTGGAAAGCAGTCCCTTACAGTGCCTGAATCAGCAAAAAGGAAGATTTGGCTTGATATCCTTGAGAAAGTCAATGCAGTGGGAGTGACTACCAGAGTCACAGAAGATTTAAAAAAGAGGTTTTATGACCTAAGGAGCCTCACAAAAAATAAATTGCTGACCACCACAAACAGGCCTCGCAAACAGGTGGAGGAAAGAACACAGCACCCCCCCTTACTTCTCTGGAGTAGATGGTGGCCACAACCTTGGAGCCAGAAAGTGTCCATGGACTGGGAGAAGTGGACAGCTCGGCGAAAGCTGCAACAAGAAAAGGTAAGATGCATGCACAGCAATCCCCCTCACACCCGCATCCATCCCTCACCCCTTGAAGCCAAGTTACCCCAGTCCCAGTGTGTCAGTGCAAAACAGTAGCAATGCATCATGGTACATGTAGTCAGTTAATGAAAGAGCATGTCATACAGCACTGTAACCACCAAGTTAGGCGAATTATTTCAGACATAATGAAGGCAGGCAGCATGTAATAAGTGCAATTTCATAAGTTTACTTGTAGTGGCTGTGAGACATTTGCACCTAGCTGATATGTGCTCATATGTCCACAGGTCACACATCCAGAAGGCAGTCACAGGAGGCAGAAGGCACGGCACCCGAGAGGGCTGAAAGTCATGAGCCAGGTCCCAGTGCATCACAGGACACAGGTGTACCGAGTGGGCAGCCACCTTCCCAAGAACCTGACATCACTGAAGACATGCAGGCATCCCCAAGACCTTCACAGTCCCCACTATTGTTATCTTCACCAGAAATGCCAGCATCACTGGAAATTCAAACACCTGCATCACAACCTAGCAGGAGGCATGTCGTTTCCCCACTGATGGAAATGGAGACAGCTGCTGGTGAAATGGTGGGTGGAGAATCACACAACTTGCCTGGAGCTGACATCTCTGCCACACTGCAGCCCAGCGCAGAGCCTGTACCTAGTACCACTAGACGCCGCACAGTACAAGGAAGGAGTGTAGGTGCACGTGGGGAGGGGCCCAGTGTCTTCCAAGGCCTGGAGGGATCCATGGTCAGGATTCAGAGGATGCAGGGTAAGGGCATCATGTCCTGTCAAAGACAAATGCGCAACCTCAACATCAACATGCAGGAAATTGGTAAGGGCATCAGGGAACTGGTGGAAGTTAATAAGAACATGGCAACAGGGATACAGGCCATGACCCAATCCATGCAGCAACTGTGCAAAAAACTGGACTCTGAAATAACATCAAGGCGCAGAGAGAAGCAGCGTGCAGAGAGAACTGAGAAAGCTATCCACCGCCTGGCAACAGCCACATCCCTGCTATGCAGGCGTAGCATGAATAGTCAGGAAGTCCTGACTCAAAACAGCAATCAGCTGACAAGGGGCATAGCCGGAATGACCGGTGCGCTGGAGGCTCTACTCAATGCTCAAACTGCACAAACTGCTGCTATTGACGTGCCGGAGAGTGAAGGTAGCACCAGTAGGAGCAGCACGGCAAGCCCCCATGTTGTAGAGACAAGGAGAAGCAGCAGGCGACAGGGTGAGGCTACAGGCCAAACGCCCAGTGAACAGGGTGAGCCACATACACCTGCCAGTGCAAAGCGTGGCCGCAAATGAACAGTTAATACTATGGCCTACTGCCATTGGACATTCAATTTATAGATGAAAATGTTTTTGTTGCACATTTGTGCCATTTAAACCTGCGTAGTGACAATATACAACTACGGTGGGTGCTTTCAACACCTGTCTGTGTGTGTTTACTCACTGTGAGCATTGGAGTGAAATGCTTACTGGTGCACTATTGTACTTTATCATACCTAGATGTATACTACATTAAACATAATTTTGTGCTTGCAACATAGGTCTCAGTCTCATTACTTACTCAGAAATAGTTGCGTGTAATCTCCTCACGTCTGTATCTGCCATCACTTTGTGTTGACACTCCAGCAGGTTGTGTTTCTGGCACAGCAATGTCGTCGTCATGATCCTCATAGTCTGACAACTCCACCTCAGTACCCTTCTTCACAGCAAGGTTGTGCAACATAGCACAGGCAGCGATGATCTTACAGAAGGTGATGGGGGTATACTGCCTTGCACCTCCGCTCTTGTGCAAGCATCTGAACCTGCTTTTCCAGAGACCAAAGGTCCGCTCCACGACATTCCTTGTGCTCTTGTGGGCCCGGTTATATCTCCTTTGGCTGGGTGTTGAGGGGTTGGAGTAGGGGGTGAGTATGAAGGAGCGGAGGGCATATGCACTGTCTCCTACAAGGAAATGGGAATACATTACTCACATGCATACTTGTACTTCTTACTGCTATAGGTGTTATGGGGGTCAGACACTGTGTCTTACCTAGGAGGTATCCTTCACCAAATTCCCCTGCAGTCAGCCATGCATAGATGCCGCTGTTTTTAAATATATAGGAGTCGTGGGTACTCCCAGGGAATTTTGCCACAAGGTCAGTGATGGCGCACTTTGCATTGCAAATCACCTGCACATTGATGGTGTGGGTGGACTTCCTATTCCTGTATATATATTCAGTGGCAGCAGGGGGACAAATGGGAATGTGCGTGCCATCTATGCAGCCAATTATGTTGGGGAATCGTGCCATCTGGTAAAAGTCAGATTTTGTTTGGACCAGTTCAGCATGGGTTGCAGGAAAAGATATGTAATGCTCCATCCTCTGTAACATGGCGTCAAGGAATTTGTGGAAAAACCTTGACAGGCTGCCCTGGGTCACCCCACCTACCGCAGCAACCACGCTCTGGTATCTCCCAGATGCAAGCAGGTGTAGGCTGCACAGCACCTGCACGTGGGGTGGAATAGCGTGTGCCCTTGGGGTAGTGTGCTCCAACAGTGGTTGGAGGTCCCTGATGAGGTCCAAGATGGTGTCTGAGGCCAACCGGTACCTCTGGAGTATCTCTGCCTCTGTGAGCATGAACAAGGTGACCCTCTGTCTGTAGACCTGCTCCTCTCTCTGCCATTCCCTCTCTCCTTCCTCCTGTAGCCGTAGCCATCTTGCAATGACATAAAATGCCGCCATTGTGCAAGTAGAATTGCATTTTGGGTCCATTTTTATAGGTTGCACCTGGTTACCACCTGATTTCAATCCATGGTAAATACCGACTCTTAAATACCGAATTTCAAGCAAATTCGGTATTTAAGAGCTTCCCTACATCTCAATCTTCCTTTTTACCAATTCTTATTTACCGATTCGGTATTTTACCGATTCGGTAACTTTACCAAATCGGTAAATTTACCGATTCGGTAAATTTACCGATTCGCAAACCGTTGCGATTCGGTAAATTTACCGATTCGGTAATTTTTCCGATTCGGTATTTTACCGATTCGGTAACTTTACCGATTCGGTAAATGTACCGATTCTGACGATTTTCGCCTTCCTACATCCCAATTGCTCAATACCGGTCGGTAACGGCCGAAAATACCGATTTTTGGCCGTTACTGACCGGTAAAGGGCTACCTACATCTGGCCCTTAGTGTGAGTTAAAGGGGTTTTATTTTCAAACCTTTTCATTTTTCATCAATTTATTCATAAAGTCACAGTCAAATTAGTAATAATACAACAAGCGTGTTCCTTAAAGGTAACGCCCCATTCTAAATAAAATTTGGATTAAGAGAGAAAAAGGTGTCAGAAACCCAATGAAGAGTTCTGATAAGAAACGGATCAATGCGCAAGCATAAAGCCTTTCAAAGTCAGACTGGAAATCATTCACAGTCATAAATAAGCAGACATATATGTCAGTGGAAAGAATATACTCTACTCTAGAAACACACACTAATATAAACACACAAATTCTATGTTACACCCTTATTGTCTTTCGTCTTGTTCATCCACGAATAGAAAATCAGCAACTCCTGAGACTAAGTAAACTCTCCTTTTTCTCATCAGAACCTAACAGTCTGTCAGACATTTGTCCATGGAAAGTTACAATGTTGTTTTCCTGTGGTCAAAACTTCTTCCTATGAATCATTCTTCTTGTCTGCCCGAGACAGGAGAAGGATGGTGAAGGGCAGCAGGAGCGGGTGCAGGACCTTTAAAGTTTACCGGGGAAACCCGTTTCCCCGGACTTAATTGCCGAGCAGGAGCCGGAGCTAACCACGCCGGTAACCTTCACAGACAGTGTCACGCCACCCAACACGCTCCCCACCAAAAAAGGCAGCGTTGCTACTTACTGTTACTGCTTCTGATGGTGGGCAGCTGGGCACTGACTAGCCGGCCGGCCGGCCTGCCTTTAGTCAATAGGCAGTCTAGGCCGGCTGCTGCCTGCACTCGACATCGGGGTTGTTGATGACTCTTGGCGGGACGGTGCGTGCGTGTGTGCCAGGGAGTGGCACTTTAAAAAAAATCTATGCACGCGCTGCCTGCCTATGCACAGCCCTTCCCTCACAGAATATAATCCAGCCCCCTGCCCAATCAATGTCTCCGGCGGGGCCTGCCCATTGGAGCAATCTGAAGGGCTGCAGCTCACCACCCCCCCATCTTTTGCAAATTTGAAATGCGCATTGCATCGTCATTGGAATCCATACTAATGTTATAAAGAGAGAGCCCAAACCTTTGAGGCGGGTAATCTCAGTAACCACAGCACCAATCACAAAACCCAGCAGCAGAAGGACATAGGCTATGCAGACGGCCACCATATATTTTGTATTTTTTTGCAGAGTTTTATATAGCGCGATCTTGACCCGAACTGATTCAGGTATCAGAGCGCTTTACATAGCACCAGTTACGTTACATGAGGACACACATTAATTTTTGTTAGGCACGGGGAGATTAAGTGATTTGCCCAGAATCACAGGATGTTTGGCGTCGTTACCAAGACTCGAACCCAGATCCCCAGGTCCGAGGTCGAGCGCCTTAGCCGTTAGGCCAACTCCTCTATACATTTAAAAGGTAAAAGAACCGTGCCAGCAAAGTAGTCCTTTGTGGGCGTGTCTGTGTTGTGCTGTGGGCGTGGGCTGGGGGGCGTGAATAACGCTGCGGGCATGTGGTACGGCCATCACATCGATTGCTGTGGGCGTGACAAACGCTGGGGGCGTGTGTGCGCCCACAATGCCATGTGAGTCGTACATACAAGCGCCAATTACGTTGCTGCGCAGCATCAAGGGGCACACTGGGGGCGTGAGAAACGCTGGGGCGTGTGTCCAGCCTTCATGCCATGTGAACGCAATTGCGCCGCATCAAAGGGCACGCTGAGGGCGTGAGAAACGCTGGGAGCGTGTGCTACGTTCCGCCCTTCATGCCATGTGGGTCTTACATTTATTTAGAAGATCGTCTGCTGTGGCCGTGTGCTGGGGGCGTGACAAACGTGTTCACCTGGAGGCCTGTTCAGTAACGTTACTGCAGCCTTTCCTATCTCATTCAACGAAATTACACGCGCCTGCCACGATCAACCAGGGCTCTAGCCGGGCTCAGGCGGCGGATCAGTACAATAATTACACGCACCTGATAACATCAACCAGGACTGCAGCTGGGCCTCAAGCGGGGGAACACACGCCTGCTAACATCAAACAGACCTGCATCTGGGCCTCAAGCGGGGGAACACGCAAATGAGCGTGTCTGCAGGGACGATTACTGCAGCCTCTCCTACTCGCTGTCACCCAACTCTCTCATTAAACGGATTTACCTGCGGCTGATAACTCTCTCATTCAACAACAGTACACGCGCCTGCTAACATCAACCAGGGCTGTAGCCAGGCTTAGGCGTCAGATCACTACACCAATTACATGCGCCTGTTAACACCAACCAGGGCTGCAGCTGGGCCTTCTCCGTCCCTATTCTAATGAAACAAAAAATGTTGTCTACCGCGAGATTTTAAAATAAATTGCCCTTGCCAAATACACACATTACACACATTCTATTTCATACCAGGACAACGTCGGGGCGGGCTGCTTGTAAATAAATAAAGAGATGGACCGTCTGAACGTGCCGAGTCTGAGCCTGCTGAGGTACTTTAATTTTATATACTGACTACTGTAGTAGTCTCTAGTCTACCCACATTCACATTGCCTGACATATGACGTCCAGAGTCAGTGTTGCAGTGGCGTGCTGTTATCTAGACCCGGCCCTGATAAATAAGTGCCGGTGCTAAGCACCGGAAAGACCGGCACAAATTAAATACTGATTGGCAGTCACTGCTGACTGTTGAAGCTGTAACACAATGTGCAAATCTCACACTGCCGGGTGTCGCTGGCAATCACTGTGGCACAACGAGTTGGGTTCACCAAAGCTTTGCATTGGCGGGTGGCATGGGTGGCAGATCTTAGTTTGTCTATTTGTAGATTTATACAGTGCATCTTATCACCTGTGAAGGTATCCAGGCGCTGTCCATGGGCACGGGGAGACTAAGTGATCCGCCCAAAATCCCAGGATGTTGCGTCAAGACTCAAACTCGGATCCCCAGCTACCAAATTTGTAGCTCTGCCCGCTGAGCCACATCCTCTCCTCCTCCTTGCAAAGAACGGGCCCATTTGTGATCATGAAGAGCCCAAAACTTCAGGTTTCTCCTTATTTGGGGAGCAAGATCCACTGATGCCACACCAAAGTCCAGAACCTGAGGGGCACCTCTTGGGGACCAGGATCTCACTCCAACAGATTCCAGTATGCCTCAGGCTGGTCCAGGCAGCAGGTCAAGGCAGCAGGTCAGCAGGCAGAGAGGCCTCTGGAGCTTGTTTTGCTCCTGTAGCTCCGAACAGGAGGTTAGTCAGCTGACCCCTTGGAGTCACTTTAGCCTGGGATGGAGGGGGCAGACCCACCTTCAAGTCCAGTCAGCAGGTCAACTGGGCAGATGCAGGAAGGCCTCTGGAGCTTGCTATGTCCCTGTAGCTCAGAACAGGAGGTCATTCAGTTGACACTTGTAGTCACTTTAGCTTGGGGTGAAGTACAGGTCCAGTCTTCCTTCTCAGCAAGAAGGCAGCAAGGAGGCAGATTAACAGGGTAGCAGAGCAGTCCTTCTGGCAAGAGAGCAGCACAGCAGTGTTTCTTCTGTAGTATTCACAGGTCCAGAGGTTTACTGAAGAGTTGAGTCTGAGGGTCCAATATTTATAGCTAGGTTTACTTTGCCAGGTTGAAATGGCACTTAAAAACATGAACCCACAGGCTGCAATTGCAGGCTAAGACATGTTTTAAAGGGCTACTTACGTAGGTGGCACACTTAGTGCTGTAGGCCCACTAGCAGCATTTGAATAACATACCCTGGGTACATGCAGTACCACTTTCCTAGACACTTACAAGTAAATTAAATGTTCCAATTGGGTGTAAGCCAGCTTTACCATGTTTTTAGGGAGGGAGCACATGAACTTTAGCACTGCTTAGCAGTGGTAAAGGGCATAGAGTTCTAAGGCCAACAAAAACAAAATTAGCAAAAATGGAGGAGTAAGGCAAAAGGTTTGGGGGGAAGACCAACCGTCAACTGACAGGTCTAACAATATGCCTGTTTTTAGCTAAGGCTGGGGTGGCTCATGAAGCCCAGCACTATTTAGCCAGATATCTTCCTTTGTTATCAATTATTCTTGCCCGCCATTGTTTTTGTGAATGTGCATATGTGAGATATGATTGATATTGTAATTGGGGAATTATTTAAATTAATTGAATTTTCGTTTAGTTTTTTTGCATTACTGATTTCATGTTGGAGGGTAAATGGAAGTTGCATGTGTGGGTCCAGATACATTGGTTTAATAATATCTTTAAAATCCTTTCCATACAATGCTGCACAATTTTTTTCTCTCCCATAGAGTCCTAATGGGCCCTCATGAGGCACCAGTAATTGTTTTATATATTTTTTTTGCCTGCCTTCCCCTGCCTCCATAGAGTTTAATGGGCCCTTGTGAGTTATTTAATGTATTGCTTTGTGATTTTTACCTGTCTCCCTTGCCACCCATAAAGTTCCCCAGGGCCCTGGTGAGACATCAGCAATTATTTAATGCTGTGTTGTTTTATTATTGCCTGTCTCGCATTGAGTCCCCTTGTGCTCTTGCGGGGCACCAGCAATTTAATATATTTATAAAAAGATGTTTACCTGCACCATCTGCTTCCTAAGGGGTTCCATGGCTCTGGAGGGACACAAACTAAAACTTTTCTGTCTAATGTTCTCAGGTAAAACAAAATAGTTTATGTATGTTTTCGGTACACTATTGTTAAGGATTTGAGATGGTGAGGATAATGATGATGATGACATCACTTGCTTTACATTTGCAATATTCTTCTGCCTGTGCAGTTTAACTAACTTTTTTGTCGCTTTGCTTGCTGCTGCGGAAGACATCACTACTGTACTGATATGGAGAGACGTCCGTGAAGGAATCAGCAGAAATTGATAACTGATTACTTCTATGCAACGTGAGTCTGCTCCCACTGCTAAGTGCCAACTGCTAATGTTAAAAAGATGGCCCCAAAGAAGGAGGTTCATGCCAAGAAATTGGCCAGCGAGTAGGAGAAGAAGCTGGTTGCCACCACTGGCATCAAGTCCTCATCCCCATCCTCATCCTGTCAGCCTGCGGAGTACAGAACACCGTCTGGAAGGTTTTAAAATCTTTTCTTTCCGATCGTCAGCAGATAGTGGCCCTAGGAGATTTCTGCTCCCCTCCTTTCCAACTTCCTTGTGGGATTCCACAGGGGTCATCTCTAAGTCCCACCTTATTTAATGTCTACGTGTCGTCTTTGGCTCCATTGATTGGATCTTTTGGTTTTCATCTTACTTCCTATGCAGACGATACGCAGATGGTGGTATCACTCCTCCCAGGATCTCAAAGGACTTTAAGCCACAAGTTACATGACTGTATGGAGGCTGTTGGCTCCTGGATGTCCAGTATTTGCCTTAACTTGAACTCAGGCAAGACTGAAGTTATTTTATTTGGGAACGATGTTAACTTGTGGACCCCTGAATATTGGCCTGACTCCTTAGGACCCCTGCCTTTACCCTCTACACAAGTGAAAAACCTGGGAGTGTACTTAGATGATAAACTGGATATGAAAAGGCAAGTTAATGCCATTGTATCATCTACTATGTTCACTCTCAGGACCACTAAGAAAATTCTTCCTTTTCTGCCTAAGGAGAGTCGGCAGACGGTGGTCACGGCATTGATTATGTCTCGACTGGACTATTGCAACAGCCTCTATTTAAACATCCAAGAGAGGCTGTTGCATAGACTCCAGATGCTGCAGAACACTGTTGCTAGGCTGATATCTGGCATACCAAAGTTTTCTCCGATCTCTAATGAAATCCGCAGGCTTCATTGGCTACCAGTAAGGCAACGAGTATATTTTAAATCCATGTGTCTTGTTTTTAAATCACTTCAGAACAAGGGACCACGCTATTTACAGGATCAATTGCAATGGTATCGACCATCTAGGCCCCTACGTTCATCAGCTCAAAAATTGGTGAGAGTCCCACCCGTAAAAAAATCTCGTTGGGTTGGGATTAGCTTTGAGCTAAGTACTGCAAAGATGTGGAACCAGCTTCCCTTTCATCTGAGGAACTGTACTGATTTGTTGCCGTTTAGGAGAATGCTTAAAACTTGGTTGTTCTAGTCTCCTTCTTAATCTCTCCTCTTTCCAGGATAGCAGATAGCGCCAGGACACCCAAGGGTAACAGACGCGCTTAATTAAATAATTAACATAACATAATTAACATAACATCCTTTTTCAGAAACATGACTTACCTGCTGCTCCCTCCTCTGGGCAGAAAAAGGCTGAGATGATCACTCCTCCATCAATGGAGACAGACGTTTCTTAGTAGCAAACCCCAGGCTATGGAATTCTCTCCCTCTGTTCATCAAAACCTGTCCCACTCTAATCATCTTCCGTAAACTTCTGAAAACCTGGTTATTTAATCAATGATCATCTGGCTGCTTTCTGTCCCAGGAAGTCCGACATGCGCCGAGACACCCCAGGGTAGTTGTGCGCAATAAAAATTCCAAAAACATAAACATAAACATAAACATGGCACCACCACCATCAAAACCTAAGGCCATGTCTCTCAGTGCTGCAGTGACTGCAGTCATGGAGAGCAGTGAATGTGAAATGGAATTTTCTGGGCCACAAACTGAAACATCACAGGAAAGTCGAGAATAGAAGCTGCAGTCAGAAACAGATCGTCCAGAAGTAGAAGCTGAACAGGAGTTTAAGGTTCCTGCTAAACACAATGTTGTTGGTAAGACTGTTTTCCGCTATCGACTTTGTGATCTCCAGCAGGGAAAAGAAAGAGTACTACCCCATATTCTCCAAGCCCCCCTTCTGATGACCTGGACAAGGATTAAACCCTGGCAAAGTCCAGAAAAACAAGGGAAAATGAAGGTTCCTGAAAGCCTTGAAAGTGAGGAATATGGTGATGATGATGATGAGCAAATGATCATGAGTGTGTAGAGTGGCACAGAGGAGATACAGATCATGTCTAATCAAGCTGCTCAGAGGCATGTGGTTCCACCAACACAACCGGCTGACATAATTGCAAGAACCCTGAAACCTGCAACTACCACCGATATCATCCTACCACAGTCTCAAAATACCTTACAGAAAGACAAACAACAATACAACCACCTAGCTTTACATCTAGTTCTACAGGCTTTGGCACAACAATAACTAATTAATTTCTTGCATGGAGATTCACAGCCATTATAAGGAACAGTCTGTATTACAGGTACAATCCATACATTACCAAGTCTTGTTGCCTTAGCAGGTGTCTGTGAACAAAGTTCTAATAAAGTATTATATTGCTGATCCAGCTCACATAATGGGCCAGAACTGTTTGCCACGTTGCTGGACTAGACAGCACTAAAATCCCTTCACTTTCTTGTGAATCTGGTGGAATATTAAGAAAATCAATCTACGGCTATAGGACCAAAACCTTACAGAGGCAGCATTCACAACTGTGAGCTTCTTCCTCTTAGCATTCTTTATCTTTCTATGGCTTTGTCTTACATATTTAAATTATTTACTGTTAGACATGGCATCCTTGGTTTCCCCTGTATTTTTTGCCTTTGCCTCCTGGGTTTTTACTGTGTGTTGAACTTCGTATTTGCTGGTCTAGATGCGTTGTGCACTTTGCCACTGCTGTGCAGTGCCAAAGGGCAAGTGCTCCCTCTGCAAAGTGTTGTCATGGATTAGTGTTTCCATAATTGGCTTATTAGGTGTACTGTTAAGTCAATAGTACAGTGCACTGTGTGTGCCCAGGGCTGGTAAACCAAATGCTGCAAGTAATCTTTCTGATTTTCACTGGATATTTTGGTTTTTCACAGATGATGTGAGAACCTTTTACAGACTAATCCGTTAAGTTGGTGTTGGACTGACAACACACCAATCATAACGAAATTAAGGAATAATTCCAAGTAAGTTTTTCCTTTCTGTACCATTTAATTTCCCTCTGTTTTTGGAATACTGTGCACTGCTGCCAATGGCACAGAGATACATGGATATATTTTTATCCACAGATCCCACACCATTTCCCTACCTGGGACTGCCAGCATCTACCCAAGGCGGACAATTTTAAAGAATCTAGTAAGTAAGGACATCTCCTTTGTGGGTTGTCTCCTTCTAGACCTGCCCGACCCCAACCTTCCTAAATGTCAATTGTTCTTTCACAGAACACAGACAACGGCGCCAGTCTTCAACTGAGGTGGGACTCCATGTTACGCCTGACGCAATGTAGGTACACAGGAATAGGAATCATTTATGCCCTTTTTATAGCTTTTTAATTTCACCCTACTGAGTGATATTTGTATCTATTCCCGTAGGTGCTCACTTTTTGCTCACTGTCCTGATGAAGACCCCAAACTGAGGAATCACCCGCCCTTATGAAGGGGGTCGAAACGTCGACAACATTACTCCACAACATACACGTCACGCTAGGATTTGCCATTTTTGGTTTGCGTGTACTGTTTGTATAGGGAACAGAGTGATCTTTTATAGACAGGAAATGCTTCAAGACTAATTTTGAATTGTTCACAGGACACAATTCCTTTTCTTTGTCCCTCCATCTATTCCAACCACTCCCTACCCTACTGAATCTGGAACCCCTCCTTTTACACTCAATGAGCACTATTTTGAATAATGACCAAATTCCGCGTTATGTAATGTATGAATCAAATACTATATAACTGTGTATAAATTGAATACCACTGTTTACAGCTGAATTAAATTCAGTTTGGTTAGAACATGACTGTTGTGTACCTTTGAATAATTCTTTTGTTGATGAAATGAACTCTATTAATATGTTGTGCAACCGACCATTTCTTTTTGTAACTAGCAAGTAATCTTTCAGCACTGATTGTGCCACCCACGCAAGCAGCCTTGCAAAAGAGTCTCAGGCCTACAACTGCAGTGCCTGCGTGCAGTTCGTACTGCCATGTCGACCTGGCAAGTGCACCCACTTGCCAGGTCCTAAACTTCCCTTTTCTTACATGTGAGTCACCCCTAAGGTAGGCCCAAGGTATCCCTGTGGGCAGGGTGCAGTGAATGTGAAAGGTAGGACATGCCCTGATGTGGGTGGCATGTCCTGATAGTGAAATACTCCCAATTTCGTTTTTCACTATTGACAAGCTATCTGTCACATAGGATATCAATCAATCAATCAATCAATGCATTTATATAGCGCGCTACTCACCCTGAGGGTCTCAAGGCGCTTGGGGGCGGGGGGGTCTGCTACTGCTCGAACAGCCAGGTCTTGAGCTGCTTCCTGAAGGCGAAGTGGTCTTGGGTGAGGCGGAGGTGGGTGGGGAGGGAGTTCCATGTCTTGGCGGCCAGGTAGGAGAAGGACCTTCCTCCTGTGGTGGCTCTTCGGATGCGGGGGACGGCGGCGAGGGCGTGGTTGGTCGATCGAAGCTGGCGGGTGGGAGTGTAGAAGTTGAGGCGGTTGTTGAGGTATCTTGGGCCTTGGTTGTGCAGGGCTTTGTGTGCGTGGGTGAGGAGTCGGAACGTGATTCTCTTGTTGATCGGGAGCCAGTGCAGGTCTCTCAGTTGTCCGGAGATGTGGCTGTGTCGGGGGATGTCCAGGATGAGTCTTGCTGAGGCGTTCTGGATCCGCTGGAGTCTCTTCTGGAGTTTGGCAGTGGTTCCGGCGTAGAGGGAGTTGCCGTAGTCCAGTCGGCTGGTGACGAGGGCCTGGGTGACCGTCTTCCTGGTCTCGGTGGGGATCCACCGGAAGATCTTGCGTAGCATGCGCAGGATGTTGAAGCATGATGTGGAGACGGCGTTGACTTGTCTGGTCATGGAGAGGGAGGAGTCCAGGATGAAGCCCAGGTTTCGTGCGTGGTCCGTTGGTTTGGGCGCGCTGCCCAGGGCAGGGGGCCACCATGAGTCGTCCCAGGCGGAGGGCGATGATCCCAGGATGAGGACTTCCGTCTTGTCTGAGTTCAGTTTCAGGCGGCTGTTCATCATCCACTCGGCTACGTCTTTCATCCCTTCGTGTAGGTTGGCTCTGGCGGTGGCGGGGTCGTTGGTGAGGGAGAGGATCAACTGGGTGTCGTCAGCGTAAGAGATGATGTTGAGGTTGTGTTGGCTTGCGATGGCCGCGAGGGGGCTCATGTAGACATTGAAGAGGGTGGGGCTGAGCGATGAACCTTGGGGGACGCCGCAGATGACTTCGGTGGCCTCTGATCTGAACGGGGGGAGGCGGACTCTCTGTGTCCTTCCGGCGAGGAAGGAGGTGATCCATTCTAGTGCCTTCTCTTGGATTCCGATATTGCTGAGGCGCTGTACTAGGGTGCGGTGGCAGACAGTGTCGAATGCCGCGGAGAGGTCCAGGAGGATGAGGGCCGCTGTATCCCCGTTGTCGAGCGGGGCTCGGATGTCGTCAGTAGCTGCGATGAGGGCGGTCTCGGTGCTGTGGTTGGCCCGGAAGCCCGACTGCGAGAGGGCGAGGGATCCATTCGTCTCGAGGAAGGCGGCCAGCTGCTTGTTGGTGGTTTTCTCGATGACTTTGGACGGAAACGGGAGGAGCGAGATGGGGCGGTAGTTTTGGAGTTCGGTGGGGTCCGCTGATGGCTTCTTCAGTAGAGCGCTGAGTTCGGCGTGCTTCCAGCTCTCCGGGAAGGAAGCGGTGTCGAAGGAGGTGTTGATGATGTCCCGCAGGTGGGGAGCGATGATGGAGTCGGCCTTGTTGAAGACGTGGTGAGGGCAGGGGTCGGTTGGAGATCCGGAGTGGATGGAGTTTATCGTGCGTAGGGTTTCTTCGGTGTTGATCGGGGTCCAGGCGCGGAGGGTGGTGGTGGGGGGCACAGTTGCGGTCGTGGGGAGCGTTGGCTGTGTGCTGAAGCTGTTGTGTATATCTGCGATCTTGTTGTGGAAGTAGGAGGCGAGGGAGTTGCAGAGGTCTTGCGACGGGGTGATGTCGTTGTTTCCGGCGCTGGGGTTGGAGAGCTCTTTGACGATGTTGAAGAGTTCCTTGCTGTTGTGTGCGTTGTTGTCTAGTCGCTCCTTGAATGCGGTTTTCTTGGTGGTGTGGATCAGTTGGTGGTGTTTTCGGTTGGCGAGCTTGAGGGTGGTCATGTTGTCTGGTTTGGGTCTCTGCGCTAGGCTCTCTCGAGGTCTCGGCAGTTCTTCTTGGAGCTCTTGAGTTCGTCGGTGAACCATGGTGCTTTCTTACTGCCGGGTCTGCTGGGCGGGGTCCTCAGTGGGGCGAGGTCGTCTGCGCAGTTGCTGATCCACCTCGTGAGGTTGTTGGCGGCCTGGCTGGGGTTCGCTGAGCTGGCGGGGGGGTCCTGGCTCAGGGATGCGGCGAGCTGGTCGGCTGTGATCTTGTTCCAGCTTCTGCGTGCAACCTGTTGTTGGTGGTTGTGGATCGTGTTCTTTTTGAAGCTGAAGTGGACGCAGCTGTGGTCCGTCCAGTGGAGTCCGGTGGCGTGGCTGAAGGCGATGTCCTTGCTGGAGGAGAAGACGGGGTCGAGCGTGTGTCCGGCGTAGTGGGTGGGGGTGGTCACCAGCTGCTTGAGACCGAGGTTGGCAAGGTTGTCCAGTAGGGTGGTGGTGTTGCGGTCGTTGTTGTTTTCCAGGTGGAAGTTGAGGTCCCCGAGGAGGATGTAGTCCGCGGAGGGGAGGGCGTGCGGGCTGATGAAGTCGGCGATGTCTTTGCTGAATTGTGTGCGTGGTCCTGGGGGTCTGTAGATGAGGGTGCCTCTGAGGGTGGTCTTGGGGTCGGTGTGGATCTGGAAGTGCCGGTGTTCGGCGGCTCTGAGGGTGTCGTCGGTGTTGGTCGTAATGCGGATGGTGTTCCTGTGGATGATGGCGATGCCTCCTCTGGTCTGATTGACGCGGTCCCTCCGGGTGATCTTGTATCCGTCCGGGATGGCGATGGCGATGTCGGGTGCTGAGGATGCGTTCATCCAGGTTTCCGTGAGGAAGGCGACGTCTGGTGATGTTGTGTCGAGCAGGTTCCAGAGTTTCACGGCGTGTCTGTGGACGGAGCGGGTGTTGAGCAGGATGCACTTCAGGTGGTTGTTGCTGGTTTTCGGCTTGGCGGGTGCGGGTGCCGTGCAGGTCCGGATGCAGGAGAACTTGCAGGAGTGGCAGCTGAAGGGTCCGTGTGTGCGTCTCGGGGTGGCTCGGTAGCAACCAGGGATCCGGCCGGTGTTGAGTGCGTTGAGTTCGGTGGCGTCGTAGGTCCGGCGGGTGGGCTGGTGTCGGCGGGGGCCAGGGTTCCGGGCGCGGGCCAGGCGCAGACGGGCGCAGGCGGGCTTACCTTTGGCGCGCCTTCGGCGCACAATTGGCGCACCCACTGCGCGTCAACGCTGCGTGTTTGCCACTCTGCCATATGTGGAGAGTGGGGGGGCGGAGCGAGTGAGGAGCAGCTGGGAGGCGGGAGCGGGGCGGCGAATGGGAAGGGCGACCGAGGGAAGGGGGCGGGCCGCAGGGGGGCAGCGGCGGGGAGCGGGAGGTGGCGGTAAACACGGCAGGGGCTGGGCACAACAACAAGGGGCAAACAGAGGAAGTAAAGTATAACAGAAGCAAAATTAACACGGAGGAAAAATGCAGCACAGTTAACAGAAAATACAATTAACACAGGGAGATGACACGCAGCGCAGACAGGGCAGATGCAGTACCGGCGGTCGAGAACCGGGAGCCCAGCTGCGGGCAGTGGCGGCACTAGTCGGGAACAAGGAGCTCAGCTGCGGGTAGCGGCGGCACTTGGCGTGAACGGGGGCAGCCTGGGCTCACTTACGGGGAGTGTGCGCGGTGCGTGGGGTGACCGGCCCAGAATGGGGAGTTTACTTATAACATCTTATAAGTATAACTGCCCATGTGAACAAGATAGAAACATGGAGTTTAGTATGCCTGAACTCAGAATCTAAAGATGGATCTTTTCGGACGGAGCTACCGACTTGGAAGAATTGTGTTTTCAAGTTATTTTTGCAATTTGAAGGTTAGCTTGCAAAGTACATATTTTTGCAGTATTATATGTTGGATGTTTGTTGTATTTTGTCTTGTTGGTTTAGGTAAAGTTTTGCTTATTTTTCTAAAATAAGTGGTGTCCATTTGCAGTGTTTTCACTGTGTTACTGTATGCATGCACAAATGCTTTACACACTGCCTCTGAGATAAGCCTATCTGCTCTTGCCAAGCTACCAAGGGGGTGAGCAGGGTTATTTTAGAAGTGTACCCCCCTTACCCTGACTAGGAAGAAGGGTCCCTATTTGGACACAGGTGCAAACCATGGCCAACAAGAGAGCCCCCATTTCTAACAATCGCTTTATGGGAAAATTGTTTAAAGTGTGCAAATGTTTTGAAAGAATTGCCTCATTTTTCAGGTAAGGACACATGAGGAGAAATATGGCATGTTGGGTAAATATTGTTTGTTCTATTAAACAGTGTTTTCTTTTGCTAGTCAGATAGTAGTGAAATTGGGAAAGAGGTGGGTATAAGCAGATAGTTATGAGTGTGTCATATTTTCAAACAAGAAATATTCTTAGCATTTATAAGGGACAGAAAAAACACAATAGTCATTATTTATGAATTGTTTTATCTATCTCGCCACAGTACAGTAAGGAACAAACCAGTTCCACAATTTAAAATGTTACAAGGAACACTTTTCAGGGTAGAGTATACCACAGATACAACTTGAAAACGGATTGAGGACCCTATTCTTTTGGCTTAGATATTCGGACAATTATTTTTTTAAAGTGTTGGGGCTTTATTAACTATTTTTCTGGGATTCAGCCATGTAGCACAGTTTATTTGCTGCAGGAATAAATACGTCTTTTTGACCAAGATTGTGAACAACACATATATTC
This sequence comes from Lissotriton helveticus, assembly GCF_964261635.1. NCBI lineage: Eukaryota > Metazoa > Chordata > Amphibia > Caudata > Salamandridae > Lissotriton > Lissotriton helveticus. The sequence goes on from NC_136059.1 coordinate 770,117,326, forward strand.
TTAAATGCTTCATATCATTACATTAAATGTTACTCACAAAACCACTTTGAAGCTAATGCGTAACTATGTAGGAAGATGGAAAAGAAGGGCACTGAAAAATGAAATCGCAAAAGCAAACCAAAAAATAATATGTCTAAATGGAAACTCCTTTAGAGCAACGTTAAGAATGTTCAAATGGCAACTCTTTTAGGGGCTGTGCAAACTCGCAGCCCCTGAAAGCGTTCTCAGCAAACTGCTTTAGTTCTTCAAGTTGTGCAATTAAAGTGACTAATGGCACACCTTCCCCACACATTTTTAAAAAACCCATATTATTTTCCTCCTTTCCTTCTATTAAAGGCTCTTTATTATTCCAAAAACATGGCTTGCATACTTGCCTCACTTTGATCATGAATCTAGAAAGTTGCCACTTTAGACGTCCATTAGAACTGTGGTGAATTTGCATTAGGACATTGTGGAATCAACCGGCAAACGCTACAGTTGGAAGCATCCAAGGTTTTTTTTTGCATGGATAGATAAACTTTTTGTGAATTCATAGAACGTGTGTCATCATTTCAACTTTCTGTGCCACCACTCAGAATTACCGCAAAAACATCATGAAAGAAAGCTGTTTTCTCTCAAAGATGTTGCCTTAAGTAACAGGAAGGAATACGTATTTTTCACATGGAAAAATGTTGACATTTATCACAAGCCTTAAAATGCGTTTGACACAACAAGTAAATATTTTAAATTGTGATTAAAAAGAGATTTCACCCTTTCAAATCCACATTTTTTCTGATCCTCAAAAAGGTTGATTAATTCTATGTAATTTCAATAAAAAACATAAATTGCCCCTGGATACAAAAAAAGCATTTGCAATGCAATAGGTCTCGCATTTGCGAGAGTGTAAGATATTGGCATTGTAAATAACAATGCCTTGTATTTATCTATTTTGATCATTAACACAGAAATAAAAGGAATTGTCATTTACAATGCCAATAGCTCAAACTCTAGTGAATTGGAGACCTATTTCATTTCAGAGAAGCGGCTGCCATTGTCTCGGGCTGCTTGGAAAGTGAAAGCGTGCATGGCGTACTGAATGTTGCAGGAAAGCATGGTGTGCCTGCAGTAGAAGAAACTCATTAAAGAAAATAGTACTTATAGACTAAATAAGACATACCTTGTAACACCAGAAGTAAAAGGGCCAGTCCTCATGGGAGGTTACAAATGAAGACAAGGCGGTACTAAGGAGGGACTAACAAGCCTATTAATGAATCAAAAGGCAGCATTTACGAAAGATAATGACACAAGCCAATGACAAATATGGGCGAAGAGTGGGTGGGGCTTTAAGTCCATTCTCAAATACACCATGCCTAGCAGAGCAGTTTATGCGCTGTGACCCATGCATCAACCACTCAATTGTGAGGCCTAATCACCAAAACTGACATTAGTTAAGCATTAATATGACTAATTATTTGTTTGAATCTGTTTATTGAAATTTTTTACATTTTTAGTTTTAGCAAATCACATATTAAGCAATACATGTACGCTTACATATTTGTCACATATCGCAGAGATAGAAAGCAAATGAGTACATCAGGTGTTGTTCAACAGCATAAGGTGATACTCAATGTATAGGTCATTACACCTGTCCGTATCATACTGTCCATGCTGTAAGCAATTACAAAGGAAATGAAAGTTGATATGATCATACATATCAAAGGGATGAATTTAAATACTATATGTATCGAGGAAACAGCATAGGATCAACGACGGCTCCTCCGTTATGGCGGAGGAGTGTCGCCCCACCTGATGCGAGTGCAAAAGGCATTCCCATTTATAAAATGGTAATAAATACCATTTTATTAATGTGTCCCAGGTTCTCGCTGTTACAGCGAGATGGCAGGGGTCAGGGCTGGTTAGTGCAATTGCATTATTAATGAAACCCCTGCCAGTGCGCAATTCAGATTGGCCAGCTGTCTAGAGCTGGCCAATCTGACATGCGCACTTCAGTGCCTGCAATCCCAGAGCTGAGAAACAGCAGAGGGATTGAAGCCCCTAGTCTAAAAAATTAGCGCTTGATTAACCTGCTCCAACCAGTCCTGGAGCTGCAGTGGGTAGGTTTCGCATTGTATAAGGAGAGAAGTCCTTCCCTTTCTGCCCACTTCAGCGCCGGGGGAATGCCAGGAGGAGGAATCAGATTGCATCCAGAGACTGCGCCCAGCAAGTCCAGCATATATGGTGAGTTTTTTGGGCGTTGTGCCCCACCATATTGTAATGCTGCTGGCCGACACTCCATAGGATTAACATTTTCTCACAGTAACTAAGGAAACCTGGCTTAACTTCCCCTCTAACACAACAGCATGTGAAATGGTTCAGCAAAAAAAATATTACAAAAGAAAGGAAAGATTTTGGATCCAAACATTGTTACAATTGGCACGAGTAGTAGCAATGCGCCTCGTGTATGTTGTATATCTAAGGGGCCTCTTGCCTGTCTGCTTTCTCTGCCCTAGTCTCCGATGAGTGATATAGGGTGTCGTTTGTGAGTTGCAGGGCAGTTTGAAGGTTAGTCAGGATAGTGTCCTAAATGGCTGCAACAGGATTTATGTGCCAGCCCATGGCATCTTTCCTGTGCAGAGCAGCATTATTTTGCCTCATATAGCATTACACTCACATAGTACCAGGAAATAATATACACTGTGCAACTAATGTTTTGAATTACAGCTCAAAATTCTAGACTATGATTTATCAAAACAATATGATCAAAGTCACACATACGCATACACACACACAGACACACACTCATGCACAGACACACACACACAGGTGTGAATGCTGCCTCTGTAAGACATACAGTTGCACACTTACATTACAAAACAGCAACGGGCAGTGTATAGTTATGGTTAGGCTAGAGTTTTCATTGAAAGCAGTTTTTGATTTCTTAGTACCATTAAAGCTTTTCAGCAAATCTTCCCGAAAACGTCCAAAAAAATGTTCCTCTGATTTGGGTAATTTGGCTTGTTTTGTGTATATCTGTTAAGAAGGTTTTCAGGTTTCCAAAAAAAGTGACTTTTCTAAATGTTACCTCCCATTGGATTCTTTACTCACAGCAGATGTCCCATACAGAATTACTCAATGGGGGAACAGATCACTTGTCCTGAGTAATCAGAGTTTATTAGTTTTTCGTTTTGTGCACCAATAAAAAACCCTCATTCACGTACCGAGGCTCGGGTGGCGGTATATATTGGTTCCCCACCTCTCTTTCAGCAACGTGACAGCATCATCATTGGGTTAGTTCTCATGCTTCCTCCACCCGGAGGTAAACCACTGGTTGGTACAGTAGTGATCAGTGATGGTGGATAACAGTGTGAGTAAGAAAATGTTGTGATAAAAATGCTTGCGTGGCCAGACAGTAGGAAATTTTATTGGTTCTGGATTCAGGCTTATTTAAAAATGTTGCTGTGCGTAGGAAGGGAAATTAAGAGTCTTCCGCACTATTTAATGTCCATAAAAAGGTTGAAATGTTTCAGCCTTTTTTTGCCCAGGGGGGGTCAAGCAGGCTTTCTTCAGGACCTAGAGAAAATAGTGAAAAAGGGGGGGACCCTGTAGTGTGAGGGTCTGGATGGGTCTAGGTGTATTAGCCTGACTCTGGTAAGGTCTGGTAGTACCTTGTCGGTGTATAGATTAATGCATCATCGGGTGATCCGGAGAGGTTGGTTCCTGCTCTTGTGCAGAAATTGCACAACTTGTGCTGGCTCTCCCCCTCGGTAACCGGTTCCGAGAGGAAGAGCCAGCACAAGTCAGGCTAGTCGGGCTAATACACCTAGACCCATCCAGACCCTCACAATACAGGGTCCCCCCCTTTTTCACTATTTTCTCTAGGTCCTGAAGAAAGCCTGCTTGACCCCCCCCCCATGGCAAAAAAAAGGCTGAAACATGTCGACCTTTTTATGGACATTAAATAATGCGGAAGACTCTTAATTCCCCTTCCTATGCACGCCAAAGTTTTTAAATAAGCCTTAATCTACACCCAGTAAAATTTTCTTCTGTCTGGCCACTCAAGCTTTTTTATCACAACATTTTCTCACTCACACTGTTATCCACCATCACTGATCACTACTATACCAACCAGTGGTTTACCTCCGGGTGGAGGAAGCATGAGAACTAATCCAATGATGATGCTGTCACGTTGCTGAAAGAGAGGCGCAGAACCAAGATATACCGCCACCAGAGCCTCGGTACATGAATGAGGGTTTTTTATCGGTACACGAAACGAAAAACGAATAAACCCTTGTTACTCAGGACAAGTGATCCGTTCCCCCATTGATTTTTTGAAGATACAAATAAGGAAGCTGAATGGATCACAACCCCTTCCTTCTCCCCCTTTTGATTTGATACCATACAGAATTACACCACACTTGGCATGAATGTAGAGCTTTATTTAAGGAACTGTCTTTGCTTGGTTTGGAATAAATCTGTTTCATAATTTATGAGAAATTAGCTATAAACTGTGACAGTTTGCTAGTCCAAAATTAAAAAAAATATTGAAATTTGAGATGAACGAGATCACATGTCGTAAATATCTCTGCCTTCTCCGTCTCACAAGCTTGGCCTCCACAACACAACAAACGGAAGATGACCCATGATTTCACCTTTAACAAGCTGCACCTTAATACAACACAATGGCACACCAGTTCGGGGGAGGGGGGAGTTGGGATGGGGGTCTTTTGTTTTATTTCATTAAAAGGCAGTACACCACCAGTTCTCAATAATAAACTGCCACAAAGGCGGCCACTCTGGCGGCACAGGAGGGTCCTGTTGTAGCCATGTTACTAGAAGAGCGCTGTGAGCAGGAGGGGACATGTTTAAGATTCAATGTGCAAGTGTCTTATATATGTCTTTATTGAACATTGTTTCTACAGTTTTGATGCAAATGCCAATAAAAACAAAGTTAAACCAAAGAAAGAAATATTGAAATTTGATTGAATGGGGAGATTTATTTTCCTTCTTACCTGTTGGGTCTGAAAACTTTAAGACAGGTTTGCAGACCACAGCTCCCGGATTAGATGGCCACAAGATCACATTTTCCATTGCATCCTCCTTTGCAGGAAGTGTGGCATGGTCACTTCATCCTGAAAAATATTATGAAAGGCCATATAAAGACACCAAAACTGCAGGAAAGTTTGTCAAGTGGGGTGGATGTAAGTCCACTGCTAGGAATAAGACAACAAACTGGTCAAGTAAAACACAATTCCAATCATTTATGAAACAGGCAGTTATTGCACAGAGAATACAAGTTTCACTTAGGAAAATGTGTAAACTTTAATGAGTGAAATGACATCAAAATGACAAAAATCTAACAAGGGAAACGGAGTCACTGTTTGCGTTTGAACTGGACCAATGTGCGATATCAGGCCAAATGTGAGCACTGGTTGTATACATCAAGCTATTTTTTTCATCAAATATTTTATCGTAGTCTCTGAAATTAAAGCCAGAACCTTCCAGCAGAGCAAGGTTGCAGACTGTATCCATCAAAGTACTCTCGATATCGGATTGCTGTTGGATGAGGTCCTGTTGAAGTTGTTGGTTTTGCAGGAAAAGTCCCAAGTGGGAAAAATTCAAATTGAATGCTGTGCTGAAGTCCTTGAGTTGACTAAATAGTTTTCGCACCTTTTGCTGGTTAAGATTTCTACCTTCAGACTTACAGGCACATGCATCAAGCGATTTTTAAGTCGCTAAAATTGCGAATCGCAAAAAAAATGTTGAAATGCATCAACCTTATTTTTGCGAAAATGTGTAAATTTTAGCAAAAATAAGGAATCGCAAAAATATTCTGCGAAAACCATTGCAATTTCTGATTTGCGATTCTCAAATAAAGAATCGCAAATAAGGAATCGCAATAGAAATGCATGAAAAATCGCAATTAGCGATTTTCATAAAAATCTCAAAATTGCTATCGCAATTTAAGAAGGGACACAACCAGGTGGTAAAAATGAGTGCAAATCTGAAACAGCTGAAGACCAACAGAAACTGATATAAACACACCCACAATGAGGTCCCAGATTTCAAAATGGCTGGTCTGTACCTGATGGCAAGGAGGATGAGGCTGCAAGCTGCTTGATAGAGAGGGAGGCAAATCAATGAGCGCATCTTCAGAGTCCGCATAACTTTGCTAGGACAGGAGGAGGACGAAATATATGATAAGTATAGGCTGAATGGCCAAATGATACATGATCTAATCAATGAATTGGACCCCATCCTGCAACGACAGACTCATAGGACCAATGCAATTCCAACACATGTCCAGATTTTATGTTGCCTACATCTACTGGCGTCAGGCACTTTTCAGGGAGTCATTGCAGTGGTAGGAGGTGTGTCGCAAAGTGCAATGTCACGAATATTGGCAGCTTTCCTTGATGCCATGATGGTCCGGATACACACACACATCAGTTTCCCTACCACAGCCCATGAAATTGCTAAGACCAAGCAGGAGTTTTACCAAATTGCTGGCTTCCCCCAAGTACTGGGTTGTATTGATTGCACCCATGTGGCGATATGTCCCCCTGCAGCTCAGGAATATATGTATCAGAATAGGAAAAGTTATCATTCCCTGAATATTCAGGTTGTGTGTAATGCAACAAACATCATAACGGACATTGTGTCACAATTTCCTGGCAGTGCACATGATTCACATATCTTCAGGCAAACTGGCATTCAGACCCGTCTAGCAAGGGAAGAGTTTGGAGAGGGACATTTGCTAGGTAATTATGTGCAATACATAATTCCATTCCTTGTACAAATGTTAAAGTCAAACAACCACTGACAGCCTTTCATCCCTCACATGTAGGTGACAGCGCATATGCCTTGCGAAATTACCTGATGACACCATATCTCAATCCAGCCACTGCCGCACAAAGGAGATACAATGCAGTACATATCTCAACAAGGAACGTGATAGAGCGAACATTTGGGCTGCTGAAGAGCCGATTTAGATGCCTTCATAAGACCGGAGGAGCAATGAAATACAGTCCTGTTAAATGCTGCAAGATTGTGGCAGCATGTGCCATGCTGCACAACATAGCGACAAAGGGAGGTTTGGAAATGGAGCTGTCTGACATTGACTCGGAGGATGGAAACCAACAAGTGCAACACCACCCTGCCCTACAAGGCACAGGCGCAGCAGAAGGGTGCAGGCGCAGATTGGAGATTACACAGAATTACTTCTAAGGTGAGTAATTATGACACAAACACATTACATGCAATGCAAAGTATACTTTATGTAAATGAATCGTGACCAGGGAACAGAAGCAAACTGCCAAAGTGACTAATGTCACAAGACTCATTGGCATAAAAAAAACCTCCAAAAGTAAAATGAAATGTAGTTGAGAGTCAGTGATTAGGTCACAGCGTAGCAATGGTTAAGTCACCATTTAAAGCCAAATTTCAGGATGGGAGCCTAGCGTTTTTTCCCTCGAACACCCAGACGTCTGTCTGCGGCAGCATCTTCTTGCCTTTCGTTGGTAGTGGATGGGGTGGCGCTGCGAGTATTGCATCTCACTGCACTTGCAACAGGCATTGTTGTACTGCTCAGGCTTGAGGCACACTCACTACTTTCATCCTGTGCAGTCATGTTCACTCGGCTACTAGATGCATTCATCATCTCTACTGCATTTGTCACTTGATGTAGTGCTTTGGCAACATCTCCGCTCCAATGACACATTTCGGTCTGCATAGTCACAGATCTACGCGCCAGCAGTGTTGTTGCCATGGCCAGCCTATTGTTCGACTTTCCTTGATGTTTGAGCTGCGGCATCAGTTGGCGGTGCTGTCTGTTGCACGATGCATGCCCCTCCTGCATGACATTTGTCAGTTCCTGGACACTACTGGCCAGTACTGCAATGTTGCCCGACATCTTAGCTATTTCCTCCTTCACTAATCGAGTGTTCTTGCCCTGCAGGCGATGTGAACGGAGCATCTGTCCCTCCAAGCCACCCCAGACCGCATTTGTCGCCTCCACCTGCTGTGGTCTGCATGCTCTGCGTCTTCTCCCTTGAAATCTACAATTGCCTCTCCGGATCTGTGTTGGTGTGGGTGTGGCGCAAAATCTTTGCCGTACACTGACTGCGGTGCAGCACTGACCTCATCATCAGACGCCATGGGACGCAGTGTTGGGACAGGTGACCTACGGGAATGAGGCACACGTGACTGGGTAGTTGGCAGAGCTGGTGTGTCCTCATGTTCTGATGCGCTGCTGTGGTGCATATCCAGACCATCACTGTCCCCGGCCTCATTACGTTCTGCATCTGTGAGGTTAAACAGTGCAAAACAGCATCAATGTATGCTTGTGAGGTTATGTCACAGTTCACAATTAATACATTTCATGTTCTTTTGGACATATTTCAAACCGTTTTTGGCATGTCTGTGTGTGTGTGTCATTGTAAGTACTTGGCCTGACTACAACTCCCATGATGCACTTCCCTTACTGATGTAATAGTAGTACATGCTTTACAGTGTGCGCTTACACTGTGCTGAGCTGACATCCTGACTTCTGTACTTGGGACAATTTAAACATGCATTCCTCTTACCTTCAGACGTATGTGCAGCTCCGGAGGTGTCCAGCTGCGTGACTCCAAGAACAGCTTCTGGCTGGATTGTTGACTCCACCAATTCCTCCATGGGAGTGTTTCCAGTGTCTGGTGGTGTGCCCCCTCCTGTCTTATGTGCCTCCTTCAAACGGTCTGCAATGCGCGCCTTGGCACGACTGCGCAGATCGTACCATCTCTTTTTCAGTTCCTCTGTGGTACGGTGAGTCACCCCAATGGCATTTACTCGGTTCTGAATCCTGATCCATATCTTCCTTTTTTCCTGCTCAGGTACCTTCAGTGAGGCTTTTCCAAACAGCTTGTCATTGCTGTGCACTACACCCTCAATTAGAGTTTCTAATTCTTTTTCAGAGAATTTAATTTTTCTCTTCCTTGAACTTCGGCTGTCCTCTGCTTGATTTTCAGGTTCCATTTTGCAGTTCTTTTCAGGTGTACTCAGTCTCTCTACCTCTCACTCTCCTCTGAGAGCCAGCTCCCTCCTCCCCCTGAGCCTCAGCAATGAAAATGAGGCTTGGACAGCACACTTCCTGGTTCTGATGTCATCAACATGCATCAATGTGCGACCTCGCAATTTGCGAATTCGCAATTTGCCTGTTCGCAAACACAAGAAATCGCAAAATAATCTGCGAATTTTACCGATTTCTTAAATATTCGCAAATTTCGTGATGCAGAGCGTTTTGCGATTCCTTATTTGCGAATCCTTAGAAATCGCAAATAAGGAATCGCAAACTCATTCAATGATGCATGTACCTGTTAGTGTTTTTAATGGAGCTCGAAATCTTCCAGAAAGGCAATATTTGAAGCCGCATCTGATGAAGCTCCCACCTATGCTCCAAATGTTTTGGATGTCCAAAAATCAGTCTGAGTTTCTGTAGCAACTTTTCCTGGTCACCTTTAAGGCTCCCGGGCTGTCAGGGACAGCACTTATGGGCCATGACTCACTGTAGCAGAGACCAACAGCAGGGTCCATGTCCAGGTCCAGTTGCTATAGGCCACCTTGGCACTTCAGGAAAGAGGCCTCTTGCAGCTTTCTGGAGTTTGTTGTGTTCCTGTAGCCACATGGCAGCCAACTGACCTTTGGAGTCCACTTCTTAGTCCTGTGTACAAGTCTGAGTGATCATTCCCTTAAGGTCTCCTTACAGGTCACAGACAGAAGGGTAAACCCTCTACTCTTCTTCCTCAAGTCCAGATATGCTCTTATGAGCGCCAGGTAAGGTGTCACATTTTAAGGATTCACTAGCAAGTGGGTGAAGATCACTCTTGGACATTTCCAAACCAATGAGGAAAAAGTTCCCAAGGACAAACTTTACCACTTTTGCAGTGCATCAATGTTGCCTTACTGCAAATTATCCCACAAGGCACTATTCTAAGTAAAATCTAAGAGGGCACAGCCTTTCTGTCTTTTGAAGTGTCTTGTGTGTCAGCCAGGTAAATGAGCAGTCCCGCCTTCCTCAGCTATACCAAACTGGGTCCTGGACCAGCTCCCCCCATGTCCTGGCTGGTACCAAGCTGACTACAGAAAGCCCAGGGAACAGAAGGCCCCCCTTTACACTCAACTATGAATAGGCAGGGCTCTCATTAAGCTTTATAAGTTAATGAAGTTTCTGAACCTTACCCAGCTTTCCTTCCTGACAACATGGAGACACATTCATAATTTTGTGAGGAGCAGATCGGAGGACGTCAGATTTGCATAGCTGCTGGAAATTCACTCCCAACAATGGGGGATAATGGTGAGAAGGACTGTGCAGGACCATCTTCTGCATCAGTGTCCCCTTCAGATGATGAGAGTTAATCTGCATTAAGGAGATGTTGGAACCTCACAAAAAATAGCAAGGATTCCATTATTTGGGAGATCTCAGCATTCCTTAAGGGGCGATGAGGTTGACTACCAGTAAGGTCACTTGCAAGCTTTGTGACCAGAAGCAGAATAGAGGCCAAACAGGACTTTGACAATGTGAAGATACCTTAAGTTGAGGCATGAGAAAGTGAATATTGGGGTGCCAGCGGAAGAGAAGCAAAGGAGGGTGAGACTCTGCCAAGCTCTTCCTGCAGAGGTGCTGAACCAAAGAGAGAAATGGAATAATATGCACATCAAAATGTTTACACTATACTGCATTGGGTATATTATCTACATATGACAGCTCAATTCACAAGGGTAACTTTGCATGTCATGATCTTTTCATGTTTAGGTCTACCCCTACATCTAGATATAACTTTCTCACTTTTTTGCTCTTCACCATTTATTAGTTAGGATTTACACCCAGGTGTAGACATTAGAGCGCCCCCCCCCCCCCCTCAAATGAGAATCTGGAGATTCCCACATTGGAATTTATCAGTGTACGGTTACTTGCGGTAACTTTGCACCTGTTTATAGAGATCTCTGCCACCGTGGCAGAGACCTCCTCATCAAAACATATAGGGAAAGTTTAGTTGGTATTAAAAACATAAACACAATATTGTAATGAAACAAAACAATGTAGAACCATTTTAAACGAATAATATGAATCTAGGACTACTTAAATAAAAATATGCAACACACTATCTCCTAAAATTAATATTGTATTCATTTGTAAATTAACTTAAATATAGTGATTATTTTATTATTATTATTACTTTAAATCATTTTACAATTAATATCACAGACACATTTTATTTACATAACATTTGTAACAATCTTGAACATAAGCTGTGGTTTAATTACATTTAATATTTAAATAGAGTGATTGGATAATAGGAAACACCTGCAAGCTACTGGGACTTAAAAGAAAGTGGAACAACAGGAATAAAACTGAAGACCTCTACAGAGGAAATATTTGGTGAGATGGAAAAGATTAACCCAGAAACTAATTTTGTATCAGTAGGACTTTTAGTTTGTTTTAAAGGTTCACATGGAGATTTGTGTGTCTCTATGGAGGGATTCCAGATTTTAGGAACATTTCCAGAAAAGGATTAAGAGATGGTTCTTTGTTTCTTGAATCTTGGGCTTCAAACTGAATGTATTCAGAGCTATGTTACCCCAGATAGAGTGAGTTTATTTGCCAAGTATTTTGGTGTGCTGAAATGTAATGTTTTATAGGTAGTGCACGGCACGTTGTAAATGCTACAGCCTTCAATTGGGAGCCAGGAGAGGGAGATATGAACCTGAGGGACATGTTCTGGTTGTCTTACTACGGTTATCCGTCTTAGAGCAACATTCAGGGTTGCTTTCTCCGGAGCCAACTCGACCTCAGGGATACCTCTGAATAGAGTGTTTCCATAGTCAAGCCTTGAGCTGGCAAGGGCTTGAACCAATGTTTTAAAATCCCCTCCTGAGATGGAAGGTTTGAGGTTTCGCATAAGATGGTGCTGAACACCTTTAGTTGAAGCATTTATGTGATCCTGCAGGTTCAGGATTTTGTCAAGAGTGGTTTTAAAAGATTTTGTGCAGTCCTCACATATGTTTGGCGAAGAATCACCCACTCCTTTGGGAGATGAGGAACATATCTATGCCGCTGACGAGGAGGCGTCACCGGCTGCAGAATCAAAATTCTGCTGGCCGTCTCTGGGTTTGCGCCCTGAGGCAACTACACCATTGCACTGTCTTCACTGAGACACATCCCGACTGCAGCGTCTAGGACTCTACAGACTTGAGAGAACGTCCTGCTCAGCCGTGACCAGAGGGCCACATGCAGTCCATCCAAACCCAATAATTTTGGCCTTCTAGTTTAGTATGTTAAGAGAGTGAAGCCATTCCTGTATCAGGGTTGCCCTGAGGGGAGGTATGATGAGGAGGGTTTTGTTTCAGGTGATTATCAGACAACCTGGATTGGGTGCTTTTACTGTTTGGTCTACCAAGAGCATGTCCTTCCAGAATGACATGTTCAGGTAGAGCTGAGTGTTGGCATCATAGAGATGGTATGAAAAGTTTAAGAATTTTAAGTTTGTGCTCAAAGGCTCTAAATAAATGATTAAAATGAGTGGGAAAAGGAATCGAGCCTTAGGCAACAGGGGCTAGGTCTGACAGTGTAGGATTTAGTTTTATCTGCTGATGTTGGTTCTCCAAATAGGTGGAGAACAATCTGATGACTGCACCTTTCATCCCCACACTTTCCTTGAGGGTGTTGATTAAGATGGAGAATTTTACCTTGCTGAACACCACAGACAGCTCAAGCAGGATGAGAAGATAGGACTCTCCATTGTCCAGGAAATGCACAGTATCATATAGGATTACTGTTTTTGTGCTACAGCCGGCTCTAAAACCTGGTTGATGGTTGTCAAGTACATTGTGGTCTTCAATGTGTTGCCTGAGTTGTGTAGAAACACAGCTTTCTAGTATACTTGCTAGGAATAGAAGCTTCGTAACTGGGAGAAAATTGTTCAGGGCTTCCGGATGTGCTGTTGGTTGCCATAGGAGACGGATGACATGTCCTAATTTCAGGCAGTCTGGAACTTCGCCAAAAGCCAAATCAGCTGTGTCCAGCTTAGCTCTTTTATAGTGGTAGAAGACATTGGATCAGCAAAATGTGAGACTGGTCTCTTGTATGCAAAAGCCTTGATGAGATCACTTTCAATCTTTTCCCTGAACTAATTCTAAATTCTATTGCTCTTGGGGTCAGGAGATAGTAGAGGGAGTAATCATGTCAAACAGTCTCTTTGTTTTCTTTCTTGCTTGGTTTAGCTGTCAGCTTAAGAAGAAGGCTTCCACCAAAAATATGTTTTAAAAAAAATCTTTTTCTCTTGGATAAAAGAATGACAATTTTCAAAGTAGAGGGTTTGTGTTGTGATGTTTGCTTTGCAAGCCTTAATTTCATGCACTCTGAATTAAGGGCCAGAGGTATGACCCTCAATTGCGGTTGCAAACGGGTAATCGGTCCATTTGCAACTGCAATTTAGGGTATGGCCATGTACAGACCTCATTTTGTGACTGAGTATATTTTACCGATTCACAAAATGATGTTTGCGACCTGCTATCAAGTAGAGGTGCGCCAAGGGCATCCCTTCCTAATAGTGACTCGTATTTGAATGTATGAATGTTTTGCAACTGCAATTGTGATCGCCAAACACTTGCAATTTACCACCTACTTCAAGTAGGTGGTATATCAATCACAAACTTGAAGAGGTCTCCCCTTTGTGAATGGATCAGAAAATATTTTTTAAGGGCAGGCAGTCGGGGGACCACTGCCTTCTCTTAAAAAATGAAACTGGAAAGTGTCATTTTTCTTTTTTTAAATGCATCCCGTTTGACTTTAAGGAAAACGGGCTGCATTTTTTTTTTAAACTGCTTTCTTTAAAAGCAGTCACAGACATGGTGGTCTTCTGACCCCAGCAGGCCACCATCCCTGCGAGTGCAAGCCATTCCTAATGGGGTCGCAAATTGTGCCTGCCTCATGAATATTAATGAGGCATGCAATTTGCGACCCCATTAGGAATCGCAAACAGTGTCTGAGACACTGTTGTACATCCCTATTTGTGAGTCGCAAATGCGATGCATTTTGCGAGTCGCAAAAAGGTGGGTCATACATCTGACCCTAAGTTCTTTATTGTACCACTTGGATGAGATTTTGTTCCTTAGGCTTCTTGTTTCAGGGATGCTGCTTCCTCAAATATGTTAGTATAGATAACAGTTGATCCAACCGACAAGTATTTGTAAGGAATCGTTGTATGACGTCCACATTCACAAGTTAATTAAACATTGACAAATTATTGAACATTTCTTTAAGCAATCGCAATGGAACGCACACCGTTAGCCCCTCCTCCGGATCGCCCCTCGGGAATCTGGTACCTGCGTGCCACGAGTGGTACCGGACCTGAGAATATTTTTTTGCAGCCTACGCAGCACCCCTATATGCCTATTCCCTGCTGACGAGAGGTAACAACCTCGAAACACGTGTCCAGGGATTGCCAACGCGACAGTGATTTTTGCTCAAGACTCTGGCAGAGGCGCACCCGCTGATGCTTACTTCATGGACTACAATGCTTTGGGCCAACACGCTGATAGGACAAGCAGTGTGCGACCAATTGGACTTACTTTTATATTCAAGCTCCCTTGAGCTGGTGGTGCTGACGAGCCCGGCTTACGCACCTGCGTGCCACGAGTGGTACCAGACCTGAGAATATTTTTTGGCAGCCTACGCAGCGCCCCTACATATATGCCTATTCGCTGCTGACGAGAGGTAACAACCTCGAAACACGTGTCCAGGGATGGCCAACGAGACAGTGATTTTTGCTCAAGACTCTGGCAGAGGCGCACCCGCTGATGCTTACTTCATGGACCACAATGCTTTGGGGCAACACGCTGATAGGACAAGCAGTGTGCAACCAATTGGACTTACTTTTATATTCAAGCTCCCTTGAGCTGGTGGGGCTGACGAGCCCGGGTTACGCGCCTGCGTGCCACGAGTGGTACCAGACCTGAGAATATTTTTTGGCAGCCTACGCAGCACCCCTACATATATGCCTATTCCCTGCTGAGGAGAGGTAACAACCTCGAAACACGTGTCATGGGATGGCCAACGCAACAGTGATTTTTGCTCAAGACTTTGGCAGAGGCCCACCCGCTTATGCTTACTTCATGGACCACAATGCTTTGGGGCAACACGCTGATAGGACAAGCAGTGTGCAACCAATTGGACTTACTTTTATATTCAAGCTCCTGTGAGCTGGTGGGGCTGACGAGCCCGGGTTACGCACCTGCGTGCCACGAGTGGTACCGGACCTGAGAATATTTTTTGGCAGCCTACGCAGCACCCCTACATATATGCCTATTCCCTGCTGACGAGAGGTAACAACCTCGAAACACGTGTCCAGGGATGGCCAAACCAACAGTGATTTTTGCTCAAGACTCTGGCAGAGGCGCACCCGCTGATGCTTACTTCATGGACCACAATGCTTTGGGGCAACACGCTGATAGGACAAGCAGTGTGCGACCAATTGGACCTACTTTTATATTCAAGCTCCCTTGAGCTGGTGGGGCTGACGAGCCCGGGTTACGCACCTGCGTGCTACGAGTGGTACCAGACCTGAGAATATTTTTTGGCAGCCTACGCAGCACCCCTACATATATGCCTATTCCCTGCTGACGAGAGGTAACAACCTCGAAACACGTGTCCAGGGATGGCCAACGCGACAGTGATTTTCACTCAAGACTCTGGCAGAGGCGCACCCGCTGATGCTTACTTCATGGACCACAATGCTTTGGGGCAACACGCTGATAGGACATGCAGTGTGCGACCAATTGGACTTACTTTTATATTCAAGCTCCCTTGAGCTGGTGGGGCTGACGAGCCCGGGTTACGCACCTGCGTGCCACGAGTGGTACCGGACCTGAGAATATTTTTTGGCAGCCTACTCAGCACCCCTACATATATGCCTATTCCCTGCTGACGAGAGGTAACAACCTCGAAACACGTGTCCAGGGATGGCCAATGCGACAGTGATTTTTGCTCAAGACTCTGGCAGAGGCGCACCCGCTGATGCTTACTTCATGGACCACAATGGTTTGGGGCAACAGGCTGATAGGACAAGCAGTGTGCGACCAACTGGACTTACTTTTATATTCAAGCTCCCTTGAGCTGGTGGTGCTGACGAGCCCGGCTTACGCACCTGCGTGCCACGAGTGGTACCAGACCTGAGAATATTTTTTGGCAGCCTACGCAGCGCCCCTACATATATGCCTATTCGATGCTGACGAGAGGTAACAACCTCAAAACACGTGTCCAGGGATGGCCAACGAGACAGTAATTTTTGCTCAAGACTCTGGCAGAGGCGCACCCGCTGATGCTTACTTCATGGACCACAATGCTTTGGGGCAACACGCTGATAGGACAAGCAGTGTGCGACGAATTGGACTTACTTTTATATTCAAGCTCCCTTGAGCTGGTGGGGCTGACGACCCGGGGTTACACACCTGCGTGCCACAAGTGGTACCGGACCTGAGAATATTTTTTGGCAGCCTACGCAGCACCCCTACATATATGCCTATTCCCTGCTGATGAGAGGTAACAACCTCGAAACACGTGTCCAGGGATGGCCAACGCGACAGTGATTTTTGCTCAAGACTCTGGCAGAGGCGCACCCGCTGATGCTTACTTCATGGACCACAATGCTTTGGGGCAACACGCTGATAGGACAAGCAGTGTGCGACCAATTGGACTTACTTTTATATTCAAGCTCCCTTGAGCTGGTGGGGCTGACGAGCCCGGGTTACGCATCTGCGTGCCACGAGTGGTACCAGACCTGAGAATATTTTTTGGCAGCCTACGCAGCACCCCTACATATATGCCTATTCCCTGCTGACGGGAGGTAACAACCTCGAAACACGTGTCATGGGATGGCCAACGCAACAGTGATTTTTGCTCAAGACTCTGGCAGAGGCGCACCCGCTTATGCTTACTTCATGGACCACAATGCTTTGGGGCAACACGCTGATAGGACAAGCAGTGTGCGACCAATTGGACTTACTTTTATATTCAAGCTCTCTTGAGCTGGTGGGGCTGACGAGCCCGGGTTACGCACCTGCGTGCCACGAGTGGTACCGGACCTGAGAATATTTTTTGGCAGCCTACGCAGCACCCCAACATATATGCCTATTCCCTGCTGACGAGAGGTAACAACCTCGAAACACGTGTCCAGAGATGGTCAACGCGACAGTGATTTTTGCTCAAGACTCTGGCAGAGGCGCACCCGCTGATGCTTACTTCATGAACCACAAGGCTTTGGGGCAACACGCTGATAGGACAAGCAGTGTGCGACCAATTGGACTTACTTTTATATTCAAGCTCCCTTGAGCTGGTGGTGCTGACGAGCCCGGGTTACGCACCTGCGTGCCACGAGTGGTACCGGACCTGAGAATATTTTTTGTCAGCCTACTCAGCACCCCTACATATATGCCTATTCCCTGCTGACGAGAGGTAACTACCTCGAAACACGTGTCCAGGGATGGCCAACGCGATAGTGATTTTTGCTCAAGACTCCGGCAGAGGCGCACCCGCTGATGCTTACTTCATGGACCACAATGCTTTGGGGCAACACGCTGATAGGACAAGCAGTGTGCGACCAATTGGACTTACTTTTATATTCAAGCTCCCTTGAGCTGGTGGGGCTGACGAGCCCGGTTACGCACCTGCGTGCCACGAGTGGTACCGGACCTGAGAATATTTTTTGGCAGCCTACGCAGCACCCCTACATATATGCCTATTCCCTGCTGACGAGAGGTAACAACCTCGAAACACGTGTCCAGGGATGGCCACGCGACAGTGATTTTCACTCAAGACTCTGGCAGAGGCGCACCCGCTGATGCTTACTTCATGGACCACAATGCTTTGGGGCAACACGCTGATAGGACATGCAGTGTGCGACCAATTGGACTTACTTTTATATTCAAGCTCCCTTGAGCTGGTGGGGCTGACGAGCCCGGGTTACGCACCTGCGTGCCACGAGTGGTACCGGACCTGAGAATATTTTTTGGCAGCCTACTCAGCACCCCTACATATATGCCTATTCCCTGCCGACGAGAGGTAACAACCTCGAAACACGTGTCCAGGGATGGTCAATGCGACATTGATTTTTGCTCAAGACTCTGGCAGAGGCGCACCCGCTGATGCTTACTTCATGGACCACAATGGTTTGGGGCAACACGCTGATAGGACAAGCAGTGTGCGACCAACTGGACTTACTTTTATATTCAAGCTCCCTTGAGCTGGTGGTGCTGACGAGCCCGGCTTACGCACCTGCGTGCCACGAGTGGTACCAGACCTGAGAATATTTTTTGGCAGCCTACGCAGCGCCCCTACATATATGCCTATTCGATGCTGACGAGAGGTAACAACCTCAAAACACGTGTCCAGGGATGGCCAACGAGACAGTAATTTTTGCTCAAGACTCTGGCAGAGGCGCACCCGCTGATGCTTACTTCATGGACCACAATGCTTTGGGGCAACACGCTGATAGGACAAGCAGTGTGCGACGAATTGGACTTACTTTTATATTCAAGCTCCCTTGAGCTGGTGGGGCTGACGAGCCGGGGTTACACACCTGCGTGCCACAAGTGGTACCGGACCTGAGAATATTTTTTGGCAGCCTACGCAGCACCCCTACATATATGCCTTTTCCCTGCTGATGAGAGGTAACAACCTCGAAACACGTGTCCAGGGATGGCCAACGCGACAGTGATTTTTGCTCAAGACTCTGGCAGAGGCGCACCCGCTGATGCTTACTTCATGGACCACAATGCTTTGGGGCAACACGCTGATAGGACAAGCAGTGTGCAACCAATTGGACTTACTTTTATATTCAAGCTCCCTTGAGCTGGTGGGGCTGACGAGCCCGGGTTACGCATCTGCGTGCCACGAGTGGTACCAGACCTGAGAATATTTTTTGGCAGCCTACGCAGCACCCCTACATATATGCCTATTCCCTGCTGACGGGAGGTAACAACCTCGAAACACGTGTCATGGGATGGCCAACGCGACAGTGATTTTTGCTCAAGACTGTGGCAGAGGCGCACCCGCTGATGCTTACTTCATGAACCACAATGCTTTGGGGCAACACGCTGATAGGACAAGCAGTGTGCGACCAATTGGACTTACTTTTATATTCAAGCTCCCTTGAGCTGGTGGTGCTGACGAGCCCGGGTTACGCACCTGCGTGCCACGAGTGGTACCGGACCTGAGAATATTTTTTGTCAGCCTACTCAGCACCCCTACATATATGCCTATTCCCTGCTGACGAGAGGTAACAACCTCGAAACACGTGTCCAGGGATGGCCAACGCGACAGTGATTTTTGCTCAAGACTCCGGCAGAGGCGCACCCGCTGATGCTTACTTCATGGACCACAATGCTTTGGGGCAACACGCTGATAGGACAAGCAGTGTGCGACCAATTGGACTTACTTTTATATTCAAGCTCCCTTGAGCTGGTGGGGCTGACGAGCCCGGTTACGCACCTGCGTGCCACGAGTGGTACCGGACCTGAGAATATTTTTTGGCAGCCTACACAGCACCCCTACATATATGCCTATTCCCTGCTGACGAGCGGTAACAACCTCGAAACACGTGTCCAGGGATGGCTAAATCGACAGTGATTTTTGCTCAAGACTCTGGCAGAGGCGCACCCGCTGATGCTTACTTCATGGACCACAATGCTTTGGGGCAACATGCTGATAGGACAAGCAGTGTGCGACCAATTGGACTTATTTTTATATTCAAGCTCCCTTGAGCTGGTGGGGCTGACGAGCCCGGGTTACGCACCTGCGTGCCATGAGTGGTACTGGACCTGAGAATATATTTTGGCAGCCTACGCAGCACCCCTACATATATGCCTATTCCCTGCTGACGAGAGGTAACAACCTCGAAACACGTGTCCAGGGATGGCCAACGCGACAGTGATTTTTGCTCAAGACTCTGGCAGAGGCGCACCCGCTGATGCTTACTTCATGGACCACAATGCTTTGGGGCAACACGCTGATAGGACATGCAGTGTGCGACCAATTGGACTTACTTTTATATTCAAGCTCCCTTGAGCTGGTGGGGCTGACGAGCCCGGGTTACGCACCTGCGTGCCACGAGTGGTACCGGACCTGAGAATATTTTTTGGCAGCCTACTCAGCACCCCTACATATATGCCTATTCCCTGCTGACGAGAGGTAACAACCTCGAAACACGTGTCCAGGGATGGCCAATGCGACAGTGATTTTGGTCAAGACTCTGGCAGAGACGCACCCGCTGATGCTTACTTCATGGACCACAATGGTTTGGGGCAACACGCTGATAGGACAAGCAGTGTGCGACCAACTGGACTTACTTTTATATTCAAGCTCCCTTGAGCTGGTGGTGCTGACGAGCCCGGCTTACGCACCTGCGTGCCACGAGTGGTACCAGACCTGAGAATATTTTTTGGCAGCCTACGCAGCGCCCCTACATATATGCCTATTTGCTGCTGACGAGAGGTAACAACCTCAAAACACGTGTCCAGGGATGGCCAACGAGACAGTAATTTTTGCTCAAGACTCTGGCAGAGGCGCACCCGCTGATGCTTACTTCATGGACCACAATGCTTTGGGGCAACACGCTGATAGGACAAGCAGTGTGCGACGAATTGGACTTACTTTTATATTCAAGCTCCCTTGAGCTGGTGGGGCTGACGAGCCGGGGTTACACACCTGCGTGCCACAAGTGGTACCGGACCTGGGAATATTTTTTGGCAGCCTACGCAGCACCCCTACATATATGCCTATTCCCTGCTGATGAGAGGTAACAACCTCGAAACACGTGTCCAGGGATGGCCAACGCGACAGTGATTTTTGCTCAAGACTCTGGCAGAGGCGCACCCGCTGATGCTTACTTCATGGACCACAATGCTTTGGGGCAACACGCTGATAGGACAAGCAGTGTGCGACCAATTGGACTTACTTTTATATTCAAGCTCCCTTGAGCTGGTGGGGCTGACGAGCCCGGGTTACGCATCTGCGTGCCACGAGTGGTACCAGACCTGAGAATATTTTTTGGCAGCCTACGCAGCACCCCTACATATATGCCTATTCCCTGCTGACGGGAGGTAACAACCTCGAAACACGTGTCATGGGATGGCCAACGCAACAGTGATTTTTGCTCAAGACTCTGGCAGAGGCGCACCCGCTTATGCTTACTTCATGGACCACAATGCTTTGGGGCAACACGCTGATAGGACAAGCAGTGTGCGACCAATTGGACTTACTTTTATATTCAAGCTCCCTTGAGCTGGTGGGGCTGACGAGCCCGGGTTACGCACCTGCGTGCCACGAGTGGTACCGGACCTGAGAATATTTTTTGGCAGCCTATGCAGCACCCCAACATATATGCCTATTCCCTGCTGACGAGAGGTAACAACCTCGAAACACGTGTCCAGGGATGGTCAACGCGACAGTGATTTTTGCTCAAGACTCTGGCAGAGGCGCACCCGCTGATGCTTACTTCATGGACCACAATGCTTTGGGGCAACACGCTGATAGGACAAGCAGTGTGCGACCAATTGGACTTACTTTTATATTCAAGCTCCCTTGAGCTGGTGGGGCTGACGAGCCCGGGTTACGCATCTGCGTGCCACGAGTGGTACCAGACCTGAGAATATTTTTTGGCAGCCTACGCAGCACCCCTACATATATGCCTATTCCCTGCTGACGGGAGGTAACAACCTCGAAACACGTGTCATGGGATGGCCAACGCAACAGTGATTTTTGCTCAAGACTCTGGCAGAGGCGCACCCGCTTATGCTTACTTCATGGACCACAATGCTTTGGGGCAACACGCTGATAGGACAAGCAGTGTGCGACCAATTGGACTTACTTTTATATTCAAGCTCCCTTGAGCTGGTGGGGCTGACGAGCCCGGGTTACGCACCTGCGTGCCACGAGTGGTACCGGACCTGAGAATATTTTTTGGCAGCCTATGCAGCACCCCAACATATATGCCTATTCCCTGCTGACGAGAGGTAACAACCTCGAAACACGTGTCCAGGGATGGTCAACGCGACAGTGATTTTTGCTCAAGACTCTGGCAGAGGCGCACCCGCTGATGCTTACTTCATGAACCACAATGCTTTGGGGCAACACGCTGATAGGACAAGCAGTGTGCGACCAATTGGACTTACTTTTATATTCAAGCTCCCTTGAGCTGGTGGTGCTGACGAGCCCGGGTTACGCACCTGCGTGCCACGAGTGGTACCGGACCTGAGAATATTTTTTGTCAGCCTACTCAGCACCCCTACATATATGCCTATTCCCTGCTGACGAGAGGTAACAACCTCGAAACACGTGTCCAGGGATGGCCAACGCGACAGTGATTTTTGCTCAAGACTCCGGCAGAGGCGCACCCGCTGATGCTTACTTCATGGACCACAATGCTTTGGGGCAACACGCTGATAGGACAAGCAGTGTGCGACCAATTGGACTTACTTTTATATTCAAGCTCCCTTGAGCTGGTGGGGCTGACGAGCCCGGTTACGCACCTGCGTGCCACGAGTGGTACCGGACCTGAGAATATTTTTTGGCAGCCTACACAGCACCCCTACATATATGCCTATTCCCTGCTGACGAGCGGTAACAACCTCGAAACACGTGTCCAGGGATGGCTAAATCGACAGTGATTTTTGCTCAAGACTCTGGCAGAGGCGCACCCGCTGATGCTTACTTCATGGACCACAATGCTTTGGGGCAACATGCTGATAGGACAAGCAGTGTGCGACCAATTGGACTTATTTTTATATTCAAGCTCCCTTGAGCTGGTGGGGCTGACGAGCCCGGGTTACGCACCTGCGTGCCATGAGTGGTACTGGACCTGAGAATATATTTTGGCAGCCTACACAGCGCCCCTACATATATGCCTATTCGCTGCTGACGAGAGGTAACAACCTCGAAACACGTGTCCAGGGATGGGCAACGCGATAGTGATTTTTGCTCAAGACTCTGGCAAGGCGGACCCGCTGATGCTTACTTCATGGACCACAATGCTTTGGGGCAACACGCTGATAGGACAAGCAGTGTGCCACCAATTGGACTTATTTTTATATTCAAGCTCCCTTGAGCTGGTGGGGCTGACGAGCCAGGGTTACGCACCTGCGTGCCACGAGTGGTACCGGACCTGAGAATATTTTTTGGCAGCCTACGCAGCACCCCTACATATATGCCTATTCCCTGCTGACGAGAGGTAACAACCTCGAAACACGTGTCCAGGGATGGCCAACGCGACAGTGATTTTTGCTCAAGGCTCTGGCAGAGGCGCACCCGCTGATGCTTACTTCATGGACCACAATGCTTTGGGGCAACACGCTGATAGGACAAGCAGTGTGCGACCAATTGGACTTACTTTTATATTCAAGCTTCATTGAGCTGGTGGGGCTGACGAGCCCAGGTTACGCACATGCGTGCCACGAGTGGTACCAGACCTGAGAATATTTTTTGACAGCCTACGCAGCATCCCTACATATATGCCTATTCCCTGCTGACGAGAGGTAACAACCTCGAAACAAGTGTCCAGGGATGGCCAATGCGACAGTGATTTTTGCTCAAGACTCTGGCAGAGGCGCACCAACTGATGCTTACTTCATGGACCACAATGCTTTGGGGCAACACGCTGATAGGACAAGCAGTGTGCGACCAATTGGACTTACTTTTATATTCAAGCTCCATTGAGCTGGTGGGGCTGATAAGCCCGGGTTACGCACCTGCGTGCCACGAGTGGTACCAGACCTGAGAATATTTTTTGACAGCCTACGCAGCATCCCTACATATATGCCTATTCCCTGTATGACGAGAGGTAACAACCTCGAAACAAGTGTCCAGGGATGGCCAACGCGACAGTGATTTTTGCTCAAGACTCTGGCAGAGGCGCACCAACTGATGCTTACTTCATGGACCACAATGCTTTGGGGCAACACGCTGATAGGACAAGCAGTGTGCGACCAATTGGACTTACTTTTATATTCAAGCTCCCTTGAGCTGGTGGGGCTGACGAGCCCGGGTTACGCACCTGCGTGCCACGAGTGGTACCAGACCTGAGAATATTTTTTGGCAGCCTACGCAGCACCCCTACATACATGCCTATTCCCTGCTGACGAGAGGTAACAACCTCGAAACACGTGTCCAGGGATGACCAACGCGACAGTGAGTTTTTGCTCAAGACTCTGGCAGAGGCGCACCCGCTGATGCTTACTTCATGGACCACAATGCTTTGGGGTAACACGCTGATAGGACAAGCAGTGTGTGACCAATTGGACTTACTTTTATATTCAAGCTCCCTTGAGCTGGTGAGGCTGACGAGCCCAGGTTACGCACCTGCATGCCACGAGTGGTACCGGACCTGAGAAATTTTTTTGGCAGCCTACGAAGCACCCCTACATATATGCCTATTCCCTGCTGACGAGAGGTAACAACCTCGAAACACGTGTCCAGGGATGGCCAACACGACAGTGATTTTTGCTCAAGACTCTGGCAGAGGCGCACCCGCTGATGCTTACTTCATGGACCACAATGCTTTGGGGCAACACGCTGATAGGACAAGCAGTGTGCGACCAATTGGACTTACTTTTATATTCAAGCTCCCTTGAGCTGGTGGGGCTGACGAGCCCGGGTTACGCACCTGCGTGCCACGAGTGGTACCGGACCTGAGAATATTTTTTGGCAGCCTACGCAGCGCCCCTACATATATGCCTATTCGCTGCTGACGAGAGGTAACAACCTCGAAACACGTGTCCAGGGATGGGCAACGTGACAGTGATTTTTGCTCAAGACTCTGGCAGAGGCGCACCAGCTGATGCTTACTTCATGGACCACAATGCTTTGGGGCAACACGCTGATAGGACAAGCAGTGTGCGACCAATTGGACTTACTTTTATATTCAAGCTCCCTTGAGCTGGTGGGGCTGCCGAGCCCGGGTTACGCACCTGCGTGCCACGAAGGGTACCGGACCTGAGAATATTTTTTGGCAGCCTACGCAGCACCCCTACATATATGCCTATTCCCTGCTGACGAGAGGTAACAACCTCGAAACACGTGTCCAGGGATGGCCAACGCGACAGTGATTTTTGCTCAAGACTCTGGCAGAGGCGCACCCGCTGATGCTTACTTCATGGACCACAATGCTTTGGGGCAACACGCTGATAGGACAAGCAGTGTGCGACCAATTGGACTTACTTTTATATTCAAGCTCCCTTGAGCTGGTGGGGCTGACGAGCCCGGGTTACGCACCTGCATGCCACGAGTGGTACCGGACCTGAGAATATTTTTTGGCAGCCTACGCAGCACCCCTACATATATGCCTATTTCCTGCTGACGAGAGGTAACAACCTCGAAACACGTGTCCAGGGATGGCCAAATCGACAGTGATTTTTGCTCAAGACTCTGGCAGAGGCGCACCCGCTGATGCTCACTTCATGGACCACAATGCTTTGGGGCAACACGCTGATAGGACAAGCAGTGTGCGACCAATTGGACTTACTTTTATATTCAAGCTCCCTTGAGCTGGTGGGGCTGACGAGCCTGGGTTACTCACCTGCGTGCCACGAGTGGTACCGGACCTGAGAATATTTTTTGGCAGCCTACGAAGCACCCCTACATATATGCCTATTCCCTGCTGACGAGAGGTAACAACCTCGAAACACTTGTCCAGGGATGGCCAACGCGGCAGTGATTTTTGCTCAAGACTATGGCACAGGCGCACCCGCTGATGCTTACTTCATGGACCACAATGCTTTGGGGCAACACGCTGATAGGACAAGCAGTGTGCGACGAATTGGACTTACTTTTATATTCAAGCTCCCTTGATCTGGTGGGGCTGACGAGCCCGGGTTACGCACCTGCGTGCCACGAGTGGTACCGGACCTGAGAATATTTTTTGGCAGCCTACTCAGCACGCCTACTACATATATGCCTATTCCCTGCTGACGAGAGGTAACAACCTCGAAACACATGTCCAGGGATGGCCAACGCAACAGTGATTTTTGCTCAAGACTCTGGCAGAGGCACACCAACTGATGCTTACTTCATGGACCACAATGCTTTGGGGCAACACGCTGATAGGACAAGCAGTGTGCGACCAATTGGACTTACTTTTATATTCAAGCTCCATTGAGCTGGTGGGGCTGACGAGCCCGGGTTACGCACCTGCGTGCCACGAGTGGTACCAGACCTGAGAATATTTTTTGACAGCCTACGCAGCATCCCTACATATATGCCTATTCCCTGTATGACGAGAGGTAACAACCTCGAAACAAGTGTTCAGGGATGGCCAACGCGACAGTGATTTTTGCTCAAGACTCTGGCAGAGACGCACCAACTGATGCTTACTTCATGGACCACAATGCTTTGGGGCAACACGCTGATAGGACAAGCAGTATGCGACCAATTGGACTTACTTTTATATTCAAGCTCCCTTGAGCTGGTGGGGCTGACGAGCCCGGGTTACGCACCTGCGTGCCGCGAGTGGTACCGGACCTGAGAATATTTTTTGGCAGGCTACGCAGCACCCCTACATATATGCCTATTCCCTGCTGACGAGAGGTAACAACCTTGAAACACGTGTCCAGGGATGGCCAACGCGACAGTGATTTTTGCTCAAGACTCTGGCAGAGGTGCACCCGCTGATGCTTACTTCATGGACCACAATGCTTTGGGGCAACACGCTGATAGGACAAGCAGTGTGCGACCAATTGGACTTACTTTTATATTCAAGCTCCCTTGAGCTGGTGGTGCTGACGAGCCCGGCTTACGCACCTGCGTGCCACGAGTGGTACCAGACCTGAGAATATTTTTTGGCAGCCTACGCAGCGCCCCTACATATATGCCTATTTGCTGCTGACGAGAGGTAACAACCTCAAAACACGTGTCCAGGGATGGCCAACGAGACAGTAATTTTTGCTCAAGACTCTGGCAGAGGCGCACCCGCTGATGCTTACTTCATGGACCACAATGCTTTGGGGCAACACGCTGATAGGACAAGCAGTGTGCGACGAATTGGACTTACTTTTATATTCAAGCTCCCTTGAGCTGGTGGGGCTGACGAGCCGGGGTTACACACCTGCGTGCCACAAGTGGTACCGGACCTGGGAATATTTTTTGGCAGCCTACGCAGCACCCCTACATATATGCCTATTCCCTGCTGATGAGAGGTAACAACCTCGAAACACGTGTCCAGGGATGGCCAACGCGACAGTGATTTTTGCTCAAGACTCTGGCAGAGGCGCACCCGCTGATGCTTACTTCATGGACCACAATGCTTTGGGGCAACACGCTGATAGGACAAGCAGTGTGCGACCAATTGGACTTACTTTTATATTCAAGCTCCCTTGAGCTGGTGGGGCTGACGAGCCCGGGTTACGCACCTGCGTGCCACGAGTGGTACCGGACCTGAGAATATTTTTTGGCAGCCTATGCAGCACCCCAACATATATGCCTATTCCCTGCTGACGAGAGGTAACAACCTCGAAACACGTGTCCAGGGATGGTCAACGCGACAGTGATTTTTGCTCAAGACTCTGGCAGAGGCGCACCCGCTGATGCTTACTTCATGGACCACAATGCTTTGGGGCAACACGCTGATAGGACAAGCAGTGTGCGACCAATTGGACTTACTTTTATATTCAAGCTCCCTTGAGCTGGTGGGGCTGACGAGCCCGGGTTACGCATCTGCGTGCCACGAGTGGTACCAGACCTGAGAATATTTTTTGGCAGCCTACGCAGCACCCCTACATATATGCCTATTCCCTGCTGACGGGAGGTAACAACCTCGAAACACGTGTCATGGGATGGCCAACGCAACAGTGATTTTTGCTCAAGACTCTGGCAGAGGCGCACCCGCTTATGCTTACTTCATGGACCACAATGCTTTGGGGCAACACGCTGATAGGACAAGCAGTGTGCGACCAATTGGACTTACTTTTATATTCAAGCTCCCTTGAGCTGGTGGGGCTGACGAGCCCGGGTTACGCACCTGCGTGCCACGAGTGGTACCGGACCTGAGAATATTTTTTGGCAGCCTATGCAGCACCCCAACATATATGCCTATTCCCTGCTGACGAGAGGTAACAACCTCGAAACACGTGTCCAGGGATGGTCAACGCGACAGTGATTTTTGCTCAAGACTCTGGCAGAGGCGCACCCGCTGATGCTTACTTCATGGACCACAATGCTTTGGGGCAACACGCTGATAGGACAAGCAGTGTGCGACCAATTGGACTTACTTTTATATTCAAGCTCCCTTGAGCTGGTGGGGCTGACGAGCCCGGGTTACGCATCTGCGTGCCACGAGTGGTACCAGACCTGAGAATATTTTTTGGCAGCCTACGCAGCACCCCTACATATATGCCTATTCCCTGCTGACGGGAGGTAACAACCTCGAAACACGTGTCATGGGATGGCCAACGCAACAGTGATTTTTGCTCAAGACTCTGGCAGAGGCGCACCCGCTTATGCTTACTTCATGGACCACAATGCTTTGGGGCAACACGCTGATAGGACAAGCAGTGTGCGACCAATTGGACTTACTTTTATATTCAAGCTCCCTTGAGCTGGTGGGGCTGACGAGCCCGGGTTACGCACCTGCGTGCCACGAGTGGTACCGGACCTGAGAATATTTTTTGGCAGCCTATGCAGCACCCCAACATATATGCCTATTCCCTGCTGACGAGAGGTAACAACCTCGAAACACGTGTCCAGGGATGGTCAACGCGACAGTGATTTTTGCTCAAGACTCTGGCAGAGGCGCACCCGCTGATGCTTACTTCATGAACCACAATGCTTTGGGGCAACACGCTGATAGGACAAGCAGTGTGCGACCAATTGGACTTACTTTTATATTCAAGCTCCCTTGAGCTGGTGGTGCTGACGAGCCCGGGTTACGCACCTGCGTGCCACGAGTGGTACCGGACCTGAGAATATTTTTTGTCAGCCTACTCAGCACCCCTACATATATGCCTATTCCCTGCTGACGAGAGGTAACAACCTCGAAACACGTGTCCAGGGATGGCCAACGCGACAGTGATTTTTGCTCAAGACTCCGGCAGAGGCGCACCCGCTGATGCTTACTTCATGGACCACAATGCTTTGGGGCAACACGCTGATAGGACAAGCAGTGTGCGACCAATTGGACTTACTTTTATATTCAAGCTCCCTTGAGCTGGTGGGGCTGACGAGCCCGGTTACGCACCTGCGTGCCACGAGTGGTACCGGACCTGAGAATATTTTTTGGCACCCTACACAGCACCCCTACATATATGCCTATTCCCTGCTGACGAGCGGTAACAACCTCGAAACACGTGTCCAGGGATGGCTAAATCGACAGTGATTTTTGCTCAAGACTCTGGCAGAGGCGCACCCGCTGATGCTTACTTCATGGACCACAATGCTTTGGGGCAACATGCTGATAGGACAAGCAGTGTGCGACCAATTGGACTTATTTTTATATTCAAGCTCCCTTGAGCTGGTGGGGCTGACGAGCCCGGGTTACGCACCTGCGTGCCATGAGTGGTACTGGACCTGAGAATATATTTTGGCAGCCTACACAGCGCCCCTACATATATGCCTATTCGCTGCTGACGAGAGGTAACAACCTCGAAACACGTGTCCAGGGATGGGCAACGCGATAGTGATTTTTGCTCAAGACTCTGGCAAGGCGGACCCGCTGATGCTTACTTCATGGACCACAATGCTTTGGGGCAACACGCT
Organism: Lissotriton helveticus; assembly: GCF_964261635.1. Lineage (NCBI taxonomy): Eukaryota > Metazoa > Chordata > Amphibia > Caudata > Salamandridae > Lissotriton > Lissotriton helveticus. Next base: position 770,147,075 of record NC_136059.1, read on the forward strand.
GATAGGACAAGCAGTGTGCGACCAATTGGACTTACTTTTATATTCAAGCTTCATTGAGCTGGTGGGGCTGACGAGCCCAGGTTACGCACATGCGTGCCACGAGTGGTACCAGACCTGAGAATATTTTTTGACAGCCTACGCAGCATCCCTACATATATGCCTATTCCCTGCTGACGAGAGGTAACAACCTCGAAACAAGTGTCCAGGGATGGCCAATGCGACAGTGATTTTTGCTCAAGACTCTGGCAGAGGCGCACCAACTGATGCTTACTTCATGGACCACAATGCTTTGGGGCAACACGCTGATAGGACAAGCAGTGTGCGACCAATTGGACTTACTTTTATATTCAAGCTCCATTGAGCTGGTGGGGCTGATAAGCCCGGGTTACGCACCTTCGTGCCACGAGTGGTACCAGACCTGAGAATATTTTTTGACAGCCTACGCAGCATCCCTACATATATGCCTATTCCCTGTATGACGAGAGGTAACAACCTCGAAACAAGTGTCCAGGGATGGCCAACGCGACAGTGATTTTTGCTCAAGACTCTGGCAGAGGCGCACCAACTGATGCTTACTTCATGGACCACAATGCTTTGGGGCAACACGCTGATAGGACAAGCAGTGTGCGACCAATTGGACTTACTTTTATATTCAAGCTCCCTTGAGCTGGTGGGGCTGACGAGCCCGGGTTACGCACCTGCGTGCCACGAGTGGTACCAGACCTGAGAATATTTTTTGGCAGCCTACGCAGCACCCCTACATACATGCCTATTCCCTGCTGACGAGAGGTAACAACCTCGAAACACGTGTCCAGGGATGGCCAAACCGACAGTGATATTTGCTCAAGACTCTGGCAGAGGCGCACCCGCTGATGCTTACTTCATGGACCACAATGCTTTGGGGCAACACGCTGATAGGACAAGCAGTGTGCGACCAATTGGACTTACTTTTATATTCAAGCTCCCTTGAGCTGGTGGGGCTGACGAGCCCGGGTTACGCACCTGCGTGCCACGAGTGGTACCAGACCTGAGAATATTTTTTGACAGCCTACGCAACACCCCTACATATATGCCTATTCCCTGCTGACGAGAGGTAACAACCTCGAAACACGTGTCCAGGGATGACCAACGCGACAGTGAGTTTTTGCTCAAGACTCTGGCAGAGGCGCACCCGCTGATGCTTACTTCATGGACCACAATGCTTTGGGGTAACACGCTGATAGGACAAGCAGTGTGTGACCAATTGGACTTACTTTTATATTCAAGCTCCCTTGAGCTGGTGAGGCTGACGAGCCCAGGTTACGCACCTGCATGCCACGAGTGGTACCGGACCTGAGAAATTTTTTTGGCAGCCTACGAAGCACCCCTACATATATGCCTATTCCCTGCTGACGAGAGGTAACAACCTCGAAACACGTGTCCAGGGATGGCCAACACGACAGTGATTTTTGCTCAAGACTCTGGCAGAGGCGCACCCGCTGATGCTTACTTCATGGACCACAATGCTTTGGGGCAACACGCTGATAGGACAAGCAGTGTGCGACCAATTGGACTTACTTTTATATTCAAGCTCCCTTGAGCTGGTGGGGCTGACGAGCCCGGGTTACGCACCTGCGTGCCACGAGTGGTACCGGACCTGAGAATATTTTTTGGCAGCCTACGCAGCGCCCCTACATATATGCCTATTCGCTGCTGACGAGAGGTAACAACCTCGAAACACGTGTCCAGGGATGGGCAACGTGACAGTGATTTTTGCTCAAGACTCTGGCAGAGGCGCACCAGCTGATGCTTACTTCATGGACCACAATGCTTTGGGGCAACACGCTGATAGGACAAGCAGTGTGCGACCAATTGGACTTACTTTTATATTCAAGCTCCCTTGAGCTGGTGGGGCTGCCGAGCCCGGGTTACGCACCTGCGTGCCACGAAGGGTACCGGACCTGAGAATATTTTTTGGCAGCCTACGCAGCACCCCTACATATATGCCTATTCCCTGCTGACGAGAGGTAACAACCTCGAAACACGTGTCCAGGGATGGCCAACGCGACAGTGATTTTTGCTCAAGACTCTGGCAGAGGCGCACCCGCTGATGCTTACTTCATGGACCACAATGCTTTGGGGCAACACGCTGATAGGACAAGCAGTGTGCGACCAATTGGACTTACTTTTATATTCAAGCTCCCTTGAGCTGGTGGGGCTGACGAGCCCGGGTTACGCACCTGCATGCCACGAGTGGTACCGGACCTGAGAATATTTTTTGGCAGCCTACGCAGCACCCCTACATATATGCCTATTTCCTGCTGACGAGAGGTAACAACCTCGAAACACGTGTCCAGGGATGGCCAAATCGACAGTGATTTTTGCTCAAGACTCTGGCAGAGGCGCACCCGCTGATGCTCACTTCATGGACCACAATGCTTTGGGGCAACACGCTGATAGGACAAGCAGTGTGCGACCAATTGGACTTACTTTTATATTCAAGCTCCCTTGAGCTGGTGGGGCTGACGAGCCTGGGTTACTCACCTGCGTGCCACGAGTGGTACCGGACCTGAGAATATTTTTTGGCAGCCTACGAAGCACCCCTACATATATGCCTATTCCCTGCTGACGAGAGGTAACAACCTCGAAACACTTGTCCAGGGATGGCCAACGCGGCAGTGATTTTTGCTCAAGACTATGGCACAGGCGCACCCGCTGATGCTTACTTCATGGACCACAATGCTTTGGGGCAACACGCTGATAGGACAAGCAGTGTGCGACGAATTGGACTTACTTTTATATTCAAGCTCCCTTGATCTGGTGGGGCTGACGAGCCCGGGTTACGCACCTGCGTGCCACGAGTGGTACCGGACCTGAGAATATTTTTTGGCAGCCTACTCAGCACGCCTACTACATATATGCCTATTCCCTGCTGACGAGAGGTAACAACCTCGAAACACATGTCCAGGGATGGCCAACGCAACAGTGATTTTTGCTCAAGACTCTGGCAGAGGCACACCAACTGATGCTTACTTCATGGACCACAATGCTTTGGGGCAACACGCTGATAGGACAAGCAGTGTGCGACCAATTGGACTTACTTTTATATTCAAGCTCCATTGAGCTGGTGGGGCTGACGAGCCCGGGTTACGCACCTGCGTGCCACGAGTGGTACCAGACCTGAGAATATTTTTTGACAGCCTACGCAGAATCCCTACATATATGCCTATTCCCTGTATGACGAGAGGTAACAACCTCGAAACAAGTGTTCAGGGATGGCCAACGCGACAGTGATTTTTGCTCAAGACTCTGGCAGAGACGCACCAACTGATGCTTACTTCATGGACCACAATGCTTTGGGGCAACACGCTGATAGGACAAGCAGTATGCGACCAATTGGACTTACTTTTATATTCAAGCTCCCTTGAGCTGGTGGGGCTGACGAGCCCGGGTTACGCACCTGCGTGCCGCGAGTGGTACCGGACCTGAGAATATTTTTTGGCAGGCTACGCAGCACCCCTACATATATGCCTATTCCCTGCTGACGAGAGGTAACAACCTTGAAACACGTGTCCAGGGATGGCCAACGCGACAGTGATTTTTGCTCAAGACTCTGGCAGAGGTGCACCCGCTGATGCTTACTTCATGGACCACAATGCTTTGGGGCAACACGCTGATAGGACAAGCAGTGTGCGACCAATTGGACTTACTTTTATATTCAAGCTCCCTTGAGCTGGTGGGGCTGACGAGCCCGGGTTACGCACCTGCGTGCCACGAGTGGTACCAGACCTGAGAATATTTTTTGGCAGCCTACGCAGCACCCCTACATACATGCCTATTCCCTGCTGACGAGAGGTAACAACCTCGAAACACGTGTCCAGGGATGGCCAAACCGACAGTGATATTTGCTCAAGACTCTGGCAGAGGCGCACCCGCTGATGCTTACTTCATGGACCACAATGCTTTGGGGCAACACGCTGATAGGACAAGCAGTGTGCGACCAATTGGACTTACTTTTATATTCAAGCTCCCTTGAGCTGGTGGGGCTGACGAGCCCGGGTTACGCACCTGCGTGCCACGAGTGGTACCAGACCTGAGAATATTTTTTGGCAGCCTACGCAACACCCCTACATATATGCCTATTCCCTGCTGACGAGAGGTAACAACCTCGAAACACGTGTCCAGGGATGGCCAACGCGACAGTGATTTTTGCTCAAGACTCTGGCAGAGGCGCACCCGCTGATGCTTACTTCATGGACCACAATGCTTTGGGGCAACACGCTGATAGGACAAGCAGTGTGCGACCAATTGGACTTACTTTTATATTCAAGCTCCCTTGAGCTGGTGAGGCTGACGAGCCCAGGTTACGCACCTGCATGCCACGAGTGGTACCGGACCTGAGAAAATTTTTTGCCAGCCTACGCAGCACCCCTACATATATGCCTATTTCCTGCTGACGAGAGGTAACAACCTCGAAACACGAGTCCAGGGATGGCCAACGCAACAGTGATTTTTTCTCAAGACTCTGGCAGAGGCGCACCCGCTGATGCTTACTTCATGGACCACAATGCTTTGGGGCAACACGCTGATAGGACAAGCAGTGTGCGACCAATTGGACTTACTTTTATATTCAAGCTCCCTTGAGCTGGTGGGGCTGACGAGCCCGGGTTACGCACCTGCATGCCACGAGTGGTACCGGACCTGAGAATATTTTTTGGCAGCCTACGCAGCACCCCTACATATATGCCTATTTCCTGCTGACGAGAGGTAACAACCTCGAAACACGTGTCCAGGGATGGCCAAATCGACAGTGATTTTTGCTCAAGACTCTGGCAGAGGCGCACCCGCTGATGCTCACTTCATGGACCACAATGCTTTGGGGCAACACGCTGATAGGACAAGCAGTGTGCGACCAATTGGACTTACTTTTATATTCAAGCTCCCTTGAGCTGGTGGGGCTGACGAGCCCGGGTTACTCACCTGCGTGCCACGAGTGGTACCGGACCTGAGAATATTTTTTGGCAGCCTACGCAGCACCCCTACATATATGCCTATTCCCTGCTGACGAGAGGTAACAACCTCGAAACACGTGTCCAGGGATGGCCAACGCGACAGTGATTTTTGCTCAAGACTCTGGCAGAGGCGCACCCGCTGATGCTTACTTCATGGACCACAATGCTTTGGGGCAACACGCTGATAGGACAAGCAGTGTGCGACGAATTGGACTTACTTTTATATTCAAGCTCCCTTGATCTTGTGGGGCTGACGAGCCCGGGTTACGCACCTGCGTGCCACGAGTGGTACCGGACCTGAGAATATTTTTTGGCAGCCTACTCAGCACGCCTACTACATATATGCCTATTCCCTGCTGACGAGAGGTAACAACCTCAAAACACATGTCCAGGGATGGCCAACGCAACAGTGATTTTTGCTCAAGACTCTGGCAGAGGCGCACCCGCTGATGCTTACTTCATGGACCACAATGCTTTGGGGCAACACGCTGATAGGACAAGCAGTGTGCGACCAATTGGACTTATTTTTATATTCAAGCTCCCTTGAGCTGGTGGGGCTGATGAGCCCGGGTTACGCACCTGCGTGCCACGAGTGGTACCGGAGCTGAGAATATTTTTTGGCAGCCTACGCAGCACCCCTACATATATGCCTATTCCCTGCTGACGAGAGGTAACAACCTCGAAACACGTGTCCAGGGATGGCCAACGCGACAGTGATTTTTGCTCAAGACTCTGGCAGAGGCGCACCCGCTGATGCTTACTTCATGGACCACAATGCTTTGGGGCAACACGCTGATAGGACAAGCAGTGTGCGACCAATTGGGCTTACTTTTATATTCAAGCTCCCTTGAGCTGGTGGGGCTGCCAAGCCCGGGTTACGCACCTGCGTGCCACGAAGGGTACCGGACCTGAGAATATTTTTTGGCAGCCTACGCAGCACCCCTACATATATGCCTATTCCCTGCTGACGAGAGGTAACAACCTCGAAACACGTGTCCAGGGATGGCCAACGCGACAGTGATTTTTGCTCAAGACTCTGGCAGAGGCGCACCCGCTGATGCTTACTTCATGGACCACAATGCTTTGGGGCAACACGCTGATAGGACAAGCAGTGTGCGACCAATTGGGCTCACTTTTATATTCAAGCTCCCTTGAGCTGGTGGGGCTGACGAGCCCGGGTTACGCATCTGCATGCCACGAGTGGTACCGGACCTGAGAATATTTTTTGGCAGCCTACGCAGTACCCCTACATATATGCCTATTTCCTGCTGACGAGAGGTAACAACCTCGAAACACGTGTCCAGGGATGGCCAAATCGACAGTGATTTTTGCTCAAGACTCTGGCAGAGGCGCACCCGCTGATGCTTACTTCATGGACCACAATGCTTTGGGGCAACACGCTGATAGGACAAGCAGTGTGCGACCAATTGGACTTACTTTTATATTCAAGCTCCCTTGAGCTGGTGGGGCTGACGAGCCCGGGTTACTCACCTGCGTGCCACGAGTGGTACCAGACCTGAGAATATTTTTTGGCAGCCTACGCAGCACCCCTACATATATGCCTATTCCCTGCTGACGAGAGGTAACAACCTTGAAACACGTGGCCAGGGATGGCCAACGCGACAGTGATTTTTGCTCAAGACTCTGGCAGAGGCGCACTCGCTGATGCTTACTTCATGGACCACAATGCTTTGGGGCAACACGCTGATAGGACAAGCAGTGTGCGACCAATTGGACTTACTTTTATATTCAAGCTCCCTTGAGCTGGTGGGGCTGACGAGCCCGGGTTACGCACCTGCGTGCCACGAGTGGTACCGGACCTGAGAATATTTTTTGGCAGCCTACTCAGCACCCCTACTACATATATGCCTATTCCCTGCTGACGAGAGGTAACAACCTAGAAACACGTGTCCAGGGATGGCCAACGCAACAGTGATTTTTGCTCAAGACTCTGGCAGAGGCGCACCCGCTGATGCTTACTTCATGGACCACAATGCTTTGGGGCAACACGCTGATAGGACAAGCAGTGTGCGACCAATTGGACTTACTTTTATATTCAAGCTCCCTTGAGCTGGTGGGGCTGACGAGCCCGGGTTACGCACCTGCGTGCCACGAGTGGTACCGGACCTGAGAATAATTTTTTGCCAGCCTACGCAGCACCCCTACATATATGCCTATTTCCTGCTGACGAGAGGTAACAACCTCGAAACACGTGTCCAGGGATGGCCAACGCGACAGTGATTTTTGCACAAGACTCTGGCAGAGGCGCACCCGCTGATACTTACTTCATGGACCACAATGCTTTGGGGCAACACGCTGATAGGACAAGCAGTGTGCGACGAATTGAACTTACTTTTATATTCAAGCTCCCTTGAGCTAGTGGGGCTGACGAGCCCGGGTTACGCACCTGCGTGCCACGAGTGGTACCGGACCTGAGAATATTTTTTGGCAGCCTACGCAGCACCCCTACATATATGCCTATCCCCTGCTGAAGAGAGGTAACAACCTCGAAACACGTGTCCAGGGATGGCCAACGCGACAGTTATTTTTGCTCAAGACTCTGGCAGAGGCGCACCCACTGATGCTTACTTCATGGACCACAATGCTTTGCGGCAACACGCTGATAGGACAAGCAGTGTGCGACCAATTGGACTTACTTTTATATTCAAGCTCCCTTGAGCTGGTGGGGCTGACGAGCCCGGGTTACGCACCTGCGTGCCACGAGTGGTACCGGACCTGAGAATATTTTTTGGCAGCCTATGCAGCGCCCCTACATATATGCCTATTCGCTGCTGACGAGAGGTAACAACCTCGAAACACGTGTCCAGGGATGGCCAACGCGACAGTGATTTTTGCTCAAGACTCTGGCAGAGGCGCACCCGCTGATGCTTACTTCATGGACCACAATACTTTGGGGCAACACGCTGATAGGACAAGCAGTGTGTGTCGAATTGGACTTACTTTTATATTCAAGCTCCCTTGAGCTGGTGGGGCTGACGAGCCCGGGTTACGCACCCGCGTGCCACGAGTGGTACCGGACCTGAGAATATTTTTGGGCAGCCTACGCAGCACCCCTACATATATGCCTATTCCCTGCTGATGAGAGGTAACAACCTCGAAACACGTGTCCAGGGATGGGCAACGCGACAGTGATTTTTGCTCAAGACTCTGGCAGAGGCGCAGCTGCTGATGCTTACTGCATGGACCACAATGCTTTGGGGCAACACGCTGATAGGACAAGCAGTGTGCGACCAATTGGACTTACTTTTATATTCAAGCTCCCTTGAGCTGGTGGGGCTGACGAGCCCGGGTTACGCACCTGCGTGCCACGAGTGGTACCAGACCTGAGAATATTTTTTGGCAGCCTACGCAGCACCCCTACATATATGCCTATTCCCTGCTGACGAGAGGTAACAACCTCGAAACACGTGTCCAGGGATGGCCAAAGCGACAGTGATTTTTGCTCAAGACTCTGGCAGAGGCACACCCGCTGATGCTTACTTCATGGACCACAATGCTTTGGGGCAACACGCTGATAGGAGAAGCAGTGTGCGACCAATTGGACTTACTTTTATATTCAAGCTCCCTTGAGCTGGTGGGGCTGACGAGCCCGGGTTACGAACCTGCGTGCCACGAGTGGTACCGGACCTGAGAATATTTTTTGGCAGCCTAAGCAGCGCCCCTACATATATGCCTATTCGCTGCTCTCGAGAGGTAACAACCTCGAAACACGTGTCCAGGGATGGCCAACGCGATAGTGATTTTTGCTCAAGACTCTGGCAGAGGCGCACCCGCTGATGCTTACTTCATGGACCACAATGCTTTGGGGCAACACGCTGATAGGACAAGCAGTGTGCGACCAATTGGACTTACTTTTATATTCAAGCTCCCTTGAGCTGGTGGGGCTGACGAGCCCGTGTTACGCACCTGCGTGCACCGAGTGGTACCAGACCTGAGAATATTTTTTGGCAGCCTACGCAGCACCCCTACATATATGCCAATTCCCTGCTGACGAGAGGTAACAACCTCGAAACACGTTCCAGGGATGGCCAAATCGACAGTGATTTTTGCTCAAGACTCTGGCAGAGGCGCACCCGCTGATGCTTACTTCATGGACCACACTGCTTTGGGGCAGCATGCTGATAGGACAAGCAGTGTGCGACCAATTGGACTTACTTTTATATTCAAGCTCCCTTGAGCTGGTGGGGCTGACGAGCCCGGATTACTCACCTGCGTGCCACGAGTGGTACCGCACCTGAGAATATTTTTTGGCAGCCTACGCAGCACCCCTACATTTATGCCTATTCCCTGCTGACGAGAGGTAACAACCGCGAAACATGTGTCCAGGGATGGCCAAACCGACAGTGATTTTTGCTCAAGACTCTGGCAGAGGCGCACCCGCTGATGCTTACTTCATGGACCACAATGCTTTGGGTCAACACGCTGATAGGACAAGCAGTGTGCGACCAATTGGACTTACTTTTATATTCAAGCTCCCTTGAGCTGGGGGGGCTGACGAGCCCGGGTTACGCACCTGCGTGCCACGAGTGGTACCGGACCTGAGAATATTTTTTGGCAGCCTACTCAGCACCCCTACTACATATATGCCTATTCCTGCTGACGAGAGGTAACAACCTCGAAACACGTGTCCAGGGATGGCCAACGCAACAGTGATTTTTGCTCAAGACTCTGGCAGAGGCGCACCCGCTGGTGCTTACTTCATGGACCACAATGCTTTGGGGCAACACGCTAATAGGACAAGCAGTGTGCGACCAATTGGACTTACTTTTATATTCAAGCTCCCTTGAGCTGGTGGGGCTGACGAGCCCGGGTTACGCACCTGCGTGCCACGAGTGGTACCGGACCTGAGAATAGTTTTTTGGCAGCCTACGCAGCACCCCTACATACATGCCTATTTCCTGCTGACGAGAGGTAACAACCTCGAAACACGTGTCCAGGGATGGCCAACGCGACAGTGATTTTTGCTCAAGACTCTGGCAGAGGCGCACCCGCTGATGCTTACTTCATGGACCACAATGCTTTGGGGCAACACGCTGATAGGACAAGCAGTGTGCGACCAATTGGACTTATTTTTATATTCAAGCTCCCTTGAGCTGGTGGGGCTGACGAGCCCGGGTTACGCACCTGCGTGCCACGAGTAGTACCGGACCTGAGAATATTTTTGGGCAGCCTACGGAGCGCCCCTACATATATGCCTATTCGCTGCTGACGAGAGGTAACAATCTCGAAACACGTGTCCAGGGATAGGCAACGCGACAGTGATTTTTGCTCAAGACTCTGGCAGAGGCGCACCCGCTGATGCTTACTTCATGGACCACAATGCTTTGGGGCAACACGCTGATAGGGCAAGCAGTGTGCGACCAATTGGACTTACTTTTATATTCAAGCTCCCTTGACTTGGTGGGGCTGACGAGCCCGGGTTACGCACCTGCGTGCCACGAGTGGTACCGGACCTGAGAATATTTTTTGGCAGCCTACCCAGCACCCCTACATATATGCCTATTCCCTGCTGACGAGAGGTAACAACCTCGAAACACATGTCCAGGGATGGCCAACGCGACAGTGATTTTTGCTCAGGACTCTGGCAGAGGTGCACCCGCTGATGCTTACTTCATGGACCACAATGCTTTGGGGCAACACGCTGATAGGACAAGCAGTGTGCGACCAATTGGACTTACTTTTATATTCAAGCTCCCTTGAGCTGGTGGGGCTGACGAGCCCGGGTTACGCACCTGCGTGCCACGAGTGGTACCGGACCAGAGAATATTTTTTGGCAGCCTATGCAGCGCCCCTACATATATGCCTATTCGCTGCTGACGAGAGGTAACAACCTCGAAACACGTGTCCAGGGATGGCCAACGCGACAGTGATTTTTGCTCAAGACTCTGGCAGAGGCGCACCCGCTGATGCTTACTTCATGGACCACAATGCTTTGGGGCAACACGCTGATAGGACAAGCAGTGTGCGACGAATTGGACTTACTTTTATATTCAAGCTCCCTTGAGCTGGTGGGGCTGACGAGCCCGGGTTACGCACCTGCGTGCCACGAGTGGTACCGGACCTGAGAATATTTTTTGGCAGCCTACACAGCGCCCCTACATATATGCCTATTCGCTGCTGACGAGAGGTAACAACCTCGAAACACGTGTCCAGGGATGGCCAACGCGACAGTGATTTTTGCACAAGACTCTGGCAGAGGCGCACCCGCTGATGCTTACTTCATGGACCACAATGATTTGGGGCAACACGCTGATAGGACAAGCAGTGTGCGACGCATTGGACTTACTTTTATATTCAAGCTCCCTTGAGCTAGTGGGGCTGACGAGCCCGGGTTACGCACCTGCGTGCCACGAGTGGTACCGGACCTGAGAATATTTTTTGGCAGCCTACGCAGCACCCCTACATATATGCCTATTTCCTGCTGACGAGAGGTAACAACCTCGAAACACGTGTCCAGGGATGGCCAACGCGACAGTGATTTTTGCTCAAGACTCTGGCAGAGGCGCACCCGCTGATGCTTACTTCATGGACCACAATGCTTTGGGGCAACACGCTGATAGGAGAAGCAGTGTGCGACCAATTGGACTTACTTTTATATTCAAGCTCCCTTGAGCTGGTGGGGCTGACGAGCCCGGGTTACGCACCTGCGTGCCACGAGTGGTACCGGACCTGAGAATATTTTTTGGCAGCCTACGCTGCGCCCCTACATATATGCCTATTCGCTGCTGACGAGAGGTAACAACCTCGAAACACGTGTCCAGGGATGGCCAACGCGACAGTGATTTTTGCTCAAGACTCTGGCAGAGGCGCACCCGCTGATGCTTACTTCATGGACCACAATGCTTTGGGGCAACACGCTGATAGGACAAGCAGTGTGCGACCAATTGGACTTACTTTTATATTCAAGCTCCCTTGAGCTGGTGGGGCTGACGAGCCCGGGTTACGCACCTGCGTGCCACGAGTGGTACCGGACCTGAGAATAGTTTTTTGGCAGCCTACGCAGCGCCCCTACATATATGCCTATTCGCTGCTGACGAGAGGTAACAACCTCGAAACACGTGTCCAGGGATGGGCAACGTGACAGTGATTTTTGCTCAAGACTCTGGCAGAGGCGCACCAGCTGATGCTTACTTCATGGACCACAATGCTTTGGGGCAACACGCTGATAGGACAAGCAGTGTGCGACCAATTGGACTTACTTTTATATTCAAGCTCCCTTGAGCTGGTGGGGCTGCCGAGCCCGGGTTACGCACCTGCGTGCCACGAAGGGTACCGGACCTGAGAATATTTTTTGGCAGCCTACGCAGCACCCCTACATATATGCCTATTCCCTGCTGACGAGAGGTAACAACCTCGAAACACGTGTCCAGGGATGGCCAACGCGACAGTGATTTTTGCTCAAGACTCTGGCAGAGGCGCACCCGCTGATGCTTACTTCATGGACCACAATGCTTTGGGGCAACACGCTGATAGGACAAGCAGTGTGCGACCAATTGGACTTACTTTTATATTCAAGCTCCCTTGAGCTGGTGGGGCTGACGAGCCCGGGTTACGCACCTGCATGCCACGAGTGGTACCGGACCTGAGAATATTTTTTGGCAGCCTACGCAGCACCCCTACATATATGCCTATTTCCTGCTGACGAGAGGTAACAACCTCGAAACACGTGTCCAGGGATGGCCAAATCGACAGTGATTTTTGCTCAAGACTCTGGCAGAGGCGCACCCGCTGATGCTCACTTCATGGACCACAATGCTTTGGGGCAACACGCTGATAGGACAAGCAGTGTGCGACCAATTGGACTTACTTTTATATTCAAGCTCCCTTGAGCTGGTGGGGCTGACGAGCCTGGGTTACTCACCTGCGTGCCACGAGTGGTACCGGACCTGAGAATATTTTTTGGCAGCCTACGAAGCACCCCTACATATATGCCTATTCCCTGCTGACGAGAGGTAACAACCTCGAAACACTTGTCCAGGGATGGCCAACGCGGCAGTGATTTTTGCTCAAGACTATGGCACAGGCGCACCCGCTGATGCTTACTTCATGGACCACAATGCTTTGGGGCAACACGCTGATAGGACAAGCAGTGTGCGACGAATTGGACTTACTTTTATATTCAAGCTCCCTTGATCTGGTGGGGCTGACGAGCCCGGGTTACGCACCTGCGTGCCACGAGTGGTACCGGACCTGAGAATATTTTCTGGCAGCCTACTCAGCACGCCTACTACATATATGCCTATTCCCTGCTGACGAGAGGTAACAACCTCGAAACACATGTCCAGGGATGGCCAACGCAACAGTGATTTTTGCTCAAGACTCTGGCAGAGGCACACCAACTGATGCTTACTTCATGGACCACAATGCTTTGGGGCAACACGCTGATAGGACAAGCAGTATGCGACCAATTGGACTTACTTTTATATTCAAGCTCCCTTGAGCTGGTGGGGCTGACGAGCCCGGGTTACGCACCTGCGTGCCGCGAGTGGTACCGGACCTGAGAATATTTTTTGGCAGGCTACGCAGCACCCCTACATATATGCCTATTCCCTGCTGACGAGAGGTAACAACCTTGAAACACGTGTCCAGGGATGGCCAACGCGACAGTGATTTTTGCTCAAGACTCTGGCAGAGGTGCACCCGCTGATGCTTACTTCATGGACCACAATGCTTTGGGGCAACACGCTGATAGGACAAGCAGTGTGCGACCAATTGGACTTACTTTTATATTCAAGCTCCCTTGAGCTGGTGGGGCTGACGAGCCCGGGTTACGCACCTGCGTGCCACGAGTGGTACCAGACCTGAGAATATTTTTTGGCAGCCTACGCAGCACCCCTACATACATGCCTATTCCCTGCTGACGAGAGGTAACAACCTCGAAACACGTGTCCAGGGATGGCCAAACCGACAGTGATATTTGCTCAAGACTCTGGCAGAGGCGCACCCGCTGATGCTTACTTCATGGACCACAATGCTTTGGGGCAACACGCTGATAGGACAAGCAGTGTGCGACCAATTGGACTTACTTTTATATTCAAGCTCCCTTGAGCTGGTGGGGCTGACGAGCCCGGGTTACGCACCTGCGTGCCACGAGTGGTACCAGACCTGAGAATATTTTTTGGCAGCCTACGCAACACCCCTACATATATGCCTATTCCCTGCTGACGAGAGGTAACAACCTCGAAACACGTGTCCAGGGATGGCCAACGCGACAGTGATTTTTGCTCAAGACTCTGGCAGAGGCGCACCCGCTGATGCTTACTTCATGGACCACAATGCTTTGGGGCAACACGCTGATAGGACAAGCAGTGTGCGACCAATTGGACTTACTTTTATATTCAAGCTCCCTTGAGCTGGTGAGGCTGACGAGCCCAGGTTACGCACCTGCATGCCACGAGTGGTACCGGACCTGAGAAAATTTTTTGGCAGCCTACGCAGCACCCCTACATATATGCCTATTTCCTGCTGACGAGAGGTAACAACCTCGAAACACGAGTCCAGGGATGGCCAACGCAACAGTGATTTTTTCTCAAGACTCTGGCAGAGGCGCACCCGCTGATGCTTACTTCATGGACCACAATGCTTTGGGGCAACACGCTGATAGGACAAGCAGTGTGCGACCAATTGGACTTACTTTTATATTCAAGCTCTCTTGAGCTGGTGGGGCTGACGAGCCCGGGTTACGCACCTGCATGCCACGAGTGGTACCGGACCTGAGAATATTTTTTGGCAGCCTACGCAGCACCCCTACATATATGCCTATTTCCTGCTGACGAGAGGTAACAACCTCGAAACACGTGTCCAGGGATGGCCGAATCGACAGTGATTTTTGCTCAAGACTCTGGCAGAGGCGCACCCGCTGATGCTCACTTCATGGACCACAATGCTTTGGGGCAACACGCTGATAGGACAAGCAGTGTGCGACCAATTGGACTTACTTTTATATTCAAGCTCCCTTGAGCTGGTGGGGCTGACGAGCCCGGGTTACTCACCTGCGTGCCACGAGTGGTACCGGACCTGAGAATATTTTTTGGCAGCCTACGCAGCACCCCTACATATATGCCTATTCCCTGCTGACGAGAGGTAACAACCTCGAAACACGTGTCCAGGGATGGCCAACGCGACAGTGATTTTTGCTCAAGACTCTGGCAGAGGCGCACCCGCTGATGCTTACTTCATGGACCACAATGCTTTGGGGCAACACGCTGATAGGACAAGCAGTGTGCGACGAATTGGACTTACTTTTATATTCAAGCTCCCTTGATCTGGTGGGGCTGACGAGCCCGGGTTACGCACCTGCGTGCCACGAGTGGTACCGGACCTGAGAATATTTTTTGGCAGCCTACTCAGCACGCCTACTACATATATGCCTATTCCCTGCTGACGAGAGGTAACAACCTCAAAACACATGTCCAGGGATGGCCAACGCAACAGTGATTTTTGCTCAAGACTCTGGCAGAGGCGCACCCGCTGATGCTTACTTCATGGACCACAATGCTTTGGGGCAACACGCTGATAGGACAAGCAGTGTGCGACCAATTGGACTTATTTTTATATTCAAGCTCCCTTGAGCTGGTGGGGCTGATGAGCCCGGGTTACGCACCTGCGTGCCACGAGTGGTACCGGAGCTGAGAATATTTTTTGGCAGCCTACGCAGCACCCCTACATATATGCCTATTCCCTGCTGACGAGAGGTAACAACCTCGAAACACGTGTCCAGGGATGGCCAACGCGACAGTGATTTTTGCTCAAGACTCTGGCAGAGGCGCACCCGCTGATGCTTACTTCATGGACCACAATGCTTTGGGGCAACACGCTGATAGGACAAGCAGTGTGGGACCAATTGGGCTTACTTTTATATTCAAGCTCCCTTGAGCTGGTGGGGCTGCCGAGCCCGGGTTACGCACCTGCATGCCACGAGTGGTACCGGACCTGAGAATATTTTTTGGCAGCCTACGCAGTACCCCTACATATATGCCTATTTCCTGCTGACGAGAGGTAACAACCTCGAAACACGTGTCCAGGGATGGCCAAATCGACAGTGATTTTTGCTCAAGACTCTGGCAGAGGCGCACCCGCTGATGCTTACTTCATGGACCACAATGCTTTGGGGCAACACGCTGATAGGACAAGCAGTGTGCGACCAATTGGACTTACTTTTATATTCAAGCTCCCTTGAGCTGGTGGGGCTGACGAGCCCGGGTTACGCACCTGCGTGCCACGAGTGGTACCGGACCTGAGAATATTTTTTGGCAGCCTACTCAGCACCCCTACTACATATATGCCTATTCCCGGCTGACGAGAGGTAACAACCTAGAAACACGTGTCCAGGGATGGCCAACGCAACAGTGATTTTTGCTCAAGACTCTGGCAGAGGCGCACCCGCTGATGCTTACTTCATGGACCACAATGCTTTGGGGCAACACGCTGATAGGACAAGCAGTGTGCGACCAATTGGACTTACTTTTATATTCAAGCTCCCTTGAGCTGGTGGGGCTGACGAGCCCGGGTTACGCACCTGCGTGCCACGAGTGGTACCGGACCTGAGAATAATTTTTTGGCAGCCTACGCAGCACCCCTACATATATGCCTATTTCCTGCTGACGAGAGGTAACAACCTCGAAACACGTGTCCAGGGATGGCCAACGCGACAGTGATTTTTGCACAAGACTCTGGCAGAGGCGCACCCGCTGATACTTACTTCATGGACCACAATGCTTTGGGGCAACACGCTGATAGGACAAGCAGTGTGCGACGAATTGAACTTACTTTTATATTCAAGCTCCCTTGAGCTAGTGGGGCTGACGAGCCCGGGTTACGCACCTGCGTGCCACGAGTGGTACCGGACCTGAGAATATTTTTTGGCAGCCTACGCAGCACCCCTACATATATGCCTATCCCCTGCTGAAGAGAGGTAACAACCTCGAAACACGTGTCCAGGAATGGCCAACGCGACAGTTATTTTTGCTCAAGACTCTGGCAGAGGCGCACCCACTGATGCTTACTTCATGGACCACAATGCTTTGCGGCAACACGCTGATAGGACAAGCAGTGTGCGACCAATTGGACTTACTTTTATATTCAAGCTCCCTTGAGCTGGTGGGGCTGACGAGCCCGGGTTACGCACCTGCGTGCCACGAGTGGTACCGGACCTGAGAATATTTTTTGGCAGCCTATGCAGCGCCCCTACATATATGCCTATTCGCTGCTGACGAGAGGTAACAACCTCGAAACACGTGTCCAGGGATGGCCAACGCGACAGTGATTTTTGCTCAAGACTCTGGCAGAGGCGCACCCGCTGATGCTTACTTCATGGACCACAATACTTTGGGGCAACACGCTGATAGGACAAGCAGTGTGTGTCGAATTGGACTTACTTTTATATTCAAGCTCCCTTGAGCTGGTGGGGCTGACGAGCCCGGGTTACGCACCCGCGTGCCACGAGTGGTACCGGACCTGAGAATATTTTTGGGCAGCCTACGCAGCACCCCTACATATATGCCTATTCCCTGCTGATGAGAGGTAACAACCTCGAAACACGTGTCCAGGGATGGGCAACGCGACAGTGATTTTTGCTCAAGACTCTGGCAGAGGCGCAGCCGCTGATGCTTACTGCATGGACCATAATGCTTTGGGGCAACACGCTGATAGGACAAGCAGTGTGCGACCAATTGGACTTACTTTTATATTCAAGCTCCCTTGAGCTGGTGGGGCTGACGAGCCCGGGTTACGCACCTGCGTGCCACGAGTGGTACCAGACCTGAGAATATTTTTTGGCAGCCTACGCAGCACCCCTACATATATGCCTATTCCCTGCTGACGAGAGGTAACAACCTCGAAACACGTGTCCAGGGATGGCCAACGCGACAGTGATTTTTGCTCAAGACTCTGGCAGAGGCACACCCGCTGATGCTTACTTCATGGACCACAATGCTTTGGGGCAACACGCTGATAGGAGAAGCAGTGTGCGACCAATTGGACTTACTTTTATATTCAAGCTCCCTTGAGCTGGTGGGGCTGACGAGCCCGGGTTACGAACCTGCGTGCCACGAGTGGTACCGGACCTGAGAATATTTTTTGGCAGCCTAAGCAGCGCCCCTACATATATGCCTATTCGCTGCTCTCGAGAGGTAACAACCTCGAAACACGTGTCCAGGGATGGCCAACGCGATAGTGATTTTTGCTCAAGACTCTGGCAGAGGCGCACCCGCTGATGCTTACTTCATGGACCACAATGCTTTGGGGCAGCATGCTGATAGGACAAGCAGTGTGCGACCAATTGGACTTACTTTTATATTCAAGCTCCCTTGAGCTGGTGGGGCTGACGAGCCCGGATTACTCACCTGCGTGCCACGAGTGGTACCGGACCTGAGAATATTTTTTGGCAGCCTACGCAGCACCCCTACATTTATGCCTATTCCCTGCTGACGAGAGGTAACAACCGCGAAACATGTGTCCAGGGATGGCCAAACCGACAGTGATTTTTGCTCAAGACTCTGGCAGAGGCGCACCCGCTGATGCTTACTTCATGGACCACAATGCTTTGGGTCAACACGCTGATAGGACAAGCAGTGTGCGACCAATTGGACTTACTTTTATATTCAAGCTCCCTTGAGCTGGGGGGGCTGACGAGCCCGGGTTACGCACCTGCGTGCCACGAGTGGTACCGGACCTGAGAATATTTTTTGGCAGCCTACTCAGCACCCCTACTACATATATGCCTATTCCTGCTGACGAGAGGTAACAACCTCGAAACACGTGTCCAGGGATGGCCAACGCAACAGTGATTTTTGCTCAAGACTCTGGCAGAGGCGCACCCGCTGGTGCTTACTTCATGGACCACAATGCTTTGGGGCAACACGCTAATAGGACAAGCAGTGTGCGACCAATTGGACTTACTTTTATATTCAAGCTCCCTTGAGCTGGTGGGGCTGACGAGCCCGGGTTACGCACCTGCGTGCCACGAGTGGTACCGGACCTGAGAATAGTTTTTTGGCAGCCTACGCAGCACCCCTACATATATGCCTATTTCCTGCTGACGAGAGGTAACAACCTCGAAACACGTGTCCAGGGATGGCCAACGCGACAGTGATTTTTGCTCAAGACTCTGGCAGAGGCGCACCCGCTGATGCTTACTTCATGGACCACAATGCTTTGGGGCAACACGCTGATAGGACAAGCAGTGTGCGACCAATTGGACTTATTTTTATATTCAAGCTCCCTTGAGCTGGTGGGGCTGACGAGCCCGGGTTACGCATCTGCGTGCCACGAGTAGTACCGGACCTGAGAATATTTTTGGGCAGCCTACGGAGCGCCCCTACATATATGCCTATTCGCTGCTGACGAGAGGTAACAATCTCGAAACACGTGTCCAGGGATAGGCAACGCGACAGTGATTTTTGCTCAAGACTCTGGCAGAGGCGCACCCGCTGATGCTTACTTCATGGACCACAATGCTTTGGGGCAACACGCTGATAGGGCAAGCAGTGTGCGACCAATTGGACTTACTTTTATATTCAAGCTCCCTTGACTTGGTGGGGCTGACGAGCCCGGGTTACGCACCTGCGTGCCACGAGTGGTACCGGACCTGAGAATATTTTTTGGCAGCCTACCCAGCACCCCTACATATATGCCTATTCCCTGCTGACGAGAGGTAACAACCTCGAAACACATGTCCAGGGATGGCCAACGCGACAGTGATTTTTGCTCAGGACTCGGGCAGAGGTGCACCCGCTGATGCTTACTTCATGGACCACAATGCTTTGGGGCAACACGCTGATAGGACAAGCAGTGTGCGACGCATTGGACTTACTTTTATATTCAAGCTCCCTTGAGCTAGTGGGGCTGACGAGCCCGGGTTACGCACCTGCGTGCCACGAGTGGTACCGGACCTGAGAATATTTTTTGGCAGCCTATGCAGCGCCCCTACATATATGCCTATTCGCTGCTGACGAGAGGTAACAACCTCGAAACACGTGTCCAGGGATGGCCAACGCGACAGTGATTTTTGCTCAAGACTCTGGCAGAGGCGCACCCGCTGATGCTTACTTCATGGACCACAATGCTTTGGGGCAACACGCTGATAGGGCAAGCAGTGTGCGACCAATTGGACTTATTTTTATATTCAAGCTCCCTTGACTTGGTGGGGCTGACGAGCCCGGGTTACGCACCTGCGTGCCACGAGTGGTACCGGACCTGAGAATATTTTTTGGCAGCCTATGCAGCGCCCCTACATATATGCCTATTCGCTGCTGACGAGAGGTAACAACCTCGAAACACGTGTCCAGGGATGGCCAACGCGACAGTGATTTTTGCTCAAGACTCTGGCAGAGGCGCACCCGCTGATGCTTACTTCATGGACCACAATGCTTTGGGGCAACACGCTGATAGGACAAGCAGTGTGCGACGAATTGGACTTACTTTTATATTCAAGCTCCCTTGAGCTGGTGGGGCTGACGAGCCCGGGTTACGCACCTGCGTGCCACGAGTGGTACCGGACCTGAGAATATTTTTTGGCAGCCTACACAGCGCCCCTACATATATGCCTATTCGCTGCTGACGAGAGGTAACAACCTCGAAACACGTGTCCAGGGATGGCCAACGCGACAGTGATTTTTGCACAAGACTCTGGCAGAGGCGCACCCGCTGATGCTTACTTCATGGACCACAATGATTTGGGGCAACACGCTGATAGGACAAGCAGTGTGCGACGCATTGGACTTACTTTTATATTCAAGCTCCCTTGAGCTAGTGGGGCTGACGAGCCCGGGTTACGCACCTGCGTGCCACGAGTGGTACCGGACCTGAGAATATTTTTTGGCAGCCTACGCAGCACCCCTACATATATGCCTATTTCCTGCTGACGAGAGGTAACAACCTCGAAACACGTGTCCAGGGATGGCCAACGCGACAGTGATTTTTGCTCAAGACTCTGGCAGAGGCGCACCCGCTGATGCTTACTTCATGGACCACAATGCTTTGGGGCAACACGCTGATAGGAGAAGCAGTGTGCGACCAATTGGACTTACTTTTATATTCAAGCTCCCTTGAGCTGGTGGGGCTGACGAGCCCGGGTTACGCACCTGCGTGCCACGAGTGGTACCGGACCTGAGAATATTTTTTGGCAGCCTACGCTGCGCCCCTACATATATGCCTATTCGCTGCTGACGAGAGGTAACAACCTCGAAACACGTGTCCAGGGATGGCCAACGCGACAGTGATTTTTGCTCAAGACTCTGGCAGAGGCGCACCCGCTGATGCTTACTTCATGGACCACAATGCTTTGGGGCAACACGCTGATAGGACAAGCAGTGTGCGACCAATTGGACTTACTTTTATATTCAAGCTCCCTTGAGCTGGTGGGGCTGACGAGCCCGGGTTGCTCACCTGCGTGCCACGAGTGGTACCGGACCTGACAATATTTTTTGGCAGCCTACGCAGCACCCCTACATATATGCCTATTCCCTGCTGATGAGAGGTAACAACCTCGAAACATTTGTCCAGGGATGGCCAAACCGACAGTGATTTTTGCTCAAGACTCTGGCAGAGGCGCACCCGCTGATGCTTACTTCATGGACCACAATGCTTTGGGTCAACACGCTGATAGGACAAGCAGTGTGCGACCAATTGGACTTACTTTTATATTCAAGCTCCCTTGAGCTGGTGGGGCTGACGAGCCCGGGTTACGCACCTGCGTGCCACGAGTGGTACCGGACCTGAGAATAGTTTTTTGGCAGCCTACGCAGCACCCCTACATATATGCCTATTTCCTGCTGACGAGAGGTAATAACCTCGAAACACGTGTCCAGGGATGGCCAACGCGACAGGGATTTTTGCTCAAGACTCTGGCAGAGGCGCACCCGCTGATGCTTACTTCATGGACCACAATGCTTTGGGGCAACACGCTGATAGGACAAGCAGTGTGCGACCAATTGGACTTATTTTTATATTCAAGCTCCCTTGAGCTGGTGGGGCTGACGAGCCCGGGTTACGCACCTGCGTGCCACGAGTGGTATCGGACCTGAGAATATTTTTGGGCAGCCTACGGAGCGCCCCTACATATATGCCTATTCACTGCTGACGAGAGGTAACAATCTCGAAACACGTGTCCAGGGATAGGCAACGCGACAGTGATTTTTGCTCAAGACTCTGGCAGAGGCGCACCCGCTGATGCTTACTTCATGGACCACAATGCTTTGGGGCAACACGCTGATAGGGCAAGCAGTATGCGACCAATTGGACTTACTTTTATATTCAAGCTCCCTTGACTTGGTGGGGCTGACGAGCCCGGGTTACGCACCTGCGTGCCACGAGTGGTACCGGACCTGAGAATATTTTTTGGCAGCCTACCCAGCACCCCTACATATATGCCTATTCCCTGCTGACGAGAGGTAACAACCTCGAAACACATGTCCAGGGATGGCCAACGCGACAGTGATTTTTGCTCAGGACTCTGGCAGAGGTGCACCCGCTGATGCTTACTTCATGGACCACAATGCTTTGGGGCAACACGCTGATAGGGCAAGCAGTATGCGACCAATTGGACTTACTTTTATATTCAAGCTCCCTTGACTTGGTGGGGCTGACGAGCCCGGGTTACGCACCTGCGTGCCACGAGTGGTACCGGACCTGAGAATATTTTTTGGCAGCCTACCCAGCACCCCTACATATATGCCTATTCCCTGCTGACGAGAGGTAACAACCTCGAAACACATGTCCAGGGATGGCCAACGCGACAGTGATTTTTGCTCAGGACTCTGGCAGAGGTGCACCCGCTGATGCTTACTTCATGGACCACAATGCTTTGGGGCAACACGCTGATAGGACAAGCAGTGTGCGACCAATTGGACTTGCTTTTATATTCAAGCTCCCTTGAGCTTGTGGGGCTGACGAGCCCGGGTTACGCACCTGCGTGCCACGAGTGGTACCGGACCTGAGAATATTTTTTGGCAGCCTACGCAGCACCCCTACATATATGCCTATCCCCTGCTGAAGAGAGGTAACAACCTCGAAACACGTGTCCAGGGATGGCCAACACGACAGTGATTTTTGCTCAAGACTCTGGCAGAGGCGCACCCGCTGATGCTTACTTCATGGACCACAATGCTTTGGGGCAACACGCTGATAGGACAAGCAGTGTGCGACCAATTGGACTTATTTTTTATATTCAAGCTCCCTTGAGCTGGTGGGGCTGACGAGCCCGGGTTACGCACCTGCGTGTCACGAGTTGTACCGGACCTGAGAATATTTTTTGGCACCCTACGGAGCGCCCCTACATATATGCCTATTCGCTGCTGACGAGAGGTAACAATCTCGAAACACGTGTCCAGGGATGGGCAACGCGACAGGGATTTTTGCTAAAGACTCTGGCAGAGGCGCACCAGCTGATGCTTACTTCATGGACCACAATGCTTTGGGGCAACACGCTGATAGGACAAGCAGTGTGCGACCAATTGGACTTACTTTTATATTCAAGCTCCCTTGAGCTGGTGAGGCTGACGAACCCGGGTTAAGCACCTGCGTGCCACGAAGTGTACCGGACCTGAGAATATTTTTTGGCAGCCTACGCAGCACCCCTACATATATGCCTATTCCCTGCTGACGAGAGGTAACAACCTCAAAACACGTGTCCAGGGATGGCCAACGCGACAGTGATATTTGCTCAAGACTCTGGCAGAGGCGCACCCGCTGATGCTTACTTCATGGACCACAATGCTTTGGGGCAACACGCTGATAGGGCAAGCAGTTTGCGACCAATTGGACTTACTTTTATATTCAAGCTCCCTTGACTTGGTGGGGCTGACGAGCCCGGGTTACGCACCTGCGTGCCACGAGTGGTACCGGACCTGAGAATATTTTTTGGCAGCCTACGCAGCACCCCTACATATATGCCTATTCCCTGCTGACGAGAGGTAACAACCTCGAAACACATGTCCAGGGATGGCCAAAGCGATAGTGATTTTTGCTCAAGACTCTGGCAGAGGCGCACCCACTGATGCTTACTTCATGGACCACAATGCTTTGTGGCAACACGCTGATAGGACAAGCAGTGTGCGACCAATTGGACTTACTTTTATATTCAAGCTCCCTTGAGCTGGTGGGGCTGACGAGCCCGGGTTACGCACCTGTGTGCCACGAGTGGTACCGGACCTGAGAATATTTTTTGGCAGCCTATGCAGCGCCCCTACATATATGCCTATTCGCTGCTGACGAGAGGTAACAACCTCGAAACACGTGTCCAGGGATGGCCAACGCGACAGTGATTTTTGCTCAAGACTCTGGCAGAGGCGCACCCGCTGATGCTTACTTCATGGACCACAATGCTTTGGGGCAACACGCTGATAGGACAAGCAGTGTGCGACGAATTGGACTTACTTTTATATTCAAGCTCCCTTGAGCTGGTGGGGCTGACGAGCCCGGGTTACGCACCTGCGTGCCACGAGTGGTACCGGACCTGAGAATAGTTTTTTGGCAGCCTATGCAGCACCCCTACATAAATGCCTATTTCCTGCTGACGAGAGGTAACAACCTCGAAACACGTGTCCAGGGATGGCCAACGCGACAGTGATTTTTGCTCAAGACTCTGGCAGAGGCGCACCCGCTGATGCTTACTTCATGGACCACAATGCTTTGGGGCAACACGCTGATAGGACAAGCAGTGTGTGACCAATTGGACTTATTTTTATATTCAAGCTCCCTTGAGCTGGTGGGGCTGACGAGCCCGGGTTACGCACCTGCGTGCCACGAGTGGTACCGGACCTGAGAATATTTTTTGGCAGCCTACGGAGCGCCCCTACATATATGCCTATTCGCTGCTGACGAGAGGTAACAATCTCGAAACACGTGTCCAGGGATAGGCAACGCGACAGTGATTTTTGCTCAAGAGTCTGGCAGAGGCGCACCCGCTGATGCTTACTTCATGGACCACAATGCTTTGGGGCAACACGCTGATAGGGCAAGCAGTGTGCGACCAATTGGACTTACTTTTATATTCAAGTTCCCTTGACTTGGTGGGGCTGACGAGCCCGGGTTACGCACCTGCGTGCCACGAGTGGTACCGGACCTGAGAATATTTTTTGGCAGCCTACCCAGCACCCCTACATATATGCCTATTCCCTGCTGACGAGAGGTAACAACCTCGAAACACATGTCCAGGGATGGCCAACGCGACAGTGATTTTTGCTCAGGACTCTGGCAGAGGTGCACCCGCTGATGCTTACTTCATGGACCACAATGCTTTGGGGCAACACGCTGATAGGACAAGCAGTGTGCGACCAATTGTACTTACTTTTATATTCAAGCTCCCTTGAGCTTGTGGGGCTGACGAGCCCGGGTTACGCACCTGCGTCCCACGAAGGGTACCGGAACTGAGAATAGTTTTTTGGCAGCCTAGCAGCACCCCTACATATATGCCTATTCCCTGCTGACGGGAGGTAACAACCTCGAAACACGTTTCCAGGGATGGCCAACGCGACAGTGATTTTTGCTCAAGACTCTGGCAGAGGCGCACCCGCTGATGCTTACTTCATGGACCACAATGCTTTGGGGCAACACGCTGATAGAACAAGCAGTGTGCGACCAATTGGACTTACTTTTATATTCAAGCTCCCTTGAGCTGGTGGGGCTGACGAGCCCGGGTTACACACCTGCGTGCCACGAGTGGTACCGGACCTGAGAATATTTTTTGGCAGCCTACTCAGCAGCCCTACATATATACCTATTCCCTGCTGACGAGAGGTAACAACCTCGAAACACGTGTCCAGGGATAGCCAACGCGACAGTGATTTTGCACAAGACTCTGGCAGAGGCGCACCCGCTGATGCTTACTTCATGGACCACAATGCTTTGGGGCAACACGCTGATAGGACAAAGCAGTGTGCGACCAATTGGACTTATTTTTTATATTCAAGCTCCCTTGAGCTGGTGGGGCTGACGAGCCCGGGTTAGGCACCTGCGTGCCACGAGTGGTACCGGACCTGAGAATATTTTTTGGCAGCCTACGGAGCGCCCCTACATATATGCCTATTCGCTGCTGACGAGAGGTAACAATCTCGAAACACGTGTCCAGGGATGGGCAACGCGACAGTGATTTTTGCTCAAGACTCTGGCAGAGGCGCACCAGCTGATGCTTACTTCATGGACCACAATGCTTTGGGGCAACACGCTGATAGGGCAAGCAGTGTGCGACCAATTGGACTTACTTTTATATTCAAGCTCCCTTGACTTGGTGGGGCTGACGAGCCCGGGTTACGCACCTGCGTGCCACGAGTGGTACCGGACCTGAGAATATTTTTTGGCAGCCTACGCAGCACCCCTACATATATGCCTATTCCCTGCTGACGAGAGGTAACAACCTCGAAACACATGTCCAGGGATGGCCAAAGCGATAGTGATTTTTGCTCAAGACTCTGGCAGAGGCGCACCCACTGATGCTTACTTCATGGACCACAATGCTTTGCGGCAACACGCTGACAGAACAAGCAGTGTGCGACCAATTGGACTTACTTTTATATTCAAGCTCCCTTGAGCTGGTGGGGCTGACGAGCCCGGGTTACGCACCTGCGTGCCACGAGTGGTACCGGACCTGAGAATATTTTTTGGCAGCCTATGCAGCGCCCCTACATATATGCCTATTCGCTGCTGACGAGAGGTAACAACCTCGAAACACGTGTCCAGGGATGGCCAACGCGACAGTGATTTTTGCTCAAGACTCTGGCAGAGGCGCACCCGCTGATGCTTACTTCATGGACCACAATGCTTTGGGGCAACACGCTGATAGGACAAGCAGTGTGCGACGAATTGGACTTACTTTATATTCAAGCTCCCTTGAGCTGGTGGGGCTGACGAGCCCGGGTTACGCACCTGCGTGCCACGAGTGGTACCGGACCTGAGAATATTTTTTGGCAGCCTACGCAGCGCCCCTACATATATGCCTATTCGCTGCTGACGAGAGGTAACAACCTCGAAACACGTGTCCAGGGATGGCCAACGCGACAGTGATTTTTGCACAAGACTCTGGCAGAGGCGCACCCGCTGATGCTTACTTCATGGACCACAATGCTTTGGGGCAACACGCTGATAGGACAAGCAGTGTGCGACGCATTGGACTTACTTTTATATTCAAGCTCCCTTGAGCTAGTGGGGCTGACGAGCCCGGGTTACGCACCTGCGTGCCACGAGTGGTACCGGACCTGAGAATATTTTTTGGCAGCCTACGCAGCACCCCTACATATATGCCTATCCCCTGCCGAAGAGAGGTAACAACCTCGAAACACGTGTCCAGGGATGGCCAACACGACAGTGATTTTTGCTCAAGACTCAGGCAGAGGTGCACCCGCTGATGCTTACTTCATGGACCACAATGCTTTGGGGCAACACGCTGATAGGACAAGCAGTGTGCGACCAATTGGACTTATTTTTATATTCAAGCTCCCTTGAGCTGGTGGGGCTGACGAGCCCGGGTTACGCACCTGCGTGCCACGAGTGGTACCAGACCTGAGAACATTTTTTGGCAGCCTACGCAGCACCCCTACATATATGCCTATTCCCTGCTGACGAGAGGTAACAACCACGAAACACATGTCCAGGGATGGCCAAAGCGATAGTGATTTTTGCTCAAGACTCTGGCAGAGGCGCACCCACTGATGCTTACTTCATGGACCACAATGCTTTGCGGCAACACGCTGATAGGACAAGCAGTGTGCGACCAATTGGACTTACTTTTATATTCAAGCTCCCTTGAGCTGGTGGGGCTGACGAGCCCGGGTTAAGCACCTGCGTGCCACGAGTGGTACCGGACCTGAGAATATTTTTTGGCAGCCTATGCAGCGCCCCTACATATATGCCTATTCGCTGCTGACGAGAGGTAACAACCTCGAAACACGTGTCCAGGGATGGCCAACGCGACAGTGATTTTTGCTCAAGACTCTGGCAGAGGCGCACCCGCTGATGCTTACTTCATGGACCCCAATGCTTTGGGGCAACACGCTGATAGGACAAGCAGTGTGCGACGAATTGGACTTACTTTTATATTCAAGCTCCCTTGAGCTGGTGGGGCTGACGAGCCCGGGTTACGCACCTGCGTGCCATGAGTGGTACCGGACCTGAGAATATTTTTGGGCAGCCTACGCAGCACCCCTACATATATGCCTATTCCCTGCTGACGAGAGGTAACAACCTCGAAACACGTGTCCAGGGATGGGCAACGCGACAGTGATTTTTGCTCAAGACTCTGGCAGAGGCGCAGCCGCTGATGCTTACTTCATGGACCACAATGCTTTGGGGCAACACGCTGATAGGACAAGCAGTGTGCGACCAATTGGACTTACTTTTATATTGAAGCTCCCTTGAGCTGGTGGGGCTGACGAGCCCGGGTTACGCACCTGCGTGCCACGAGTGGTACCAGACCTGAGAATATTTTTTGGCAGCCTACGCAGCACCCCTACATATATGCCTATTCCCTGCTGACGAGAGGTAACAACCTCGAAACACGTGTCCAGGGATGGCCAACGCGACAGTGATTTTTGCTCAAGACTCTGACAGAGGCGCACCCGCTGATGCTTACTTCATGGACCACAATGCTTTGGGGCAACACGCTGATAGGGCAAGCAGTGTGCGACCAATTGGACTTACTTTTATATTCAAGCTCCCTTGACTTGGTGGGGCTGACGAGCCCGGGTTACGCACCTGCGTGCCACGAGTGGTACCGGACCTGAGAATATTTTTTGGCAGCCTACGCAGCACCCCTACATATATGCCTATTCCCTGCTGACGAGAGTTAACAACCTCGAAACACATGTCCAGGGATGGCCAAAGCGATAATGATTTTTGCTCAAGACTCTGGCAGAGGCGCACCCGCTGATGCTTACTTCATGGACCACAATGCTTTGGGGCAACACGCTGATAGAACAAGCAGTGTGCGACCAATTGGACTTACTTTTATATTCAAGCTCCCTTGAGCTGGTGGGGCTGACGAGCCCGGGTTACACACCTGCGTGCCACGAGTGGTACCGGACCTGAGAATATTTTTTGGCAGCCTACTCAGCAGCCCTACATATATACCTATTCCCTGCTGACGAGAGGTAACAACCTCGAAACACGTGTCCAGGGATGGCCAACGCGACAGTGATTTTGCACAATACTCTGGCAGAGGCGCACCCGCTGATGCTTACTTCATGGACCACAATGCTTTGGGGCAACACGCTGATAGGACAAGCAGTGTGCGACCAATTGGACTTATTTTTTATATTCAAGCTCCCTTGAGCTGGTGGGGCTGACGAGCCCGGGTTACGCACCTGCGTGCCACGAGTGGTACCGGACCTGAGAATATTTTTTGGCAGCCTACGGAGCGCCCCTACATATATGCCTATTCGCTGCTGACGAGAGGTAACAATCTCGAAACACGTGTCCAGGGATGGGCAACGCGACAGTGATTTTTGCTCAAGACTCTGGCAGAGGCGCACCAGCTGATGCTTACTTCATGGACCACAATGCTTTGGGGCAACACGCTGATAGGACAAGCAGTGTGCGACCAATTGGACTTACTTTTATATTCAAGCTCCCTTGAGCTGGTGGGGCTGAGGAACCCGGGTTAAGCACCTGCGTGCCACGAAGTGTACCGGACCTGAGAATATTTTTTGGCAGCCTACGCAGCACCCCTACATATATGCCTATTCCCTGCTGACGAGAGGTAACAACCTCAAAACACGTGTCCAGAGATGGCCAACGCGACAGTGATTTTTGCTCAAGACTCTGACAGAGGCGCACCCGCTGATGCTTACTTCATGGACCACAATGCTTTGGGGCAACACGCTGATAGGGCAAGCAGTGTGCGACCAATTGGACTTACTTTTATATTCAAGCTCCCTTGACTTGGTGGGGCTGACGAGCCCGGGTTACGCACCTGCGTGCCACGAGTGGTACCGGACCTGAGAATATTTTTTGGCAGCCTACGCAGCACCCCTACATATATGCCTATTCCCTGCTGACGAGAGTTAACAACCTCGAAACACATGTCCAGGGATGGCCAAAGCGATAGTGATTTTTGCTCAAGACTCTGGCAGAGGCGCACCCACTGATGCTTACTTCATGGACCACAATGCTTTGCGGCAACACGCTGATAGAACAAGCAGTGTGCGACCAATTGGACTTACTTTTAT
Source organism: Lissotriton helveticus (assembly GCF_964261635.1). NCBI lineage: Eukaryota > Metazoa > Chordata > Amphibia > Caudata > Salamandridae > Lissotriton > Lissotriton helveticus. The sequence continues at coordinate 770,177,244 of NC_136059.1, forward strand.
ATTCAAGCTCCCTTGACTTGGTGGGGCTGACGAGCCCGGGTTACGCACCTGCGTGCCACGAGTGGTACCGGACCTGAGAATATTTTTTGGCAGCCTACGCAGCACCCCTACATATATGCCTATTCCCTGCTGACGAGAGGTAACAACCTCGAAACACATGTCCAGGGATGGCAAAAGCGATAGTGATTTTTGCTCAAGACTCTGGCAGAGGCGCACCCACTGATGCTTACTTCATGGACCACAATGCTTTGCGGCAACACGCTGATAGAACAAGCAGTGTGCGACCAATTGGACTTACTTTTATATTCAAGCTCCCTTGAGCTGGTGGGGCTGACGAGCCCGGGTTACGCACCTGCGTGCCACGAGTGGTACCGGACCTGAGAATATTTTTTGGCAGCCTATGCAGCGCCCCTACATATATGCCTATTCGCTGCTGACGAGAGGTAACAACCTCAAAACACGTGTCCAGGGATGGCCAACGCGACAGTGATATTTGCTCAAGACTCTGGCAGAGGCGCACCCGCTGATGCTTACTTCATGGACCACAATGCTTTGGGGCAACACGCTGATAGGGCAAGCAGTTTGCGACCAATTGGACTTACTTTTATATTCAAGCTCCCTTGACTTGGTGGGGCTGACGAGCCCGGGTTACGCACCTGCGTGCCACGAGTGGTACCGGACCTGAGAATATTTTTTGGCAGCCTACGCAGCACCCCTACATATATGCCTATTCCCTGCTGACGAGAGGTAACAATCTCGAAACACATGTCCAGGGATGGCCAAAGCGATAGTGATTTTTGCTCAAGACTCTGGCAGAGGCGCACCCACTGATGCTTACTTCATGGACCACAATGCTTTGTGGCAACACGCTGATAGGACAAGCAGTGTGCGACCAATTGGACTTACTTTTATATTCAAGCTCCCTTGAGCTGGTGGGGCTGACGAGCCCGGGTTACGCACCTGTGTGCCACGAGTGGTACCGGACCTGAGAATATTTTTTGGCAGCCTATGCAGCGCCCCTACATATATGCCTATTCGCTGCTGACGAGAGGTAACAACCTCGAAACACGTGTCCAGGGATGGCCAACGCGACAGTGATTTTTGCTCAAGACTCTGGCAGAGGCGCACCCGCTGATGCTTACTTCATGGACCACAATGCTTTGGGGCAACACGCTGATAGGACAAGCAGTGTGCGACGAATTGGACTTACTTTTATATTCAAGCTCCCTTGAGCTGGTGGGGCTGACGAGCCCGGGTTACGCACCTGCGTGCCACGAGTGGTACCGGACCTGAGAATAGTTTTTTGGCAGCCTACGCAGCACCCCTACATAAATGCCTATTTCCTGCTGACGAGAGGTAACAACCTCGAAACACGTGTCCAGGGATGGCCAACGCGACAGTGATTTTTGCTCAAGACTCTGGCAGAGGCGCACCCGCTGATGCTTACTTCATGGACCACAATGCTTTGGGGCAACACGCTGATAGGACAAGCAGTGTGTGACCAATTGGACTTATTTTTATATTCAAGCTCCCTTGAGCTGGTGGGGCTGACGAGCCCGGGTTACGCACCTGCGTGCCACGAGTGGTACCGGACCTGAGAATATTTTTTGGCAGCCTACGGAGCGCCCCTACATATATGCCTATTCGCTGCTGACGAGAGGTAACAATCTCGAAACACGTGTCCAGGGATAGGCAACGCGACAGTGATTTTTGCTCAAGAGTCTGGCAGAGGCGCACCCGCTGATGCTTACTTCATGGACCACAATGCTTTGGGGCAACACGCTGATAGGGCAAGCAGTGTGCGACCAATTGGACTTACTTTTATATTCAAGTTCCCTTGACTTGGTGGGGCTGACGAGCCCGGGTTACGCACCTGCGTGCCACGAGTGGTACCGGACCTGAGAATATTTTTTGGCAGCCTACCCAGCACCCCTACATATATGCCTATTCCCTGCTGACGAGAGGTAACAACCTCGAAACACATGTCCAGGGATGGCCAACGCGACAGTGATTTTTGCTCAGGACTCTGGCAGAGGTGCACCCGCTGATGCTTACTTCATGGACCACAATGCTTTGGGGCAACACGCTGATAGGACAAGCAGTGTGCGACCAATTGTACTTACTTTTATATTCAAGCTCCCTTGAGCTTGTGGGGCTGACGAGCCCGGGTTACGCACCTGCGTCCCACGAAGGGTACCGGAACTGAGAATAGTTTTTTGGCAGCCTAGCAGCACCCCTACATATATGCCTATTCCCTGCTGACGGGAGGTAACAACCTCGAAACACGTTTCCAGGGATGGCCAACGCGACAGTGATTTTTGCTCAAGACTCTGGCAGAGGCGCACCCGCTGATGCTTACTTCATGGACCACAATGCTTTGGGGCAACACGCTGATAGAACAAGCAGTGTGCGACCAATTGGACTTACTTTTATATTCAAGCTCCCTTGAGCTGGTGGGGCTGACGAGCCCGGGTTACACACCTGCGTGCCACGAGTGGTACCGGACCTGAGAATATTTTTTGGCAGCCTACTCAGCAGCCCTACATATATACCTATTCCCTGCTGACGAGAGGTAACAACCTCGAAACACGTGTCCAGGGATAGCCAACGCGACAGTGATTTTGCACAAGACTCTGGCAGAGGCGCACCCGCTGATGCTTACTTCATGGACCACAATGCTTTGGGGCAACACGCTGATAGGACAAGCAGTGTGCGACCAATTGGACTTATTTTTTATATTCAAGCTCCCTTGAGCTGGTGGGGCTGACGAGCCCGGGTTAGGCACCTGCGTGCCACGAGTGGTACCGGACCTGAGAATATTTTTTGGCAGCCTACGGAGCGCCCCTACATATATGCCTATTCGCTGCTGACGAGAGGTAACAATCTCGAAACACGTGTCCAGGGATGGGCAACGCGACAGTGATTTTTGCTCAAGACTCTGGCAGAGGCGCACCAGCTGATGCTTACTTCATGGACCACAATGCTTTGGGGCAACACGCTGATAGGGCAAGCAGTGTGCGACCAATTGGACTTACTTTTATATTCAAGCTCCCTTGACTTGGTGGGGCTGACGAGCCCGGGTTACGCACCTGCGTGCCACGAGTGGTACCGGACCTGAGAATATTTTTTGGCAGCCTACGCAGCACCCCTACATATATGCCTATTCCCTGCTGACGAGAGGTAACAACCTCGAAACACATGTCCAGGGATGGCCAAAGCGATAGTGATTTTTGCTCAAGACTCTGGCAGAGGCGCACCCACTGATGCTTACTTCATGGACCACAATGCTTTGCGGCAACACGCTGACAGAACAAGCAGTGTGCGACCAATTGGACTTACTTTTATATTCAAGCTCCCTTGAGCTGGTGGGGCTGACGAGCCCGGGTTACGCACCTGCGTGCCACGAGTGGTACCGGACCTGAGAATATTTTTTGGCAGCCTATGCAGCGCCCCTACATATATGCCTATTCGCTGCTGACGAGAGGTAACAACCTCGAAACACGTGTCCAGGGATGGCCAACGCGACAGTGATTTTTGCTCAAGACTCTGGCAGAGGCGCACCCGCTGATGCTTACTTCATGGACCACAATGCTTTGGGGCAACACGCTGATAGGACAAGCAGTGTGCGACGAATTGGACTTACTTTATATTCAAGCTCCCTTGAGCTGGTGGGGCTGACGAGCCCGGGTTACGCACCTGCGTGCCACGAGTGGTACCGGACCTGAGAATATTTTTTGGCAGCCTACGCAGCGCCCCTACATATATGCCTATTCGCTGCTGACGAGAGGTAACAACCTCGAAACACGTGTCCAGGGATGGCCAACGCGACAGTGATTTTTGCACAAGACTCTGGCAGAGGCGCACCCGCTGATGCTTACTTCATGGACCACAATGCTTTGGGGCAACACGCTGATAGGACAAGCAGTGTGCGACGCATTGGACTTACTTTTATATTCAAGCTCCCTTGAGCTAGTGGGGCTGACGAGCCCGGGTTACGCACCTGCGTGCCACGAGTGGTACCGGACCTGAGAATATTTTTTGGCAGCCTACGCAGCACCCCTACATATATGCCTATCCCCTGCCGAAGAGAGGTAACAACCTCGAAACACGTGTCCAGGGATGGCCAACACGACAGTGATTTTTGCTCAAGACTCAGGCAGAGGTGCACCCGCTGATGCTTACTTCATGGACCACAATGCTTTGGGGCAACACGCTGATAGGACAAGCAGTGTGCGACCAATTGGACTTATTTTTATATTCAAGCTCCCTTGAGCTGGTGGGGCTGACGAGCCCGGGTTACGCACCTGCGTGCCACGAGTGGTACCAGACCTGAGAACATTTTTTGGCAGCCTACGCAGCACCCCTACATATATGCCTATTCCCTGCTGACGAGAGGTAACAACCACGAAACACATGTCCAGGGATGGCCAAAGCGATAGTGATTTTTGCTCAAGACTCTGGCAGAGGCGCACCCACTGATGCTTACTTCATGGACCACAATGCTTTGCGGCAACACGCTGATAGGACAAGCAGTGTGCGACCAATTGGACTTACTTTTATATTCAAGCTCCCTTGAGCTGGTGGGGCTGACGAGCCCGGGTTAAGCACCTGCGTGCCACGAGTGGTACCGGACCTGAGAATATTTTTTGGCAGCCTATGCAGCGCCCCTACATATATGCCTATTCGCTGCTGACGAGAGGTAACAACCTCGAAACACGTGTCCAGGGATGGCCAACGCGACAGTGATTTTTGCTCAAGACTCTGGCAGAGGCGCACCCGCTGATGCTTACTTCATGGACCCCAATGCTTTGGGGCAACACGCTGATAGGACAAGCAGTGTGCGACGAATTGGACTTACTTTTATATTCAAGCTCCCTTGAGCTGGTGGGGCTGACGAGCCCGGGTTACGCACCTGCGTGCCATGAGTGGTACCGGACCTGAGAATATTTTTGGGCAGCCTACGCAGCACCCCTACATATATGCCTATTCCCTGCTGACGAGAGGTAACAACCTCGAAACACGTGTCCAGGGATGGGCAACGCGACAGTGATTTTTGCTCAAGACTCTGGCAGAGGCGCAGCCGCTGATGCTTACTTCATGGACCACAATGCTTTGGGGCAACACGCTGATAGGACAAGCAGTGTGCGACCATTTGGACTTACTTTTATATTGAAGCTCCCTTGAGCTGGTGGGGCTGACGAGCCCGGGTTACGCACCTGCGTGCCACGAGTGGTACCAGACCTGAGAATATTTTTGGGCAGCCTACGCAGCACCCCTACATATATGCCTATTCCCTGCTGACGAGAGGTAACAACCTCGAAACACGTGTCCAGGGATGGCCAACGCGACAGTGATTTTTGCTCAAGACTCTGACAGAGGCGCACCCGCTGATGCTTACTTCATGGACCACAATGCTTTGGGGCAACACGCTGATAGGGCAAGCAGTGTGCGACCAATTGGACTTACTTTTATATTCAAGCTCCCTTGACTTGGTGGGGCTGACGAGCCCGGGTTACGCACCTGCGTGCCACGAGTGGTACCGGACCTGAGAATATTTTTTGGCAGCCTACGCAGCACCCCTACATATATGCCTATTCCCTGCTGACGAGAGTTAACAACCTCGAAACACATGTCCAGGGATGGCCAAAGCGATAATGATTTTTGCTCAAGACTCTGGCAGAGGCGCACCCGCTGATGCTTACTTCATGGACCACAATGCTTTGGGGCAACACGCTGATAGAACAAGCAGTGTGCGACCAATTGGACTTACTTTTATATTCAAGCTCCCTTGAGCTGGTGGGGCTGACGAGCCCGGGTTACACACCTGCGTGCCACGAGTGGTACCGGACCTGAGAATATTTTTTGGCAGCCTACTCAGCAGCCCTACATATATACCTATTCCCTGCTGACGAGAGGTAACAACCTCGAAACACGTGTCCAGGGATGGCCAACGCGACAGTGATTTTGCACAATACTCTGGCAGAGGCGCACCCGCTGATGCTTACTTCATGGACCACAATGCTTTGGGGCAACACGCTGATAGGACAAGCAGTGTGCGACCAATTGGACTTATTTTTTATATTCAAGCTCCCTTGAGCTGGTGGGGCTGACGAGCCCGGGTTACGCACCTGCGTGCCACGAGTGGTACCGGACCTGAGAATATTTTTTGGCAGCCTACGGAGCGCCCCTACATATATGCCTATTCGCTGCTGACGAGAGGTAACAATCTCGAAACACGTGTCCAGGGATGGGCAACGCGACAGTGATTTTTGCTCAAGACTCTGGCAGAGGCGCACCAGCTGATGCTTACTTCATGGACCACAATGCTTTGGGGCAACACGCTGATAGGACAAGCAGTGTGCGACCAATTGGACTTACTTTTATATTCAAGCTCCCTTGAGCTGGTGGGGCTGAGGAACCCGGGTTAAGCACCTGCGTGCCACGAAGTGTACCGGACCTGAGAATATTTTTTGGCAGCCTACGCAGCACCCCTACATATATGCCTATTCCCTGCTGACGAGAGGTAACAACCTCAAAACACGTGTCCAGAGATGGCCAACGCGACAGTGATTTTTGCTCAAGACTCTGACAGAGGCGCACCCGCTGATGCTTACTTCATGGACCACAATGCTTTGGGGCAACACGCTGATAGGGCAAGCAGTGTGCGACCAATTGGACTTACTTTTATATTCAAGCTCCCTTGACTTGGTGGGGCTGACGAGCCCGGGTTACGCACCTGCGTGCCACGAGTGGTACCGGACCTGAGAATATTTTTTGGCAGCCTACGCAGCACCCCTACATATATGCCTATTCCCTGCTGACGAGAGTTAACAACCTCGAAACACATGTCCAGGGATGGCCAAAGCGATAGTGATTTTTGCTCAAGACTCTGGCAGAGGCGCACCCACTGATGCTTACTTCATGGACCACAATGCTTTGCGGCAACACGCTGATAGAACAAGCAGTGTGCGACCAATTGGACTTACTTTTATATTCAAGCTCCCTTGACTTGGTGGGGCTGACGAGCCCGGGTTACGCACCTGCGTGCCACGAGTGGTACCGGACCTGAGAATATTTTTTGGCAGCCTACGCAGCACCCCTACATATATGCCTATTCCCTGCTGACGAGAGGTAACAACCTCGAAACACATGTCCAGGGATGGCCAAAGCGATAGTGATTTTTGCTCAAGACTCTGGCAGAGGCGCACCCACTGATGCTTACTTCATGGACCACAATGCTTTGCGGCAACACGCTGATAGAACAAGCAGTGTGCGACCAATTGGACTTACTTTTATATTCAAGCTCCCTTGAGCTGGTGGGGCTGACGAGCCCGGGTTACGCACCTGCGTGCCACGAGTGGTACCGGACCTGAGAATATTTTTTGGCAGCCTATGCAGCGCCCCTACATATATGCCTATTCGCTGCTGACGAGAGGTAACAACCTCGAAACACGTGTCCAGGGATGGCCAACGCGACAGTGATTTTTGCTCAAGACTCTGGCAGAGGCGCACCCGCTGATGCTTACTTCATGGACCACAATGCTTTGGGGCAACACGCTGATAGGACAAGCAGTGTGCGACGAATTGGACTTACTTTATATTCAAGCTCCCTTGAGCTGGTGGGGCTGACGAGCCCGGGTTACGCACCTGCGTGCCACGAGTGGTACCGGACCTGAGAATATTTTTTGGCAGCCTACGCAGCGCCCCTACATATATGCCTATTCGCTGCTGACGAGAGGTAACAACCTCGAAACACGTGTCCAGGGATGGCCAACGCGACAGTGATTTTTGCACAAGACTCTGGCAGAGGCGCACCCGCTGATGCTTACTTCATGGACCACAATGCTTTGGGGCAACACGCTGATAGGACAAGCAGTGTGCGACGCATTGAACTTACTTTTATATTCAAGCTCCCTTGAGCTAGTGGGGCTGACGAGCCCGGGTTACGCACCTGCGTGCCACGAGTGGTACCGGACCTGAGAATATTTTTTGGCAGCCTACGCAGCACCCCTACATATATGCCTATCCCCTGCCGAAGAGAGGTAACAACCTCGAAACACGTGTCCAGGGATGGCCAACACGACAGTGATTTTTGCTCAAGACTCAGGCAGAGGTGCACCCGCTGATGCTTACTTCATGGACCACAATGCTTTGGGGCAACATGCTGATAGGACAAGCAGTGTGCGACCAATTGGACTTATTTTTATATTCAAGCTCCCTTGAGCTGGTGGGGCTGACGAGCCCGGGTTACGCACCTGCGTGCCACGAGTGGTACCAGACCTGAGAACATTTTTTGGCAGCCTACGCAGCACCCCTACATATATGCCTATTCCCTGCTGACGAGAGGTAACAACCACGAAACACATGTCCAGGGATGGCCAAAGCGATAGTGATTTTTGCTCAAGACTCTGGCAGAGGCGCACCCGCTGATGCTTACTTCATGGACCCCAATGCTTTGGGGCAACACGCTGATAGGACAAGCAGTGTGCGACGAATTGGACTTACTTTTATATTCAAGCTCCCTTGAGCTGGTGGGGCTGACGAGCCCGGGTTACGCACCTGCGTGCCATGAGTGGTACCGGACCTGAGAATATTTTTGGGCAGCCTACGCAGCACCCCTACATATATGCCTATTCCCTGCTGACGAGAGGTAACAACCTCGAAACACGTGTCCAGGGATGGGCAACGCGACAGTGATTTTTGCTCAAGACTCTGGCAGAGGCGCAGCCGCTGATGCTTACTTCATGGACCACAATGCTTTGGGGCAACACGCTGATAGGACAAGCAGTGTGCGACCAATTGGACTTACTTTTATATTGAAGCTCCCTTGAGCTGGTGGGGCTGACGAGCCCGGGTTACGCACCTGCGTGCCACGAGTGGTACCAGACCTGAGAATATTTTTTGGCAGCCTACGCAGCACCCCTACATATATGCCTATTCCCTGCTGACGAGAGGTAACAACCTCGAAACACGTGTCCAGGGATGGCCAACGCGACAGTGATTTTTGCTCAAGACTCTGGCAGAGGCGCACCCACTGATGCTTACTTCATGGACCACAATGCTTTGCGGCAACACGCTGATAGGACAAGCAGTTTGCGACCAATTGGACTTACTTTTATATTCAAGCTCCCTTGACTTGGTGGGGCTGACGAGCCCGGGTTACGCACCTGCGTGCCACGAGTGGTACCGGACCTGAGAATATTTTTTGGCAGCCTACGCAGCACCCCTACATATATGCCTATTCCCTGCTGACGAGAGGTAACAACCTCGAAACACATGTCCAGGGATGGCCAAAGCGATAGTGATTTTTGCTCAAGACTCTGGCAGAGGCGCACCCACTGATGCTTACTTCATGGACCACAATGCTTTGTGGCAACACGCTGATAGGACAAGCAGTGTGCGACCAATTGGACTTACTTTTATATTCAAGCTCCCTTGAGCTGGTGGGGCTGACGAGCCCGGGTTACGCACCTGTGTGCCACGAGTGGTACCGGACCTGAGAATATTTTTTGGCAGCCTATGCAGCGCCCCTACATATATGCCTATTCGCTGCTGACGAGAGGTAACAACCTCGAAACACGTGTCCAGGGATGGCCAACGCGACAGTGATTTTTGCTCAAGACTCTGGCAGAGGCGCACCCGCTGATGCTTACTTCATGGACCACAATGCTTTGGGGCAACACGCTGATAGGACAAGCAGTGTGCGACGAATTGGACTTACTTTTATATTCAAGCTCCCTTGAGCTGGTGGGGCTGACGAGCCCGGGTTACGCACCTGCGTGCCACGAGTGGTACCGGACCTGAGAATAGTTTTTTGGCAGCCTACGCAGCACCCCTACATAAATGCCTATTTCCTGCTGACGAGAGGTAACAACCTCGAAACACGTGTCCAGGGATGGCCAACGCGACAGTGATTTTTGCTCAAGACTCTGGCAGAGGCGCACCCGCTGATGCTTACTTCATGGACCACAATGCTTTGGGGCAACACGCTGATAGGACAAGCAGTGTGTGACCAATTGGACTTATTTTTATATTCAAGCTCCCTTGAGCTGGTGGGGCTGACGAGCCCGGGTTACGCACCTGCGTGCCACGAGTGGTACCGGACCTGAGAATATTTTTTGGCAGCCTACGGAGCGCCCCTACATATATGCCTATTCGCTGCTGACGAGAGGTAACAATCTCGAAACACGTGTCCAGGGATAGGCAACGCGACAGTGATTTTTGCTCAAGAGTCTGGCAGAGGCGCACCCGCTGATGCTTACTTCATGGACCACAATGCTTTGGGGCAACACGCTGATAGGGCAAGCAGTGTGCGACCAATTGGACTTACTTTTATATTCAAGTTCCCTTGACTTGGTGGGGCTGACGAGCCCGGGTTACGCACCTGCGTGCCACGAGTGGTACCGGACCTGAGAATATTTTTTGGCAGCCTACCCAGCACCCCTACATATATGCCTATTCCCTGCTGACGAGAGGTAACAACCTCGAAACACATGTCCAGGGATGGCCAACGCGACAGTGATTTTTGCTCAGGACTCTGGCAGAGGTGCACCCGCTGATGCTTACTTCATGGACCACAATGCTTTGGGGCAACACGCTGATAGGACAAGCAGTGTGCGACCAATTGTACTTACTTTTATATTCAAGCTCCCTTGAGCTTGTGGGGCTGACGAGCCCGGGTTACGCACCTGCGTCCCACGAAGGGTACCGGAACTGAGAATAGTTTTTTGGCAGCCTAGCAGCACCCCTACATATATGCCTATTCCCTGCTGACGGGAGGTAACAACCTCGAAACACGTTTCCAGGGATGGCCAACGCGACAGTGATTTTTGCTCAAGACTCTGGCAGAGGCGCACCCGCTGATGCTTACTTCATGGACCACAATGCTTTGGGGCAACACGCTGATAGAACAAGCAGTGTGCGACCAATTGGACTTACTTTTATATTCAAGCTCCCTTGAGCTGGTGGGGCTGACGAGCCCGGGTTACACACCTGCGTGCCACGAGTGGTACCGGACCTGAGAATATTTTTTGGCAGCCTACTCAGCAGCCCTACATATATACCTATTCCCTGCTGACGAGAGGTAACAACCTCGAAACACGTGTCCAGGGATAGCCAACGCGACAGTGATTTTGCACAAGACTCTGGCAGAGGCGCACCCGCTGATGCTTACTTCATGGACCACAATGCTTTGGGGCAACACGCTGATAGGACAAGCAGTGTGCGACCAATTGGACTTATTTTTTATATTCAAGCTCCCTTGAGCTGGTGGGGCTGACGAGCCCGGGTTAGGCACCTGCGTGCCACGAGTGGTACCGGACCTGAGAATATTTTTTGGCAGCCTACGGAGCGCCCCTACATATATGCCTATTCGCTGCTGACGAGAGGTAACAATCTCGAAACACGTGTCCAGGGATGGGCAACGCGACAGTGATTTTTGCTCAAGACTCTGGCAGAGGCGCACCAGCTGATGCTTACTTCATGGACCACAATGCTTTGGGGCAACACGCTGATAGGGCAAGCAGTGTGCGACCAATTGGACTTACTTTTATATTCAAGCTCCCTTGACTTGGTGGGGCTGACGAGCCCGGGTTACGCACCTGCGTGCCACGAGTGGTACCGGACCTGAGAATATTTTTTGGCAGCCTACGCAGCACCCCTACATATATGCCTATTCCCTGCTGACGAGAGGTAACAACCTCGAAACACATGTCCAGGGATGGCCAAAGCGATAGTGATTTTTGCTCAAGACTCTGGCAGAGGCGCACCCACTGATGCTTACTTCATGGACCACAATGCTTTGCGGCAACACGCTGACAGAACAAGCAGTGTGCGACCAATTGGACTTACTTTTATATTCAAGCTCCCTTGAGCTGGTGGGGCTGACGAGCCCGGGTTACGCACCTGCGTGCCACGAGTGGTACCGGACCTGAGAATATTTTTTGGCAGCCTATGCAGCGCCCCTACATATATGCCTATTCGCTGCTGACGAGAGGTAACAACCTCGAAACACGTGTCCAGGGATGGCCAACGCGACAGTGATTTTTGCTCAAGACTCTGGCAGAGGCGCACCCGCTGATGCTTACTTCATGGACCACAATGCTTTGGGGCAACACGCTGATAGGACAAGCAGTGTGCGACGAATTGGACTTACTTTATATTCAAGCTCCCTTGAGCTGGTGGGGCTGACGAGCCCGGGTTACGCACCTGCGTGCCACGAGTGGTACCGGACCTGAGAATATTTTTTGGCAGCCTACGCAGCGCCCCTACATATATGCCTATTCGCTGCTGACGAGAGGTAACAACCTCGAAACACGTGTCCAGGGATGGCCAACGCGACAGTGATTTTTGCACAAGACTCTGGCAGAGGCGCACCCGCTGATGCTTACTTCATGGACCACAATGCTTTGGGGCAACACGCTGATAGGACAAGCAGTGTGCGACGCATTGGACTTACTTTTATATTCAAGCTCCCTTGAGCTAGTGGGGCTGACGAGCCCGGGTTACGCACCTGCGTGCCACGAGTGGTACCGGACCTGAGAATATTTTTTGGCAGCCTACGCAGCACCCCTACATATATGCCTATCCCCTGCCGAAGAGAGGTAACAACCTCGAAACACGTGTCCAGGGATGGCCAACACGACAGTGATTTTTGCTCAAGACTCAGGCAGAGGTGCACCCGCTGATGCTTACTTCATGGACCACAATGCTTTGGGGCAACACGCTGATAGGACAAGCAGTGTGCGACCAATTGGACTTATTTTTATATTCAAGCTCCCTTGAGCTGGTGGGGCTGACGAGCCCGGGTTACGCACCTGCGTGCCACGAGTGGTACCAGACCTGAGAACATTTTTTGGCAGCCTACGCAGCACCCCTACATATATGCCTATTCCCTGCTGACGAGAGGTAACAACCACGAAACACATGTCCAGGGATGGCCAAAGCAATAGTGATTTTTGCTCAAGACTCTGGCAGAGGCGCACCCACTGATGCTTACTTCATGGACCACAATGCTTTGCGGCAACACGCTGATAGGACAAGCAGTGTGCGACCAATTGGACTTACTTTTATATTCAAGCTCCCTTGAGCTGGTGGGGCTGACGAGCCCGGGTTAAGCACCTGCGTGCCACGAGTGGTACCGGACCTGAGAATATTTTTTGGCAGCCTATGCAGCGCCCCTACATATATGCCTATTCGCTGCTGACGAGAGGTAACAACCTCGAAACACGTGTCCAGGGATGGCCAACGCGACAGTGATTTTTGCTCAAGACTCTGGCAGAGGCGCACCCGCTGATGCTTACTTCATGGACCCCAATGCTTTGGGGCAACACGCTGATAGGACAAGCAGTGTGCGACGAATTGGACTTACTTTTATATTCAAGCTCCCTTGAGCTGGTGGGGCTGACGAGCCCGGGTTACGCACCTGCGTGCCATGAGTGGTACCGGACCTGAGAATATTTTTGGGCAGCCTACGCAGCACCCCTACATATATGCCTATTCCCTGCTGACGAGAGGTAACAACCTCGAAACACGTGTCCAGGGATGGGCAACGCGACAGTGATTTTTGCTCAAGACTCTGGCAGAGGCGCAGCCGCTGATGCTTACTTCATGGACCACAATGCTTTGGGGCAACACGCTGATAGGACAAGCAGTGTGCGACCAATTGGACTTACTTTTATATTGAAGCTCCCTTGAGCTGGTGGGGCTGACGAGCCCGGGTTACGCACCTGCGTGCCACGAGTGGTACCAGACCTGAGAATATTTTTTGGCAGCCTACGCAGCACCCCTACATATATGCCTATTCCCTGCTGACGAGAGGTAACAACCTCGAAACACGTGTCCAGGGATGGCCAACGCGACAGTGATTTTTGCTCAAGACTCTGACAGAGGCGCACCCGCTGATGCTTACTTCATGGACCACAATGCTTTGGGGCAACACGCTGATAGGGCAAGCAGTGTGCGACCAATTGGACTTACTTTTATATTCAAGCTCCCTTGACTTGGTGGGGCTGACGAGCCCGGGTTACGCACCTGCGTGCCACGAGTGGTACCGGACCTGAGAATATTTTTTGGCAGCCTACGCAGCACCCCTACATATATGCCTATTCCCTGCTGACGAGAGTTAACAACCTCGAAACACATGTCCAGGGATGGCCAAAGCGATAATGATTTTTGCTCAAGACTCTGGCAGAGGCGCACCCGCTGATGCTTACTTCATGGACCACAATGCTTTGGGGCAACACGCTGATAGAACAAGCAGTGTGCGACCAATTGGACTTACTTTTATATTCAAGCTCCCTTGAGCTGGTGGGGCTGACGAGCCCGGGTTACACACCTGCGTGCCACGAGTGGTACCGGACCTGAGAATATTTTTTGGCAGCCTACTCAGCAGCCCTACATATATACCTATTCCCTGCTGACGAGAGGTAACAACCTCGAAACACGTGTCCAGGGATGGCCAACGCGACAGTGATTTTGCACAAGACTCTGGCAGAGGCGCACCCGCTGATGCTTACTTCATGGACCACAATGCTTTGGGGCAACACGCTGATAGGACAAGCAGTGTGCGACCAATTGGACTTATTTTTTATATTCAAGCTCCCTTGAGCTGGTGGGGCTGACGAGCCCGGGTTACGCACCTGCGTGCCACGAGTGGTACCGGACCTGAGAATATTTTTTGGCAGCCTACGGAGCGCCCCTACATATATGCCTATTCGCTGCTGACGAGAGGTAACAATCTCGAAACACGTGTCCAGGGATGGGCAACGCGACAGTGATTTTTGCTCAAGACTCTGGCAGAGGCGCACCAGCTGATGCTTACTTCATGGACCACAATGCTTTGGGGCAACACGCTGATAGGACAAGCAGTGTGCGACCAATTGGACTTACTTTTATATTCAAGCTCCCTTGAGCTGGTGGGGCTGAGGAACCCGGGTTAAGCACCTGCGTGCCACGAAGTGTACCGGACCTGAGAATATTTTTTGGCAGCCTACGCAGCACCCCTACATATATGCCTATTCCCTGCTGACGAGAGGTAACAACCTCAAAACACGTGTCCAGAGATGGCCAACGCGACAGTGATTTTTGCTCAAGACTCTGACAGAGGCGCACCCGCTGATGCTTACTTCATGGACCACAATGCTTTGGGGCAACACGCTGATAGGGCAACCAGTGTGCGACCAATTGGACTTACTTTTATATTCAAGCTCCCTTGACTTGGTGGGGCTGACGAGCCCGGGTTACGCACCTGCGTGCCACGAGTGGTACCGGACCTGAGAATATTTTTTGGCAGCCTACGCAGCACCCCTACATATATGCCTATTCCCTGCTGACGAGAGTTAACAACCTCGAAACACATGTCCAGGGATGGCCAAAGCGATAGTGATTTTTGCTCAAGACTCTGGCAGAGGCGCACCCACTGATGCTTACTTCATGGACCACAATGCTTTGCGGCAACACGCTGATAGAACAAGCAGTGTGCGACCAATTGGACTTACTTTTATATTCAAGCTCCCTTGACTTGGTGGGGCTGACGAGCCCGGGTTACGCACCTGCGTGCCACGAGTGGTACCGGACCTGAGAATATTTTTTGGCAGCCTACGCAGCACCCCTACATATATGCCTATTCCCTGCTGACGAGAGGTAACAACCTCGAAACACATGTCCAGGGATGGCCAAAGCGATAGTGATTTTTGCTCAAGACTCTGGCAGAGGCGCACCCACTGATGCTTACTTCATGGACCACAATGCTTTGCGGCAACACGCTGATAGAACAAGCAGTGTGCGACCAATTGGACTTACTTTTATATTCAAGCTCCCTTGAGCTGGTGGGGCTGACGAGCCCGGGTTACGCACCTGCGTGCCACGAGTGGTACCGGACCTGAGAATATTTTTTGGCAGCCTATGCAGCGCCCCTACATATATGCCTATTCGCTGCTGACGAGAGGTAACAACCTCGAAACACGTGTCCAGGGATGGCCAACGCGACAGTGATTTTTGCTCAAGACTCTGGCAGAGGCGCACCCGCTGATGCTTACTTCATGGACCACAATGCTTTGGGGCAACACGCTGATAGGACAAGCAGTGTGCGACGAATTGGACTTACTTTATATTCAAGCTCCCTTGAGCTGGTGGGGCTGACGAGCCCGGGTTACGCACCTGCGTGCCACGAGTGGTACCGGACCTGAGAATATTTTTTGGCAGCCTACGCAGCGCCCCTACATATATGCCTATTCGCTGCTGACGAGAGGTAACAACCTCGAAACACGTGTCCAGGGATGGCCAACGCGACAGTGATTTTTGCACAAGACTCTGGCAGAGGCGCACCCGCTGATGCTTACTTCATGGACCACAATGCTTTGGGGCAACACGCTGATAGGACAAGCAGTGTGCGACGCATTGGACTTACTTTTATATTCAAGCTCCCTTGAGCTAGTGGGGCTGACGAGCCCGGGTTACGCACCTGCGTGCCACGAGTGGTACCGGACCTGAGAATATTTTTTGGCAGCCTACGCAGCACCCCTACATATATGCCTATCCCCTGCCGAAGAGAGGTAACAACCTCGAAACACGTGTCCAGGGATGGCCAACACGACAGTGATTTTTGCTCAAGACTCAGGCAGAGGTGCACTCGCTGATGCTTACTTCATGGACCACAATGCTTTGGGGCAACACGCTGATAGGACAAGCAGTGTGCGACCAATTGGACTTATTTTTATATTCAAGCTCCCTTGAGCTGGTGGGGCTGACGAGCCCGGGTTACGCACCTGCGTGCCACGAGTGGTACCAGACCTGAGAACATTTTTTGGCAGCCTACGCAGCACCCCTACATATATGCCTATTCCCTGCTGACGAGAGGTAACAACCACGAAACACATGTCCAGGGATGGCCAAAGCGATAGTGATTTTTGCTCAAGACTCTGGCAGAGGCGCACCCACTGATGCTTACTTCATGGACCACAATGCTTTGCGGCAACACGCTGATAGGACAAGCAGTGTGCGACCAATTGGACTTACTTTTATATTCAAGCTCCCTTGAGCTGGTGGGGCTGACGAGCCCGGGTTAAGCACCTGCGTGCCACGAGTGGTACCGGACCTGAGAATATTTTTTGGCAGCCTATGCAGCGCCCCTACATATATGCCTATTCGCTGCTGACGAGAGGTAACAACCTCGAAACACGTGTCCAGGGATGGCCAACGCGACAGTGATTTTTGCTCAAGACTCTGGCAGAGGCGCACCCGCTGATGCTTACTTCATGGACCCCAATGCTTTGGGGCAACACGCTGATAGGACAAGCAGTGTGCGACGAATTGGACTTACTTTTATATTCAAGCTCCCTTGAGCTGGTGGGGCTGACGAGCCCGGGTTACGCACCTGCGTGCCATGAGTGGTACCGGACCTGAGAATATTTTTGGGCAGCCTACGCAGCACCCCTACATATATGCCTATTCCCTGCTGACGAGAGGTAACAACCTCGAAACACGTGTCCAGGGATGGGCAACGCGACAGTGATTTTTGCTCAAGACTCTGGCAGAGGCGCAGCCGCTGATGCTTACTTCATGGACCACAATGCTTTGGGGCAACACGCTGATAGGACAAGCAGTGTGCGACCAATTGGACTTACTTTTATATTGAAGCTCCCTTGAGCTGGTGGGGCTGACGAGCCCGGGTTACGCACCTGCGTGCCATGAGTGGTACCAGACCTGAGAATATTTTTTGGCAGCCTACGCAGCACCCCTACATATATGCCTATTCCCTGCTGACGAGAGGTAACAACCTCGAAACACGTGTCCAGGGATGGCCAACGCGACAGTGATTTTTGCTCAAGACTCTGACAGAGGCGCACCCGCTGATGCTTACTTCATGGACCACAATGCTTTGGGGCAACACGCTGATAGGGCAAGCAGTGTGCGACCAATTGGACTTACTTTTATATTCAAGCTCCCTTGACTTGGTGGGGCTGACGAGCCCGGGTTACGCACCTGCGTGCCACGAGTGGTACCGGACCTGAGAATATTTTTTGGCAGCCTACGCAGCACCCCTACATATATGCCTATCACCTGCTGACGAGAGTTAACAACCTCGAAACACATGTCCAGGGATGGCCAAAGCGATAATGATTTTTGCTCAAGACTCTGGCAGAGGCGCACCCACTGATGCTTACTTCATGGACCACAATGCTTTGCGGCAACACGCTGATAGAACAAGCAGTGTGCGACCAATTGGACTTACTTTTATATTCAAGCTCCCTTGACTTGGTGGGGCTGACGAGCCCGGGTTACGCACCTGCGTGCCACGAGTGGTACCGGACCTGAGAATATTTTTTGGCAGCCTACGCAGCACCCCTACATATATGCCTATTCCCTGCTGACGAGAGGTAACAACCTCGAAACACATGTCCAGGGATGGCCAAAGCGATAGTGATTTTTGCTCAAGACTCTGGCAGAGGCGCACCCACTGATGCTTACTTCATGGACCACAATGCTTTGCGGCAACACGCTGATAGGACAAGCAGTGTGCGACCAATTGGACTTACTTTTATATTCAAGCTCCCTTGAGCTGGTGGGGCTGACGAGCCCGGGTTACGCACCTGCGTGCCACGAGTGGTACCGGACCTGAGAATATTTTTTGGCAGCCTATGCAGCGCCCCTACATATATGCCTATTCGCTGCTGACGAGAGGTAACAACCTCGAAACACGTGTCCAGGGATGGCCAACGCGACAGTGATTTTTGCTCAAGACTCTGGCAGAGGCGCACCCGCTGATGCTTACTTCATGGACCACAATGCTTTGGGGCAACATGCTGATAGGACAAGCAGTGTGCGACGCATTGGACTTACTTTTATATTCAAGCTCCCTTGAGCTAGTGGGGCTGACGAGCCCGGGTTACGCACCTGCGTGCCACGAGTGGTACCGGACCTGAGAATATTTTTTGGCAGCCTACGCAGCACCCCTACATATATTCCTATCCCCTGCCGAAGAGAGGTAACAACCTCGAAACACGTGTCCAGGGATGGCCAACACGACAGTGATTTTTGCTCAAGACTCAGGCAGAGGTGCACCCGCTGATGCTTACTTCATGGACCACAATGCTTTGGGGCAACACGCTGATAGGACAAGCAGTGTGCGACCAATTGGACTTATTTTTATATTCAAGCTCCCTTGAGCTGGTGGGGCTGACGAGCCCGGGTTACGCACCTGCGTGCCACGAGTGGTACCAGACCTGAGAAGATTTTTGGGCAGCCTACGCAGCACCCCTACATATATGCCTATTCCCTGCTGACGAGAGGTAACAACCACGAAACACATGTCCAGGGATGGCCAAAGCGATAGTGATTTTTGCTCAAGACTCTGGCAGAGGCGCACCCACTGATGCTTACTTCATGGACCACAATGCTTTGCGGCAACACGCTGATAGGACAAGCAGTGTGCGACCAATTGGACTTACTTTTATATTCAAGCTCCCTTGAGCTGGTGGGGCTGACGAGCCCGGGTTAAGCACCTGCGTGCCACGAGTGGTACCGGACCTGAGAATATTTTTTGGCAGCCTATGAAGCGCCCCTACATATATGCCTATTCGCTGCTGACGAGAGGTAACAACCTCGAAACACGTGTCCAGGGATGGCCAACGCGACAGTGATTTTTGCTCAAGACTCTGGCAGAGGCGCACCCACTGATGCTTACTTCATGGACCACAATGCTTTGCGGCAACACGCTGATAGGACAAGCAGTGTGCGACGAATTGGACTTACTTTTATATTCAAGCTCCCTTGAGCTGGTGGGGCTGACGAGCCCGGGTTACGCACCTGCGTGCCATGAGTGGTACCGGACCTGAGAATATTTTTGGGCAGCCTACGCAGCACCCCTACATATATGCCTATTCCCTGCTGACGAGAGGTAACAACCTCGAAACACGTGTCCAGGGATGGGCAACGCGACAGTGATTTTTGCTCAAGACTCTGGCAGAGGCGCAGCCGCTGATGCTTACTTCATGGACCGCAATGCTTTGGGGCAACACGCTGATAGGACAAGCAGTGTGCGACCAATTGGACTTACTTTTATATTGAAGCTCCCTTGAGCTGGTGGGGCTGACGAGCCCGGGTTACGCACCTGCGTGCCACGAGTGGTACCAGACCTGAGAATATTTTTTGGCAGCCTACGCAGCACCCCTACATATATGCCTATTCCCTGCTGACGAGAGGTAACAACCTCGAAACACGTGTCCAGGGATGGCCAACGCGACAGTGATTTTTGCTCAAGACTCTGGCAGAGGCGCACCAGCTGATGCTTACTTCATGGACCACAATGCATTGGGGCAACACGCTGATAGGACAAGCAGTGTGCGACCAATTGGACTTACTTTTATATTCAAGCTCCCTTGAGCTGGTGGGGCTGACGAGCCCGGGTTACGCACCTGCGTGCCACGAAGGGTACCGGACCTGAGAATATTTTTGGCAGCCTACGCAGCACCCCTACATATATGCCTATTCCCTGCTGACGAGTGGTAACAACCTCGAAACACGTTTCTAGGGATGGCCAACGCGACAGTGATTTTTGCTCAAGACTCTGGCAGAGGCGCACCCGCTGATGCTTACTTCATGGACCACAATGCTTTGGGGCAACACGCTGATAGAACAAGCAGTGTGCGACCAATTGGACTTACTTTTATATTCAAGCTCCCTTGAGCCGGTGGGGCTGACGAGCCCGGGTTACGCACCTGCGTGCCACGAGTGGTACCAGACCTGAGAATATTTTTTGCCAGCCTACGCAGCACCCCTACATATATGCCTATTCCCTGCTGACGAGAGGTAACAACCTCGAAACACATGTCCAGGGATGGCCAAAGCGATAGTGATTTTTGCTCAAGACTCTGGCAGAGGCGCACCCACTGATGCTTACTTCATGGACCACAATGCTTTGCGGCAACACGCTGATAGGACAAGCAGTGTGCGACCAATTGGACTTACTTTTATATTCAAGCTTCCTTGAGCTGGTGGGGCTGACGAGCCCGGGTTACACACCTGCGTGCCACGAGTGGTACCGGACCTGAGAATATTTTTTGGCAGCCTACGCAGCACCCCTACATATATGCCTATTCCCTGCTGACGAGAGGTAACAACCTCGAAACACGTGTCCAGGGATGGGCAACGCGATAGTGGTTTTTGCTCAAGACTCTGGCAGAGGCGCACCCGCTGATGCGTACTTCAAGGACCACAATGCTTTGGGGCAACACGCTGATAGGACAAGCAGTGTGCGACCAATTGGACTTACTTTTATATTCAAGCTCCCTTGAGCTGGTGGGGCTGACGAGCCAGGGTTACGCACCTGCGTGCCACGAGTGGTATCGGACCTGAGAATATTTTTTGGTAGCCTATGCAGCACCCCAACATATATGCCTATTCCCTGCTGACGAGAGGTAACAACCTCGAAACACGTGTCAAGGGATGGCCAACGCGACAGTGATTTTTGCTCAAGACTCTGGCAGAGGCGCACCCGCTGATGCTTACTTCATGGACCACAATGCTTTGGGGCAACACGCTGATAGGACAAGCAGTGTGCGACCATTTGGACTTACTTTTATATTCAAGCCCTACATATATGCCTATTCCCTGCTGACGAGAGGTAACAACCTCGAAACACATGTCAAGGGATGGCCAACGCGATAGTGATTTTTGCTCAAGACTCTGGCACCCACTGATGCTTACTTCATGGACCACAATGCTTTGGGGCAACACGCTGATAGGACAAGCAGTGTGCGACCAATTGGACTTACTTTTATATTCAAGCTCCCTTGAGCTGGTGGGGCTGACGAGCCCGGGTTACGCACCTGCGTGCCACGAGCGGTCCCAGACCTGAGAACATTTTTTGGCAGCCTACGCAGCACCCCTACATATATGCCTATTCCCTGCTGACGAGAGGTAACAACCTCGAAACACGTGTCCAGGGATGGCCAACGCGACAGTGATTTTTGCTCAAGACTCTGGCAGAGGCGCACCCGCTGATGCTTACTTCATGGACCACAATGCTTTGGGGCAACACGCTGATAGGACAAGCAGTGTGCGACCAATTGGACTTACTTTTATATTCAAGCTCCCTTGAGCTGGTGGGGCTGACGAGCCCGGGTTACGCACCTGCGTGCCACGAGTGGTACCGGACCTGAGAATATTTTTTGGCAGCCTATTCAGCACCCCTACATATATGCCTATTCCCTGTTGATGAGAGGTAACAACCTCGAAACATGTGTCCCAGGATGGCCAACGCGACAGTGATTTTTGCTCAAGACTCTGGCAGAGGCGCACCCGCTGATGCTTACTTCATGGACCACAATGCTTTGGGGCAACACGCTGATAGGACAAGCAGTGTGCGACGAATTGGAATTACTTTTATATTCAAGCTCCCTTGAGCTGGTGGGGCTGACGAGCCCGGGTTACGCACCTGCGTGCCACGAGTGGTACCAGACCTGAGAATATTTTTTGGCAGCCTACGCAGCGCCCCTACATATATGCCTATTCGCTGCTGACGAGAGGTAACAATCTCGAAACACGTGTCCAGGGATAGGCAACGCGACAGTGATTTTTGCTCAAGACTCTGGCAGAGGCGCACCCGCTGATGCTTACTTCATGGACCACAATGCTTTGGGGCAACACGCTGATAGGGCAAGTAGTATGCGACCAATTGGACTTACTTTTATATTCAAGCTCCCTTGACTTGGTGGGGCTGACGAGCCCGGGTTACGCACCTGCGTGCCACGAGTGGTACCGGACCTGAGAATATTTTTTGGCAGCCTACCCAGCACCCCTACATATATGCCTATTCCCTGCTGACGAGAGGTAACAACCTCGAAACACATGTCCAGGGATGGCCAACGCGACAGTGATTTTTGCTCAGGACTCTGGCAGAGGTGCACCCGCTGATGCTTACTTCATGGACCACAATGCTTTGGGGCAACACGCTGATAGGACAAGCAGTGTGCGACCAATTGGACTTGCTTTTATATTCAAGCTCCCTTGAGCTTGTGGGGCTGACGAGCCCGGGTTACGCACCTGCGTGCCACGAGTGGTACCGGACCTGAGAATATTTTTTGGCAGCCTACGCAGCACCCCTACATATATGCCTATCCCCTGCTGAAGAGAGGTAACAACCTCGAAACACGTGTCCAGGGATGGCCTACACGACAGTGATTTTTGCTCAAGACTCTGGCAGAGGCGCACCCGCTGATGCTTACTTCATGGACCACAATGCTTTGGGGCAACACGCTGATAGGACAAGCAGTGTGCGACCAATTGGACTTATTTTTTATATTCAAGCTCCCTTGAGCTGGTGGGGCTGACGAGCCCGGGTTACGCACCTGCGTGTCACGAGTTGTACCGGACCTGAGAATATTTTTTGGCACCCTACGGAGCGCCCCTACATATATGCCTATTCGCTGCTGACGAGAGGTAACAATCTCGAAACACGTGTCCAGGGATGGGCAACGCGACAGTGATTTTTGCTCAAGACTCTGGCAGAGGCGCACCAGCTGATGCTTACTTCATGGACCACAATGCTTTGGGGCAACACGCTGATAGGACAAGCAGTGTGCGACCAATTGGACTTACTTTTATATTCAAGCTCCCTTGAGCTGGTGAGGCTGACGAACCCGGGTTAAGCACCTGCGTGCCACGAAGTGTACCGGACCTGAGAATATTTTTTGGCAGCCTACGCAGCACCCCTACATATATGCCTATTCCCTGCTGACGAGAGGTAACAACCTCAAAACACGTGTCCAGGGATGGCCAACGCGACAGTGATATTTGCTCAAGACTCTGGCAGAGGCGCACCCGCTGATGCTTACTTCATGGACCACAATGCTTTGGGGCAACACGCTGATAGGGCAAGCAGTTTGCGACCAATTGGACTTACTTTTATATTCAAGCTCCCTTGACTTGGTGGGGCTGACGAGCCCGGGTTACGCACCTGCGTGCCACGAGTGGTACCGGACCTGAGAATATTTTTTGGCAGCCTACGCAGCACCCCTACATATATGCCTATTCCCTGCTGACGAGAGGTAACAACATCGAAACACATGTCCAGGGATGGCCAAAGCGATAGTGATTTTTGCTCAAGACTCTGGCAGAGGCGCACCCACTGATGCTTACTTCATGGACCACAATGCTTTGCGGCAACACGCTGATAGGACAAGCAGTGTGCGACCAATTGGACTTACTTTTATATTCAAGCTCCCTTGAGCTGGTGGGGCTGACGAGCCCGGGTTACGCACCTGTGTGCCACGAGTGGTACCGGACCTGAGAATATTTTTTGCCAGCCTATGCAGCGCCCCTACATATATGCCTATTCGCTGCTGACGAGAGGTAACAACCTCGAAACACGTGTCCAGGGATGGCCAACGCGACAGTGATTTTTGCTCAAGACTCTGGCAGAGGCGCACCCGCTGATGCTTACTTCATGGACCACAATGCTTTGGGGCAACACGCTGATAGGACAAGCAGTGTGCGACAAATTGGACTTACTTTTATATTCAAGCTCCCTTGAGCTGGTGGGGCTGACGAGCCCGGGTTACGCACCTGCGTGCCACGAGTGGTACCGGACCTGAGAATATTTTTTGGCAGCCTACGGAGCGCCCCTACATATATGCCTATTCGCTGCTGACGAGAGGTAACAATCTCGAAACACGTGTCCAGGGATAGGCAACGCGACAGTGATTTTTGCTCAAGAGTCTGGCAGAGGCGCACCCGCTGATGCTTACTTCATGGACCGCAATGCTTTGGGGCAACACGCTGATAGGACAAGCAGTGTGCGACCAATTGGACTTACTTTTATATTGAAGCTCCCTTGAGCTGGTGGGGCTGACGAGCCCGGGTTACGCACCTGCGTGCCACGAGTGGTACCAGACCTGAGAATATTTTTTGGCAGCCTACGCAGCACCCCTACATATATGCCTATTCCCTGCTGACGAGAGGTAACAACCTCGAAACACGTGTCCAGGGATGGCCAACGCGACAGTGATTTTTGCTCAAGACTCTGGCAGAGGCGCACCAGCTGATGCTTACTTCATGGACCACAATGCATTGGGGCAACACGCTGATAGGACAAGCAGTGTGCGACCAATTGGACTTACTTTTATATTCAAGCTCCCTTGAGCTGGTGGGGCTGACGAGCCCGGGTTACGCACCTGCGTGCCACGAAGGGTACCGGACCTGAGAATATTTTTTGGCAGCCTACGCAGCACCCCTACATATATGCCTATTCCCTGCTGACGAGTGGTAACAACCTCGAAACACGTTTCTAGGGATGGCCAACGCGACAGTGATTTTTGCTCAAGACTCTGGCAGAGGCGCACCCGCTGATGCTTACTTCATGGACCACAATGCTTTGGGGCAACACGCTGATAGAACAAGCAGTGTGCGACCAATTGGACTTACTTTTATATTCAAGCTCCCTTGAGCCGGTGGGGCTGACGAGCCCGGGTTATGCACCTGCGTGCCACGAGTGGTACCAGACCTGAGAATATTTTTTGCCAGCCTACGCAGCACCCCTACATATATGCCTATTCCCTGCTGACGAGAGGTAACAACCTCGAAACACATGTCCAGGGATGGCCAAAGCGATAGTGATTTTTGCTCAAGACTCTGGCAGAGGCGCACCCACTGATGCTTACTTCATGGACCACAATGCTTTGCGGCAACACGCTGATAGGACAAGCAGTGTGCGACCAATTGGACTTACTTTTATATTCAAGCTTCCTTGAGCTGGTGGGGCTGACGAGCCCGGGTTACACACCTGCGTGCCACGAGTGGTACCGGACCTGAGAATATTTTTTGGCAGCCTACGCAGCACCCCTACATATATGCCTATTCCCTGCTGACAAGAGGTAACAACCTCGAAACACGTGTCCAGGGATGGGCAACGCGATAGTGATTTTTGCTCAAGACTCTGGCAGAGGCGCACCCGCTGATGCGTACTTCAAGGACCACAATGCTTTGGGGCAACACGCTGATAGGACAAGCAGTGTGCGACCAATTGGACTTACTTTTATATTCAAGCTCCCTTGAGCTGGTGGGGCTGACGAGCCAGGGTTACGCACCTGCGTGCCACGAGTGGTATCGGACCTGAGAATATTTTTTGGTAGCCTATGCAGCACCCCAACATATATGCCTATTCCCTGCTGACGAGAGGTAACAACCTCGAAACACGTGTCAAGGGATGGCCAACGCGACAGTGATTTTTGCTCAAGACTCTGGCAGAGGCGCACCCGCTGATGCTTACTTCATGGACCACAATGCTTTGGGGCAACACGCTGATAGGACAAGCAGTGTGCGACCATTTGGACTTACTTTTATATTCAAGCCCTACATATATGCCTATTCCCTGCTGACGAGAGGTAACAACCTCGAAACACATGTCAAGGGATGGCCAACGCGATAGTGATTTTTGCTCAAGACTCTGGCACCCACTGATGCTTACTTCATGGACCACAATGCTTTGGGGCAACACGCTGATAGGACAAGCAGTGTGCGACCAATTGGACTTACTTTTATATTCAAGCTCCCTTGAGCTGGTGGGGCTGACGAGCCCGGGTTACGCACCTGCGTGCCACGAGCGGTCCCAGACCTGAGAACATTTTTTGGCAGCCTACGCAGCACCCCTACATATATGCCTATTCCCTGCTGACGAGAGGTAACAACCTCGAAACACGTGTCCAGGGATGGCCAACGCGACAGTGATTTTTGCTCAAGACTCTGGCAGAGGCGCACCCGCTGATGCTTACTTCATGGACCACAATGCTTTGGGGCAACACGCTGATAGGACAAGCAGTGTGCGACCAATTGGACTTACTTTTATATTCAAGCTCCCTTGAGCTGGTGGGGCTGACGAGCCCGGGTTACGCACCTGCGTGCCACGAGTGGTACCGGACCTGAGAATATTTTTTGGCAGCCTATTCAGCACCCCTACATATATGCCTATTCCCTGTTGATGAGAGGTAACAACCTCGAAACATGTGTCCCAGGATGGCCAACGCGACAGTGATTTTTGCTCAAGACTCTGGCAGAGGCGCACCCGCTGATGCTTACTTCATGGACCACAATGCTTTGGGGCAACACGCTGATAGGACAAGCAGTGTGCGACGAATTGGAATTACTTTTATATTCAAGCTCCCTTGAGCTGGTGGGGCTGACGAGCCCGGGTTACGCACCTGCGTGCCACGAGTGGTACCAGACCTGAGAATATTTTTTGGCAGCCTACGCAGCGCCCCTACATATATGCCTATTCGCTGCTGACGAGAGGTAACAATCTCGAAACACGTGTCCAGGGATAGGCAACGCGACAGTGATTTTTGCTCAAGACTCTGGCAGAGGCGCACCCGCTGATGCTTACTTCATGGACCACAATGCTTTGGGGCAACACGCTGATAGGGCAAGCAGTATGCGACCAATTGGACTTACTTTTATATTCAAGCTCCCTTGACTTGGTGGGGCTGACGAGCCCGGGTTACGCACCTGCGTGCCACGAGTGGTACCGGACCTGAGAATATTTTTTGGCAGCCTACCCAGCACCCCTACATATATGCCTATTCCCTGCTGACGAGAGGTAACAACCTCGAAACACATGTCCAGGGATGGCCAACGCGACAGTGATTTTTGCTCAGGACTCTGGCAGAGGTGCACCCGCTGATGCTTACTTCATGGACCACAATGCTTTGGGGCAACACGCTGATAGGACAAGCAGTGTGCGACCAATTGGACTTGCTTTTATATTCAAGCTCCCTTGAGCTTGTGGGGCTGACGAGCCCGGGTTACGCACCTGCGTGCCACGAGTGGTACCGGACCTGAGAATATTTTTTGGCAGCCTACGCAGCACCCCTACATATATGCCTATCCCCTGCTGAAGAGAGGTAACAACCTCGAAACACGTGTCCAGGGATGGCCAACACGACAGTGATTT
Source organism: Lissotriton helveticus (assembly GCF_964261635.1). Taxonomy (NCBI): domain Eukaryota; kingdom Metazoa; phylum Chordata; class Amphibia; order Caudata; family Salamandridae; genus Lissotriton; species Lissotriton helveticus. Next base: position 770,205,187 of record NC_136059.1, read on the forward strand.
TTGCTCAAGACTCTGGCAGAGGCGCACCCGCTGATGCTTACTTCATGGACCACAATGCTTTGGGGCAACACGCTGATAGGACAAGCAGTGTGCGACCAATTGGACTTATTTTTTATATTCAGGCTCCCTTGAGCTGGTGGGGCTGACGAGCCCGGGTTACGCACCTGCGTGTCACGAGTTGTACCGGACCTGAGAATATTTTTTGGCACCCTACGGAGCGCCCCTACATATATGCCTATTCGCTGCTGACGAGAGGTAACAATCTCGAAACACGTGTCCAGGGATGGGCAACGCGACAGTGATTTTTGCTCAAGACTCTGGCAGAGGCGCACCAGCTGATGCTTACTTCATGGACCACAATGCTTTGGGGCAACACGCTGATAGGACAAGCAGTGTGCGACCAATTGGACTTACTTTTATATTCAAGCTCCCTTGAGCTGGTGAGGATGACGAACCCGGGTTAAGCACCTGCGTGCCACGAAGTGTACCGGACCTGAGAATATTTTTTGGCAGCCTACGCAGCACCCCTACATATATGCCTATTCCCTGCTGACGAGAGGTAACAACCTCAAAACACGTGTCCAGGGATGGCCAACGCGACAGTGATATTTGCTCAAGACTCTGGCAGAGGCGCACCCGCTGATGCTTACTTCATGGACCACAATGCTTTGGGGCAACACGCTGATAGGGCAAGCAGTTTGCGACCAATTGGACTTACTTTTATATTCAAGCTCCCTTGACTTGGTGGGGCTGACGAGCCCGGGTTACGCACCTGCGTGCCACGAGTGGTACCGGACCTGAGAATATTTTTTGGCAGCCTACGCAGCACCCCTACATATATGCCTATTCCCTGCTGACGAGAGGTAACAACATCGAAACACATGTCCAGGGATGGCCAAAGCGATAGTGATTTTTGCTCAAGACTCTGGCAGAGGCGCACCCACTGATGCTTACTTCATGGACCACAATGCTTTGCGGCAACACGCTGATAGGACAAGCAGTGTGCGACCAATTGGACTTACTTTTATATTCAAGCTCCCTTGAGCTGGTGGGGCTGACGAGCCCGGGTTACGCACCTGTGTGCCACGAGTGGTACCGGACCTGAGAATATTTTTTGCCAGCCTATGCAGCGCCCCTACATATATGCCTATTCGCTGCTGACAAGAGGTAACAACCTCGAAACACGTGTCCAGGGATGGCCAACGCGACAGTGATTTTTGCTCAAGACTCTGGCAGAGGCGCACCCACTGATGCTTACTTCATGGACCACAATGCTTTGGGGCAACACGCTGATAGGACAAGCAGTGTGCGACAAATTGGACTTACTTTTATATTCAAGCTCCCTTGAGCTGGTGGGGCTGACGAGCCCGGGTTACGCACCTGCGTGCCACGAGTGGTACCGGACCTGAGAATATTTTTTGGCAGCCTACGGAGCGCCCCTACATATATGCCTATTCGCTGCTGACGAGAGGTAACAATCTCGAAACACGTGTCCAGGGATAGGCAACGCGACAGTGATTTTTGCTCAAGAGTCTGGCAGAGGCGCACCCGCTGATGCTTACTTCATGGACCACAATGCTTTGGGGCAACACGCTGATAGGACAAGCAGTGTGCGACGAATTGGACTTACTTTTATATTCAAGCTCCCTTGAGCTGGTGGGGCTGACGAGCCCGGGTTACGCACCTGCGTGCCACGAGTGGTACCGGACCTGAGAATATTTTTTGGCAGCCTACCCAGCACCCCTACATATATGCCTATTCCCTGCTGATGAGAGGTAACAACCTCGAAACACATGTCCAGGGATGGCCAACGCGACAGTGATTTTTGCTCAGGACTCTGGCAGAGGTGCACCCGCTGATGCTTACTTCATGGACCACAATGCTTTGGGGCAACACGCTGATAGGACAAGCAGTGTGCGACCAATTGTACTTACTTTTATATTCAAGCTCCCTTGAGCTTGTGGGGCTGACGAGCCCGGGTTACGCACCTGCGTCCCACGAAGGGTACCGGAACTGAGAATAGTTTTTTGGCAGCCTACGCAGCACCCCTACATATATGCCTATTCCCTGCTGACGGGAGGTAACAACCTCGAAACACGTGTCCAGGGATGGCCAACGCGACAGTGATTTTTGCTCAAGACTCTGACAGAGGCGCACCCGCTGATGCTTACTTCATGGACCACAATGCTTTGGGGCAACACGCTGATAGGGCAACCAGTGTGCGACCAATTGGACTTACTTTTATATTCAAGCTCCCTTGACTTGGTGGGGCTGACGAGCCCGGGTTACGCACCTGCGTGCCACGAGTGGTACCGGACCTGAGAATATTTTTTGGCAGCCTACGCAGCACCCCTACATATATGCCTATTCCCTGCTGACGAGAGTTAACAACCTCGAAACACATGTCCAGGGATGGCCAAAGCGATAATGATTTTTGCTCAAGACTCTGGCAGAGGCGCACCCACTGATGCTTACTTCATGGACCACAATGCTTTGCGGCAACACGCTGATAGAACAAGCAGTGTGCGACCAATTGGACTTACTTTTATATTCAAGCTCCCTTGACTTGGTGGGGCTGACGAGCCCGGGTTACGCACCTGCGTGCCACGAGTGGTACCGGACCTGAGAATATTTTTTGGCAGCCTACGCAGCACCCCTACATATATGCCTATTCCCTGCTGACGAGAGGTAACAACCTCGAAACACATGTCCAGGGATGGCCAAAGCGATAGTGATTTTTGCTCAAGACTCTGGCAGAGGCGCACCCACTGATGCTTACTTCATGGACCACAATGCTTTGCGGCAACACGCTGATAGGACAAGCAGTGTGCGACCAATTGGACTTACTTTTATATTCAAGCTCCCTTGAGCTGGTGGGGCTGACGAGCCCGGGTTACGCACCTGCGTGCCACGAGTGGTACCGGACCTGAGAATATTTTTTGGCAGCCTATGCAGCGCCCCTACATATATGCCTATTCGCTGCTGACGAGAGGTAACAACCTCGAACCACGTGTCCAGGGATGGCCGACGCGACAGTGATTTTTGCTCAAGACTCTGGCAGAGGCGCACCCGCTGATGCTTACTTCATGGACCACAATGCTTTGGGGCAACACGCTGATAGGACAAGCAGTGTGCGACGAATTGGACTTACTTTATATTCAAGCTCCCTTGAGCTGGTGGGGCTGACGAGCCCGGGTTACGCACCTGCGTGCCACGAGTGGTACCGGACCTGAGAATATTTTTTGGCAGCCTACGCAGCGCCCCTACATATATGCCTATTCGCTGCTGACGAGAGGTAACAACCTCGAAACACGTGTCCAGGGATGGCCAACGCGACAGTGATTTTTGCACAAGACTCTGGCAGAGGCGCACCCGCTGATGCTTACTTCATGGACCACAATGCTTTGGGGCAACACGCTGATAGGACAAGCAGTGTGCGACGCATTGGACTTACTTTTATATTCAAGCTCCCTTGAGCTAGTGGGGCTGACGAGCCCGGGTTACGCACCTGCGTGCCACGAGTGGTACCGGACCTGAGAATATTTTTTGGCAGCCTACGCAGCACCCCTACATATATGCCTATCCCCTGCCGAAGAGAGGTAACAACCTCGAAACACGTGTCCAGGGATGGCCAACACGACAGTGATTTTTGCTCAAGACTCAGGCAGAGGTGCACCCGCTGATGCTTACTTCATGGACCACAATGCTTTGGGGCAACACGCTGATAGGACAAGCAGTGTGCGACCAATTGGACTTATTTTTATATTCAAGCTCCCTTGAGCTGGTGGGGCTGACGAGCCCGGGTTACGCACCTGCGTGCCACGAGTGGTACCAGACCTGAGAAGATTTTTGGGCAGCCTACGCAGCACCCCTACATATATGCCTATTCCCTGCTGACGAGAGGTAACAACCACGAAACACATGTCCAGGGATGGCCAAAGCGATAGTGATTTTTGCTCAAGACTCTGGCAGAGGCGCACCCACTGATGCTTACTTCATGGACCACAATGCTTTGCGGCAACACGCTGATAGGACAAGCAGTGTGCGACCAATTGGACTTACTTTTATATTCAAGCTCCCTTGAGCTGGTGGGGCTGACGAGCCCGGGTTAAGCACCTGCGTGCCACGAGTGGTACCGGACCTGAGAATATTTTTTGGCAGCCTATGAAGCGCCCCTACATATATGCCTATTCGCTGCTGACGAGAGGTAACAACCTCGAAACACGTGTCCAGGGATGGCCAACGCGACAGTGATTTTTGCTCAAGACTCTGGCAGAGGCGCACCCGCTGATGCTTACTTCATGGACCCCAATGCTTTGGGGCAACACGCTGATAGGACAAGCAGTGTGCGACGAATTGGACTTACTTTTATATTCAAGCTCCCTTGAGCTGGTGGGGCTGACGAGCCCGGGTTACGCACCTGCGTGCCATGAGTGGTACCGGACCTGAGAATATTTTTGGGCAGCCTACGCAGCACCCCTACATTTATGCCTATTCCCTGCTGACGAGAGGTAACAACCTCGAAACACGTGTCCAGGGATGGGCAACGCGACAGTGATTTTTGCTCAAGACTCTGGCAGAGGCGCAGCCGCTGATGCTTACTTCATGGACCGCAATGCTTTGGGGCAACACGCTGATAGGACAAGCAGTGTGCGACCAATTGGACTTACTTTTATATTGAAGCTCCCTTGAGCTGGTGGGGCTGACGAGCCCGGGTTACGCACCTGCGTGCCACGAGTGGTACCAGACCTGAGAATATTTTTTGGCAGCCTACGCAGCACCCCTACATATCTGCCTATTCCCTGCTGACGAGAGGTAACAACCTCGAAACATGTGTCCAGGGATGGCCAACGCGACAGTGATTTTTGCTCAAGACTCTGGCAGAGGCGCACCAGCTGATGCTTACTTCATGGACCACAATGCATTGGGGCAACACGCTGATAGGACAAGCAGTGTGCGACCAATTGGACTTACTTTTATATTCAAGCTCCCTTGAGCTGGTGGGGCTGACGAGCCCGGGTTAAGCACCTGCGTGCCACGAGTGGTACCGGACCTGAGAATATTTTTTGGCAGCCTATGAAGCGCCCCTACATATATGCCTATTCGCTGCTGACGAGAGGTAACAACCTCGAAACACGTGTCCAGGGATGGCCAACGCGACAGTGATTTTTGCTCAAGACTCTGGCAGAGGCGCACCCGCTGATGCTTACTTCATGGACCCCAATGCTTTGGGGCAACACGCTGATAGGACAAGCAGTGTGCGACGAATTGGACTTACTTTTATATTCAAGCTCCCTTGAGCTGGTGGGGCTGACGAGCCCGGGTTACGCACCTGCGTGCCATGAGTGGTACCGGACCTGAGAATATTTTTGAGCAGCCTACGCAGCACCCCTACATGTATGCCTATTCCCTGCTGACGAGAGGTAACAACCTCGAAACACGTGTCCAGGGATGGGCAACGCGACAGTGATTTTTGCTCAAGACTCTGGCAGAGGCGCAGCCGCTGATGCTTACTTCATGGACCGCAATGCTTTGGGGCAACACGCTGATAGGACAAGCAGTGTGCGACCAATTGGACTTACTTTTATATTCAAGCTTCCTTGAGCTGGTGGGGCTGACGAGCCCGGGTTACACACCTGCGTGCCACGAAGGGTACCGGACCTGAGAATATTTTTTGGCAGCCTACGCAGCACCCCTACATATATGCCTATTCCCTGCTGACGAGTGGTAACAACCTCGAAACACGTTTCTAGGGATGGCCAACGCGACAGTGATTTTTGCTCAAGACTCTGGCAGAGGCGCACCCGCTGATGCTTACTTCATGGACCACAATGCTTTGGGGCAACACGCTGATAGAACAAGCAGTGTGCGACCAATTGGACTTACTTTTATATTCAAGCTCCCTTGAGCCGGTGGGGCTGACGAGCCCGGGTTACGCACCTGCGTGCCACGAGTGGTACCAGACCTGAGAATATTTTTTGCCAGCCTACGCAGCACCCCTACATATATGCCTATTCCCTGCTGACGAGAGGTAACAACCTCGAAACACATGTCCAGGGATGGCCAAAGCGATAGTGATTTTTGCTCAAGACTCTGGCAGAGGCGCACCCACTGATGCTTACTTCATGGACCACAATGCTTTGCGGCAACACGCTGATAGGACAAGCAGTGTGCGACCAATTGGACTTACTTTTATATTCAAGCTTCCTTGAGCTGGTGGGGCTGACGAGCCCGGGTTACACACCTGCGTGCCACGAGTGGTACCGGACCTGAGAATATTTTTTGGCAGCCTACGCAGCACCCCTACATATATGCCTATTCCCTGCTCACGAGAGGTAACAACCTCGAAACACGTGTCCAGGGATGGGCAACGCGATAGTGATTTTTGCTCAAGACTCTGGCAGAGGCGCACCCGCTGATGCGTACTTCAAGGACCACAATGCTTTGGGGCAACACGCTGATAGGACAAGCAGTGTGCGACCAATTGGACTTACTTTTATATTCAAGCTCCCTTGAGCTGGTGGGGCTGACGAGCCAGGGTTACGCACCTGCGTGCCACGAGTGGTATCGGACCTGAGAATATTTTTTGGTAGCCTACGCAGCACCCCTACATATATGCCTATTCCCTGCTGACGAGAGGTAACAACCTCGAAACACGTGTCAAGGGATGGCCAACGCGACAGTGATTTTTGCTCAAGACTCTGGCAGAGGCGCACCCGCTGATGCTTACTTCATGGACCACAATGCTTTGGGGCAACACGCTGATAGGACAAGCAGTGTGCGACCATTTGGACTTACTTTTATATTCAAGCCCTACATATATGCCTATTCCCTGCTGACGAGAGGTAACAACCTCGAAACACATGTCAAGGGATGGCCAACGCGATAGTGATTTTTGCTCAAGACTCTGGCACCCACTGATGCTTACTTCATGGACCACAATGCTTTGGGGCAACACGCTGATAGGACAAGCAGTGTGCGACCAATTAGACTTACTTTTATATTCAAGCTCCCTTGAGCTGGTGGGGCTGACGAGCCCGGGTTACGCACCTGCCTGCCACGAGCGGTCCCAGACCTGAGAACACTTTTTTGGCAGCCTACGCAGCACCCCTACATATATGCCTATTCCCTGCTGACGAGAGGTAACAACCTCGAAACACGTGTCCAGGGATGGCCAACGCGACAGTGATTTTTGCTCAAGACTCTGGCAGAGGCGCACCCGCTGATGCTTACTTCATGGACCACAATGCTTTGGGGCAACACGCTGATAGGACAAGCATTGTGCGACCAATTGGACTTACTTTTATATTCAAGCTCCCTTGAGCTGGTGGGGCTGACGAGCCCGGGTTACGCACCTGCGTGCCACGAGTGGTACCGGACCTGAGAATATTTTTTGGCAGCCTATTCAGCACCCCTACATATATGCCTATTCCCTGTTGATGAGAGGTAACAACCTCGAAACATGTGTCCCAGGATGGCCAACGCGACAGTGATTTTTGCTCAAGACTCTGGCAGAGGCGCACCCGCTGATGCTTACTTCATGGACCACAATGCTTTGGGGCAACACGCTGATAGGACAAGCAGTGTGCGACGAATTGGAATTACTTTTATATTCAAGCTCCCTTGAGCTGGTGGGGCTGACGAGCCCGGGTTACGCACCTGCGTGCCACGAGTGGTACCGGACCTGAGAATATTTTTTGGCAGCCTACGCAGCGCCCCTACATATATGCCTATTCGCTGCTGACTAAAGGTAACAACCTCGAAACACGTGTCCAGGGATGGCCAACGCGACAGTGATTTTTGCACAAGACTCTGGCAGAGGCGCACCCGCTGATGCTTACTTCATGGACCACAATGCTTTGGGGCAACACGCTGATAGGACAAGCAGTGTGCAACGCATTGGACTTACTTTTATATTCAAGCTCCCTTGAGCTAGTGGGGCTGACGAGCCCGGGTTACGCACCTGCGTGCCACGAGTGGTACCGGACCTGAGAATATTTTTTGGCAGCCTACGCAGCACCCCTACATACATGCCTATCCCCTGCTGAAGAGAGGTAACAACCTCGAAACACGTGTCCAGGGATGGCCAACACGACAGTGATTTTTGCTCAAGACTCTGGCAGAGGTGCACCCGCTGATGCTTACTTCATGGACCACAATGCTTTGGGGCAACACGCTGATAGGACAAGCAGTGTGCGACCAATTGGACTTATTTTTATATTCAAGCTCCCTTGAGCTGGTGGGGCTGACAAGCCCGGGTTACGCACCTGCGTGCCACGAGTGGTACCAGACCTGAGAATATTTTTTGGCAGCCTACGCAGCACCCCTACATATATGCCTATTCCCTGCTGACGAGAGGTAACAACCACGAAACACATGTCCAGGGATGGCCAAAGCAATAGTGATTTTTGCTCAAGACTCTGGCAGAGGCGCACCCACTGATGCTTACTTCATGGACCACAATGCTTTGCGGCAACACGCTGATAGGACAAGCAGTGTGCGACCAATTGGACTTACTTTTATATTCAAGCTCCCTTGAGCTGGTGGGGCTGACGAGCCCGGGTTACGCACCTGCGTGCCACGAGTGGTACCGGACCTGAGAATATTTTTGGGCAGCCTATGCAGCGCCCTTACATATATGCCTATTCGCTGCTGACGAGAGGTAACAACCTCGAAACACGTGTCCAGGGATGGCCAACGCGACAGTGATTTTTGCCCAAGACTCTGGCAGAGGCGCACCCGCTGATGCTTACTTCATGGACCACAATGCTTTGGGGCAACACGCTGATAGGACAAGCAGTGTGCGACGAATTGGACTTACTTTTATATTCAAGCTCCCTTGAGCTGGTGGGGCTGACGAGCCCGGTTTACGCACCTGCGTGCCACGAGTGGTACCGGACCTGAGAATATTTTTGGGCAGCCTACGCAGCACCCCTACATATATGCCTATTCCCTGCTGACGAGAGGTAACAACCTCGAAACACGTGTCCAGGGATGGGCAACGCGACAGTGAATTTTGCTCAAGACTCTGGCAGAGGCGCAGCCGCTGATGCTTATTTCATGGACCACAATGCTTTGGGGCAACACGCTGATAGGACAAGCAGTGAGCGACCAATTGGACTTACTTTTATATTGAAGCTCCCTTGAGCTGGTGGGGCTGACGAGCCCGGGTTACGCACCTGCGTGCCACGAGTGGTACCAGACCTGAGAATATTTTTTGGCAGCCTACGCAGCACCCCTACATATATGCCTATTCCCTGCTGACGAGAGGTAACAACCTCGAAACACGTGTCCAGGGATGGCCAACTCGACAGTGATTTTTGCTCAAGACTCTGGCAGAGGCGCACCAGCTGATGCTTACTTCATGGACCACAATGCATTGGGGCAACACGCTGATAGGACAAGCAGTGTGCGACCAATTGGACTTACTTTTATATTCAAGCTCCCTTGAGCTGGTGGGCCTGATGAGCCCAGGTTACGCACCTGCGTGCCACGAAGGGTACCGGACCTGAGAATATTTTTTGGCAGCCTACGCAGCACCCCTACATATATGCCTATTCCCTGCTGACGAGAGGTAACAACCTCGAAACACGTTTCTAGGGATGGCCAACGCGACAGTGATTTTTGCTCAAGACTCTGGCAGAGGCGCACCCGCTGATGCTTACTTCATGGACCACAATGCTTTGGGGCAACACGCTGATAGAACAAGCAGTGTGCGACCAATTGGACTTACTTTTATATTCAAGCTCCCTTGAGCTGGTGGGGCTGACGAGCCGGGGTTGCGCACCTGCGTGCCACGAGTGGTACCGGACCTGAGAATATTTTTTGGAAGCCTACGCAGCACTCCTACATATATGCCTATCCCCTGCCGAAGATAGGTAACAACCTCGAAACACGTGTCCAGGGATGGGCAACACGACAGTGATTTTTGCTCAAGACTCAGGCAGAGGTGCACCCGCTGATGCTTACTTCATGGACCACAATGCTTTGGGGCAACACGCTGATAGGACAAGCAGTGTGCGACCAATTGGACTTATTTTTATATTCAAGCTCCCTTGAGCTGGTGGGGCTGACGAGCCCGGGTTACGCACCTGCGTGCCACGAGTGGTACCAGACCTGAGAAGATTTTTGGGCAGCCTACGCAGCACCCCTACATATATGCCTATTCCCTGCTGACGAGAGGTAACAACCACGAAACACATGTCCAGGGATGGCCAAAGCGATAGTGATTTTTGCTCAAGACTCTGGCAGAGGCGCACCCACTGATGCTTACTTCATGGACCACAATGCTTTGCGGCAACACGCTGATAGGACAAGCAGTGTGCGACCAATTGGACTTACTTTTATATTCAAGCTCCCTTGAGCTGGTGGGGCTGACGAGCCCGGGTTAAGCACCCTCGTGCCACGAGTGGTACCGGACCTGAGAATATTTTTTGGCAGCCTATGAAGCGCCCCTACATATATGCCTATTCGCTGCTGACGAGAGGTAACAACCTCGAAACACGTGTCCAGGGATGGCCAACGCGACAGTGATTTTTGCTCAAGACTCTGGCAGAGGCGCACCCGCTGATGCTTACTTCATGGACCCCAATGCTTTGGGGCAACACGCTGATAGGACAAGCAGTGTGCGACGAATTGGACTTACTTTTATATTCAAGCTCCCTTGAGCTGGTGGGGCTGACGAGCCCGGGTTACGCACCTGCGTGCCATGAGTGGTACCGGACCTGAGAATATTTTTGGGCAGCCTACGCAGCACCCCTACATATATGCCTATTCCCTGCTGACGAGAGGTAACAACCTCGAAACACGTGTCCAGGGATGGGCAACGCGACAGTGATTTTTGCTCAAGACTCTGGCAGAGGCGCAGCCGCTGATGCTTACTTCATGGACCGCAATGCTTTGGGGCAACACGCTGATAGGACAAGCAGTGTGCGACCAATTGGACTTACTTTTATATTGAAGCTCCCTTGAGCTGGTGGGGCTGACGAGCCCGGGTTACGCACCTGCGTGCCACGAGTGGTACCAGACCTGAGAATATTTTTTGGCAGCCTACGCAGCACCCCTACATATATGCCTATTCCCTGCTGACGAGAGGTAACAACCTCGAAACACGTGTCCAGGGATGGCCAACGCGACAGTGATTTTTGCTCAAGACTCTGGCAGAGGCGCACCAGCTGATGCTTACTTCATGGACCACAATGCATTGGGGCAACACGCTGATAGGACAAGCAGTGTGCGACCAATTGGACTTACTTTTATATTCAAGCTCCCTTGAGCTGGTGGGGCTGACGAGCCCGGGTTACGCACCTGCGTGCCACGAAGGGTACCGGACCTGAGAATATTTTTTGGCAGCCTACGCAGCACCCCTACATATATGCCTATTCCCTGCTGACGAGAGGTAACAACCTCGAAACACGTTTCTAGGGATGGCCAACGCGACAGTGATTTTTGCTCAAGACTCTGGCAGAGGCGCACCCGCTGATGCGTACTTCATGGACCACAATGCTTTGGGGCAACACGCTGATAGAACAAGCAGTGTGCGACCAATTGGACTTACTTTTATATTCAAGCTCCCTTGAGCCGGTGGGGCTGACGAGCCCGGGTTACGCACCTGCGTGCCACGAGTGGTACCAGACCTGAGAATATTTTTTGCCAGCCTACGCAGCACCCCTACATATATGCCTATTCCCTGCTGACGAGAGGTAACAACCTCGAAACACATGTCCAGGGATGGCCAACGCGACAGTGATTTTTGCTCAAGACTCTGGCAGAGGCGCACCCACTGATGCTTACTTCATGGACCACAATGCTTTGCGGCAACACGCTGATAGGACAAGCAGTGTGCGACCAATTGGACTTACTTTTATATTCAAGCTCCCTTGAGCTGGTGGGGCTGACGAGCCCGGGTTACACACCTGCGTGCCACGAGTGGTACCGGACCTGAGAATATTTTTTGGCAGCCTACGCAGCACCCCTACATATATGCCTATTCCCTGCTGACGAGAGGTAACAACCTCGAAACACGTGTCCAGGGATGGGCAACGCGATAGTGATTTTTGCTCAAGACTCTGGCAGAGGCGCACCCGCTGATGCGTACTTCAAGGACCACAATGCTTTGGGGCAACACGCTGATAGGACAAGCAGTGTGCGACCAATTGGACTTACTTTTATATTCAAGCTCCCTTGAGCTGGTGGGGCTGACGAGCCAGGGTTACGCACCTGCGTGCCACGAGTGGTATCGGACCTGAGAATATTTTTTGGTAGCCTACGCAGCACCCCTACATATATGCCTATTCCCTGCTGACGAGAGGTAACAACCTCGAAACACGTGTCAAGGGATGGCCAACGCGACAGTGATTTTTGCTCAAGACTCTGGCAGAGGCGCACCCGCTGATGCTTACTTCATGGACCACAATGCTTTGGGGCAACACGCTGATAGGACAAGCAGTGTGCGACCATTTGGACTTACTTTTATATTCAAGCCCTACATATATGCCTATTCCCTGCTGACGAGAGGTAACAACCTCGAAACACATGTCAAGGGATGGCCAACGCGATAGTGATTTTTGCTCAAGACTCTGGAACCCACTGATGCTTACTTCATGGACCACAATGCTTTGGGGCAACACGCTGATAGGACAAGCAGTGTGCGACCAATTGGACTTACTTTTATATTCAAGCTCCCGTGAGCTGGTGGGGCTGACGAGCCCGGGTTACGCACCTGCGTGCCACGAGCGGTCCCAGACCTGAGAAAATTTTTTGGCAGCCTACGCAGCACCCCTACATATATGCCTATTCCCTGCTGACGAGAGGTAACAACCTCGAAACACGTGTCCAGGGATGGCCAACGCGACAGTGATTTTTGCTCAAGACTCTGGCAGAGGCGCACCCGCTGATGCTTACTTCATGGACCACAATGCTTTGGGGCAACACGCTGATAGGACAAGCAGTGTGCGACCAATTGGACTTACTTTTATATTCAAGCTCCCTTGAGCTGGTGGGGCTGACGAGCCCGGGTTACGCACCTGCGTGCCACGAGTGGTACCGGACCTGAGAATATTTTTTGGCAGCCTATTCAGCACCCCTACATATATGCCTATTCCCTGTTGATGAGAGGTAACAACCTCGAAACATGTGTCCCAGGATGGCCAACGCGACAGTGATTTTTGCTCAAGACTCTGGCAGAGGCGCACCCGCTGATGCTTACTTCATGGACCACAATGCTTTGGGGCAACACGCTGATAGGACAAGCAGTGTGCGACGAATTGGAATTACTTTTATATTCAAGCTCCCTTGAGCTGGTGGGGCTGACGAGCCCGGGTTACGCACCTGCGTGCCACGAGTGGTACCGGACCTGAGAATATTTTTTGGCAGCCTACGCAGCGCCCCTACATATATGCCTATTCGCTGCTGACTAAAGGTAACAACCTCGAAACACGTGTCCAGGGATGGCCAACGCGACAGTGATTTTTGCACAAGACTCTGGCAGAGGCGCACCCGCTGATGCTTACTTCATGGACCACAATGCTTTGGGGCAACACGCTGATAGGACAAGCAGTGTGCAACGCATTGGACTTACTTTTATATTCAAGCTCCCTTGAGCTAGTGGGGCTGACGAGCCCGGGTTACGCACCTGCGTGCCACGAGTGGTACCGGACCTGAGAATATTTTTTGGCAGCCTACGCAGCACCCCTACATACATGCCTATCCCCTGCTGAAGAGAGGTAACAACCTCGAAAAACGTGTCCAGGGATGGCCAACACGACAGTGATTTTTGCTCAAGACTCTGGCAGAGGTGCACCCGCTGATGCTTACTTCATGGACCACAATGCTTTGGGGCAACACGCTGATAGGACAAGCAGTGTGCGACCAATTGGACTTATTTTTATATTCAAGCTCCCTTGAGCTGGTGGGGCTGACGAGCCCGGGTTACGCACCTGCGTGCCACGAGTGGTACCAGACCTGAGAATATTTTTTGGCAGCCTACGCAGCACCCCTACATATATGCCTATTCCCTGCTGACGAGAGGTAACAACCACGAAACACATGTCCAGGGATGGCCAAAGCGATAGTGATTTTTGCTCAAGACTCTGGCAGAGGCGCACCCACTGATGCTTACTTCATGGACCACAATGCTTTGCGGCAACACGCTGATAGGACAAGCAGTGTGCGACCAATTGGACTTACTTTTATATTCAAGCTCCCTTGAGCTGGTGGGGCTGACGAGCCCGGGTTACGCACCTGCGTGCCACGAGTGGTACCGGACCTGAGAATATTTTTTGGCAGCCTATGCAGCGCCCCTACATATATGCCTATTCGCTGCTGACGAGAGGTAACAACCTCGAAACACGTGTCCAGGGATGGCCAACGCGACAGTGATTTTTGCTCAAGACTCTGGCAGAGGCGCACCCGCTGATGCTTACTTCATGGACCACAATGCTTTGGGGCAACACGCTGATAGGACAAGCAGTGTGCGACGAATTGGACTTACTTTTATATTCAAGCTCCCTTGAGCTGGTGGGGCTGACGAGCCCGGTTTACGCACCTGCGTGCCACGAGTGGTACCGGACCTGAGAATATTTTTGGGCAGCCTACGCAGCACCCCTACATATATGCCTATTCCCTGCTGACGAGAGGTAACAACCTCGAAACACGTGTCCAGGGATGGGCAACGCGACAGTGAATTTTGCTCAAGACTCTGGCAGAGGCGCAGCCGCTGATGCTTACTTCATGGACCACAATGCTTTGGGGCAACACGCTGATAGGACAAGCAGTGAGCGACCAATTGGACTTACTTTTATATTGAAGCTCCCTTGAGCTGGTGGGGCTGACGAGCCCGGGTTACGCACCTGCGTGCCACGAGTGGTACCAGACCTGAGAATATTTTTTGGCAGCCTACGCAGCACCCCTACATATATGCCTATTCCCTGCTGACGAGAGGTAACAACCTCGAAACACGTGTCCAGGGATGGCCAACGCGACAGTGATTTTTGCTCAAGACTCTGGCAGAGGCGCACCAGCTGATGCTTACTTCATGGACCACAATGCATTGGGGCAACACGCTGATAGGACAAGCAGTGTGCGACCAATTGGACTTACTTTTATATTCAAGCTCCCTTGAGCTGGTGGGCCTGATGAGCCCGGGTTACGCACCTGCGTGCCACGAAGGGTACCGGACCTGAGAATATTTTTTGGCAGCCTACGCAGCACCCCTACATATATGCCTATTCCCTGCTGACGAGAGGTAACAACCTCGAAACACGTTTCTAGGGATGGCCAACGCGACAGTGATTTTTGCTCAATACTCTGGCAGAGGCGCACCCGCTGATGCTTACTTCATGGACCACAATGCTTTGGGGCAACACGCTGATAGAACAAGCAGTGTGCGACCAATTGGACTTACTTTTATATTCAAGCTCCCTTGAGCTGGTGGGGCTGACGAGCCCGGGTTACGCACCTGCGTGCCACGAGTGGTACCAGACCTGAGAATATTTTTTGGCAGCCTACGCAGCACCCCTACATATATGCCTATTCCCTGCTGACGAGAGGTAACAACCTCGAAACACATGTCCAGGGATGGCCAAAGCAATAGTGATTTTTGCTCAAGACTCTGGCAGAGGCGCACCCACTGATGCTTACTTCATTGACCACAATGCTTTGCGGCAACACGCTGATAGGACAAGCAGTGTGTGACCAATTGGGCTTACTTTTATATTCAAGCTCCCTTGAGCTGGTGGGGCTGACGAGCCCGGGTTACGCACCTGCGTGCCACGAGTGGTACCGGACCTGAGAATATTTTTTGGAAGCCTACGCAGCACTCCTACATATATGCCTATTCCGTGCTGATGAGAGGTAACAACCTCGAAACACGTGTCCAGGGATGGGCAACGCGACAGTGATTTTTGCTCAAGACTCTGGCAGAGGCGCACCCGCTGATGCGTACTTCATGGACCACAATGCTTCGGGGCAACACGCTGATAGGACAAGCAGTGTGCGACCAATCGGACTTACTTTTATATACAAGCTCCCTTGAGCTGGTGGGCCTGACAAGCCCAGGTTACGCACCTGCATGCCACGAGTGGTACCGGACCTGAGAATATTTTTTGGCAGCCTACACAGCACCCCATCATATATGCCTATTCCCTGCTGACGAGAGGTAACAACCTCAAAACACGTGTCCAGGGATGGGAAAACCGACAGTGATTTTTGCTCAAGACTCTGGCAGAGGCGCACCCGCTGATGCTTACTTCATGGACCACAATGCTTCGGGGCAACACGCTGATAGGACAAGCAGTGTGCGACCAATTGGACTTACTTTTATATTCAAGCTCCCTTGAGCTGGATGGGCTGACGAGACCGGGTTACGCACCTGCGTGCCACGAGTGGTACCAGACCTGAGAATATTTTTTGCCAGCCTACGCAGCACCCCTACAAATATGCCAATTCCCTGCTGACGAGAGGTAACAACCTCGAAACACGTGTCCAGGGATGGCCAAAGCGATAGTGATTTTTGCTCAAGACTCTGGCAGAGGCGCACCCACTGATGCTTTCTTCATGGACCGCAATGCTTTGCGGCAACACGCTGATAGGACAAGCAGTGTGCGACCAATTGGACTTACTTTTATATTCAAGCTCCCTTGAGCTGGTGGGGCTGACGAGCCCGGGTTACGCACCTGCGTGCCACTAGTGGTACCGGACCTGAGAATATTTTTTGGCAGCCTACGCAGCACCCCTACATATATGTTTATTCCCTTCTGACGAGAGGTAACAACCTCGAAACACGTGTCCAGGGATGGGCAACGCAACAGTGATTTTTGCTGAAGACTCTGGCAGAGGCGCACCCGCTGATGCGTACTTCAAGGACCACAATGCTTTGGGGCAACACGCTGATAGGACAAGCAGTGTGCGACCAATTGGACTTACTTTTATATTCAAGCTCCCTTGAGCTGGTGGGGCTGACGAGCCCGGGTTACGCACCTGCGTGCCACGAGTGGTACCGGACCTGAGAATATTTTTTGGTAGCCTACGCAGCACCCCTACATATATGCCTATTCCCTGCTGACGAGAGGTAACAACCTTGAAACACGTGTCCAGGGATGGCCAACGCGACAGTAATTTTTGCTCAAGACTGTGGCAGAGGTGCACCCGCTGATGCTTACTTCATGGACCACAATGCTTTGGGGCAACACGCTGATAGGACAAGCAGTGTGCGACCAATTGGACTTACTTTTATATTCAAGCTCCCTTTTGCTGGTGGAGCTGACGAGCACGGGTTACGCACCTGCGTGCCACGAGTGGTACCAGACCTGAGAATATTTTTTGGCAGCCTACGCAGCACCCCTACATATATGCCTATTCCCTGCTGACGAGAGGTAACAACCTCGAAACACATGTCCAGGGATGGCCAAAGCGATAGTGATTTTTGCTCAAGACTCTGGCAGAGGCGCACCCGCTGATGCTTACTTCATGGACCACAATGCTTTGGGGCAACACGCTGATAGGACAAGCAGTGTGCGACCAATGGGACTTACTTTTATATTCAAGCTCCCTTGAGCTGGTGGGGCTGACGAGCCCGGGTTACGCACCTGCGTGCCACGAGTGGTACCGGACCTGAGAATATTTTTTGGCAGTCTATGCAGCACCCCTACATATATGCCTATTCCCTGCTGACGAGAGGTAACAACCTCGAAACACGTGTCCAGGGATGGCCAACGCGACAATGATTTTTGCTCAAGACTCTGGCAGAGGCGCACCCGCTGATTCTTACTTCATGGACCACAATGCTTTGGGGCAACACGCTGATAGGACAAGCAGTATGTGACCAATTGGACTTACTTTTATATTCAAGCTCCCTTGAGCTGGTGGGCCTGATGAGCCCGGGTTACGCACCTGCGTGCCACGAAGGGTACCGGACCTGAGAATATTTTTTGGCAGCCTACGCAGCACCCCTACATATATGCCTATTCCCTGCTGACGAGAGGTAACAACCTCGAAACACGTTTCTAGGGATGGCCAACGCGACAGTGATTTTTGCTCAATACTCTGGCAGAGGCGCACCCGCTGATGCTTACTTCATGGACCACAATGCTTTGGGGCAACACGCTGATAGAACAAGCAGTGTGCGACCAATTGGACTTACTTTTATATTCAAGCTCCCTTGAGCTGGTGGGGCTGACGAGCCCGGGTTACGCACCTGCGTGCCACGAGTGGTACCAGACCTGAGAATATTTTTTGGCAGCCTACGCAGCACCCCTACATATATGCCTATTCCCTGCTGACGAGAGGTAACAACCTCGAAACACATGTCCAGGGATGGCCAAAGCAATAGTGATTTTTGCTCAAGACTCTGGCAGAGGCGCACCCACTGATGCTTACTTCATTGACCACAATGCTTTGCGGCAACACGCTGATAGGACAAGCAGTGTGTGACCAATTGGGCTTACTTTTATATTCAAGCTCCCTTGAGCTGGTGGGGCTGACGAGCCCGGGTTACGCACCTGCGTGCCACGAGTGGTACCGGACCTGAGAATATTTTTTGGAAGCCTACGCAGCACTCCTACATATATGCCTATTCCGTGCTGACGAGAGGTAACAACCTCGAAACACATGTCCAGGGATGGCCAAAGCAATAGTGATTTTTGCTCAAGACTCTGGCAGAGGCGCACCCACTGATGCTTACTTCATTGACCACAATGCTTTGCGGCAACACGCTGATAGGACAAGCAGTGAGCGACCAATTGGACTTACTTTTATATTGAAGCTCCCTTGAGCTGGTGGGGCTGACGAGCCCGGGTTACGCACCTGCGTGCCACGAGTGGTACCAGACCTGAGAATATTTTTTGGCAGCCTACGCAGCACCCCTACATATATGCCTATTCCCTGCTGACGAGAGGTAACAACCTCGAAACACGTGTCCAGGGATGGCCAACGCGACAGTGATTTTTGCTCAAGACTCTGGCAGAGGCGCACCAGCTGATGCTTACTTCATGGACCACAATGCATTGGGGCAACACGCTGATAGGACAAGCAGTGTGCGACCAATTGGACTTACTTTTATATTCAAGCTCCCTTGAGCTGGTGGGCCTGATGAGCCCGGGTTACGCACCTGCGTGCCACGAAGGGTACCGGACCTGAGAATATTTTTTGGCAGCCTACGCAGCACCCCTACATATATGCCTATTCCCTGCTGACGAGAGGTAACAACCTCGAAACACGTTTCTAGGGATGGCCAACGCGACAGTGATTTTTGCTCAATACTCTGGCAGAGGCGCACCCGCTGATGCTTACTTCATGGACCACAATGCTTTGGGGCAACACGCTGATAGAACAAGCAGTGTGCGACCAATTGGACTTACTTTTATATTCAAGCTCCCTTGAGCTGGTGGGGCTGACGAGCCCGGGTTACGCACCTGCGTGCCACGAGTGGTACCAGACCTGAGAATATTTTTTGGCAGCCTACGCAGCACCCCTACATATATGCCTATTCCCTGCTGACGAGAGGTAACAACCTCGAAACACATGTCCAGGGATGGCCAAAGCAATAGTGATTTTTGCTCAAGACTCTGGCAGAGGCGCACCCACTGATGCTTACTTCATTGACCACAATGCTTTGCGGCAACACGCTGATAGGACAAGCAGTGTGTGACCAATTGGGCTTACTTTTATATTCAAGCTCCCTTGAGCTGGTGGGGCTGACGAGCCCGGGTTACGCACCTGCGTGCCACGAGTGGTACCGGACCTGAGAATATTTTTTGGAAGCCTACGCAGCACTCCTACATATATGCCTATTCCGTGCTGATGAGAGGTAACAACCTCGAAACACGTGTCCAGGGATGGGCAACGCGACAGTGATTTTTGCTCAAGACTCTGGCAGAGGCGCACCCGCTGATGCGTACTTCATGGACCACAATGCTTCGGGGCAACACGCTGATAGGACAAGCAGTGTGCGACCAATCGGACTTACTTTTATATACAAGCTCCCTTGAGCTGGTGGGCCTGACAAGCCCAGGTTACGCACCTGCATGCCACGAGTGGTACCGGACCTGAGAATATTTTTTGGCAGCCTACACAGCACCCCATCATATATGCCTATTCCCTGCTGACGAGAGGTAACAACCTCAAAACACGTGTCCAGGGATGGGAAAACCGACAGTGATTTTTGCTCAAGACTCTGGCAGAGGCGCACCCGCTGATGCTTACTTCATGGACCACAATGCTTCGGGGCAACACGCTGATAGGACAAGCAGTGTGCGACCAATTGGACTTACTTTTATATTCAAGCTCCCTTGAGCTGGATGGGCTGACGAGACCGGGTTACGCACCTGCGTGCCACGAGTGGTACCAGACCTGAGAATATTTTTTGCCAGCCTACGCAGCACCCCTACAAATATGCCAATTCCCTGCTGACGAGAGGTAACAACCTCGAAACACGTGTCCAGGGATGGCCAAAGCGATAGTGATTTTTGCTCAAGACTCTGGCAGAGGCGCACCCACTGATGCTTTCTTCATGGACCGCAATGCTTTGCGGCAACACGCTGATAGGACAAGCAGTGTGCGACCAATTGGACTTACTTTTATATTCAAGCTCCCTTGAGCTGGTGGGGCTGACGAGCCCGGGTTACGCACCTGCGTGCCACTAGTGGTACCGGACCTGAGAATATTTTTTGGCAGCCTACGCAGCACCCCTACATATATGTTTATTCCCTTCTGACGAGAGGTAACAACCTCGAAACACGTGTCCAGGGATGGGCAACGCAACAGTGATTTTTGCTGAAGACTCTGGCAGAGGCGCACCCGCTGATGCGTACTTCAAGGACCACAATGCTTTGGGGCAACACGCTGATAGGACAAGCAGTGTGCGACCAATTGGACTTACTTTTATATTCAAGCTCCCTTGAGCTGGTGGGGCTGACGAGCCCGGGTTACGCACCTGCGTGCCACGAGTGGTACCGGACCTGAGAATATTTTTTGGTAGCCTACGCAGCACCCCTACATATATGCCTATTCCCTGCTGACGAGAGGTAACAACCTTGAAACACGTGTCCAGGGATGGCCAACGCGACAGTAATTTTTGCTCAAGACTGTGGCAGAGGTGCACCCGCTGATGCTTACTTCATGGACCACAATGCTTTGGGGCAACACGCTGATAGGACAAGCAGTGTGCGACCAATTGGACTTACTTTTATATTCAAGCTCCCTTTTGCTGGTGGAGCTGACGAGCACGGGTTACGCACCTGCGTGCCACGAGTGGTACCAGACCTGAGAATATTTTTTGGCAGCCTACGCAGCACCCCTACATATATGCCTATTCCCTGCTGACGAGAGGTAACAACCTCGAAACACATGTCCAGGGATGGCCAAAGCGATAGTGATTTTTGCTCAAGACTCTGGCAGAGGCGCACCCGCTGATGCTTACTTCATGGACCACAATGCTTTGGGGCAACACGCTGATAGGACAAGCAGTGTGCGACCAATGGGACTTACTTTTATATTCAAGCTCCCTTGAGCTGGTGGGGCTGACGAGCCCGGGTTACGCACCTGCGTGCCACGAGTGGTACCGGACCTGAGAATATTTTTTGGCAGTCTATGCAGCACCCCTACATATATGCCTATTCCCTGCTGACGAGAGGTAACAACCTCGAAACACGTGTCCAGGGATGGCCAACGCGACAATGATTTTTGCTCAAGACTCTGGCAGAGGCGCACCCGCTGATTCTTACTTCATGGACCACAATGCTTTGGGGCAACACGCTGATAGGACAAGCAGTATGTGACCAATTGGACTTACTTTTATATTCAAGCTCCCTTGAGCTGGTGGGCCTGATGAGCCCGGGTTACGCACCTGCGTGCCACGAAGGGTACCGGACCTGAGAATATTTTTTGGCAGCCTACGCAGCACCCCTACATATATGCCTATTCCCTGCTGACGAGAGGTAACAACCTCGAAACACGTTTCTAGGGATGGCCAACGCGACAGTGATTTTTGCTCAATACTCTGGCAGAGGCGCACCCGCTGATGCTTACTTCATGGACCACAATGCTTTGGGGCAACACGCTGATAGAACAAGCAGTGTGCGACCAATTGGACTTACTTTTATATTCAAGCTCCCTTGAGCTGGTGGGGCTGACGAGCCCGGGTTACGCACCTGCGTGCCACGAGTGGTACCAGACCTGAGAATATTTTTTGGCAGCCTACGCAGCACCCCTACATATATGCCTATTCCCTGCTGACGAGAGGTAACAACCTCGAAACACATGTCCAGGGATGGCCAAAGCAATAGTGATTTTTGCTCAAGACTCTGGCAGAGGCGCACCCACTGATGCTTACTTCATTGACCACAATGCTTTGCGGCAACACGCTGATAGGACAAGCAGTGTGTGACCAATTGGGCTTACTTTTATATTCAAGCTCCCTTGAGCTGGTGGGGCTGACGAGCCCGGGTTACGCACCTGCGTGCCACGAGTGGTACCGGACCTGAGAATATTTTTTGGAAGCCTACGCAGCACTCCTACATATATGCCTATTCCGTGCTGATGAGAGGTAACAACCTCGAAACACGTGTCCAGGGATGGGCAACGCGACAGTGATTTTTGCTCAAGACTCTGGCAGAGGCGCACCCGCTGATGCGTACTTCATGGACCACAATGCTTCGGGGCAACACGCTGATAGGACAAGCAGTGTGCGACCAATCGGACTTACTTTTATATACAAGCTCCCTTGAGCTGGTGGGCCTGACAAGCCCAGGTTACGCACCTGCATGCCACGAGTGGTACCGGACCTGAGAATATTTTTTGGCAGCCTACACAGCACCCCATCATATATGCCTATTCCCTGCTGACGAGAGGTAACAACCTCAAAACACGTGTCCAGGGATGGGAAAACCGACAGTGATTTTTGCTCAAGACTCTGGCAGAGGCGCACCCGCTGATGCTTACTTCATGGACCACAATGCTTCGGGGCAACACGCTGATAGGACAAGCAGTGTGCGACCAATTGGACTTACTTTTATATTCAAGCTCCCTTGAGCTGGATGGGCTGACGAGACCGGGTTACGCACCTGCGTGCCACGAGTGGTACCAGACCTGAGAATATTTTTTGCCAGCCTACGCAGCACCCCTACAAATATGCCAATTCCCTGCTGACGAGAGGTAACAACCTCGAAACACGTGTCCAGGGATGGCCAAAGCGATAGTGATTTTTGCTCAAGACTCTGGCAGAGGCGCACCCACTGATGCTTTCTTCATGGACCGCAATGCTTTGCGGCAACACGCTGATAGGACAAGCAGTGTGCGACCAATTGGACTTACTTTTATATTCAAGCTCCCTTGAGCTGGTGGGGCTGACGAGCCCGGGTTACGCACCTGCGTGCCACTAGTGGTACCGGACCTGAGAATATTTTTTGGCAGCCTACGCAGCACCCCTACATATATGTTTATTCCCTTCTGACGAGAGGTAACAACCTCGAAACACGTGTCCAGGGATGGGCAACGCAACAGTGATTTTTGCTGAAGACTCTGGCAGAGGCGCACCCGCTGATGCGTACTTCAAGGACCACAATGCTTTGGGGCAACACGCTGATAGGACAAGCAGTGTGCGACCAATTGGACTTACTTTTATATTCAAGCTCCCTTGAGCTGGTGGGGCTGACGAGCCCGGGTTACGCACCTGCGTGCCACGAGTGGTACCGGACCTGAGAATATTTTTTGGTAGCCTACGCAGCACCCCTACATATATGCCTATTCCCTGCTGACGAGAGGTAACAACCTTGAAACACGTGTCCAGGGATGGCCAACGCGACAGTAATTTTTGCTCAAGACTGTGGCAGAGGTGCACCCGCTGATGCTTACTTCATGGACCACAATGCTTTGGGGCAACACGCTGATAGGACAAGCAGTGTGCGACCAATTGGACTTACTTTTATATTCAAGCTCCCTTTTGCTGGTGGAGCTGACGAGCACGGGTTACGCACCTGCGTGCCACGAGTGGTACCAGACCTGAGAATATTTTTTGGCAGCCTACGCAGCACCCCTACATATATGCCTATTCCCTGCTGACGAGAGGTAACAACCTCGAAACACATGTCCAGGGATGGCCAAAGCGATAGTGATTTTTGCTCAAGACTCTGGCAGAGGCGCACCCGCTGATGCTTACTTCATGGACCACAATGCTTTGGGGCAACACGCTGATAGGACAAGCAGTGTGCGACCAATGGGACTTACTTTTATATTCAAGCTCCCTTGAGCTGGTGGGGCTGACGAGCCCGGGTTACGCACCTGCGTGCCACGAGTGGTACCGGACCTGAGAATATTTTTTGGCAGTCTATGCAGCACCCCTACATATATGCCTATTCCCTGCTGACGAGAGGTAACAACCTCGAAACACGTGTCCAGGGATGGCCAACGCGACAATGATTTTTGCTCAAGACTCTGGCAGAGGCGCACCCGCTGATTCTTACTTCATGGACCACAATGCTTTGGGGCAACACGCTGATAGGACAAGCAGTATGTGACCAATTGGACTTACTTTTATATTCAAGCTCCCTTGAGCTGGTGGGGCTGATGAGCCCGGGTTACGCACCTGCGTGCCACGAGTGGTACCGGACCTGAGAATATTTTTTGGTAGTCTACGCAGCACCCCTACATATATGCCTATTCCCTGCTGACGAGAGGTAACAACCTCGAAACACGTGTCCAGGGATGGCCAACGCGACAGTGATTTTTGCTCAAGACTCTGGCAGAGGCGCACCCGCTGATGCTTACTTCATGGACCACAATGCTTTGGGGCAACACCCTGATAGGACAAGCAGTGTGCGACCAATTGGACTTATTTTTATATTCAAGCTCCCTTGAGCTGGTGGGGCTGACGAGCCCGGGTTACGCACCTGCGTGCCACGAGTGGTACCGGACCTGAAAATATTTTTTGGCAGCCTACGCAGCGCCCCTACATATATGCCTATTCGCTGCTGACGAGAGGTAACAACCTCGAAACACGTGTCAAGGGATGGGCAACCCAACAGAGATTTTTGCTCAAGACTCTGGCAGAGGCGCACCCGCTGATGCGTACTTCATGGACCACAATGCTTTGGGGCAACTCGCTGATGGGACAAGCAGTGTGCGACCAATTGGACTTACTTTTATATTCAAGCTCCCTTGAGCTGGTGGGGCTGACGAGCCCGGGTTACTCACCTGCGTGCCACGAGTGGTACCGGACCTGAGAATATTTTTTGGCAGCCTACGCAGCACCCCTACATATATGCCTATTCCCTGCTGAGGAGAGGTAACAACCTCGAAACACGTGTCCAGGGATGGCCAACGCGACAGTGATTTTTGCTCAAGACTCTGGCATCCGCTGATGCTTACTTCATGGACCACAATGCTTTGGGGCAACACGCTGATAGGACAAGCAGTGTGCGACCAATTGGACTTACTTTTATATTCAAGCTCCCTTGAGCTGGTGGGGCTGACGAGCCCGGGTTACGCACCTACGTGCCACGAGCGGTCCCAGACCTGAGAATATTTTTTGGCAGCCTACGCAGCACCCCTACATATATGCCTATTCCCTGCTGATGAGAGGTAACAACCTCGAAACACGTGTCCAGGGATGGCCAATGCGACAGTGATTTTTGCTCAAGACTCTGGCAGAGGCGCACCCGCTGATGCTTACTTCATGGACCACAATGCTTTGGGGCAACACGCTGATAGGACAAGCAGTGTGCGACCAATTGGACTTACTTTTATATTCAAGCTCCCTTGAGCTGGTGGGGCTGACGAGCCCGGGTTACGCACCTGCGTGCCACAAGTGGTACCGGACCTGAGAATATTTTTTGGCAGCCTATTCAGCACCCCTACATATATGCCTATTCCCTGTTGATGAGAGGTAACAACCTCGAAACATGTGTCCCGGGATGGCCAACGCGACAGTGATTTTTGCTCAAGACTCTGGCAGAGGCGCACCCGCTGATGCTTACTTCATGGACCACAATGCTTTGGGGCAACACGCTGATAGGACAAGCAGTGTGCGACCAACTGGAATTACTTTTATATTCAAGCTCCTTTGAGCTGGTGGGGCTGACGAGCCCGGGTTACGCACCTGCGTGCCATGAGTGGTACCGGACCTGAGAATATTTTTTGGCAGCCTACGCAGCGCCCCTACATATATGCCTATTCGCTGCTGACGAGTGGTAACAACATCGAAACACGTGTCCAGGGATGGCCAACGCGACAGTGATTTTTGCTCAAGACTCTGGCAGAGGCGCACCCGCTGATGCTTACTTCATGGACCACAATGCTTTGGGGCAACACGCTGATAGGACAAGCAGTGTGCGACCAATTGGACTTACTTTTATATTCAAGCTCCCTTGAGCTGGTGGGGCTGACGAGCCCGGGTTACGCACCTGCGTGCCACGAAGGGTACTGGACCTGAGAATATTTT
Organism: Lissotriton helveticus; assembly: GCF_964261635.1. Lineage (NCBI taxonomy): Eukaryota > Metazoa > Chordata > Amphibia > Caudata > Salamandridae > Lissotriton > Lissotriton helveticus. The sequence continues at coordinate 770,231,618 of NC_136059.1, forward strand.
TTGGCAGCCTACGCAGCACCCCTACATATATGCCTATTCCCTGCTGATGAGAGGTAACAACCTCGAAACACGTGTCCAGGGATGGCCAACGCGACAGTGATTTTTGCTCAAGACTCTGGCAGAGGCGCACCCGCTGATGCTTACTTAATGGACCACAATGCTTTGGGGCAACACGCTGATAGAAAGGGCAGTGTGCGACCAATTGGACTTACTTTTATATTCAAGCTCCCTTGAGCTGGTGGGGCTGACGAGCCCGGGTTACGCACCTGCGTGCCACGAGTGGTACCGGACCTGAGAATATTTTTTGGCAGCCTACGCAGTACCCCTACATATATGCCTATTCCCTGCTGATGAGAGGTAACAACCTCGAAACACGTGTCCAGGGATGGGCAACGCGACAGTGATTTTTGCTCAAGACTCTGGCAGAGGCGCACCCGCTGATGCGTACTTAAAGGACCACAATGCTTTGGGGCAACACGCTGATAGGACAAGCAGTGTGCGACCAATTGGACTTACTTTTATATTCAAGCTCCCTTGAGCTGGTGGGGTTGACGAGCCCGGGTTACGCACCTGCGTGCCACGAGTGGTATCGGACCTGAGAATATTTTTTGGTAGCCTACGCAGCACCCCTACATATATGCCTATTCCCTGCTGACGAGAGGTAACAACCTCGAAACACGTGTCCAGGGATGGCCAACGCGACAGTGATTTTTGCTCAAGACTCTAGCAGAGGCGCACCCGCTGATGCTTACTTCATGGACCACAATGCTTTGGGGCAACACGCTGATAGGACAAGCAGTGTGCGACCATTTGGACTTACTTTTATATTCAAGCCCTACATATATGCCTATTCCCTGCTGACGAGAGGTAACAACCTCGAAACACATGTCAAGGGATGGCCAACGCGATAGTGATTTTTGCTCAAGACTCTGGCACCCGCTGATGCTTACTTCATGGACCACAATGCTTTGGGGCAACACGCTGATAGGACAAGCAGTGTGCGACCAATTGGACTTACTTTTATATTCAAGCTCCCTTGAGCTGGAGGGGCTGACGAGCCCGGGTTACGCACCTGCGTGCCACGAGCGGTCCCAGACCTGAGAATATTTTTTGGCAGCCTACGCAGCACCCCTACATATATGCCTATTCCCTGCTGACGAGAGGTAACAACCTCGAAACACGTGTCCAGGGATGGCCAACGCGACAGTGATTTTTGCTCAAGACTCTGGCAGAGGCGCACCCGCTGATGCTTACTTCATGGACCACAATGCTTTGGGGCAACACGCTGATAGGACAAGCAGTGTGCGACCAATTGGACTTACTTTTATATTCAAGCTCCCTTGAGCTGGTGGGGCTGACGAGCTGGGTTACGCACATGCGTGCCATGAGTGGTACCGGACCTGAGAATATTTTTTGGCAGCCTACGCAGCGCCCCTACATATATGCCTATTCGCTGCTGACGAGTGGTAACAACATCGAAACACGTGTCCAGGGATGGCCAACGCGACAGTGATTTTTGCTCAAGACTCTGGCAGAGGCGCACCCGCTGATGCTTACTTCATGGACCACAATGCTTTGGGGCAACACGCTGATAGAACAAGCAGTGTGCGACCAATTGGACTTACTTTTATATTCAAGCTCCCTTGAGCTGGTGGGGCTGACGAGCCCGGGTTACGCACCTGCGTGCCACGAAGGGTACCGGACCTGAGAATATTTTTTGGCAGCCTACGCAGCACCCCTACATATATGCCTATTCCCTGCTGATGAGAGGTAACAACCTCGAAACACGTGTCCAGGGATGGCCAACGCGACAGTGATTTTTGCTCAAGACTCTGGCAGAGGCGCACCCGCTGATGCTTACTTAATGGACCACAATGCTTTGGGGCAACACGCTGATAGAAAGGGCAGTGTGCGACCAATTGGACTTACTTTTATATTCAAGCTCCCTTGAGCTGGTGGGGCTGACGAGCCCGGGTTACGCACCTGCGTGCCACGAGTGGTACCGGACCTGAGAATATTTTTTGGCAGCCTACGCAGCACCCCTACATATATGCCTATTCCCTGCTGATGAGAGGTAACAACCTCGAAACACGTGTCCAGGGATGGGCAACGCGACAGTGATTTTTGCTCAAGACTCTGGCAGAGGCGCACCCGCTGATGCGTACTTAAAGGACCACAATGCTTTGGGGCAACACGCTGATAGGACAAGCAGTGTGCGACCAATTGGACTTACTTTTATATTCAAGCTCCCTTGAGCTGGTGGGGTTGACGAGCCCGGGTTACGCACCTGCGTGCCACGAGTGGTATCGGACCTGAGAATATTTTTTGGTAGCCTACGCAGCACCCCTACATATATGCCTATTCCCTGCTGACGAGAGGTAACAACCTCGAAACACGTGTCCAGGGATGGCCAACGCGACAGTGATTTTTGCTCAAGACTCTAGCAGAGGCGCACCCGCTGATGCTTACTTCATGGACCACAATGCTTTGGGGCAACACGCTGATAGGACAAGCAGTGTGCGACCATTTGGACTTACTTTTATATTCAAGCCCTACATATATGCCTATTCCCTGCTGACGAGAGGTAACAACCTCGAAACACATGTCAAGGGATGGCCAACGCGATAGTGATTTCTGCTCAAGACTCTGGCACCCGCTGATGCTTACTTCATGGACCACAATGCTTTGGGGCAACACGCTGATAGGACAAGCAGTGTGCGACCAATTGGACTTACTTTTATATTCAAGCTCCCTTGAGCTGGAGGGGCTGACGAGCCCGGGTTACGCACCTGCGTGCCACGAGCGGTCCCAGACCTGAGAATATTTTTTGGCAGCCTACGCAGCACCCCTACATATATGCCTATTCCCTGCTGACGAGAGGTAACAACCTCGAAACACGTGTCCAGGGATGGCCAACGCGACAGTGATTTTTGCTCAAGACTCTGGCAGAGGCGCACCCGCTGATGCTTACTTCATGGACCACAATGCTTTGGGGCAACACGCTGATAGGACAAGCAGTGTGCGACCAATTGGACTTACTTTTATATTCAAGCTCCCTTGAGCTGGTGGGGCTGACGAGCTGGGTTACGCACATGCGTGCCATGAGTGGTACCGGACCTGAGAATATTTTTTGGCAGCCTACGCAGCGCCCCTACATATATGCCTATTCGCTGCTGACGAGTGGTAACAACATCGAAACACGTGTCCAGGGATGGCCAACGCGACAGTGATTTTTGCTCAAGACTCTGGCAGAGGCGCACCCGCTGATGCTTACTTCATGGACCACAATGCTTTGGGGCAACACGCTGATAGGACAAGCAGTGTGCGACCAATTGGACTTACTTTTATATTCAAGCTCCCTTGAGCTGGTGGGGCTGACGTGCCCGGGTTACGCACCTGCGTGCCACGAAGGGTACCGGACCTGAGAATATTTTTTGGCAGCCTACGCAGCACCCCTACATATATGCCTATTCCCTGCTGACGAGAGGTAACAACCTCGAAACACGTGTCCAGGGATGGCCTACGTGACAGTGATTTTTGCTCAAGACTCTGGCAGAGGCGCACCCACTGATGCTTACTTCATGGAGCACAATGCTTTGGAGCAACACGCTGATAGAAAGGGCAGTGTGCGACCAATTGGACTTACTTTTATATTCAAGCTCCCTTGAGCTGGTGGGGCTGACGAGCCCGGGTTACACACCTGCGTGCCACGAGTGGTACCGGACCTGAGAATATTTTTTGGCAGCCTACGCAGCGCCCCTACATATATGCCTATTCGCTGCTGACGAGTGGTAACAACATCGAAACACGTGTCCAGGGATGGCCAACGCGACAGTGATTTTTGCTCAAGACTCTGGCAGAGGCGCACCCGCTGATGCTTACTTCATGGACCACAATGCTTTGGGGCAACACGCTGATAGGACAAGCAGTGTGCGACCAATTGGACTTACTTTTATATTCAAGCTCCCTTGAGCTGGTGGGGCTGACGAGCCCGGGTTACGCACCTGCGTGCCACGAAGGGTACCGGACCTGAGAATATTTTTGGGCAGCCTACGCAGCACCCCTACATATATGCCTATTCCCTGCTGATGAGAGGTAACAACCTCGAAACACGTGTCCAGGGATGGCCAACGCGACAGTGATTTTTGCTCAAGACTCTGGCAGAGGCGCACCCGCTGATGCTTACTTAATGGACCACAATGCTTTGGGGCAACACGCTGATAGAAAGGGCAGTGTGCGACCAATTGGACTTACTTTTATATTCAAGCTCCCTTGAGCTGGTGGGGCTGACGAGCCCGGGTTACGCACCTGCGTGCCACGAGTGGTACCGGACCTGAGAATATTTTTTGGCAGCCTACGCAGCACCCCTACATATATGCCTATTCCCTGCTGATGAGAGGTAACAACCTCGAAACACGTGTCCAGGGATGGGCAACGCGACAGTGATTTTTGCTCAAGACTCTGGCAGAGGCGCACCCGCTGATGCGTACTTAAAGGACCACAATGCTTTGGGGCAACACGCTGATAGGACAAGCAGTGTGTGACCAATTGGACTTACTTTTATATTCAAGCTCCCTTGAGCTGGTGGGGTTGACGAGCCCGGGTTATGCACCTGCGTGCCATGAGTGGTATCGGACCTGAGAATATTTTTTGGTAGCCTACGCAGCACCCCTACATATATGCCTATTCCCTGCTGACGAGAGGTAACAACCTCGAAACACGTGTCCAGGGATGGCCAACGCGACAGTGATTTTTGCTCAAGACTCTAGCAGAGGCGCACCCGCTGATGCTTACTTCATGGACCACAATGCTTTGGGGCAACACGCTGATAGGACAAGCAGTGTGCGACCATTTGGACTTACTTTTATATTCAAGCCCTACATATATGCCTATTCCCTGCTGACGAGAGGTAACAACCTCGAAACACATGTCAAGGGATGGCCAACGCGATAGTGATTTTTGCTCAAGACTCTGGCACCCGCTGATGCTTACTTCATGGACCACAATGCTTTGGGGCAACACGCTGATAGGACAAGCAGTGTGCGACCAATTGGACTTACTTTTATATTCAAGCTTCCTTGAGCTGGAGGGGCTGACGAGCCCGGGTTACGCACCTGCGTGCCACGAGCGGTCCCAGACCTGAGAATATTTTTTGGCAGCCTACGCAGCACCCCTACATATATGCCTATTCCCTGCTGACGAGAGGTAACAACCTCGAAACACGTGTCCAGGGATGGCCAACGCGACAGTGATTTTTGCTCAAGACTCTGGCAGAGGCGCACCCGCTGATGCTTACTTCATGGACCACAATGCTTTGGGGCAACACGCTGATAGGACAAGCAGTGTGCGACCAATTGGACTTACTTTTATATTCAAGCTCCCTTTAGCTGGTGGGGCTGACGAGCTGGGTTACGCACATGCGTGCCATGAGTGGTACCGGACCTGAGAATATTTTTTGGCAGCCTACGCAGCGCCCCTACATATATGCCTATTCGCTGCTGACGAGTGGTAACAACATCGAAACACGTGTCCAGGGATGGCCAACGCGACAGTGATTTTTGCTCAAGACTCTGGCAGAGGCGCACCCGCTGATGCTTACTTCATGGACCACAATGCTTTGGGGCAACACGCTGATAGGACAAGCAGTGTGAGACCAATTGGACTTACTTTTATATTCAAGCTCCCTTGAGCTGGTGGGGCTGACGAGCCCGGGTTACACACCTGCGTGCCACGAGTGGTACCGGACCTGAGAATATTTTTTGCCAGCCTACGCAGCACCACTACATATATGCCTATTCCCTGCTGATGAAAGGTAACAACCTCGAAACACGTGTCCAGGGATGGGCAACACGACAGTGATTTTTGCTCAAGACTCTGGCAGAGGCGCACCCGCTGATGCTTACTTCATGGACCACAATGCTTTGGGGCAACACGCTGATAGGACAAGCAGTGTGCGACCAATTGGACTTGCTTTTATATTCAAGCTCCCTTGAGCTGGTGGGGCTGACGAGCCCGGGTTACGCACCTGCGTGCCACGAGTGGTACCAGACCTGAGAATATTTTTTGGCAGCCTACGCAGCACCCCTACATATATGCCTATTCCGTGCTGACGAGAGGTAACAACCTCGAAACACATGTCCAGGGATGGCCAACGCGATAGTGATTTTTGCTCAAGACTCTGGCAGAGGCGCACCCACTGATGCTTACTTCATGGACCACCATGCTTTGCGGCAACACGCTGATAGGACAAGCAGCTGTACGACCAATCGGACTTACTTTTATATACAAGCTCCCTTGAGCTGGTGGGCCTGACAAGCCCAGGTTACGCTCCTGCGTGCCACGAGTGGTACCGGACCTGAGAATATTTTTTGGCAGCCTACGCAGCACCCCATCATATATGCCTATTCCCTGCTGACGAGAGGTAACAACCTCAAAACACGTGTCCAGGGATGGGAAAACCGACAGTGATTTTTGCTCAAGACTCTGGCAGAGGCGCACCCGCTGATGCTTACTTCATGGACCACAATGCTTTGGGGCAACACGCTGATAGGACAAGCAGTGTGCGACCAATTGGACTTACTTTTATATTCAAGCTCCCTTGAGCTGGATGGGCTGACGAGCCCGGGTTACGCACCTGCGTGCCACGAGTGGTACCAGACCTGAGAATATTTTTTGCCAGCCTACGCAGCACCCCTACAAATATGCCTATTCCCTGCTGACGAGAGGTAACAACCTCGAAACACGTGTCCAGGGATGGCCAACGCGACAGTGATTTTTGCTCAAGACTCTGGCAGAGGCGCACTCGCTGATGCTTACTTCATGGACCACAATGCTTTGAGGCAACACGCTGATAGGACAAGCAGTGTGCGACCAATTGGACTTACTTTTATATTCAAGCTCCCTTGAGCTGGCGCGGCTGACGAGCCCGGGTTACGCACCTGCGTGCCACGAGTGGTACCAGCCCTGAGAATATTTTTTGGCAGCCTACGCAGCACCCTACATATATGCCTATTCCCTGCTGACGAGAGGTAACAACCTCGAAACACATGTCCAGGGATGGCCAAAGCGATAGTGATTTTTGCTCAAGACTCTGGCAGAGGCGCACCCACTGATGCTTTCTTCATGGACCGCAATGCTTTGCGGCAACACGCTGATAGGACAAGCAGTGTGCGACCAATTGGACTTACTTTTATATTCAAGCTCCCTTGAGCTGGTGGGGCTGACAAGCCCGGGTTACGCACCTGCGTGCCACGAGTGGTACCGGACCTGAGAATATTTTTTGGCAGCCTACGCAGCACCCCTACATATATGCAAAATTCCCTGCTGAGGAGAGGTAACAACCTCGAAACACGTGTCCAGGGATGGCCAACGCGACAGTGATTTTTGCTCAAGACTCTGGCAGAGGCGCACCCGCTGATGCTTACTTCATGGACCACAATGCTTTGGGGCAACACGCTGATAGTGTGGAAAAGTAAATTTTGCCATGTTCTGTGTCCCTACGTGTTCCCCATCTTATGCTATATGTGCATGATTAATATGCATATGTATTCCCCATGATCGATTAAAGACGCAATTACAGTTGTGTCCATCTCTAGTATGCCAGTTTCCAGTTCTCATGAAAGCTACGAGTATTAGGCCTATGTAAAGTTATGTTGCCACGTTTTACAGTGTGCACTTTAAATTCATTGAAAAGTCTCCGTTTCTAGGCCTCAAAAGGGCCCGGACTCAGATTCAGCTCCTGTCTCCTGAACCCTCGCTGAGGAGCGATACAGCCCCCACCTGTATCCCTGACCCTTCACTTACTTCCTGCCTCACAGTGCCCGGCTCGGCCTGGCCCTGCCTCCCAGTCTGCCAAGAGTATGTTATGATTCTAGTTATCAGTCCAGCCCTCCTTCTCTGCATTCCTAAGCTACTGAATCGCATCAATAGTTTCAGTCATCGTCTAGCCTTTACGTCTCCATGTAAGAGAAATACTGTATTTATGGTCATTTAATATTCCTCAACACACACTACATGTAGAACAATGCATGCACCAGTCTTAGTGTCTGTTAGCCTTTGCCCTGATAACTTTTGGATTCCATCAACATGTTCTCTAAACATCAGATACTAGATAGTGTTTAGGTACATGTCGCTCTGACTCTCCAGACTTTCGTCTCTCCTTCTAGCTCAGAAGTCATAGCCCCCAGCTTCTCCCTAGTAACACGTCATCATCAGTTTGCGCGCACCACTAGGTTAGAGGTCCCGGCTCCTCCGGTAGCCCCCTCCATGTTTCCGCCCCATTTATGACATATTCTGTTACGTTTACATCACATGTCTATGTTCACGCCTCCTGTTACACCCACTTTCATCCTTATCTTTCGCGACTGTTGCTAACTCCACCCACTGTCACACCTACTGTATGTACTGTAATGCAATTGTTTTAGTATATATACTTGTGTATTGTTATTAAAAGCCAGCGCGCTCATTCCAGATCCTGCCCGACAGCTGTCGGGGCCCCCCTGTTGGCTAGCCATCCCAGATCTTCCCCGTGCAGGTTGTCCTGTTCCTGTCCTTTATGCTGTATTAAACCTGCAAACTCCTACTACCTCGAATCTTGACTCTTATTTATTGAGCTATCTGTTATTGTTATATCTAGTCAAAAATAGAGGTATTATTTATTTATTTACCACATAATGGCGCCCGAATAGGGACCTGCCCTTTCCCCACGCGCCGGAGAAGCCACGTAAGCCCCCTGATCCTCTGCAGCCGTGACGGAACCATACCGTGCACGTGCAGATATTTCTGCTTCAAGTATCCCTCAGGCCCACGGAGGAGACGGAGGTTGCGGTCCAGCATCCAGACGAGGCGGTGGAGGAATGCGGCGAGTCCCGACCAGAGCCCAAGCCGAGAGTCCAAGGTCCGAGGTATCCGGAGGCCCACCCGTAACAGAAGTCCGAAGTTCGTCCGTCCGGCGTCGTAGAAGTCCAGTCCAGTCCGAGGCCTTCCGTTCTTGCTGCCCGGTGAGTACCATTGCTGGGGTAGTATCTAGACAGGGTCAATTGCATTGTCTCTGGTCCGTGGGTTTGGGTACGCAGATCCAACACGAAGTGTCCACTTAGGTGGATGCGGGTCCTGACGTGTCTCTTTATGAGACCGGTAAGTTTCGTACTGTTTTAGCAGTGCATCTAGTTTCTGTTCTAGTCCGTTCTGTTCTCGAGAAATTCATGTATTCTGTTTTCAGTATTCCAGGTAGTGTTTTGTCCGAACTGTTATCCTAAATGTCATTCATGTATTTCAATGTCGTGGTATGAATGTGTTGTTTAGTAATCATCGTGTTCATTGTGTATTGTATTGTGTCTAGACTCCAGCCCAGTCATGCCTTTGTTTTCCAAATTACGTCAGTTAAAAACTAGAAAAGGTCTGTTAGAAGAAGCAGTTCCTGTCCCGCCTAGGGACAGTCCAGGTCATTTTATGTATCAAAAGCATGGCATAAGTGCCATATTATAGCTAGATTTGTGGGTGGAGTACACCAAACAGTTAGAAGAAAAGTATAGATGGCCCGTATCGGGTACATGGGATGCCGAGTGCATCATGCGAGTAGAAGAAGTATTATGGAAAAAGAAAGCCAGACAGTCACAGAAAGATGCCATCGAGTTATGGCGCAAAGAATCTCATAAAAGAACCGAAAAAGAAATCAGAAAGTCAGAATTAAGTAGGGAATCCTTAGAAAGAGCCCAAGAAAGGGGAACTAATCGAAATAGGTGAACGAGTTAAAACCGAACAGTCAGACAGACAGAGAAATGCCCTTATTAAGGGTATGTATCCTCTTCTTGCCGAGGGCTTGCCAAAAGCAACCCCGGAGGCATCCAGTAATTTTCCGCCACCCTTAGTTCCGACCAAGTCACGTCACAAACCGACCGCAGCTGATATTTTTCTCTCGTCCTATTTGGACGACACAGTCCCAGAATATGCAAATCCTGTTCCACCAGCTCCTGTAAATAATGTAAATCCTGCTCCTCCAGTCACCGGGGCACCTGTTGCAGTACCTGCTACGGTACCCCCGGTCCAGCCCGTAGTACAAATTCCCGCTACATCAGTCACTCTCCCAGCACGAAGAGTATCAGTTGACGATTCCAGTTTAGGGGCCGCGGGAGGAGGTCCTCCTGGTACCCCGCCGCCAAGTAGACGTTTAGGAGCAGTCGAGTTACATGAACGTGCGTTACAGCGTACGCCTAAATATAAGTCCATTGCAGAAATCAGGCGACTTCTTACTGAATGCTGTTATGATCCAGTCCCAGGCGAGGATAGTATGGTTCTATATTCCATACGTGTAAGGCAGGTGTCCGAGTATTTGGTCACCCTACCGAATATGAAAGAAGATCTAGACAGAATGTATCGTTTCATTCGTACAGGAGACGATCCAGAAAGTATTGGTGAAGTCATGTCTCTCAGGAAAGCTGAGATCCAGTTGATGTTATTAAAGTTTCTGATCAATTGTTTAATAAGGGAACAAGATTCCTCAACTAAAGATCCGACCGAAATGAGAATTCTGACAAAGTGGAGTGATAATATAGCCGAGGGTAAGCACAAGACACTCAATAGTATAGAGAGTATGTACAAGAAAATACGTAAAGAAATAATAAGGTTACACGAACAACGCAAAGAAGCACAAGTAAGCGAGAAAGAAAATGACTCTTCTACCGAAGAGGTAGACGACGAGAATACCGCCAGAATAGCGTATGTAGGTAAATCTAGAATTCTAGACCGACATTCACGCCTAGAACACAAGAAAGTCTTTCATCTTCCAGCACCAGAACAAGGTTCCCTAGAACAAGTATTTCAAGCTACCGATCAAATTCTGAAATCACGAATCGGTTATAGTGAATTAAGTACTATGCATGAACAAGAACTAGCCCGATCAGCAGTCCGATGGATTACTGATTCTACCACTTTTCCAGACGAAATAGTGGCACAAATGTTTCTGAAACTGCCCCCAGCCGAGCAGCGACTGGTGGGTATGTATATGATCCAACACCTCATTACCCTGTATGAGGATCAACATTCTGATCCAGGTCCGTTACATGATGTCCTGAACGAGTTACTCCAGTATAGATGGAAAGGTCTAGGTACCGACTTGATTAGTGTCATTCTAGAACAGCGCCACAAATATAGAACGTTTTTTAACCCGCATTTTGTTCATGTCTCACCTCCAGAAAGTAAACCGTTTTACATAGACAGGCAGCATCCGTTACGAGAAGTACACCCAGTTAGGACACCAGATGGTGAAATGCAACGAGTATTTGTTTACACCCCAGTTACAAAGATGGAACTCTTAGAGATGAAGAAATTAATTCCCTGTCACGACAAAGATCCAGCAGGGTTCCACCGAGAATTAAAAGACATGCTCCGTATGGGAGAATACACGTATCCAGATATTATTAAAATGTTAAAAGTCCTGTTGCCCGCAGGGGTATACGAAAAACTCAAGGAAAAAGATTGGGAGGTGGGAGAGAAAAAGATCGATTGGACAGCTCTAGAAGCTGAAGATAAGATACGAGTACCAGGTACCGGTCTTGGAGATAAATGTAAAGAATTACCAGAATTATTAATACAAGTTTTACCTAGATTATTAGCCACTAAAAAGGAAGACTGGGATGCAATCTCAGCCTGTAAACAGAAACAAGACGAAGATACTAGTGATTTTTATTCTAGATTTGAGAAATGTTTTAGCATCAACAGTGGTTTGAAGACGAGTAGTGAGTCATACCCTCATCTTTTTGTTACTAAATTAGTCGAGAATTCAAGTCCACAAGTTAAAAATCGAGTTTTGAAAGTCGAAAGTACCTGGCAAGCTAGTACCCCGTCCCAGATGTTACAGATGCTCCAGTATCACCAGAATAGAATCAGAGAAGAGCAAGAACACGAGAGAAGACGTATGAAAGACACGAAAATGAAAGTACTAGTTGCACAATCTGTTCCTCAAGACAGTCAGAAGAGGGGTCCGAATCAAGCCAGTCATCCTGCAGCTCCCGTTAAAGGGACATGCAATTATTGTAAACAGCCAGGTCTTTTTATAAACGAGTGTGCAGTTCTGAAACACAACATAGCCACTGGTAAAACTAAAGAAAGACCACGTCCGCCTAGACAAGAACAAGTTTCACAGACTTCTCAGCCACAGAATGCACAACAGACAGTTCCAGTACCGCAGCCTATCGCTGCAACTCAGCATGTTACACAGCAGATGTACCAGTATGCACAGACAGAGTATCCAGAGTATCAAGCGTATTCATGAAACAGCCTAGAGAGGGAGGTAGGCTTGCCTCTCATCGAGATTCCTGTAGATCAAGAAGGTCCCTATGTTCACAGTCAAGTATTAGGGAAAGACAGAAAGTTTCTGATTGATACAGGGGCAAGTAGGACTACCATTAGTCACGACGAGGTTCCAGGGGCTCCGCTCTCAGGCTCTAGAAATGTTTCCCTTGGATTTTCAGGAAAGCCTATTGTAAACGAGATATCAAAGCCAGTTACTCTTGAAGTAGGTCCATTGTCCCGAACTACTGATCTATTGCTTACGAAGTCATGTCCAGAAAATGTGTTAGGCATTAAGACACTGAAAGAATTAGGTGCAGTTATTTGCTGTTTCCCAGAGGGAATACGTTTGTTTTTACGTGACTTCAAGGGTCACTATGTTTTACGAGATTTTGATCCGAGATTGTCTAATGTTCCGCAGCATCTATGGGCGCAAGGTCCAACTGATGTTGGCTTCATGCAAATCACACCCCATCGTGTGACTCTCAAGCAAGGTATAGTCTTGCCACGAATCAGACAGTACAGATTGCCACCTGAGGCTGTAGCAGCCTTATCCAAAATTATTGACGAGCTCATTGCTCAAGGAGTAGTTGTAGAAACTGACTCCAATGTATGTAATTCTCCTATCATTCCAGTCATGAAACGTACTGATCCAAATGCACCCCCAGTATATCGATTAGTGATTGATCTTCGAGAACTCAATAAATGTATTATTCCTCAGTACCCAGTTGTTCCAGATATCTCATCCCTATTGACAGCCATTGATTCTGAGGCAATATTTTTTACAGTAATAGACCTCAAGAATGCATTTTTCAGTGTCCCATTCATCCAGACAGCCAGTACCTTTTCGGTTTTTGTTTAAATGGAAGGAGCTATAAATTCACACGAGCTCCTCAAGGTTTCACAGAAAGTCCTAGTATTTACAGTCAAGCACTTAAGAGACAACTAGACAACATTCACATGCCAACTGACACTGCCCTGCTCCAATATGTCGATGATCTACTGATCACAGCCCGTTCTGAGCGTGCTTGCGAGCGAGCATCACTTACAGTTCTGTATTTCCTAGCCGAGATGGGGCACAAGGTGTCCCCTTCAAAGCTTCAATTCTGTGTACAGCAAGTGATCTACTTAGGCCACTTACTGTCCAGGTGGGGTAGGCAGTTGACACCTGACCGTATCCAGTTAATAGCGAGTCTCCCTCAGCCCAAGACACAGAAGGAGGTACGTGCTTTTATCGGCCTTACTTCTTATTGCAGACAATGGATTCCTCAGTATGCATTTCTAGCCAAGCCACTGATACAGTTAACGACACAGGAGGCAGCCGTATCGACTGTCCTCCCTTGGACATCTGAACATACACTTAGTTTCAATGAATTAAAGAAAGCCTTATGCCAAGCTCCTGTTCTAGCTACACCGAACTACAATAAGCCTTTTACACTTTTTGTCACAGAACGTGATGGTACAGCATTATCTGTTCTTACACAAGATCAAGCAGGACAATACAAGCCCTGTGCTTATTTTTCGAGCACACTAGATCCTGTAGCCCAGGCTCTGCCTGCGTGCCTCAAGTCAGTTGCAGCCACAGCACTAGCTATCAGACAAAGTGATTCCATAGTATTGGGACACTCCCTGACAGTACAAGTTCCACACTCCGTGGAAGTTCTTCTAAACCGAACACAGACCCAGCACTTGACAATTGCACGTTTGACAGGTTATGAACTGACACTGTTCCAGCCACACATAGAAATCAGACGCTGCAACGTTCTAAATCCTGCTACACTGTTACCGTCAGTTACTTCAAATCCTGTCACACATGATTGTGTGGAAGTTGTTAACACTATGACTAAACCAAGACAAGACCTGACAGATATTCCATTACCAGATCCTGACCTGACACTTTATGTGGATGGTTCATGTATGAGAACAAGTACAGGAGAACTAGTAGCCGCGTATGCAGTGACCACTGACACTAAAGTTATTGAAACACACCGTATTGACACCCTGTCTGCCCAAGCAGCAGAGCTAGTTGCTCTGACTCAAGCCTGCATACACGCCAAGAACCTGACAGTTAATATTTACACAGATTCACGCTACGCATTTGGAGTCGTACACGACTTTGGAGTGCTCTGGCAAGAAAGAGGTTTTATGACTTCTCATGGAACCAAGATTCAGCATGGTCTCCTTATCCAAGCTCTGTTAGATGCAATACATTTACCAACAGCTATCGCTATCATGAAGTGCAAAGCACATACGAAAGTCACTGACATTATTTCCCAAGGTAACGATCTAGCAGATCGAACAGCCAAGCTTACAGCTCAGACTCCAGACATACCAGTTAACAAGACACCGACATCCACTCTAGAACAGACTACTTGTATGACAGTTAAGGACCCTACTTAGGATGTCATAGATATCCAGTTACATGCTACCCCCGAGGAAATTAAGAAATGGTCCGAACAAGGAGGGGCCCAGACAGATCAGGGATGGTTGACGAAGGGAAAAGCCACATGGTTTCTCCCCGACTCAATGGTTCAAGTCATTATCAATACCGCACATAGTCCAGCACACTTAGGAGAAAAAGCCATGTTAGACAGTATCCAGAACATTTGGTCTAACAAGCATTTACGAGCTGCAGCCAAGCAGAAAGTCCGTACTTGTATGATATGTTGTCAATTCAATCCAGGTAAAAGTGTCCCGGTGGAACAAGGTGGATTCCAGCCCCCTGACCACCCTTTTGAAGTCCTCCAGATGGATTATATTCAGATGGAGCGATGTCGAGGTTTCAAGTATGTCCTTGTAGTTGTATGCGCTTTGTCCAGGTGGACAGAAGCATATCCAGTCCCAGATTACACAGCCGCGACCACTGCCAAGCAGTTGGTTTGTGAGTTCTTCCCCCGTTATGGACTCCCTAGGGTCGTGTATTCTGATAACGGCCAGCCATTCTCATCTGAATTAATGAAGCACGTTTCCCTTTTGTTAGGGTACCAGTGGAAGTTCCATTGTGTACGCCATCCAGAAGCAGCCGGTCTCGTAGAGAGACATAATCAAACCTTGAAAATCCGCATTGCCAAAATCTGTCAAGAAAAAGGTGTAGACTGGTTAGTTGCCCTGCCAGTCGCTCTGTTCTATATGTGCATGGTCGCACATTCCAGATCAGGTCTGTCCCCTTATGAGGTCGTATTCGGCCGCCCCCCGAATATGTGGGGTACACCTAGACCCCGAAGTATTACAGATGTTTCCAGTAATATGCTGACAGATTACCTAGCTTCCTTGATGTCTGCCCTACACTCTTGTCGTTCACAGGTTGCCGCTGCATTTCCAGACAATACCGAGGTGAAACCGCATGAAATCGTTCCAGGAAGCTTGGTTCTCGTCCGGAATTTTGATCGTTCAAGTCCGCTGGAGCCTCGCTGGAAGGAGCCGAAGTTGGTCCTCTTAACCACCCGTACTGCCGTCAAGTTGGAAGGCAGAAAGGGGTGGGTCCATTTGTCTCATGTTAAGAAATTTCACGGATCCCGACTACAAACTGTTTCCAAGAACTTTGCCAAGGATTGCATTTTACCTAAAGACTGCCAAAATACTATTCTCAAGGACTGTCCCGCAAATTACATTGATACCAAGCCTCCCCTGTTAGAGGAAACTCCGCAGCAGGAGTATAAAAAGAAGTTACGATCTAGTAAAATAAGTCAGCCAGTTTAATTGTCTAAGTCCTCCCCTAGGTGAAACGGTTAGACAGGTATCTGACATGTATGAAATAGACCCCCATAGTGAGAGAGTTAGTCAAAACTCAATCCGATGTATCGTTTTTCTAAGTTTTATATTGTTTCTCAGCCTAATGGTTACCTGCACGAGTTATGCATTTCATTTATGTTTTCCAATTTCTCATGTAAATAAGTCTTCTAATGCTACAGTAGAGCACACGTTTAGTGATCTGCCTCCTCATGAACTATCTTATCGTCTTGATATGCGCAACAATTCATTTATCCGTATGTTACATTATTCACACCAGACCAGCAATGCCACTAATTGTTGGGTGTGTGGTCGACTCCCCCCTTTCCAGACACCGAAGGGAGTTCTGCCACTGTTTCCTTATCCATTTTCACATAATGGTTCGTGTGGAGCATGGTCCATGTTAACGTCATCCTCAACTGATATGTCTTTTCTGAACAGTACATGTTTTCCAGACAAGCAAGGTCTTCCCCACAGAACAGGGTTAGATCTAGAAAATGAAGTTTATAATTTGGGTAATTATTCTTCGAATTTTATGGTCCTGAATGTTCAGTCTGATCCTACTCCAGACTTACCTGCTATTTCAGTACTACCAGTCAAAGGCGAATTATGTGTCCGAAATAACGGTTCCGTACATGTAGGACATAGTGATTGTACTACTATTGTCAAGTATAGTGACAGTGGGAAATCTATTTTCAAAGCTTCACGTCATTCTTATTTTGTTTGTGGTCAGACCGCATATGTTCGTCTGCCCCTCGATTGGGAGGGAACCTGTTACATTGCCTTCCTACTGCCACCAGTTTTCCTAGCCCCATCTGATTATCACAGAAACACACATCTAGTACACATTAGACATAGAAGGGAGATCGAGTCCCCGATTGTCGACCAAACTGAAACTGCTCTAGAACAGTATACAGATTTCAATAGAGGATTCTTTTTCTTTATAGGACCTATCCAGAATAGTAAGTTAATCCGTAGATTAACCAGAACCCTTGAGGCAGTAGTGAATGAGACTGCCTCTGCCCTAGGTAACTTAACCGAAGAGCAATCTGCTATGAGATTTGTCGTGCTCCAAAATCGTCTCGTTCTTGACGTCATACTGGCCGATAGAGGAGGAGCATGTAGAGTCATCGGATCTAGTTGCTGCATTTTCATTCCAAATAACGCGCCGTCTGTTTATTCAGCTATAACCAGACTTCATAAAATTGCCCATCAGTTACACCAGGATCCAGGCACCTGGACATGGTCCGGTTGGTTTTGGAGTATTATTTCTGCCTGGGGATGGAAAATATTGTCATTTCTAGGTATTGCAGTAGCGATCATATTCAGTTGCTGCCTCTGTATACAATGTGGCCCTGCGATTTGCGGCATTTGTGCTACCTCTTGTATTCCTAGTCCCAAGTCCCGTCCCAGATCCCGTTCCAAGAAAATTCGAGACGAGCAAATGATACTGTATGAAATGATAGATGGTATCATGAATATTGATGTTTCCTGATGGAAACGTAGTGACAAGGAGGGAATGTGGAAAAGTAAATTTTGCCATGTTCTGTGTCCCTACGTGTTCCCCATCTTATGCTATATGTGCATGATTAATATGCATATGTATTCCCCATGATCGATTAAAGACGCAATTACAGTTGTGTCCATCTCTAGTATGCCAGTTTCCAGTTCTCGTGAAAGCTACGAGTATTAGGCCTATGTAAAGTTATGTTGCCACGTTTTACAGTGTGCACTTTAAATTCATTGAAAAGTCTCCGTTTCTAGGCCTCAAAAGGGCCCGGACTCAGATTCAGCTCCTGTCTCCTGAACCCTCGCTGAGGAGCGATACAGCCCCCACCTGTATCCCTGACCCTTCACTTACTTCCTGCCTCACAGTGCCCGGCTCGGCCTGGCCCTGCCTCCCAGTCTGCCAAGAGTATGTTATGATTCTAGTTATCAGTCCAGCCCTCCTTCTCTGCATTCCTAAGCTACTGAATCGCATCAATAGTTTCAGTCATCGTCTAGCCTTTACGTCTCCATGTAAGAGAAATACTGTATTTATGGTCATTTAATATTCCTCAACACACACTACATGTAGAACAATGCATGCACCAGTCTTAGTGTCTGTTAGCCTTTGCCCTGATAACTTTTGGATTCCATCAACATGTTCTCTAAACATCAGATACTAGATAGTGTTTAGGTACATGTCGCTCTGACTCTCCAGACTTTCGTCTCTCCTTCTAGCTCAGAAGTCATAGCCCCCAGCTTCTCCCTAGTAACACGTCATCATCAGTTTGCGCGCACCACTAGGTTAGAGGTCCCGGCTCCTCCGGTAGCCCCCTCCATGTTTCCGCCCCATTTATGACATATTCTGTTACGTTTACATCACATGTCTATGTTCACGCCTCCTGTTACACCCACTTTCATCCTTATCTTTCGCGACTGTTGCTAACTCCACCCACTGTCACACCTACTGTATGTACTGTAATGCAATTGTTTTAGTATATATACTTGTGTATTGTTATTAAAAGCCAGCGCGCTCATTCCAGATCCTGCCCGACAGCTGTCGGGGCCCCCCTGTTGGCTAGCCATCCCAGATCTTCCCCGTGCAGGTTGTCCTGTTCCTGTCCTTTATGCTGTATTAAACCTGCAAACTCCTACTACCTCGAATCTTGACTCTTATTTATTGAGCTATCTGTTATTGTTATATCTAGTCAAAAATAGAGGTATTATTTATTTATTTACCACAATAGGACAAGCAGTGTGCGACCAATTGGACTTACTTTTATATTCAAGCTCCCTTGAGCTGGTGGGGCTGATGAGCCCGGGTTACGCACCTGCGTGCCACGAGTGGTACCGGACCTGAGAATATTTTTTGGCAGTCTACGCAGCACCCCTACATATATGCTTATTCCCTGCTGACGAGAGGTAACAACCTCGAAACACGTGTCCAGGGATGGCCAACGCGACAATGATTTTTGCTCAAGACTCTGGCAGAGGCGCACCCGCTGATGCTTACTTCATGGACCACAATGCTTTGGGGCAACACGCTGATAGGACAAGCAGTGTGCGACCAATTGGACTACTTTAATATTCAAGCTCCCTTGAGCTGGTGGGGCTGACGAGCCCGGGTTACGCACCTGCGTGCCACGAGTGGTACCAGACCTGAGAATATTTTTTGGCAGTCTACGCAGCACCCCTACAAATATGCCTATTCCCTGCTGACGAGAGGTAACAACCTCGAAACACGTGTCCAGGGATGGCCAACGCGACAGTGATTTTTGCTCAAGACTCTGGCAGAGGCCCACCCGCTGATGCTTACTTCATGGACCACAATGCTTTGGGGCAACACGCTGATAGAAAGGGCAGTGTGCGACCAATTGGACTTACTTTTATATTCAAGCTCCCTTGAGCTGGTGGGGCTGACGAGCCCGGGTTACGCACCTGCGTGCCACGAGTGGTACCGGACCTGAGAATATTTTTTGGCAGTCTACGCAGCACCCCTACATATATGCCTATTCCCTGCTGATGAGAGGTAACAACCTCGAAACACGTGTCCAGGGATGGCCAACGCGACAATGATTTTTGCTCAAGACTCTGGCAGAGGCGCACCCGCTGATTCTTACTTCATGGACCACAATGCTTTGGGGCAACACGCTGATAGGACAAGCAGTATGTGACCAATTGGACTTACTTTTATATTCAAGCTCCCTTGGGCTGGTGGGGCTGACGAGCCCGGGTTACGCACCTGCGTGCCACGAGTGGTACCGGACCTGAGAATATTTTTTGGTAGTCTACGCAGCACCCCTACATATATGCCTATTCCCTGCTGACGAGAGGTAACAACCTCGAAACACGTGTCCAGGAATGGCCAACGCGACAGTGATTTTTGCTCAAGACTCTGGCAGAGGCGCACCCGCTGATGCTTACTTCATGGACCACAATGCTTTGGGGCAACACCCTGATAGGACAAGCAGTGTGCGACCAATTGGACTTATTTTTATATTCAAGCTCCCTTGAGCTGGTGGGGCTGAGGAGCCCGGGTTACGCACCTGCGTGCCACGAGTGGTACCGGACCTGAAAATATTTTTGGGCAGCCTACGCAGCGCCCCTACATATATGCCTATTCGCTGCTGACGAGAGGTAACAACCTCGAAACACGTGTCAAGGGATGGGCAACCCAACAGAGATTTTTGCTCAAGACTCTGGCAGAGGCGCACCCGCTGATGTGTACTTCATGGACCACAATGCTTTGGGGCAACTCGCTGATGGGACAAGCAGTGTGCGACCAATTGGACTTACTTTTATATTCAAGCTCCCTTGAGCTGGTGGGGCTGACGAGCCCGGGTTACGCACCTGCGTGCCACGAGTGGTACCGGACCTGAAAATATTTTTTGGCAGCCTACGCAGCGCCCCTACATATATGCCTATTCGCTGCTGACGAGAGGTAACAACCTCGAAACACGTGTCAAGGGATGGGCAACCCAACAGAGATTTTTGCTCAAGACTCTGGCAGAGGCGCACCCGCTGATGTGTACTTCATGGACCACAATGCTTTGGGGCAACTCGCTGATGGGACAAGCAGTGTGCGACCAATTGGACTTACTTTTATATTCAAGCTCCCTTGAGCTGGTGGGGCTGACGAGCCCGGGTTACTCACCTGCGTGCCACGAGTGGTACCGGACCTGAGAATATTTTTTGGCAGCCTACGCAGCACCCCTACATATATGCCTATTCCCTGCTGAGGAGAGGTAACAACCTCGAAACACGTGTCCAGGGATGGCCAACGCGACAGTGATTTTTGCTCAAGACTCTGGCAGAGGCGCACCCGCTGATGCTTACTTCATGGACCACAATGCTTTGGGGCAACACGCTGATAGGACAAGCAGTGTGCGACCAATTGGACTTACTTTTATATTCAAGCTCCCTTGAGCTGGTGGGGCTGACGAGCCCGGGTTACGCACCTGCGTGCCACGAGTGGTACCGGACCTGAGAATATTTTTTGGCAGCCTACGCAGCACCCCTACATATATGCCTATTCCCTGCTGACGAGAGGTAACAACCTTGAAACACGTGTCCAGGGATGGCCAACGCGACAGTGATTTTTGCTCAAGACTCTGGCAGAGGTGCACCCGCTGATGCTTACTTCATGGACCACAATGCTTTGGGGCAACACGCTGATAGGACAAGCAGTGTGCGACCAATTGGACTTACTTTTATATTCAAGCTCCCTTGAGCTGGTGGGGCTGACGAGCCCGGGTTACGCACCTGCGTGCCACGAGTGGTACCAGACCTGAGAATATTTTTTGGCAGCCTATGCAGCACCCCTACATATATGCCTATTCCCTGCTGACGAGAGGTAACAACCTTGAAACACGTGTCCAGGGATGGCCAACGCGACAGTGATTTTTGCTCAAGACTCTGGCAGAGGTGCACCCGCTGATGCTTACTTCATGGACCACAATGCTTTGGGGCAACATACTGATAGGACAAGCAGTGTGCGACCAATTAGACTTACTTTTATATTCAAGCTCCCTTGAGCTGGTGGGGCTGACGAGCCCGGGTTACGCACCTGCGTGCCACGAGTGGTACCAGACCTGAGAATATTTTTTGGCAGCCTACGCAGCACCCCTACATATATGCCTATTCCCTGCTGACGAGAGGTAACAACCTCGAAACACATGTCCAGGGATGGCCAAAGCGATAGTGATTTTTGCTCAAGACTCTGGCAGAGGCGCACCCACTGATGCTTACTTCATGGACCACAATGCTTTGCGGCAACATGCTGATAGGACAAGCAGTGTGCGACCAATTGGACTTACTTTTATATTCAAGCTCCCTTGAGCTGGTGGGGCTGACGAGCCCGGGTTACGCACCTGCGTGCCACGAGTGGTACCGGACCTGAGAATATTTTTTGGCAGCCTACGCAGCACCCCAACATATATGCCTATTCCCTGCTGAGGAGAGGTAACAACCTTGAAACACATGTCCAGGGATGGCCAAAGCGATAGTGATTTTTGCTCAAGACTCTGGCAGAGGCGCACCCACTGATGCTTACTTCATGGACCACAATGCTTTGCGGCAACACGCTGATAGGACAAGCAGTGTGCGACCAATTGGACTTACTTTTATATTCAAGCTCCCTTGAGCTGGTGGGGCTGACGAGCCCGGGTTACGCACCTGCTTGCCACGAGTGGTACCAGACCTGAGAATATTTTTGGGCAGCCTACGCAGCACCCCTACATATATGCCTATTCCCTGCTGAGGAGAGGTAACAACCTCGAAACACGTGTCCAGGGATGGCCAACGCGACAGTGATTTTTGCTCAAGACTCTGGCAGAGGCGCACCCGCTGATGCTTACTTCATGGACCACAATGCTTTGGGGCAACACGCTGATAGGACAAGCAGTGTGCGACCAATTGGACTTACTTTTATATTCAAGCTCCCTTGAGCTGGTGGGGCTGACGAGCCCGGGTTACGCACCTGCGTGCCACGAGTGGTATCGGACCTGAGAATATTTTTTGGCAGTCTACGCAGCACCCCTACATATATGCTTATTCCCTGCTGACGAGAGGTAACAACCTCTAAACACGTGTCCAGGAATGGCCAACGCGACAATGATTTTTGCTCAAGACTCTGGCAGAGGCGCACCCGCTGATGCTTACTTCATGGACCACAATGCTTTGGGGCAACACGCTGATAGGACAAGCAGTGTGCGACCAATTGGACTTACTTTTATATTCAAGCTCCCTTGAACTGGTGGGGCTGACGAGCCCGGGTTACGCACCTGCGTGCCACGAGTGGTACCGGACCTGAGAATATTTTTTGGTAGCCTACGCAGCACCCCTACATATATGCCTATTCCCTGCTGACGAGAGTTAACAACCTCGAAACACGTGTCCAGGGATGGCCAACGCGACAGTGATTTTTGCTCAAGACTCTGGCAGAGGCGCACCCGCTGATGCTTACTTCATGGACCACAATGCTTTGGGGCAACACGCTGATAGGACAAGCAGTGTGCGACCAATTGGACTACTTTAATATTCAAGCTCCCTTGAGCTGGTGGGGCTGACGAGCCCGGGTTACGCACCTGCGTGCCACGAGTGGTACCAGACCTGAGAATATTTTTTGGCAGTCTACGCAGCACCCCTACAAATATGCCTATTCCCTGCTGACGAGAGGTAACAACCTCGAAACACGTGTCCGGGGATGGCCAACGCGACAGTAATTTTTACTCAAGACTGTGGCAGAGGTGCACCCGCTGATGCTTACTTCATGGACCACAATGCTTTGGGGCAACACGCTGATAGGACAAGCAGTGTGCGACCAATTGGACTTACTTTTATATTCAAGCTCCCTTTTGCTGGTGGAGCTGACGAGCACGGGTTACGCACCTGCGTGCCACGAGTGGTACCAGACCTGAGAATATTTTTTGGCAGCCTACGCAGCACCCCTACATATATGCCTATTCCCTGCTGACGAGAGGTAACAACCTCGAAACACATGTCCAGGGATGGCCAAAGCGATAGTGATTTTTGCTCAAGACTCTGGCAGAGGCGCACCCGCTGATGCTTACTTCATGGACCACAATGCTTTGGGGCAACACGCTGATAGGACAAGCAGTGTGCGACCAATGGGACTTACTTTTATATTCAAGCTCCCTTGAGCTGGTGGGGCTGACGAGCCCGGGTTACGCACCTGCGTGCCACGAGTGGTACCGGACCTGAGAATATTTTTTGGCAGTCTATGCAGCACCCCTACATATATGCCTATTCCCTGCTGACGAGAGGTAACAACCTCGAAACACGTGTCCAGGGATGGCCAACGCGACAATAATTTTTGCTCAAGACTCTGGCAGAGGCGCACCCGCTGATTCTTACTTCATGGACCACAATGCTTTGGGGCAACACGCTGATAGGACAAGCAGTGTGCGACCAATGGGACTTACTTTTATATTCAAGCTCCCTTGAGCTGGTGGGGCTGACGAGCCCGGGTTACGCACCTGCGTGCCACGAGTGGTACCGGACCTGAGAATATTTTTTGGCAGTCTATGCAGCACCCCTACATATATGCCTATTCCCTGCTGACGAGAGGTAACAACCTCGAAACACGTGTCCAGGGATGGCCAACGCGACAATAATTTTTGCTCAAGACTCTGGCAGAGGCGCACCCGCTGATTCTTACTTCATGAACCACAATGCTTTGGGGCAACACGCTGATAGGACAAGCAGTATGTGACCAATTGGACTTACTTTTATATTCAAGCTCCCTTGAGCTGGTGGGGCTGACGAGCCCGGGTTACGCACCTGCGTGCCACGAGTGGTACCGGACCTGAGAATATTTTTTGGTAGTCTACGCAGCACCCCTACATATATGCCTATTCCCTGCTGACGAGAGGTAACAACCTCGAAACACGTGTCCAGGGATGGCCAACGCGACAGTGATTTTTGCTCAAGACTCTGGCAGAGGCGCACCCGCTGATGCTTACTTCATGGACCACAATGCTTTGGGGCAACACCCTGATAGGACAAGCAGTGTGCGACCAATTGGACTTATTTTTATATTCAAGCTCCCTTGAGCTGGTGGGGCTGACGAGCCCGGGTTACGCACCTGCGTGCCACGAGTGGTACCGGACCTGAAAATATTATTTGGCAGCCTACGCAGCGCCCCTACATATATGCCTATTCGCTGCTGACGAGAGGTAACAACCTCGAAACACGTGTCAAGGGATGGGCAACCCAACAGAGATTTTTGCTCAAGACTCTGGCAGAGGCGCACCCGCTGATGCGTACTTCATGGACCACAATGCTTTGGGGCAACTCGCTGATGGGACAAGCAGTGTGCGACCAATTGGACTTACTTTTATATTCAAGCTCCCTTGAGCTGGTGGGGCTGACGAGCCCGGGTTACTCACCTGCGTGCCACGAGTGGTACCGGACCTGAGAATATTTTTTGGCAGCCTACGCAGCACCCCTACATATATGCCTATTCCCTGCTGAGGAGAGGTAACAACCTCGAAACACGTGTCCAGGGATGGCCAACGCGACAGTGATTTTTGCTCAAGACTCTGGCACCCGCTGATGCTTACTTCATGGACCACAATGCTTTGGGGCAACACGCTGATAGGACAAGCAGTGTGCGACCAATTGGACTTACTTTTATATTCAAGCTCCCTTGAGCTGGTGGGGCTGACGAGCCCGGGTTACGCACCTACGTGCCACGAGCGGTCCCAGACCTGAGAATATTTTTTGGCAGCCTACGCAGCACCCCTACATATATGCCTATTCCCTGCTGACGAGAGGTAACAACCTCGAAACACGTGTCCAGGGATGGCCAATGCGACAGTGATTTTTGCTCAAGACTCTGGCAGAGGCGCACCCGCTGATGCTTACTTCATGGACCACAATGCTTTGGGGCAACACGCTGATAGGACAAGCAGTGTGCGACCAATTGGACTTACTTTTATATTCAAGCTCCCTTGAGCTGGTGGGGCTGCCGAGCCCGGGTTACGCACCTGCGTGCCACGAGTGGTTCCGGACCTGAGAATATTTTTTGGCAGCCTATTCAGCACCCCTACATATATGCCTATTCCCTGTTGATGAGAGGTAACAACCTCGAAACATGTGTCCCGGGATGGCCAACGCGACAGTGATTTTTGCTCAAGACTCTGGCAGAGGCGCACCCGCTGATGCTTACTTCATGGACCACAATGCTTTGGGGCAACACGCTGATAGGACAAGCAGTGTGCGACCAACTGGAATTACTTTTATATTCAAGCTCCTTTGAGCTGGTGGGGCTGACGAGCCCGGGTTACGCACCTGCGTGCCATGAGTGGTACCGGACCTGAGAATATTTTTTGGCAGCCTACGCAGCGCCCCTACATATATGCCTATTCGCTGCTGACGAGTGGTAACAACATCGAAACACGTGTCCAGGGATGGCCAACGCGACAGTGATTTTTGCTCAATACTCTGGCAGAGGCGCACCCGCTGATGCTTACTTCATGGACCACAATGCTTTGGGGCAACACGCTGATAGGACAAGCAGTGTGCGACCAATTGGACTTACTTTTATATTCAAGCTCCCTTGAGCTGGTGGGGCTGACGAGCCCGGGTTACGCACCTGCGTGCCACGAGTGGTACCAGACCTGAGAATATTTTTTGGCAGCCTATGCAGCACCCCTACATATATGCCTATACCCTGCTGACGAGAGGTAACAACCTTGAAACACGTGTCCAGGGATGGCCAACGCGACAGTGATTTTTGCTCAAGACTCTGGCAGAGGTGCACCCGCTGATGCTTACTTCATGGACCACAATGCTTTGGGGCAACATACTGATAGGACAAGCAGTGTGCGACCAATTAGACTTACTTTTATATTCAAGCTCCCTTGAGCTGGTGGGGCTGACAAGCCCGGGTTACGCACCTGCGTGCCACGAGTGGTACCAGACCTGAGAATATTTTTTGGCAGCCTACGCAGCACCCCTACATATATGCCTATTCCCTGCTGACGAGAGGTAACAACCTCGAAACACATGTCCAGGGATGGCCAAAGCGATAGTGATTTTTGCTCAAGACTCTGGCAGAGGCGCACCCACTGATGCTTACTTCATGGACCACAATGCTTTGCGGCAACATGCTGATAGGACAAGCAGTGTGCGACCAATTGGACTTACTTTTATATTCAAGCTCCCTTGAGCTGGTGGGGCTGACGAGCCCGGGTTACGCACCTGCGTGCCACGAGTGGTACCGGACCTGAGAATATTTTTTGGCAGCCTACGCAGCACCCCAACATATATGCCTATTCCCTGCTGAGGAGAGGTAACAACCTTGAAACACATGTCCAGGGATGGCCAAAGCGATAGTGATTTTTGCTCAAGACTCTGGCAGAGGCGCACCCACTGATGCTTACTTCATGGACCACAATGCTTTGCGGCAACACGCTGATAGGACAAGCAGTGTGCGACCAATTGGACTTACTTTTATATTCAAGCTCCCTTGAGCTGGTGGGGCTGACGAGCCCGGGTTACGCACCTGCTTGCCACAAGTGGTACCGGACCTGAGAATATTTTTGGGCAGCCTACGCAGCACCCCTACATATATGCCTATTCCCTGCTGAGTAGAGGTAACAACCTCGAAACACGTGTCCAGGGATGGCCAACGCGACAGTGATTTTTGCTCAAGACTCTGGCAGAGGCGCACCCACTGATGCTTACTTCATGGACCACAATGCTTTGGGGCAACACGCTGATAGGACAAGCAGTGTGCGACCAATTGGACTACTTTAATATTCAAGCTCCCTTGAGCTGGTGGGGCTGACGAGCCCGGGTTACGCACCTGCGTGCCACGAGTGGTACCAGACCTGAGAATATTTTTTGGCAGTCTACGCAGCACCCCTACAAATATGCCTATTCCCTGCTGACGAGAGGTAACAACCTCGAAACACGTGTCCGGGGATGGCCAACGCGACAGTAATTTTTACTCAAGACTGTGGCAGAGGTGCACCCGCTGATGCTTACTTCATGGACCACAATGCTTTGGGGCAACACGCTGATAGGACAAGCAGTGTGCGACCAATTGGACTTACTTTTATATTCAAGCTCCCTTTTGCTGGTGGAGCTGACGAGCACGGGTTACGCACCTGCGTGCCACGAGTGGTACCAGACCTGAGAATATTTTTTGGCAGCCTACGCAGCACCCCTACATATATGCCTATTCCCTGCTGACGAGAGGTAACAACCTCGAAACACATGTCCAGGGATGGCCAAAGCGATAGTGATTTTTGCTCAAGACTCTGGCAGAGGCGCACCCGCTGATGCTTACTTCATGGACCACAATGCTTTGGGGCAACACGCTGATAGGACAAGCAGTGTGCGACCAATGGGACTTACTTTTATATTCAAGCTCCCTTGAGCTGGTGGGGCTGACGAGCCCGGGTTACGCACCTGCGTGCCACGAGTGGTACCGGACCTGAGAATATTTTTTGCCAGTCTATGCAGCACCCCTACATATATGCCTATTCCCTGCTGACGAGAGGTAACAACCTCGAAACACGTGTCCAGGGATGGCCAACGCGACAATAATTTTTGCTCAAGACTCTGGCAGAGGCGCACCCGCTGATTCTTACTTCATGGACCACAATGCTTTGGGGCAACACGCTGATAGGACAAGCAGTGTGCGACCAATGGGACTTACTTTTATATTCAAGCTCCCTTGAGCTGGTGGGGCTGACGAGCCCGGGTTACGCACCTGCGTGCCACGAGTGGTACCGGACCTGAGAATATTTTTTGGCAGTCTATGCAGCACCCCTACATATATGCCTATTCCCTGCTGACGAGAGGTAACAACCTCGAAACACGTGTCCAGGGATGGCCAACGCGACAATAATTTTTGCTCAAGACTCTGGCAGAGGCGCACCCGCTGATTCTTACTTCATGAACCACAATGCTTTGGGGCAACACGCTGATAGGACAAGCAGTATGTGACCAATTGGACT
This sequence comes from Lissotriton helveticus, assembly GCF_964261635.1. Classification (NCBI taxonomy): domain Eukaryota; kingdom Metazoa; phylum Chordata; class Amphibia; order Caudata; family Salamandridae; genus Lissotriton; species Lissotriton helveticus. The sequence continues at coordinate 770,260,111 of NC_136059.1, forward strand.
TACTTTTATATTCAAGCTCCCTTGAGCTGGTGGGGCTGACGAGCCCGGGTTACGCACCTGCGTGCCACGAGTGGTACCGGACCTGAGAATATTTTTTGGTAGTCTACGCAGCACCCCTACATATATGCCTATTCCCTGCTGACGAGAGGTAACAACCTCGAAACACGTGTCCAGGGATGGCCAACGCGACAGTGATTTTTGCTCAAGACTCTGGCAGAGGCGCACCCGCTGATGCTTACTTCATGGACCACAATGCTTTGGGGCAACACCCTGATAGGACAAGCAGTGTGCGACCAATTGGACTTATTTTTATATTCAAGCTCCCTTGAGCTGGTGGGGCTGACGAGCCCGGGTTACGCACCTGCGTGCCACGAGTGGTACCGGACCTGAAAATATTATTTGGCAGCCTACGCAGCGCCCCTACATATATGCCTATTCGCTGCTGACGAGAGGTAACAACCTCGAAACACGTGTCAAGGGATGGGCAACCCAACAGAGATTTTTGCTCAAGACTCTGGCAGAGGCGCACCCGCTGATGCGTACTTCATGGACCACAATGCTTTGGGGCAACTCGCTGATGGGACAAGCAGTGTGCGACCAATTGGACTTACTTTTATATTCAAGCTCCCTTGAGCTGGTGGGGCTGACGAGCCCGGGTTACTCACCTGCGTGCCACGAGTGGTACCGGACCTGAGAATATTTTTTGGCAGCCTACGCAGCACCCCTACATATATGCCTATTCCCTGCTGAGGAGAGGTAACAACCTCGAAACACGTGTCCAGGGATGGCCAACGCGACAGTGATTTTTGCTCAAGACTCTGGCACCCGCTGATGCTTACTTCATGGACCACAATGCTTTGGGGCAACACGCTGATAGGACAAGCAGTGTGCGACCAATTGGACTTACTTTTATATTCAAGCTCCCTTGAGCTGGTGGGGCTGACGAGCCCGGGTTACGCACCTACGTGCCACGAGCGGTCCCAGACCTGAGAATATTTTTTGGCAGCCTACGCAGCACCCCTACATATATGCCTATTCCCTGCTGACGAGAGGTAACAACCTCGAAACACGTGTCCAGGGATGGCCAATGCGACAGTGATTTTTGCTCAAGACTCTGGCAGAGGCGCACCCGCTGATGCTTACTTCATGGACCACAATGCTTTGGGGCAACACGCTGATAGGACAAGCAGTGTGCGACCAATTGGACTTACTTTTATATTCAAGCTCCCTTGAGCTGGTGGGGCTGACGAGCCCGGGTTACGCACCTGCGTGCCACGAGTGGTACCGGACCTGAGAATATTTTTTGGCAGCCTATTCAGCACCCCTACATATATGCCTATTCCCTGTTGATGAGAGGTAACAACCTCGAAACATGTGTCCCGGGATGGCCAACGCGACAGTGATTTTTGCTCAAGACTCTGGCAGAGGCGCACCCGCTGATGCTTACTTCATGGACCACAATGCTTTGGGGCAACACGCTGATAGGACAAGCAGTGTGCGACCAACTGGAATTACTTTTATATTCAAGCTCCTTTGAGCTGGTGGGGCTGACGAGCCCGGGTTACGCACCTGCGTGCCATGAGTGGTACCGGACCTGAGAATATTTTTTGGCAGCCTACGCAGCGCCCCTACATATATGCCTATTCGCTGCTGACGAGTGGTAACAACATCGAAACACGTGTCCAGGGATGGCCAACGCGACAGTGATTTTTGCTCAATACTCTGGCAGAGGCGCACCCGCTGATGCTTACTTCATGGACCACAATGCTTTGGGGCAACACGCTGATAGGACAAGCAGTGTGCGACCAATTGGACTTACTTTTATATTCAAGCTCCCTTGAGCTGGTGGGGCTGACGAGCCCGGGTTACGCACCTGCGTGCCACGAGTGGTACCAGACCTGAGAATATTTTTTGGCAGCCTATGCAGCACCCCTACATATATGCCTATACCCTGCTGACGAGAGGTAACAACCTTGAAACACGTGTCCAGGGATGGCCAACGCGACAGTGATTTTTGCTCAAGACTCTGGCAGAGGTGCACCCGCTGATGCTTACTTCATGGACCACAATGCTTTGGGGCAACATACTGATAGGACAAGCAGTGTGCGACCAATTAGACTTACTTTTATATTCAAGCTCCCTTGAGCTGGTGGGGCTGACAAGCCCGGGTTACGCACCTGCGTGCCACGAGTGGTACCAGACCTGAGAATATTTTTTGGCAGCCTACGCAGCACCCCTACATATATGCCTATTCCCTGCTGACGAGAGGTAACAACCTCGAAACACATGTCCAGGGATGGCCAAAGCGATAGTGATTTTTGCTCAAGACTCTGGCAGAGGCGCACCCACTGATGCTTACTTCATGGACCACAATGCTTTGCGGCAACATGCTGATAGGACAAGCAGTGTGCGACCAATTGGACTTACTTTTATATTCAAGCTCCCTTGAGCTGGTGGGGCTGACGAGCCCGGGTTACGCACCTGCGTGCCACGAGTGGTACCGGACCTGAGAATATTTTTTGGCAGCCTACGCAGCACCCCAACATATATGCCTATTCCCTGCTGAGGAGAGGTAACAACCTTGAAACACATGTCCAGGGATGGCCAAAGCGATAGTGATTTTTGCTCAAGACTCTGGCAGAGGCGCACCCACTGATGCTTACTTCATGGACCACAATGCTTTGCGGCAACACGCTGATAGGACAAGCAGTGTGCGACCAATTGGACTTACTTTTATATTCAAGCTCCCTTGAGCTGGTGGGGCTGACGAGCCCGGGTTACGCACCTGCTTGCCACAAGTGGTACCGGACCTGAGAATATTTTTGGGCAGCCTACGCAGCACCCCTACATATATGCCTATTCCCTGCTGAGTAGAGGTAACAACCTCGAAACACGTGTCCAGGGATGGCCAACGCGACAGTGATTTTTGCTCAAGACTCTGGCAGAGGCGCACCCGCTGATGCTTACTTCATGGACCACAATGCTTTGGGGCAACACGCTGATAGGACAAGCAGTGTGCGACCAATTGGACTTACTTTTATATTCAAGCTCCCTTGAGCTGGTGGGGCTGACGAGCCCGGGTTACGCACCTGCGTGCCACGAGTGGTATCGGACCTGAGAATATTTTTTGGCAGTCTACGCAGCACCCCTACATATATGCTTATTCCCTGCTGACGAGAGGTAACAACCTCTAAACACGTGTCCAGGAATGGCCAACGCGACAATGATTTTTGCTCAAGACTCTGGCAGAGGCGCACCCGCTGATGCTTACTTCATGGACCACAATGCTTTGGGGCAACACGCTGATAGGACAAGCAGTGTGCGACCAATTGGACTTACTTTTATATTCAAGCTCCCTTGAACTGGTGGGGCTGACGAGCCCGGGTTACGCACCTGCGTGCCACGAGTGGTACCGGACCTGAGAATATTTTTTGGTAGCCTACGCAGCACCCCTACATATATGCCTATTCCCTGCTGACGAGAGTTAACAACCTCGAAACACGTGTCCAGGGATGGCCAACGCGACAGTGATTTTTGCTCAAGACTCTGGCAGAGGCGCACCCGCTGATGCTTACTTCATGGACCACAATGCTTTGGGGCAACACGCTGATAGGACAAGCAGTGTGCGACCAATTGGACTACTTTAATATTCAAGCTCCCTTGAGCTGGTGGGGCTGACGAGCCCGGGTTACGCACCTGCGTGCCACGAGTGGTACCAGACCTGAGAATATTTTTTGGCAGTCTACGCAGCACCCCTACAAATATGCCTATTCCCTGCTGACGAGAGGTAACAACCTCGAAACACGTGTCCAGGGATGGCCAACGCGACAGTAATTTTTGCTCAAGACTGTGGCAGAGGTGCACCCGCTGATGCTTACTTCATGGACCACAATGCTTTGGGGCAACACGCTGATAGGACAAGCAGTGTGCGACCAATTGGACTTACTTTTATATTCAAGCTCCCTTTTGCTGGTGGAGCTGACGAGCACGGGTTACGCACCTGCGTGCCACGAGTGGTACCAGACCTGAGAATATTTTTTGGCAGCCTACGCAGCACCCCTACATATATGCCTATTCCCTGCTGACGAGAGGTAACAACCTCGAAACACATGTCCAGGGATGGCCAAAGCGATAGTGATTTTTGCTCAAGACTCTGGCAGAGGCGCACCCGCTGATGCTTACTTCATGGACCACAATGCTTTGGGGCAACACGCTGATAGGACAAGCAGTGTGCGACCAATGGGACTTACTTTTATATTCAAGCTCCCTTGAGCTGGTGGGGCTGACGAGCCCGGGTTACGCACCTGCGTGCCACGAGTGGTACCGGACCTGAGAATATTTTTTGGCAGTCTATGCAGCACCCCTACATATATGCCTATTCCCTGCTGACGAGAGGTAACAACCTCGAAACACGTGTCCAGGGATGGCCAACGCGACAATAATTTTTGCTCAAGACTCTGGCAGAGGCGCACCCGCTGATTCTTACTTCATGGACCACAATGCTTTGGGGCAACACGCTGATAGGACAAGCAGTATGTGACCAATTGGACTTACTTTTATATTCAAGCTCCCTTGAGCTGGTGGGGCTGACGAGCCCGGGTTACGCACCTGCGTGCCACGAGTGGTACCGGACCTGAGAATATTTTTTGGTAGTCTACGCAGCACCCCTACATATATGCCTATTCCCTGCTGACGAGAGGTAACAACCTCGAAACACGTGTCCAGGGATGGCCAACGCGACAGTGATTTTTGCTCAAGACTCTGGCAGAGGCGCACCCGCTGATGCTTACTTCATGGACCACAATGCTTTGGGGCAACACCCTGATAGGACAAGCAGTGTGCGACCAATTGGACTTATTTTTATATTCAAGCTCCCTTGAGCTGGTGGGGCTGACGAGCCCGGGTTACGCACCTGCGTGCCACGAGTGGTACCGGACCTGAAAATATTTTTTGGCAGCCTACGCAGCGCCCCTACATATATGCCTATTCGCTGCTGACGAGAGGTAACAACCTCGAAACACGTGTCAAGGGATGGGCAACCCAACAGAGATTTTTGCTCAAGACTCTGGCAGAGGCGCACCCGCTGATGCGTACTTCATGGACCACAATGCTTTGGGGCAACTCGCTGATGGGACAAGCAGTGTGCGACCAATTGGACTTACTTTTATATTCAAGCTCCCTTGAGCTGGTGGGGCTGACGAGCCCGGGTTACTCACCTGCGTGCCACGAGTGGTACCGGACCTGAGAATATTTTTTGGCAGCCTACGCAGCACCCCTACATATATGCCTATTCCCTGCTGAGGAGAGGTAACAACCTCGAAACACGTGTCCAGGGATGGCCAACGCAACAGTGATTTTTGCTCAAGACTCTGGCACCCGCTGATGCTTACTTCATGGACCACAATGCTTTGGGGCAACACGCTGATAGGACAAGCAGTGTGCGACCAATTGGACTTACTTTTATATTCAAGCTCCCTTGAGCTGGTGGGGCTGACGAGCCCGGGTTACGCACCTACGTGCCACGAGCGGTCCCAGACCTGAGAATATTTTTTGGCAGCCTACGCAGCACCCCTACATATATGCCTATTCCCTGCTGACGAGAGGTAACAACCTCGAAACACGTGTCCAGGGATGGCCAATGCGACAGTGATTTTTGCTCAAGACTCTGGCAGAGGCGCACCCGCTGATGCTTACTTCATGGACCACAACGCTTTGGGGCAACACGCTGATAGGACAAGCAGTGTGCGACCAATTGGACTTACTTTTATATTCAAGCTCCCTTGAGCTGGTGGGGCTGACGAGCCCGGGTTACGCACCTGCGTGCCACGAGTGGTACCGGACCTGAGAATATTTTTTGGCAGCCTATTCAGCACCCCTACATATATGCCTATTCCCTGTTGATGAGAGGTAACAACCTCGAAACATGTGTCCCGGGATGGCCAACGCGACAGTGATTTTTGCTCAAGACTCTGGCAGAGGCGCACCCGCTGATGCTTACTTCATGGACCACAATGCTTTGGGGCAACACGCTGATAGGACAAGCAGTGTGCGACCAACTGGAATTACTTTTATATTCAAGCTCCTTTGAGCTGGTGGGGCTGACGAGCCCGGGTTACGCACCTGCGTGCCATGAGTGGTACCGGACCTGAGAATATTTTTTGGCAGCCTACGCAGTGCCCCTACATATATGCCTATTCACTGCTGACGAGTGGTAACAACATCGAAACACGTGTCCAGGGATGGCCAACGCGACAGTGATTTTTGCTCAAGACTCTGGCAGAGGCGCACCCGCTGATGCTTACTTCATGGACCACAATGCTTTGGGGCAACACGCTGATAGGACAAGCAGTGTGCGACCAATTGGACTTACTTTTATATTCAAGCTCCCTTGAGCTGGTGGGGCTGACGAGCCCGGGTTACGCACCTGCGTGCCACGAAGGGTACCGGACCTGAGAATATTTTTTGGCAGCCTACGCAGCACCCCTACATATATGCCTATTCCCTGCTGATGAGAGGTAACAACCTCGAAACACGTGTCCAGGGATGGCCAACGCGACAGTGATTTTTGCTCAAGACTCTGGCAGAGGCGCACCCGCTGATGCTTACTTAATGGACCACAATGCTTTGGGGCAACACGCTGATAGAAAGGGCAGTGTGCGACCAATTGGACTTACTTTTATATTCAAGCTCCCTTGAGCTGGTGGGGCTGACGAGCCCGGGTTACGCACCTGCGTGCCACGAGTGGTACCGGACCTGAGAATATTTTTTGGCAGCCTACGCAGCACCCCTACATATATGCCTATTCCCTGCTGATGAGAGGTAACAACCTCGAAACACGTGTCCAGGGATGGGCAACGCGACAGTGATTTTTGCTCAAGACTCTGGCAGAGGCGCACCCGCTGATGCGTACTTAAAGGACCACAATGCTTTGGGGCAACACGCTGATAGGACAAGCAGTGTGCGACCAATTGGACTTACTTTTATATTCAAGCTCCCTTGAGCTGGTGGGGTTGACGAGCCCGGGTTACGCACCTGCGTGCCACGAGTGGTATCGGACCTGAGAATATTTTTTGGTAGCCTACGCAGCACCCCTACATATATGCCTATTCCCTGCTGACGAGAGGTAACAACCTCGAAACACGTGTCCAGGGATGGCCAACGCGACAGTGATTTTTGCTCAAGACTCTAGCAGAGGCGCACCCGCTGATGCTTACTTCATGGACCACAATGCTTTGGGGCAACACGCTGATAGGACAAGCAGTGTGCGACCATTTGGACTTACTTTTATATTCAAGCCCTACATATATGCCTATTCCCTGCTGACGAGAGGTAACAACCTCGAAACACATGTCAAGGGATGGCCAACGCGATAGTGATTTTTGCTCAAGACTCTGGCACCCGCTGATGCTTACTTCATGGACCACAATGCTTTGGGGCAACACGCTGATAGGACAAGCAGTGTGCGACCAATTGGACTTACTTTTATATTCAAGCTCCCTTGAGCTGGAGGGGCTAACGAGCCCGGGTTACGCACCTGCGTGCCACGAGCGGTCCCAGAACTGAGAATATTTTTTGGCAGCCTACGCAGCACCCCTACATATATGCCTATTCCCTGCTGACGAGAGGTAACAACCTCGAAACACGTGTCCAGGGATGGCCAACGCGACAGTGATTTTTGCTCAAGACTCTGGCAGAGGCACACCCGCTGATGCTTACTTCATGGACCACAATGCTTTGGGGCAACACGCTGATAGGACAAGCAGTGTGCGACCAATTGGACTTACTTTTATATTCAAGCTCCCTTGAGCTGGTGGGGCTGACGAGCCGGGTTACGCACATGCGTGCCATGAGTGGTACCGGACCTGAGAATATTTTTTGGCAGCCTACGCAGTGCCCCTACATATATGCCTATTCGCTGCTGACGAGTGGTAACAACATCGAAACACGTGTCCAGGGATGGCCAGCGCGATAGTGATTTTTGCTCAAGACTCTGGCAGAGGTGCACCCGCTGATGCTTACTTCATGGACCACAATGCTTTGGGGCAACACGCTGATAGGACAAGCAGTGTGCGACCAATTGGACTTACTTTTATATTCAAGCTCCCTTGAGCTGGTGGGGCTGACGTGCCCGGGTTACGCACCTGCGTGCCACGAAGGGTACCGGACCTGAGAATATTTTTTGGCAGCCTACGCAGCACCCCTACATATATGCCTATTCCCTGCTGACGAGAGGTAACAACCTCGAAACACGTGTCCAGGGATGGCCTACGTGACAGTGATTTTTGCTCAAGACTCTGGCAGAGGCGCACCCACTGATTCTTACTTCATGGACCACAATGCTTTGGAGCAACACGCTGATAGAAAGGGCAGTGTGCGACCAATTGGACTTACTTTTATATTCAAGCTCCCTTGAGCTGGTGGGGCTGACGAGCCCGGGTTACACACCTGCGTGCCACGAGTGGTATCGGACCTGAGAATATTTTTTGGCAGTCTACGCAGCACCCCTACATATATGCTTGTTCCCTGCTGACGAGAGGTAACAACCTCTAAACACGTGTCCAGGAATGGCCAACGCGACAATGATTTTTGCTCAAGACTCTGGCAGAGGCGCACCCGCTGATGCTTACTTCATGGACCACAATGCTTTGGGGCAACACGCTGATAGGACAAGCAGTGTGCGACCAATTGGACTTACTTTTATATTCAAGCTCCCTTGAACTGGTGGGGCTGACGAGCCCGGGTTACGCACCTGCGTGCCACGAGTGGTACCGGACCTGAGAATATTTTTTGGTAGCCTACGCAGCACCCCTACATATATGCCTATTCCCTGCTGACGAGAGTTAACAACCTCGAAACACGTGTCCAGGGATGGCCAACGCGACAGTGATTTTTGCTCAAGACTCTGGCAGAGGCGCACCCGCTGATGCTTACTTCATGGACCACAATGCTTTGGGGCAACACGCTGATAGGACAAGCAGTGTGCGACCAATTGGACTACTTTAATATTCAAGCTCCCTTGAGCTGGTGGGGCTGACGAGCCCGGGTTACGCACCTGCGTGCCACGAGTGGTACCAGACCTGAGAATATTTTTTGGCAGTCTACGCAGCACCCCTACAAATATGCCTATTCCCTGCTGACGAGAGGTAACAACCTCGAAACACGTGTCCAGGGATGGCCAACGCGACAGTAATTTTTGCTCAAGACTGTGGCAGAGGTGCACCCGCTGATGCTTACTTCATGGACCACAATGCTTTGGGGCAACACGCTGATAGGACAAGCAGTGTGCGACCAATTGGACTTACTTTTATATTCAAGCTCCCTTTTGCTGGTGGAGCTGACGAGCACGGGTTACGCACCTGCGTGCCACGAGTGGTACCAGACCTGAGAATATTTTTTGGCAGCCTACGCAGCACCCCTACATATATGCCTATTCCCTGCTGACGAGAGGTAACAACCTCGAAACACATGTCCAGGGATGGCCAAAGCGATAGTGATTTTTGCTCAAGACTCTGGCAGAGGCGCACCCGCTGATGCTTACTTCATGGACCACAATGCTTTGGGGCAACACGCTGATAGGACAAGCAGTGTGCGACCAATGGGACTTACTTTTATATTCAAGCTCCCTTGAGCTGGTGGGGCTGACGAGCCCGGGTTACGCACCTGCGTGCCACGAGTGGTACCGGACCTGAGAATATTTTTTGGCAGTCTATGCAGCACCCCTACATATATGCCTATTCCCTGCTGACGAGAGGTAACAACCTCGAAACACGTGTCCAGGGATGGCCAACGCGACAATAATTTTTGCTCAAGACTCTGGCAGAGGCGCACCCGCTGATTCTTACTTCATGGACCACAATGCTTTGGGGCAACACGCTGATAGGACAAGCAGTATGTGACCAATTGGACTTACTTTTATATTCAAGCTCCCTTGAGCTGGTGGGGCTGACGAGCCCGGGTTACGCACCTGCGTGCCACGAGTGGTACCGGACCTGAGAATATTTTTTGGTAGTCTACGCAGCACCCCTACATATATGCCTATTCCCTGCTGACGAGAGGTAACAACCTCGAAACACGTGTCCAGGGATGGCCAACGCGACAGTGATTTTTGCTCAAGACTCTGGCAGAGGCGCACCCGCTGATGCTTACTTCATGGACCACAATGCTTTGGGGCAACACCCTGATAGGACAAGCAGTGTGCGACCAATTGGACTTATTTTTATATTCAAGCTCCCTTGAGCTGGTGGGGCTGACGAGCCCGGGTTACGCACCTGCGTGCCAAGAGTGGTACCGGACCTGAAAATATTTTTTGGCAGCCTACGCAGCGCCCCTACATATATGCCTATTCGCTGCTGACGAGAGGTAACAACCTCGAAACACGTGTCAAGGGATGGGCAACCCAACAGAGATTTTTGCTCAAGACTCTGGCAGAGGCGCACCCGCTGATGCGTACTTCATGGACCACAATGCTTTGGGGCAACTCGCTGATGGGACAAGCAGTGTGCGACCAATTGGACTTACTTTTATATTCAAGCTCCCTTGAGCTGGTGGGGCTGACGAGCCCGGGTTACTCACCTGCGTGCCACGAGTGGTACCGGACCTGAGAATATTTTTTGGCAGCCTACGCAGCACCCCTACATATATGCCTATTCCCTGCTGAGGAGAGGTAACAACCTCGAAACACGTGTCCAGGGATGGCCAACGCAACAGTGATTTTTGCTCAAGACTCTGGCACCCGCTGATGCTTACTTCATGGACCACAATGCTTTGGGGCAACACGCTGATAGGACAAGCAGTGTGCGACCAATTGGACTTACTTTTATATTCAAGCTCCCTTGAGCTGGTGGGGCTGACGAGCCCGGGTTACGCACCTACGTGCCACGAGCGGTCCCAGACCTGAGAATATTTTTTGGCAGCCTACGCAGCACCCCTACATATATGCCTATTCCCTGCTGACGAGAGGTAACAACCTCGAAACACGTGTCCAGGGATGGCCAATGCGACAGTGATTTTTGCTCAAGACTCTGGCAGAGGCGCACCCGCTGATGCTTACTTCATGGACCACAACGCTTTGGGGCAACACGCTGATAGGACAAGCAGTGTGCGACCAATTGGACTTACTTTTATATTCAAGCTCCCTTGAGCTGGTGGGGCTGACGAGCCCGGGTTACGCACCTGCGTGCCACGAGTGGTACCGGACCTGAGAATATTTTTTGGCAGCCTATTCAGCACCCCTACATATATGCCTATTCCCTGTTGATGAGAGGTAACAACCTCGAAACATGTGTCCCGGGATGGCCAACGCGACAGTGATTTTTGCTCAAGACTCTGGCAGAGGCGCACCCGCTGATGCTTACTTCATGGACCACAATGCTTTGGGGCAACACGCTGATAGGACAAGCAGTGTGCGACCAACTGGAATTACTTTTATATTCAAGCTCCTTTGAGCTGGTGGGGCTGACGAGCCCGGGTTACGCACCTGCGTGCCATGAGTGGTACCGGACCTGAGAATATTTTTTGGCAGCCTACGCAGTGCCCCTACATATATGCCTATTCGCTGCTGACGAGTGGTAACAACATCGAAACACGTGTCCAGGGATGGCCAACGCGACAGTGATTTTTGCTCAAGACTCTGGCAGAGGCGCACCCGCTGATGCTTACTTCATGGACCACAATGCTTTGGGGCAACACGCTGATAGGACAAGCAGTGTGCGACCAATTGGACTTACTTTTATATTCAAGCTCCCTTGAGCTGGTGGGGCTGACGAGCCCGGGTTACGCACCTGCGTGCCACGAAGGGTACCGGACCTGAGAATATTTTTTGGCAGCCTACGCAGCACCCCTACATATATGCCTATTCCCTGCTGATGAGAGGTAACAACCTCGAAACACGTGTCCAGGGATGGCCAACGCGACAGTGATTTTTGCTCAAGACTCTGGCAGAGGCGCACCCGCTGATGCTTACTTAATGGACCACAATGCTTTGGGGCAACACGCTGATAGAAAGGGCAGTGTGCGACCAATTGGACTTACTTTTATATTCAAGCTCCCTTGAGCTGGTGGGGCTGACGAGCCCGGGTTACGCACCTGCGTGCCACGAGTGGTACCGGACCTGAGAATATTTTTTGGCAGCCTACGCAGCACCCCTACATATATGCCTATTCCCTGCTGATGAGAGGTAACAACCTCGAAACACGTGTCCAGGGATGGGCAACGCGACAGTGATTTTTGCTCAAGACTCTGGCAGAGGCGCACCCGCTGATGCGTACTTAAAGGACCACAATGCTTTGGGGCAACACGCTGATAGGACAAGCAGTGTGCGACCAATTGGACTTACTTTTATATTCAAGCTCCCTTGAGCTGGTGGGGTTGACGAGCCCGGGTTACGCACCTGCGTGCCACGAGTGGTATCGGACCTGAGAATATTTTTTGGTAGCCTACGCAGCACCCCTACATATATGCCTATTCCCTGCTGACGAGAGGTAACAACCTCGAAACACGTGTCCAGGGATGGCCAACGCGACAGTGATTTTTGCTCAAGACTCTAGCAGAGGCGCACCCGCTGATGCTTACTTCATGGACCACAATGCTTTGGGGCAACACGCTGATAGGACAAGCAGTGTGCGACCATTTGGACTTACTTTTATATTCAAGCCCTACATATATGCCTATTCCCTGCTGACGAGAGGTAACAACCTCGAAACACATGTCAAGGGATGGCCAACGCGATAGTGATTTTTGCTCAAGACTCTGGCACCCGCTGATGCTTACTTCATGGACCACAATGCTTTGGGGCAACACGCTGATAGGACAAGCAGTGTGCGACCAATTGGACTTACTTTTATATTCAAGCTCCCTTGAGCTGGAGGGGCTAACGAGCCCGGGTTACGCACCTGCGTGCCACGAGCGGTCCCAGAACTGAGAATATTTTTTGGCAGCCTACGCAGCACCCCTACATATATGCCTATTCCCTGCTGACGAGAGGTAACAACCTCGAAACACGTGTCCAGGGATGGCCAACGCGACAGTGATTTTTGCTCAAGACTCTGGCAGAGGCACACCCGCTGATGCTTACTTCATGGACCACAATGCTTTGGGGCAACACGCTGATAGGACAAGCAGTGTGCGACCAATTGGACTTACTTTTATATTCAAGCTCCCTTGAGCTAGTGGGGCTGACGAGCCGGGTTACGCACATGCGTGCCATGAGTGGTACCGGACCTGAGAATATTTTTTGGCAGCCTACGCAGTGCCCCTACATATATGCCTATTCGCTGCTGACGAGTGGTAACAACATCGAAACACGTGTCCAGGGATGGCCAACGCGACAGTGATTTTTGCTCAAGACTCTGGCAGAGGCGCACCCGCTGATGCTTACTTCATGGACCACAATGCTTTGGGGCAACACGCTGATAGGACAAGCAGTGTGCGACCAATTGGACTTACTTTTATATTCAAGCTCCCTTGAGCTGGTGGGGCTGACGTGCCCGGGTTACGCACCTGCGTGCCACGAAGGGTACCGGACCTGAGAATATTTTTTGGCAGCCTACGCAGCACCCCTACATATATGCCTATTCCCTGCTGACGAGAGGTAACAACCTCGAAACACGTGTCCAGGGATGGCCTACGTGACAGTGATTTTTGCTCAAGACTCTGGCAGAGGCGCACCCACTGATTCTTACTTCATGGACCACAATGCTTTGGAGCAACACGCTGATAGAAAGGGCAGTGTGCGACCAATTGGACTTACTTTTATATTCAAGCTCCCTTGAGCTGGTGGGGCTGACGAGCCCGGGTTACACACCTGCGTGCCACGAGTGGTACCGGACCTGAGAATATTTTTTGCCAGCCTACGCAGCACCACTACATATATGCCTATTCCCTGCTGATGAAAGGTAACAACCTCGAAACACGTGTCCAGGGATGGGCAACACGACAGTGATTTTTGCTCAAGACTCTGGCAGAGGCGCACCCGCTGATGCTTACTTCATGGACCACAATGCTTTGGGGCAACACGCTGATAGGACAAGCAGTGTGCGACCAATTGGACTTGCTTTTATATTCAAGCTCCCTTGAGCTGGTGGGGCTGACGAGCCCGGGTTACGCACCTGCGTGCCACGAGTGGTACCAGACCTGAGAATATTTTTTGCCAGCCTACGCAGCACCCCTACAAATATGACTATTCCCTGCTGACGAGAGGTAACAACCTCGAAACACGTGTCCAGGGATGGCCAACGCGACAGTGATTTTTGCTCAAGACTCTGGCAGAGGCGCACCCGCTGATGCTTACTTCATGGACCACAATGCTTTGGGGCAACATGCTGATAGAACAAGCAGTGTGCGACCAATTGGACTTACTTTTATATTCAAGCTCCCTTGAGCTGGTGGGGCTGACGAGCCCGGGTTACTCACCTGTGTGCCACGAGTGGTACCAGACCTGAGAATATTTTTTGGCAGCCTACGCAGCACCCCTACATATATGCCTATTCCCTGCTGACGAGAGGTAACAACCTCGAAACACATGTCCAGGGATGGCCAACGCGATAGTGATTTTTGCTCAAGACTCTGGCAGAGGCGCACCCACTGATGCTTACTTCATGGACCACCATGCTTTGCGGCAACACGCTGATAGGACAAGCAGCTGTACGACCAATCGGACTTACTTTTATATACAAGCTCCCTTGAGCTGGTGGGCCTGACAAGCCCAGGTTACGCTCCTGCGTGCCACGAGTGGTACCGGACCTGAGAATATTTTTTGGCAGCCTACGCAGCACCCCATCATATATGCCTATTCCCTGCTGACGAGAGGTAACAACCTCAAAACACGTGTCCAGGGATGGGAAAACCGACAGTGATTTTTGCTCAAGACTCTGGCAGAGGCGCACCCGCTGATGCTTACTTCATGGACCACAATGCTTTGGGGCAACACGCTGATAGGACAAGCAGTGTGCGACCAATTGGACTTACTTTTATATTCAAGCTCCCTTGAGCTGGATGGGCTGACGAGCCCGGGTTACGTACCTGCGTGTCACGAGTGGTACCAGACCTGAGAATATTTTTTGCCAGCCTACGCAGCACCCCTACAAATATGCCTATTCCCTGCTGACGAGAGGTAACAACCTCGAAACACGTGTCCAGGGATGGCCAACGCGACAGTGATTTTTGCTCAAGACTCTGGCAGAGGCGCACTCGCTGATGCTTACTTCATGGACCACAATGCTTTGAGGCAACACGCTGATAGGACAAGCAGTGTGCGACCAATTGGACTTACTTTTATATTCAAGCTCCCTTGAGCTGGCGCGGCTGACGAGCCCGGGTTACGCACCTGCGTGCCACGAGTGGTACCAGCCCTGAGAATATTTTTTGGCAGCCTACGCAGCACCCTACATATATGCCTATTCCCTGCTGACGAGAGGTAACAACCTCGAAACACATGTCCAGGGATGGCCAAAGCGATAGTGATTTTTGCTCAAGACTCTGGCAGAGGCGCACCCACTGATGCTTTCTTCATGGACCGCAATGCTTTGCGGCAACACGCTGATAGGACAAGCAGTGTGCGACCAATTGGACTTACTTTTATATTCAAGCTCCCTTGAGCTGGTGGGGCTGACAAGCCCGGGTTACGCACCTGCGTGCCACGAGTGGTACCGGACCTGAGAATATTTTTTGGCAGCCTACGCAGCACCCCTACATATATGCAAAATTCCCTGCTGAGGAGAGGTAACAACCTCGAAACACGTGTCCAGGGATGGCCAACGCGACAGTGATTTTTGCTCAAGACTCTGGCAGAGGCGCACCCGCTGATGCTTGTCGTGTATTTCTATAGGTTCTGAATCGATCCCCCTATTCCTGACCCTATTCTGGTTAAACTAACTATCAAGTTAACTAACAGTCAGCCCATGAGGCAAGAAAAGCCCCCATGATGCAGATACCGTTATCTGACGCAGTCACACTCCGGCACAGGAACGTGTTATCTGATTAGGTCATAACGCTTGAGATCTAATTAGACAAGCGACATTCCTCCAGCCCCTGATAAGGCATACGACGTTCTCATAACAAATCAAACCTATGACAACCTGGATAATCCGTGCGGCCATTGTTTTGATTTCACAGAGAACTTTTGCAAAAGAATGTGCTAACGAGCAAGTCGTATGACATCTTTATTGACGTACCTATGTCCATCCTTACGTCAATCTCGGCACCTTTAAGGTATAAATATTGCCGACCTTGCCCTATGCAAACACACGCGTGGTGACAAGACGGAGCAGCCATACTTGCCGAAGCCGAGAGCAGAAGCAGACCCCGCTGGCAGCAGCCCCGCCTTCCTGACGCGCTGAGAGACGCGCTGCTATCTCAAGCCGAGAGACCCAGCACCGGCGCTTCTGGGCAGCCCTCGCAGGCAGCCTGGAATATCGAGAGCAGAGAAAGAGATACCATTCCTCATTCATCCTAACTTCCAGGTACAGAACTGAATAACCCCTCACAGAGAATTCTTTAGTTATTCACTTGGCAAAAACAAACTTAACTTAAACTGTAACTTTCTATTCCCGCCCACGCATTAGACTTAGGTCAGGTACACGGGGTAGGCGTATTTAGAAACACCAGTTGAGTACGTTTAGTCAAATGTATATGTGTATGTAAATATATTTTAATCATTTTAAACATCATATGGCTCAGAAACCATATCAATGTTTTTACAGTATTATTTTATACTATTGCTTCTAATGTATGCACTTTACTTAACTATAAGTATTGCAATAATATCGATCCATTTCTCTTGTACGAGAAAAGAGACTGATCAATAAATAACACCTTTTTATTGAACACGCCCGTCTCTTCCTTTTCTCTACATTCTGATGAGACTAAGAATGCACGTACTGACTGAGTAAAATAATTGCCTTGTGCTCACACGACTCTTGAGATTGACTCTTGATTAGGGGAGAGCAAAGTTGTCATGTTCTATGGTTGTCAGAAACTAAATCCCTTCTTGTCTAATCAGGGGAGTTAATTCCTTCCTTGAACATTCGAGAAAGTTTCTAGCGAACTCTGAGCTTAGCTGGCAAACCCAAAAATTAAGTCTAGCATCGACAGTAGTAGACCTAGTTAACGTCTGGCCTAGGCCTTTACTGCTGTAGGTACTATTCCAATGCGCAGAGCCTATTGGGAAAATAGGAACTACACTACATGGCGCCCAACGCGTTTGGAAAGGGCGATAAAACTAACGTAAGACATTTAGAGTAACTCAGTCGTGCTTTCTCACTCAGACCCCTTTTCCCGAATACTCCAAAGACGTCTGGAGTGGGTGAAAGGTTATATCCTCCAAAACCTCGCAGGAGGGAACTCCTATGTATGGTTCTTGGTATAGTCAACGTTGAAGGATAAAAACAGTTCCAAAATATTGTACATCTAATCTCTGTTTCCATAAAGAAACCTGATCTGCAAACAAACATAATACCATCCTGTCTGTAAAATGGCAGAGAGTGATGATGAAAGAGAGGCAGTTAGATTAGCAACTGAACTCGCAGATGCTGATGCTACCATGCAAGCAGCAGACCCGAATATAACACTCATTCCGGTCATTAAAAGGAGATCTATAGCCTTAAAACTTATAGAAAATGGACTGACACCTAGAGGTGGCACAGTCATATTCGTAATCGAGGCACACGAATATCGGCAGACAGAGGTATACTATTCATGGATACATTTTCCAGCAGCAAATGCTGTAACAAAGTACTTCCACTATTACAAAGTAGAGGAACCACCTGACATTTACACTCCTTTCGAGGAGGTGGAAGTACCACTCAAATTCCAAGAGCATTTGCTCTTATTTGATGGCGCCCTAAAACATAACAATCACATTACAAGGCTCGGTCCTTTAGGAAGACCAGGAGCAACGTGGCCGGTCTTAGCCGGATACACACCACATCCAGACATCGAAAGAATGCCTGCAGCAGAACTGTTAATACAGCTAAAACAACTACTAAAAATTCATAGACAATTAGTTCAGTATGTAATGCGGACTTCAACAATTCAGCCAGCGATTAAACTTCCACAGCTGACCCCTCACCAGGGGAACACAAATAAAATTACACCACAGAACATCCAATCCTGCCTAGGTAAAGTTCCAGCTAAACGGGAACAAATACCATTCTGGTTGGCACAGAAAATTACCCAAATAGAGGCGGTGTTTCCTGACACCACCCCATTAGAAAAACACAGGATTCTGACTATATGTCTCCCAATGGGAATCGCACCACACATTGAGGACTGTGACACTTGGGGTACAGTCTTTGCTTCCATCTACACAAAAACGCACGGTGTCCCATCCATTTCGGTGATACCAGATGTGCTAAAACAAATTCAAGATGAATACGGTCCAGAACCTGCTTTAACTCTTGGTATGAAATTACTAAAAGACTTCAAACAGGTTTCGGCTATATTACTAGCCAACATAAAAGGTGAAGCAGCAAACGTGGCGATCCGCCAGAGGTTAAAAGAGACAGATATAGCAGACCAACCAGCTGAAATTGCCAGAATCATAGAAAAATCCTATGAAGAACTAGGCAGAGATAGTCTAGGTGGAATACCAGTAAAACCGCAACTGACTACAAGTCCAGAAAAAATATTTTTTAATAATAATAATTCACCAAAAAAGAACTGGGATGGAAGCAAACAATCCAATCCTAAAGAAAAGAAATTCCAGTCCAGAGGAAGGTCTCCTAGGCGAAGAGAGAAATCTCCAAACCAAAGACAGAGGTCACCGCAGAGTGACCCCTCTGGGAATAGATATAACCTTAGAAATAGGGATAATATTAAAAAACCTGATAGATATCAAGACATTGATACACGTCCCTCTCAATCTTTTCAGACTTCCTCGCAGAAATCGGAAAGAAGAGGACGATCAGAAGAGCACGCCAAGTCCAAAGACAAGGAACCTGCTCAACTAAAAAAGAAATTACAATTTCCAAAAAAGAAGGTAGCCAGTATCAAGGTAGTTAACAATGCCGAGAATACTGAGGACACAACTGAAAAACGGAGAGTGGGCTCAGACAATGCTAGACAGCGCAGCAGAGGTGAGCATAGCTCGCAAAGTCCTTATGAATCATCTGGAGACAGTGGACACGAATGAATACCTTCAAGTGGAAACTGCAGACACCAGAGTTAGCAAGCCCCACAAGATATACGAGATAACATTACGTATAGAGGGAGATAAGACTAGGAAAATAAGGGGACTATTTTGGGATAACCTCTCCAAAGGCTATGACATCCTTCTAGCTGAAAAAGACTGGCCACCAGAGTTTGTCAGGGAGTGCCCTCATGGCGAAGAAGTAATTATGCCTGCCTTCTCGAATCAAATACCGATTCATAAAAAATACACACTTGCTAGAAAGTGGGCAGTGGCCTTAGCACCTGCTTTATATAAAAATCATGTAGGATGGGATGAGGATTCTCCTCCTCACAAAATCCAGTTAAAATCACAACCAACTGCACAAAGGCAGTACCCAATTAAGCAAGAAGCTAAAAAACAAGTAAATGAAATACTAGATCAGCTAGAATACCAGGGGGTGATTGAAACTTGCACCTCACAAATGAACAATCCTTTGTTTCCGGTCTCCAAACCAGACAATTCGTACCGTCTAGTTTTGGATTACCGACACCTTAACACATGTTGCAAAACCTTTGCAGTGCAAAACTCACACAGTGCTGCACTAATGAATAACATAGTGCGCAAAAAATACAAAACAACCTTGGACATCTCCAATGGATTCTTTTGTCAAAACATAGCACCAGAGAGCAGATCTTTAACTGCATTCTCAGTAAATGGCACTCAAAAACAATTCTGTCGGTTAGCCCAGGGGTACAAGAACAGCCCGGGGGTATTCTCAGCGAGAGTAACAGAATTACTACAACTATATGATGATGAAGCATTATCTTATGTCGATGACATTTACTTAACAGATGATGACTTGGAGACTCACTTGAAAAGGGTGAACACCATAATACTTGGGTTCGCTGCAGAGGGTTACAAATTCAACTTTAAAAAATCCAGAATTGCCCATCTGACGGTCCTATTCTTAGGATATGAGTTATCAAGTGAAGGCAAAAGCCTGGCAGACAATTTCCTAGAGAAATGTGCCGTAATCCAAGCTCCTAAAACACTAAAAAACCTACAGTCAATTCTAGGCTTCCTAAATTTCGGAAGAACATACATTGCAAATTACGCAGAAAGGGTCAAACCCCTTTATGATCTAATTAAACCAGACTTTAAAAGATCCAATTGGACTCAAACACACACAGAAATTTTGAGATCCTTACAAACAGACATGCTAATTAAAACAAAATTAGAAACCCGTGATAATACACGCAACCTTGTGATCCGAATCATCCCAGGGAGATGCGGATTCACATACCTAACCTCTAATGAGGGAGATAAGGTACCAATTGCATTCAAATCACACACGTACACAGAAGCTGAACAGAAATTCAGTAATACAGAAAAAATAATTCGTGCAGTTCAAACCGCAATAGCTAGAGAAAAAGACATAGCTGACGGTAGACATATCACAGTCAGAACAGCAGAATCAGCCTTTGAGGCACTAACAACACCGTGTAATTTACCAACAACAACATTGAATCCGGAATGGATACAATGGGTGAATTCAATCACAACGGACAAAGTATACTACTACTTTGATCCAGAACTAGAAGAATTAAAAAATCTAAAATATGAAAAGACGTATCCTCTGCCAATCGACATTCTGCCTCTACGACATTACGCCTGTGTAATCTATACAGACGGACATGCTCAACCCTCCGTTTGGGGAGAACAAGCATACAACCCCACATGTGAGATTACAAAAGAAGTGTGGCGCGGAGGTAAACTAAGACCTCTATTAACAAAATCACACTCAGTAGAAACTAATTCAGAAAAACAAACTGAAATAATAGCTTTGAAAATGGCGCTAGATAATGCGGATCGCGAATTCCCGACACTTATAGTGTCAGATTCATATTACTGCGTCAAATCATACAACAAGGATTTGCAGACATGGATTCAAAACGGTTACAAAGATGACACAGATGCACCAATAAAGCAGAGACTGCTCTGGGA
Organism: Lissotriton helveticus; assembly: GCF_964261635.1. Lineage (NCBI taxonomy): Eukaryota > Metazoa > Chordata > Amphibia > Caudata > Salamandridae > Lissotriton > Lissotriton helveticus. The sequence goes on from NC_136059.1 coordinate 770,281,220, forward strand.
ACAAATAGCTCTTTTACAAAAAGAACTACCAAAAACTCACGTGACACACTCACTGAGTCATCAACGTGATGGCGTTCACGTTGTAGGGAATTCATTGGCTGAAACAGCCGCAGCGGCAGCCACTAAATCGGCTCCCGTAGATCGAAAAAAGCGTACATTAAAATACATTGACGGTGAAACAATGCTGGCGGTGAAAACGTCATCAAAAGGCGACTGCTCAGCGTTACCGATCAACTATCCACTCAATTATACATACATAATCGATGCAAACTCCGTCCCTTTTGCTCGAATCCCTGGAGTGGGGGATAGAGTGATTCCAAACATGGACAGGAGAAACTTGTTAATCGCAGACGCACACATGGGCGAGGGTCTCAGACACCTTAAATTAAAAGATTCTCTGGAAGAATTACAATCACGGTACTGGTGGCCAGGCATGAGCCTGCACTACACCATGTTTGTAAAAAACTGCCCAAACTGCAACAGAGATCGCAGTGGGGAGAGAAGCAGTTTAATACCTCGTCGTATCAAGGCAGATAATATTACCAGCAAAAAGAATGGCTTGCGATTAACATATACAGGCTAGTTTCCACTTATAATGTAGATCACCAGCACTCGGCTGACGTCCGGACTATTATACAAGATTTGCGAGTCTAAATGGCATATACGCTAAGAGCATGCTACGTTCGACCATTGTTTTCACTCAGGCAATCCAGCCTGGGGGGGAAACATGGCCAAATGAGCACAGTCCAGCGGGAATCTTCTCACTTCCTTCCTGAGGGTACGGGATGGTGTAAAGAAAAAACCAAGGCAGAAAGCAATCTATAATAGAAAGGATATTAGGTTCGGGAGCTGGGTGGGTCAAACATCTAATAAGTGTCCAACGTAGTCTAAATAACTTGCCAAGAAATTCTCTGAAGGGATTCAGTCCGTACGAATTATTATTCGGAACTAGGATGTTGATCTCTGACCTTGATAGTCAGACTTCAGTGGTAATAGAAAAAACCTTTGATGTCAAAGACCGTTTGGCTATTTTGCAGGACTTAAACAAAACAAGAAAAGACCTGAGCAACATACAGTTGAAACAACAGCCAACGACCACTGAAGAATCACCACCTGTCCCAGCAAGACCTGTCTGGATTCCAAAAGTCGGGGATCTAGTCAGGGAGAAGATCGCGGTAAAGAAGGAATTTGGGCCTTCTTACAGAAAAGCAGTTCCTGTCTTGTCTGTCAACGGGACAAGATCAGTTGTACTACCGCCACTTGCTGGTAAAAAGGAGAACCGAGTTGTATCCATCGACCTGGTAAAACCACAACATGTGGCCGATAACAAACAGTAGGCCAAGTGGACTCCCAATAAGTAGCAGAACACCAAGGTTTGCTACCAGTACAGAGGTCCTATCAAAGAGGCTCATCACATTCGAAACGCCTACAGAAGAACAACAAGGACTATGCAACAATGCAATAGAACTAAGACCTCTGAAAACCCAAATAAAAACATTTAGCAGAGACACACCAATCTATACTGAAGTACCAAGTGACAATGCAAAAAACAAAAATCCTGAACCAATTGGAACAATTGACAGAACTGCATCCGGTTACTTCATCAACTTCGATGATTCCTCTGACGGCTTCAGTGAATCAAAGACACAGCCATCATCAAAATCCTTTAAAGACAAAGCGAAGGAACTTTTGAAACAACTGAAAGAAACATATCTGGTTTCTCCATGGATTGAATTTTGGGTGGGTTTTGGTGCATTTATCCTCATACTTTGGCTCATCATGGTATTTACTTTGGGACGCTTCATTGAGGGAAAATATGCTAAAATGGACACAGCAAGTCAGAACATCAACTTGATCCTCAAACCACACACATCTTCACACGTCGAGAAAAGAGAACTTTCTTCAGAACTTTCTTCAGCCAACTTCACAGCCAATCCTATACCTGGTGGGGTAGCCTGGGACAACACTGACTATGAAATTTATGGTCCGGTCGAGATCCTGAAATATCCACACCAAATCAAGATCTCTTTGAGTGACTTTGCAAAACCAAACTCATTTGCTGATGATTGGGACTTCGAGAGTATTAACAACATGATGTCTGACTTAGTAATGTCTGCTAAATTTACAAAACATGATTATTTGCAAGGTTCTACAAATTATGATAGTATGTATTGCTATAACCATTATGGTAACCATTTTTTGCATAAATCTGCACAACCTAGAAATGTTTTAAATTATAATCAATGGGAACATTGTGCTACGCCTCCAAAAGGAAGCTCTAGAATCGTTTACGACAAATATTCATATTTTTCAGGTTTTAACATAACTAATGCTGAAACATTTTATTTTAAATTGTCAAACAAGACAGGGATGAAAACCATGATAACCAACACAAAATTGATATATTCAGATTCATTCTTTGAAAAAATTAATACTTTTGGATTTGATTATTGGGACAAAAATGTTGATTTGAAAAGTGTTTGGGGTACAAAAGAATGGCAAGTACAGGGTTTAGAAGCTTTGTTTAGAGCCTGCATGATCCCAGAACAAATGATATTTTTAAATGACACTGTTCAACAAACCACCTGTCTTGGCTTAGCCAAAATCAAAGATTTAAATAACCCGTCTATTCCAAAGCCAACAATGTTTAGCAATAGCTCTGATACAGATGAAGAGATAGACGTAAACCATATACTTAACCAAAACAGAACACATCCTGATTGGAAACAATGGTTGATCTGGCCCACAGATACAAATAACTGTCAAGATAGATTCCTGAATAAAACACAGGGTTTCAAAATGACCAGGCCAGACCCAAGATATCCCCAAAGACATCACCCAGGGATAATAACAACCTACAGTGTGGGCAAATTATGCCTTCAATGGCTACAGACTTCCACACTGCCTGAAATTAAGCAACACCTAACTTTACTTACTGATGGTGCTGACTTGCGTGATTTCATACTGGGACCACGCAAACAGCGTCAAAAGCGTTTCATAGCAGCCTCTGTATATGCAGCATACAATGAGGCCTGGAAGGTTACTCAAATTGAGACAGCAGAAAGAATACGGGAAATTGACCGTATCAATTTGGAAAAATCACTTTCTGTAGTGGACAATGGGTTAATGACTCTGTCCTCCAGAATTTTTTCATTGGACAGCATTGTGTCTTCAGCAATCGATATATTATCGCAAGACTTACTGTTATTACAACACGGTCAGTCACAATTGCGTTCCATTGTACAGCTTGGCTGGACGTTACAAAATCTGCGTTCAGGTTATGTGCCTTGGCGTTTAATCAACACAACGTCACTATTCCAAATCTTTAACCTTACTGATAGACAAATCGGTATGGCGCAAAAGGGTGCTGATTATACAATCTTGAGCATTGAAAAACTAGAAAGATTACCAATGACAATGTCAGAACGACCTGTCAGTGAATGGATAATCCACGGAATCATAAATATTCCAATCTCAACCTTCAGGTTTCAATACTGCCAAAAATATATACAGGCTGGCATGTACGAGAAATTGGGAAAGGGGTACCTTAAAACAACTTGGAACCTGCCCTATTCACATGCATGTGTCAGTAATAAAGGACAGAAAGTGTTTCTTAGTGGCAACAATTGTGATATGTCACTAAGCGGCACGCTTCTGTGTAACGGAATTAGTTTGCACGGAGCCTGTGAAGGGAATTCATACAACCTTTCATGTCACCAGCAAGGCGCACCTGCAACTGAAATAGAACCATTCTTTCAAAGACTCTATAATGGGAGTTACATTCTTTTTGTAGACCGCAGATGTTGCAGTCTTATGCCCGGGACTCCTTATCTAGTAACTACAACAGCGACGGTCAAGTGCTGTGGACGTTCTTTGTTCCCCAGCTCCTTTCCAGACAGGGAGGCAAGGGCATGGCCCAGTTTGAAAATTACTTCTATTCGAATAGACACTTTAAGCAGAATGAAAACAGTGCTTCTTCAGACGCCTACAAGGCTCATGTCATCAAAAGAAACGTATGATCTACAAGTCGCAAGGACGACTGCAGAGATACATACATTATTATCAACTAATTCCCCCGTACATTTCGCGGAAATCCTGAGCGAAATCTTAAATATTTCTGATACCACTGGGGTCTCAAAGGTATTTAAGACAGTATTTTCGATGGCATTAACACCATTCAAAGCCATACTGGGTATTTTTCCAGATTTCGTCCATTCGATTTTTGGCGGACTTCCCCTGATCCTAGGACTAATTGCAGGAATCCTATTCCTAGTCCTTATTTTTCGTTATGGCAACCCATGTCACAGATCAAACTCTCGCGACAATGGAAGATACGATCCTAGCCATTGGATACCGGGACCGGATATCAAAAATCCTGGGACTCTCCCGGCTTAGAGACCTGAACATGACTTGGTTTCTATCATTTCGACCAATGTGGCAAAGGTGTGTTTTACCTGTACTAAGGTGTCTGCTATGCGGAGAAGAATGCGTGTTAGACACCTGTCTGACGCTACAATCGGATGCGCCAGTGGATGCAGATACACTGTTGGTTCCTACCAAGGTTCACGCTTTGTGCTGCCCTCAAAGGCTGCCAATCCTGATGACGGCATTCCTGGAATCTTCACCACTACGATTGAAGAGTAGTGAAGTTCAAGATGAAAGCAACATCGAACAGGTACGACCTTCTGTCAGCAATGCAAATCAGAATGTCAATGGAGACAATCATGCGCACGAATGCATGGTTACCCCTATTTCCGACTTAGTGGAACTTTCCCATGAAGCTGTTGACAGTTTTTTCGAAAGCCTGAATGATATGATGTTCTCTCCAGAACAGAAATAGAGACTTTTGAGTAAACTCGCACACGGCGTTCCCTGAATTCGGCCTTCAACTTTAAAAATAAAGTCACATGAACAATTACAATCCAGTTCACGGACAGCGATTTTTTCAGCAAGCCCTTAAAATATTTTTCTTCCTATATTTTTTCCCGGGACACTGATCTTCTGCTTAAAGTAAGAAGCTATTCCTAGAGAACTAAGATTTCTATTTTTAGATACTTTATATAGACTTTAGCTGCCCGCTGGTAGGTTCACAAATATTTTATTATGTGATGAAATGGTCTCGAACTTCCTTTCTGTATAGCCATATTAAGAGCCATTTCATGTGCCATTTCATGTGTATTTCTCATATACCAATAAGCAATAATGCATAAAAATGCGTGTTTACTTTTGCATTTAATTCATAGCTTAAGTGCATACAATATATATGACTGCAATTTTTCAGTATATTTGAAAATTTCAAAATGCATTTATGTATTTTGGGGTGGTAAGGTATACACTATACTCTATAGTATGTTGTACTATGTTATACTATGCATAGATTAGTAGATATGACCATAGTTAGCGTGGAGTGGGTGTCGTGTATTTCTATAGGTTCTGAATCGATCCCCCTATTCCTGACCCTATTCTGGTTAAACTAACTATCAAGTTAACTAACAGTCAGCCCATGAGGCAAGAAAAGCCCCCATGATGCAGATACCGTTATCTGACGCAGTCACACTCCGGCACAGGAACGTGTTATCTGATTAGGTCATAACGCTTGAGATCTAATTAGACAAGCGACATTCCTCCAGCCCCTGATAAGGCATACGACGTTCTCATAACAAATCAAACCTATGACAACCTGGATAATCCGTGCGGCCATTGTTTTGATTTCACAGAGAACTTTTGCAAAAGAATGTGCTAACGAGCAAGTCGTATGACATCTTTATTGACGTACCTATGTCCATCCTTACGTCAATCTCGGCACCTTTAAGGTATAAATATTGCCGACCTTGCCCTATGCAAACACACGCGTGGTGACAAGACGGAGCAGCCATACTTGCCGAAGCCGAGAGCAGAAGCAGACCCCGCTGGCAGCAGCCCCGCCTTCCTGACGCGCTGAGAGACGCGCTGCTATCTCAAGCCGAGAGACCCAGCACCGGCGCTTCTGGGCAGCCCTCGCAGGCAGCCTGGAATATCGAGAGCAGAGAAAGAGATACCATTCCTCATTCATCCTAACTTCCAGGTACAGAACTGAATAACCCCTCACAGAGAATTCTTTAGTTATTCACTTGGCAAAAACAAACTTAACTTAAACTGTAACTTTCTATTCCCGCCCACGCATTAGACTTAGGTCAGGTACACGGGGTAGGCGTATTTAGAAACACCAGTTGAGTACGTTTAGTCAAATGTATATGTGTATGTAAATATATTTTAATCATTTTAAACATCATATGGCTCAGAAACCATATCAATGTTTTTACAGTATTATTTTATACTATTGCTTCTAATGTATGCACTTTACTTAACTATAAGTATTGCAATAATATCGATCCATTTCTCTTGTACGAGAAAAGAGACTGATCAATAAATAACACCTTTTTATTGAACACGCCCGTCTCTTCCTTTTCTCTACATTCTGATGAGACTAAGAATGCACGTACTGACTGAGTAAAATAATTGCCTTGTGCTCACACGACTCTTGAGATTGACTCTTGATTAGGGGAGAGCAAAGTTGTCATGTTCTATGGTTGTCAGAAACTAAATCCCTTCTTGTCTAATCAGGGGAGTTAATTCCTTCCTTGAACATTCGAGAAAGTTTCTAGCGAACTCTGAGCTTAGCTGGCAAACCCAAAAATTAAGTCTAGCATCAACAGTAGTAGACCTAGTTAACGTCTGGCCTAGGCCTTTACTGCTGTAGGTACTATTCCAATGCGCAGAGCCTATTGGGAAAATAGGAACTACACTACATGCTTACTTCATGGACCACAATGCTTTGGGGCAACACGCTGATAGGACAAGCAGTGTGCGACCAATTGGACTTACTTTTATATTCAAGCTCCCTTGAGCTGGTGGGGCTGACGAGCCCGGGTTACGCACCTGCGTGCCACGAGTGGTACCGGACCTGAGAATATTTTTTGGCAGTCTACGCAGCACCCCTACATATATGCTTATTCCCTGCTGACGAGAGGTAACAACCTCGAAACACGTGTCCAGGGATGGCCAACGCGACAATGATTTTTGCTCAAGACTCTGGCAGAGGCGCACCCGCTGATGCTTACTTCATGGACCACAATGCTTTGGGGCAACACGCTGATAGGACAAGCAGTGTGCGACCAATTGGACTACTTTAATATTCAAGCTCCCTTGAGCTGGTGGGGCTGACGAGCCCGGGTTACGCACCTGCGTGCCACGAGTGGTACCAGACCTGAGAATATTTTTTGGCAGTCTACGCAGCACCCCTACAAATATGCCTATTCCCTGCTGACGAGAGGTAACAACCTCGAAACACGTGTCCAGGGATGGCCAACGCGACAGTGATTTTTGCTCAAGACTCTGGCAGAGGCCCACCCGCTGATGCTTACTTCATGGACCACAATGCTTTGGGGCAACACGCTGATAGAAAGGGCAGTGTGCGACCAATTGGACTTACTTTTATATTCAAGCTCCCTTGAGCTGGTGGGGCTGACGAGCCCGGGTTACGCACCTGCGTGCCACTAGTGGTACCGGACCTGAGAATATTTTTTGGCAGCCTACGCAGCACCCCTACATATATGCTTATTCCCTGCTGACGAGAGGTAACAACCTCGAAACACGTGTCCAGGGATGGGCAAATTAACAGTGATTTTTGCTCAAGACTCTGGCAGAGGCGCACCCGCTGATGCGTACTTCAAGGACCACAATACTTTGGGGCAACACGCTGATAGGACAAGCAGTGTGCGACCAATTGGACTTACTTTTATATTCAAGCTCCCTTGAGCTGGTGGGGCTGACGAGCCCGGGTTACGCACCTGCGTGCCACGAGTGGTACATGACCTGAGAATATTTTTTGGTAGCCTACGCAGCACCCCTACATATATGCCTATTCCCTGCTGACGAGAGGTAACAACCTTGAAACACGTGTCCAGGGATGGCCAACGCGACAGTAATTTTTGCTCAAGACTGTGGCAGAGGTGCACCCGCTGATGCTTACTTCATGGACCACAATGCTTTGGGGCAACACGCTGATAGGACAAGCAGTGTGCGACCAATTGGACTTACTTTTATATTCAAGCTCCCTTGAGCTGGTGGAGCTGACGAGCACGGGTTACGCACCTGCGTGCCACGAGTGGTACCAGACCTGAGAATATTTTTTGGCAGCCTACGCAGCACCCCTACATATATGCCTATTCCCTGCTGACGAGAGGTAACAACCTCGAAACACATGTCCAGGGATGGCCAAAGCGATAGTGATTTTTGCTCAAGACTCTGGCAGAGGCGCACCCGCTGATGCTTACTTCATGGACCACAATGCTTTGGGGCAACACGCTGATAGGACAAGCAGTGTGCGACCAATGGGACTTACTTTTATATTCAAGCTCCCTTGAGCTGGTGGGGCTGACGAGCCCGGGTTACGCACCTCCGTGCCACGAGTGGTACCAGACCTGAGAATATTTTTTGGCAGTCTACGCAGCACCCCTACATATATGCCTATTCCCTGCTGATGAGAGGTAACAACCTCGAAACACGTGTCCAGGGATGGCCAACGCGACAATGATTTTTGCTCAAGACTCTGGCAGAGGCGCACCCGCTGATTCTTACTTCATGGACCACAATGCTTTGGGGCAACACGCTGATAGGACAAGCAGTATGTGACCAATTGGACTTACTTTTATATTCAAGCTCCCTTGAGCTGGTGGGGCTGACGAGCCCGGGTTACGCACCTGCGTGCCACGAGTGGTACCGGACCTGAGAATATTTTTTGGTAGTCTACGCAGCACCCCTACATATATGCCTATTCCCTGCTGACGAGAGGTAACAACCTCGAAACACGTGTCCAGGGATGGCCAACGCGACAGTGATTTTTGCTCAAGACTCTGGCAGAGGCGCACCCGCTGATGCTTACTTCATGGACCACAATGCTTTGGGGCAACACCCTGATAGGACAAGCAGTGTGCGACCAATTGGACTTATTTTTATATTCAAGCTCCCTTGAGCTGGTGGGGCTGACGAGCCCGGGTTACGCACCTGCGTGCCACGAGTGGTACCGGACCTGAAAATATTTTTTGGCAGCCTACGCAGCGCCCCTACATATATAAGCCTATTCGCTGCTGACGAGAGGTAACAACCTCGAAACACGTGTCAAGGGATGGGCAACCCAACAGAGATTTTTGCTCAAGACTCTGGCAGAGGCGCACCCGCTGATGTGTACTTCATGGACCACAATGCTTTGGGGCAACTCGCTGATGGGACAAGCAGTGTGCGACCAATTGGACTTACTTTTATATTCAAGCTCCCTTGAGCTGGTGGGGCTGACGAGCCCGGGTTACGCACCTGCGTGCCACGAGTGGTACCGGACCTGAAAATATTTTTTGGCAGCCTACGCAGCGCCCCTACATATATGCCTATTCGCTGCTGACGAGAGGTAACAACCTCGAAACACGTGTCAAGGGATGGGCAACCCAACAGAGATTTTTGCTCAAGACTCTGGCAGAGGCGCACCCGCTGATGTGTACTTCATGGACCACAATGCTTTGGGGCAACTCGCTGATGGGACAAGCAGTGTGCGACCAATTGGACTTACTTTTATATTCAAGCTCCCTTGAGCTGGTGGGGCTGACGAGCCCGGGTTACTCACCTGCGTGCCACGAGTGGTACCGGACCTGAGAATATTTTTTGGCAGCCTACGCAGCACCCCTACATATATGCCTATTCCCTGCTGAGGAGAGGTAACAACCTCGAAACACGTGTCCAGGGATGGCCAACGCGACAGTGATTTTTGCTCAAGACTCTGGCAGAGGCGCACCCGCTGATGCTTACTTCATGGACCACAATGCTTTGGGGCAACACGCTGATAGGACAAGCAGTGTGCGACCAATTGGACTTACTTTTATATTCAAGCTCCCTTGAGCTGGTGGGGCTGACGAGCCCGGGTTACGCACCTGCGTGCCACGAGTGGTACCTGACCTGAGAATATTATTTGGCAGTCTACACAGCACCCCTACATATATGGCTATTCCCTGCTGACGAGAAGTAACAACCTCGAAACACGTGTCCAGGGATGGCCAACGCGACAATGATTTTTGCTCAAGACTCTGGCAGAGGCGCACCCCGCTGATGCGTACTTCATGGACCACAATGCTTTGGGGCAACTCGCTGATAGGATAAGCAGTGTGCGATCAATTGGACTTACTTTTATATTCAAGCTCCCTTGAGCTGGTGGGGCTGACGAGCCCGGGTTACGCACCTGCGTGCCACGAGTGGTACCGGACCTGAGAATATTTTTTGGCAGCCTACGCAGCACCCCTACATATATGCCTATTCCCTGCTGACGAGAGGTAACAACCTTGAAACACGTGTCCAGGGATGGCCAACGCGACAGTGATTTTTGCTCAAGACTCTGGCAGAGGTGCACCCGCTGATGCTTACTTCATGGACCACAATGCTTTGGGGCAACACGCTGATAGGACAAGCAGTGTGCGACCAATTGGACTTATTTTTATATTCAAGCTCCCTTGAGCTGGTGGGGCTGACGAGCCCGGGTTACGCACCTGCGTGCCACGAGTGGTACCAGACCTGAGAATATTTTTTGGCAGCCTATGCAGCACCCCTACATATATGCCTATTCCCTGCTGACGAGAGGTAACAACCTTGAAACACGTGTCCAGGGATGGCCAACGCGACAGTGATTTTTGCTCAAGACTCTGGCAGAGGTGCACCCGCTGATGCTTACTTCATGGACCACAATGCTTTGGGGCAACATACTGATAGGACAAGCAGTGTGCGACCAATTAGACTTACTTTTATATTCAAGCTCCCTTGAGCTGGTGGGGCTGACGAGCCCGGGTTACGCACCTGCGTGCCACGAGTGGTACCAGACCTGAGAATATTTTTTGGCAGCCTACGCAGCACCCCTAAATATATGCCTATTCCCTGCTGACGAGAGGTAACAACCTCGAAACACATGTCCAGGGATGGCCAAAGCGATAGTGATTTTTGCTCAAGACTCTGGCAGAGGCGCACCCACTGATGCTTACTTCATGGACCACAATGCTTTGCGGCAACATGCTGATAGGACAAGCAGTGTGCGACCAATTAGACTTACTAGTATATTCAAGCTCCCTTGAGCTGGTGGGGCTGACGAGCCCGGGTTACGCACCTGCGTGCCACGAGTGGTACCGGACCTGAGAATATTTTTTGGCAGCCTACGCAGCACCCCTACATATATGCCTATTCCCTGCTGAGGAGAGGTAACAACCTTGAAACACATGTCCAGGGATGGCCAAAGCGATAGTGATTTTTGCTCAAGACTCTGGCAGAGGCGCACCCACTGATGCTTACTTCATGGACCACAATGCTTTGCGGCAACACGCTGATAGGACAAGCAGTGTGCGACCAATTGGACTTACTTTTATATTCAAGCTCCCTTGAGCTGGTGGGGCTGACGAGCCCGGGTTACGCACCTGCTTGCCACGAGTGGTACCGGACCTGAGAATATTTTTTGGCAGCCTACGCAGCACCCCTACATATATGCCTATTCCCTGCTGAGAAGAGGTAACAACCTCGAAACACGTGTCCAGGGATGGCCAACGCGACAGTGATTTTTGCTCAAGACTCTGGCAGAGGCGCACCCGCTGATGCTTACTTCATGGACCACAATGCTTTGGGGCAACACGCTGATAGGACAAGCAGTGTGCGACCAATTGGAATTACTTTTATATTCAAGCTCCCTTGAGCTGGTGGGGCTGACGAGCCCGGGTTACGCACCTACGTGCCACGAGTGGTACCGGACCTGAGAATATTTTTTGGCAGTCTACACAGCACCCCTACATATATGCCTATTCCCTGCTGACGAGAGGTAACAACCTCGAAACACGTGTCCAGGGATGGCCAACGCGACAATGATTTTTGCTCAAGACTCTGGCAGAGGCGCACCCGCTGATGCGTACTTCATGGACCACAATGCTTTGGGGCAACTCGCTGATAGGATAAGCAGTGTGCGATCAATTTGACTTACTTTTATATTCAAGCTCCCTTGAGCTGGTGCGGCTGACGAGCCCGGGTTACGCACCTGCGTGCCACGAGTGGTACCGGACCTGAGAATATTTTTTGGCAGCCTACGCAGCACCCCTACATATATGCCTATTCCCTGCTGACGAGAGGTAACAACCTTGAAACACGTGTCCAGGGATGGCCAACGCGACAGTGATTTTTGCTCAAGACTCTGGCAGAGGTGCACCCGCTGATGCTTACTTCATGGACCACAATGCTTTGGGGCAACACGCTGATAGGACAAGCAGTGTGCGACCAATTGGACTTACTTTTATATTCAAGCTCCCTTGAGCTGGTGGGGCTGACGAGCCCGGGTTACCCACCTGCGTGCCATGAGTGGTACCAGACCTGAGAATATTTTTTGGCAGCCTATGCAGCACCCCTACATATATGCCTATTCCCTGCTGACGAGAGGTAACAACATTGAAACACGTGTCTAGGGATGGCCAACGCGACAGTGATTTTTGCTCAAGACTCTGGCAGAGGTGCACCCGCTGATGCTTACTTCATGGACCACAATGCTTTGGGGCAACATACTGATAGGACAAGCAGTGTGCGACCAATTGGACTTACTTTTATATTCAAGCTCCCTTGAGCTGGTAGGGCTGACGAGCCCGGGTTACGCACCTGCGTGCCACGAGTGGTACCAGACCTGAGAATATTTTTGGGCAGTCTACGCAGCACCCCTACATTTATGCCTATTCCCTGCTGACGAGAGGTAACAACCTCGAAACACATGTCCAGGGATGGCCAAAGCGATAGTGATTTTTGCTCAAGACTCTGGCAGAGGCGCACCCACTGATGCTTACTTCATGGACCACAATGCTTTGCGGCAACATGCTGATAGGACAAGCAGTGTGCGACCAATTGGACTTACTTTTATATTCAAGCTCCCTTGAGCTGGTGGGGCTGATGAGCCCGGGTTAGGCACCTGCGTGCCACGAGTGGTACCGGACCTGAGAATATTTTTTGGCAGCCTACGCAGCACCCCTACATATATGCCTATTTCCTGCTGAGGAGAGGTAACAACCTTGAAACACATGTCCAGGGATGGCCAACGCGACAGTGATTTTTGCTCAAGACTCTGGCAGAGGCGCACCCGCTGATGCTTACTTCATGGACCACAATGCTTTGGGACAACACGCTGATAGGACAAGCAGTGTGCGACCAATTGGACTTACTTTTATATTCAAGCTCCCTTGAGCTGGTGGGGCTGACGAGCCCGGGTTACGCACCTGCGTGCCACGAGTGGTACCGGACCTGAGAATTTTTTTTGGCAGTCTACGCAGCACCCCTACATATATGCTTATTCCCTGCTGACGAGAGGTAACAACCTCGAAACACGTGTCCAGGGATGGCCAACGCGACAATGATTTTTGCTCAAGACTCTGGCAGAGGCGCACCCGCTGATGCTTACTTCATGGACCACAATGCTTTGGGGCAACACGCTGATAGGACAAGCAGTGTGCGACCAATTGGACTTACTTTTATATTCAAGCTCCCTTGAGCTGGTGGGGCTGACGAGCCCGGGTTACGCACCTGCGTGCCACGAGTGGTACCGGACCTGAGAATATTTTTTGGCAGCCTAAGCAGCACCCCTACATATATGCCTATTCCCTGCTGAGGAGAGGTAACAACCTTGAAACACATGTCCAGGGATGGCCAAAGCGATAGTGATTTTTGCTCAAGACTCTGGCAGAGGCGCACCCACTGATGCTTACTTCATGGACCACAATGCTTTGCGGCAACACGCTGATAGGACAAGCAGTGTGCGACCAATTGGACTTACTTTTATATTCAAGCTCCCTTGAGCTGGTGGGGCTGATGAGCCCGGGTTAGGCACCTGCGTGCCACGAGTGGTACCGGACCTGAGAATATTTTTTGGCAGCCTACGCAGCACCCCTACATATATGCCTATTCCCTGCTGACGAGAGGTAACAACCTCGAAACACGTGTCCAGGGATGGCCAACGCGACAGTGAATTTTGCTCAAGACTCTGGCAGAGGCACAGCCGCTGATGCTTACTTCATGGACCACAATGCTTTGGGGCAACATACTGATAGGACAAGCAGTGTGCGACCAATTAGACTTACTTTTATATTCAAGCTCCCTTGAGCTGGTGGGGCTGACGAGCCCGGGTTACGCACCTGCGTGCCACGAGTGGTAGCAGACCTGAGAATATTTTTTGGCAGCCTACGCAGCACCCCTACATATATGCCTATTCCCTGCTAACGAGAGGTAACAACCTCGAAACACATGTCCAGGGATGGCCAAAGCGATAGTGATTTTTGCTCAAGACTCTGGCAGAGGCGCACCCACTGATGCTTACTTCATGGACCACAATGCTTTGCGGCAACATGCTGATAGGACAAGCAGTGTGCGACCAATTGGACTTACTTTTATATTCAAGCTCCCTTGAGCTGGTGGGGCTGACGAGCCCGGGTTACGCACCTGCGTGCCACGAGTGGTACCGGACCTGAGAATATTTTTTGGCAGCCTACGCAGCACCCCTACATATATGCCTATTCCCTGCTGAGGAGAGGTAACAACCTTGAAACACATGTCCAGGGATGGCCAAAGCGATAGTGATTTTTGCTCAAGACTCTGGCAGAGGCACACCCACTGATGCTTACTTCATGGACCACAATGCTTTGGGGCAACACGCTGATAGGACAAGCAGTGTGCGACCAATTGGACTTACTTTTATATTCAAGCTCCCTTGAGCTGGTGGGGCTGACGAGCCCGGGTTACGCACCTGCTTGCCACGAGTGGTACCGGACCTGAGAATATTTTTTGGCAGCCTACGCAGCACCCCTACATATATGCCTATTCCCTGCTGAGAAGAGGTAACAACCTCGAAACACGTGTCCAGGGATGGCCAACGCGACAGTGATTTTTGCTCAAGACTCTGGCAGAGGCGCACCCGCTGATGCTTACTTCATGGACCACAATGCTTTGGGGCAACATGCTGATAGGACAAGCAGTGTGCGACCAATTGGAATTACTTTTATATTCAAGCTCCCTTGAGCTGGTGGGGCTGACGAGCCCGGGTTACGCACCTACGTGCCACGAGTGGTACCGGACCTGAGAATATTTTTGGCAGTCTACACAGCACCCCTACATATATGCCTATTCCCTGCTGACGAGAGGTAACAACCTCGAAACACGTGTCCAGGGATGGCCAACGCGACAATGATTTTTGCTCAAGACTCTGGCAGAGGCGCACCCGCTGATGCGTACTTCATGGACCACAATGCTTTGGGGCAACTCGCTGATAGGATAAGCAGTGTGCGATCAATTTGACTTACTTTTATATTCAAGCTCCCTTGAGCTGGTGGGGCTGACGAGCCCGGGTTACGCACCTGCGTGCCACGAGTGGTACCGGACCTGAGAATATTTTTTGGCAGCCTACGCAGCACCCCTACATATATGCCTATTCCCTGCTGACGAGAGGTAACAACCTTGAAACACGTGTCCAGGGATGGCCAACGCGACAGTGATTTTTGCTCAAGACTCTGGCAGAGGTGCACCCGCTGATGCTTACTTCATGGACCACAATGCTTTGGGGCAACACGCTGATAGGACAAGCAGTGGGCAACCAATTGGACTTACTTTTATATTCAAGCTCCCTTGAGCTGGTGGGGCTGACGAGCCCGGGTTACCCACCTGCGTGCCATGAGTGGTACCAGACCTGAGAATATTTTTTGGCAGCCTATGCAGCACCCCTACATATATGCCTATTCCCTGCTGACGAGAGGTAACAACCTTGAAACACGTGTCTAGGGATGGCCAACGCGACAGTGATTTTTGCTCAAGACTCTGGCAGAGGTGCACCCGCTGATGCTTACTTCATGGACCACAATGCTTTGGGGCAACATACTGATAGGACAAGCAGTGTGCGACCAATTGGACTTACTTTTATATTCAAGCTCCCTTGAGCTGGTGGGGCTGACGAGCCCGGGTTACGCACCTGCGTGCCACGAGTGGTACCAGACCTGAGAATATTTTTGGGCAGCCTACGCAGCACCCCTACATATATGCCTATTCCCTGCTGACGAGAGGTAACAACCTCGAAACACATGTCCAGGGATGGCCAAAGCGATAGTGATTTTTGCTCAAGACTCTGGCAGAGGCGCACCCACTGATGCTTACTTCATGGACCACAATGCTTTGCGGCAACATGCTGATAGGACAAGCAGTGTGCGACCAATTGGACTTACTTTTATATTCAAGCTCCCTTGAGCTGGTGGGGCTGACGAGCCCGGGTTAGGCACCTGCGTGCCACGAGTGGTACCGGACCTGAGAATATTTTTTGGCAGCCTACGCAGCACCCCTACATATATGCCTATTTCCTGCTGAGGAGAGGTAACAACCTTGAAACACATGTCCAGGGATGGCCAACGCGACAGTGATTTTTGCTCAAGACTCTGGCAGAGGCGCACCCGCTGATGCTTACTTCATGGACCACAATGCTTTGGGGCAACACGCTGATAGGACAAGCAGTGTGCGACCAATTGGACTTACTTTTATATTCAAGCTCCCTTGAGCTGGTGGGGCTGACGAGCCCGGGTTACGCACCTGCGTGCCACGAGTGGTACCGGACCTGAGAATATTTTTTGGCAGTCTACGCAGCACCCCTACATATATGCTTATTCCCTGCTGACGAGAGGTAACAACCTCGAAACACGTGTCCAGGGATGGCCAACGCGACAATGATTTTTGCTCAAGACTCTGGCAGAGGCGCACCCGCTGATGCTTACTTCATGGACCACAATGCTTTGGGGCAACACGCTGATAGGACAAGCAGTGTGCGACCAATTGGACTTACTTTTATATTCAAGCTCCCTTGAGCTGGTGGGGCTGACGAGCCCGGGTTACGCACCTGCGTGCCACGAGTGGTACCGGACCTGAGAATATTTTTTGGCAGCCTACGCAGCACCCCTACATATATGCCTATTCCCTGCTGACGAGAGGTAACAACCTCGAAACACGTGTCCAGGGATGGCCAACGCGACAGTGAATTTTGCTCAAGACTCTGGCAGAGGCACAGCCGCTGATGCTTACTTCATGGACCACAATGCTTTGGGGTAACACGCTGATAGGACAAGCAGTGTGCGACCAATTGGACTTACTTTTATATTCAAGCTCCCTTGAGCTGGTGGGGCTGACGAGCCCGGGTTACGCACCTGCGTGCCACGAGTGGTACCGGACCTGAGAATATTTTTTTGCAGCCTACGCAGCACCCCTACATATATGCCTATTCCCTGCTGACGAGAGGTAACAACCTCGAAACACGTGTCCAGGGATGGCCAACGCGACAGTGATTTTTGCTCAAGACTCTGGCAGAGGCGCACCCGCTGATGGTTACTTCATGGACCACAATGTTTTGGGGCAACACTCTGATAGGACAAGCAGTGTGCAACCAATTGGACTTACTTATTGAACATTAATCAAGGATTTTATATTGGAAATTCATCCATAATCCACAGTATCAATGGTTGCTACAATAACCGTGAAGTGAAACTAGTGTCCAATGAAGTGCTTGTGATGGGACGAGACAGGAAGGATGAAAATGCTGATAATTACAATATATACAATGATGAAAAGACCTGTCTAACAATGTTTGAATTGCTAACTAGTCAAATCCCAAGTAGCAAGACACTGTGAGTATGCGTTTCATCATCCGCAAAAATTAAGAGTACAGGCCAAGGTGAAAGAAAAGTTGACGTTTGGACCCCTAAGAGTCACGGAAGGCCAGTAGTTACTTAAATCGTGGTCTTCCTCAGGACAGAGAAACCTCAATACACTGCTACGTGGGCCGTGAAGATGGGTTGAGAAGCTCCTATTACAGAAAATGGAATGGCATGGTGAGCAAAAGTCCTAGGATGCTTGTTTCCGGTCCAGGGAAGACCTAGCTTGGTAGTTTGGGCTGGACTGTTCCCTTTAGGCACAGTGTCAAGACTGATTTTCATATGGCCAGGTCTAAACAGGGGTGGCTTGGTGAGCAAAAGAATGATCGATTTAACCCAGATCTCTTGACTGGGGTGAATGTTTTGATTTGTTCTGCATTCTGTCCATCAACTGTGTGTCTTTTGATTGAGCTTGGGGACACTTGGGCTAACTACTGTTGAGGGTACCATTACTGGTTAGTTCTACCTAGATATTCATTTCTGCCTAGAGCCACTGAAGCTTAATATTGCCTATGGGCACTGAGACATATTAATGTTGGGGCCACTGAGGCTCATTGAGGCCTGAGACATTTATGTGCATTACTGCTTTAGACCATTGATTCTCATTATTGCCTGAAGCTTATTTTACTCATTGCTGCTTGGGGCCATACTGATCTTCATTATTGCTTGGAGCCACTGACCTTCATTTCTGTCTGGCCATTTATCCTTTTAATGCCTGGGGCCACTGAAATGTATTACTGTCAGTGGACATTTATGTAAACATTTATATCCATTACTTCCAGTGGCAATTGATAAATCATGGGAATGAGAAAAGCAACCCGAAAAGACCTGGGGGCTTGTATCTGTGGGGGAGACATTCCTGGGCAAAAAACGTTCACATGCCTTAAATAGGACAGGGAGATGGTATATGTATTGTTGCTTCGTTTGCTGACTGTCATTAACTGTGCTCTTCATGACATCGCAATTTGATGAAACTAGACTCCTGAATAGGCATCCTCTTTTTGCCTCCACCGCCATCTAAAAAAATATTTCTTCTCATCTCATACAATGAAACCAATTTGAATTCTTGGAGATTAGGGTTTGCTTTTAAAAACCCTCCAAATTCACTAGAAAAAGCTTTAGTTTATCCGAGGGTGTCATAGAACGACAGCACGCACAAGATACAACATAGAAAGAAAAGTAATTCACCATTTAAGATAGTAATGTAATCTTAACTCCCACCCTTAACATGAAGTGTGAAAGGTAAATTCATACATCAATTAGAGAGTGAGTGATTGTTTATTGTGTTTCTGTCTTGACCATGTAGGGTTTGTATGTAATGGAATGAGGAGGTGGAATGCGAACAGGTGAGTGGAATGCACTATAGATGAGGCTGTGAGGTGGAGGTCAGGACAGGTGGCTGCTGGAGGTACAGGATCTGCTTTGTCTGTACCAGGATTCTGTAAATAAAGCATTTAACTATACAGCTGACTACGATCGATCATTGCAGAATTTGGTGACGGCTGGGTCACTTTCTAGTACAGATGACACTAAATATTACAAGCACGTCAGCAAGGAACGTACAGGACATTTTTTTCAACCCTGCTTAGGATCGTCCACACAGCAGATCAACCAGGGGGAGTGGAAGTATCCTGGGCGCATTTTATTCTCTCAGTAAAGATAATTAAGGGAATCTTTACTGTGAATCTACGCGTGTCAGTTGGTGGTGCGTGAGAAGTGAGGCACGTGGAGAATCATCGGATACATGGGCACGAGGAAGTCAGATGCACAAAGGAACTGACACATAAGTCATGTTGTCTGCTGCAGTATGCAAAAGGAAGCAGTGGGAGCCAGCAGGCATGCAATTTACAGAGCAGATGTTTCCTCTGCATCGGTCTCAACGTGCCTGTTCTTTGTGGTGGGACCTATCAGCTGTGAAGAGGATGCACAGCGGTCACCAGGGAAACTGCACTGTCACGTAAGGTGGCCATATTTTGGAAACAGCCAGAAAAAGGTATTGTTTGTCGAGCCTTCAATATAAGAAGCAATGCAGCGACAGGCAGGGTAAGGAAATCTAACCCTGTCACAGCATCTGGTTTTTACAGCACAGGCACGCTTTAGTCTTCATATGCCTGTCATTGTTCTATCAGTGATAGGCACACTTAAAGTATTAAGAAGGGGTGTAGCGACAGGCATGCAAAGAAACTCTAGCCTCTCAAAGCATCTGGTTCTACAGCAACAGGCTCGCTTTAGTTTTAATTTGGCTGTCATTGTCAGTGACACTCAAAGCAAGGACACTCAAAGCAAGAACGTTGAGCTCTAGTATCCTTTTAATAACTAATCCAATACGCATGTGTAGTTTTAAAATATATATGTAATTAATTTTATATTTTAGGAGTGTATAATTTTCAGTTAGTTTATTGTCATGCTTCAGGAAACATATGGAACTTGTCACCTCCACAAGCATTTTTAACTGGCAAAGTGGAGTCAATCTTAAAGTGGAATGAGTGGAAAGAACATTTTCAAAATTATATTTCCACTTTTGAGGTCGATGAAGAATTGACACCAGAACAGATGAAAAAATAATTGTCACATTGTTTAGGTGCGGGAGGATTAAAGATTTATAATCACATTCAGAAGAACGTTAGACCACAGGGTCAGGGGGATGTATATAAATATAGAATAGAAGACTTGGATGCCTACTTACAGTGTGTGCTTCGGTGGATCGCTACAAATTATTTCATAGAAACAGGAGAAAGAGGAATCTGTGGAAGATTATGTGGCTGCACTGAAAAACTTAGCCTTGACTTGTAGATTCACAATTCTGCACGCTGAATTAATGTGTGATCAAAAAGTGATGTACTATGCTAATTCGAATAGCCAAGCCAAATTGTGGACCACAGGGTAGTGATCACTCCATGAAGTAATAGAAGTAGTGAAAAAAGAAGAGTTGACTAACAGATGTGCCAAAACAGTCATGCCATAAAGGTTAGACAAAATTGGTGAGGATACTGAGAAGGGAGTAGTGGCAAAGGTTCATGCAAAAAAAGAAGTCCAAGAAGGTGGTTAAGTGGGAATCAAAGAAAGTTGCAAACAAAAGTAATACATGTGATCAATTTGATTGTTCTGCATTCAAGGGAAGATGTTTTAGGTGCGGGAAAATTGGGCATTTGGTAAATGACAAGCGGTGCCCAGCCGCGGCCGGTGGTGGGAGTACCTGTGGGTGGTGACATGGGGAGGGGGAGGGGCAGGGTGGGGGGTAGTAATGTATGGATTACAGAGTTTAACAGGTAAGTTAACATATATATGAATAAAATGAATTTCGTTGCGTGCCTGCATCACCAAATGCGATGCAGTGCGCGCAACAAATTTTGTTTTATTTATTCATGTTTACTTACCTGTTAAACTCCGTAATCCATACATTACTATCCCCCACCCTGCCCCTCCCCACGTCACCAACCACAGGTACTCCCACCACCGGCCGTGGCTGGCGGTGCCCTGCAAGGAACCAGAAATGTGCAAGATGCAGCATTTTGCGACACTTCCAGAAGGTGTGCTGAAGGTGTGCAGAAGGCAGAAAGGGAGTGCGAAGGAAGTATATCCTCTCACACAGGACTTCATATTGGATTCTGAGAGGTCTGGGGATGATAATATTAACATGTGTGTATTAAATAACAATGAAGATGTGCTCAATGTGGGTGTGCATCAAAGGAAAAACCCAAATGTAAAGTTGCAATAGGGATTGGACTTATCACTGTTACAGCTCACTCTAGCTCAACTTACACTATTGTAAATGAGAATGCGTGGAGTGAAAAAGGTGTTCTGATTTCTAGGTAATATTATGGATCCTACAGAGATTTGCCTCAAAATATTCTCAGTAGAGGACATTGTAATGATTGGGGTGAAATAATTGGATTTCATGTTCAAAGATAGGGAAGCAGTATGTAGCTGAAGCTGGGCCATCTGCGTGAGGCGGGG
Source organism: Lissotriton helveticus (assembly GCF_964261635.1). Lineage (NCBI taxonomy): Eukaryota > Metazoa > Chordata > Amphibia > Caudata > Salamandridae > Lissotriton > Lissotriton helveticus. The sequence goes on from NC_136059.1 coordinate 770,302,936, forward strand.
GTGATCAGGGAGAGTTGGGAATTATACTCAAACCCAATAGTCGGGAGACAGTGTAAGTTGTTCTAAAGGAGGATGCGTTGGAACAAAAGATCCTTCAAGAATATCCAGAGGTATTTACAGGCCTATAGAAGAATTAATAGGTTTCCGACATAAAATTGTGCTCAAACATAGTGTCGAACCACATGTTCACAAAGTAAGAAGTATCCCCTTAGCCTTGAGAGAGGAAGTTAGGAATGAGTTGGAAAAATTGTGTGCTGAAGGGGTGATTGAGAAGGTGGATGGATTCAAATGGATTTCACCTTTGATGATTGCCAGGAAGGCCAATGGGAAACTTAGGTTGTGTGATGACATGAGGGACCTAAACATTATTGTTGACCAATTGCCATTACCAAAAGTTATGGAAATGCTCTCAGTCACAAAAGGGGTAAAGTGGTTCACTACAATAGACCTCAGCGCTACTTACCACTAGGTTCCTCTACACAAGAAAAGTAGGAATCTTACTATGTTCACAACTCCTTTCGGATGTTTTAGGTTTGTGAGAGTACCCTTCGGATTAGCCTTGGTGGCGGAAATATTTCAACGTATTATGTTTGAATTATTTCAAAGTGTAAGAAATGTAATGCTTTTTCAGGATGATATCTTAATAATGGATAAAACCAAGGTTTAGCAGTGAGGAAGTTGATGGATGTGTTTAAGGAAAAGGGGTTTACAGTGGAATTCAGTATGTTTAAGTTTGCTCGACAAAGTGTGACGTATTTGGGTCATGAGGTATCCATCGAAGGCATTAAACCTAAGAGGGAATTGCTGGAATCCATAGGAAAGTCCCCAATACCTAGCAGCAAGGACGAGGTAAGAGCCTTCCTAGGTCTTGTGGAATTCTATTCCAAATTCATTAAAAGTTTGTAAGCAAAACAAATAATGTGAGCTAATTCCTAAAAAAACAAGGGTACATTTGAGTGGTCAGCTAGATGCCAGGCTGAGTTTAATTTTATTAAGCAGGAGATGTGTGCTGCTTTGCAGATACAAGGCTTCGATCCCACGTTGAAATCTATAGTCACAACTGATGCAAGCAGGAAGGGCATTTAGGGCCAGATGTACCACCCACTAATCTGCGACTCAGACACTCTTTGCGATTCCTAATGGGGTTGCAAATTGCATGCTTCATTAATATTAATGGGGCAGGTGCAATTTGCGACCCCATTAGGAATGGCTAGCACTCACAGAGATGGTGGCCGGCTGGGGTCAGCAGATCACCATGTCTGTGACTGCTTTTAAATAAAGCAGTTTTTTTTTAAATGCAGCCCGTTTTCCTTTAAGGAAAACGGGAGGCATTTCAAAAAAAGAAAAATGAAACTTTTTAGTTTCATTTTTTAAGGGCAGGCAGTGGTCACAGGGACCACTGCCTGCTTTTAAAAAATATTTTTTGACCCATTCAGAAAGGGAACGCTCCTTCCTAATAGCAAGTCGCAAACCTCATTTTAAGAATCGGTAACATTTACCGATTTGCAAAATTAGTTTTGTACATGGCCATGCCCTAAATTGCGGTCACAAACGGCCCAATTGCCCGTTTGCGACCATAATTTCGGGTAGTACATCTGGCCCCTAGTGCTGTGCTCACTCCGAAGAATGAGAAGGCGGAAGAATGTGTAGTGGCTGTTGGATCGCATTCGTTGACACCCACTGAAGAAAAGTATTTGGTGATAGACCGTGAAGCCTTCGCATGTGTGTGGGGCTTAGAGCATTACAGACCATTCATCTGGCGAAGTGACGTGGTATTAAGAAGTGATCATAAACCCCACATCAAAGTTTTGCCCACTAAGGGTTTATATACTGCATCCCCCAGGTTGGCAAGACTGTCAGTGAAACTTCTCGACTTTAGGTATAGTATGGACAAACCTGGGGTACGAAATAAAGTTGCTGATTTCTTGAGCAGATTACCGCTTAATGTTAAGGAAGCCATGTGTGAAGACATTGAGCAGTTCAGTGTAGCATGTCTAGGAGAATATGTGGCTGTTATTCCATCTGAGGAGTGGTGGAAGGCTTACAAAGATGATTTAGTGTTGGCAGGCAGAAACTATGGTCAGAGTCAGGGAAGGATAGCCTGCTAAGGACCAAGTTTTCACAGAGCTGAAGGCATTTTGGGAGCCGAGACATGAATTGCCTGTGGAAGACAACAAATTATTACGGAATGGCAGAATTGTGCCACCTGTAAAGTTAAGAAACCGTTTAATAATTTGTACCATGAGGGGACTGAGGGTTCGCAAAGACCTAAAACCATATGAAGGAGCTATACTAGTTGCCCAGATGGGGCTAGCCATTGAGAGGAAAGTCCAGTAGTGTGGTTTGTGCGAGAATGTGATAAAAGCCAAATCACACTAAATCCACCTTTGTGTCTAGTTAGTGTTCCAGGGATGCCATGGGAGAAACTAGGATTGGACATTTCAGGTCTGATTTAGGAGAGACCTGTCCAGAAGTAACTGGTAGTGGTACTTGACCATTTTTCCAAAAGTCCAGAAGTGGAGGCAGTTGATCATGTGGATACAAATACTGTGATTACATTTCTAGATAAAATCTTTCTGAGGAAAGGAGTACCCAAGTCTGTGAACACTGACAATGGAGTGCAATCTGTAACTGTGGCATTTGAGTTTTTGAGACGGAAAGGGGTAAAGCATTCTACCACTTCTCTTTACCACCCAGCTGGAAATGGAGCAGTGAAAAGGTTGAATAGAGTGCTCAAGGGGGCAATACAGATAGCTAAGAGCAATGGTTTGGAGAGAGAGGCTGAATTGTTCTAGAGTTTGTGAGCATTCAGAATGGCGCCTTGTGCTTCAACTGGACACAGTCCCTTTGAATTGATGCGAGGGAGGACTGCGTTTACGAAGGATAACATTGAGTGGATGCCAAGTACTAGAAGCGTGAATTAGGAAACGTAAGTGGTGAAGGCGCTCATTGACCAAGCTAAGCAGGTTTACAAGCAGTATTTTGATATGAAACATGGATGTAAAGCTGTTAGTTTGCATGTGGGAGTCTCTGTAAGAGTTAAGACGATGGGTATGTTAAGAAATGGACAGAGCAGATTCTCGAGACCTCATAAAGTGGTCAAACGTTTTTGTAATGATGCGTTATTGAGTATCGGGAAAGTGCAACATATTAGTGCATTATCTGTCTGCAACAAGGGAGGAGTACACTTCAACGAAAGGGGAAGAAGTGTTGGAGGGTGTTAGACAGATGATAGCAATGAGCCTGAGCAAACCAATGTAGCAACGGGCATCAACTCAGGAGGAGATGGGAGTGCTAGGGACACCAACACAGGTAGAGAAGGAATTGAGGCAGGAGGGGATACACCTTCTGAAGAGACCGAAAGAGAAATGGGAGTTAGGACGAGGAGGTTTGTTAAGATTGTAAGGAAACCAGCTTGGTTAGAAGAATATGTAGATCATTCGTTTATGACATTGTTACCTTGTTGGTCCCGGTTGTGCTAACTTTCGTTGGTCCAGGTCATTTATTTTGTATTTCTTTAAGTGTTCTGTATTACATGTGGAAGATTATGCACATATTGTTTTGTTTTTAAGTATTGTTTTCTTGATGTGTAAAGTGGAAGATGTATTGTGTTCCTGTCCAGACCATGTAATGATTGTATGTAATAATGAAATAAGGAGATGGAATGCCAACGGGCGAGTGGAATATACAATAGATGAGGGTTTGAGGTGGACGTCAGAACAGGTGACAGTTGGAGGTATAGTATCTGTTGTGTCTGTACCAGGATTCTGGAAATAAAGCATTTAACTATCCAGCCGACTACAATCCATCATTACACTGTGCAAATAAATACATGAGAGTTTCAGTGCTGGACTAAGTACTTGGTAGATAAGGTGACCCACTAATTGTCGTAATTTATTTTGTGTGTATGTGTTGGTATTCACTGAAGGTGTGACATTAAAGACATGATCTGTGGATTTGTTTTTATGCTAGTAAAGTGTTATCATTGAGCATTAAATAGTCCTTGCATGATACTTTTTGATTTTAGTTTAGAATTGTATGGTGGTGTTTCACTTCTTTTTAGGTCTGGCTTAACGGAGTAGCTGTCACCAGACATTATGTTCTAAACCGAATAAAGGGCTTTATAAACCACTGCAGGAGAGGGTATTTGGCTCCTCCCATATGTTGGTAGCCAGGACCACATGTTTTGGAGCCTCACTGAGAAAAGGACTTAGGCTCCAGACACATGTTGGTCCCCCTCAATACAGGATTTCATTGGGCCGAATATGTGTGCTTCTAATAAAAAGACTGCCTGTATTGCAATGTTTGGCTTGTGGCAAAGTTGATTCTCGATACAGCAGGGCTGAGCTGATTAGGGTGGCAACCCAATGGTGATGGCTATAGGCCTGATCTTTTTGTTATGAAATGTTATGCTAAAGGCACTAAGCCTGACATTTATTGTGAAAAGCATATGTTAAAGTTACTAGACATGATTCAGGCAGACATAACAGGCTGTGGGAGGTCCCTGAGTCGGTAGGGGTTGACCCACAAATTATTATGTCCTTAAGGCGGCTGTATAGCGGAGCTACTGCAAGTGTCCGGTATGGCCTGAAAGGCGAATGTACTCAAGCTTTTCTCATTATGAGAGGGGTCAGGCAAGGCTGCGTCCTGGCCCCTTTTATTTTTAATCTTGATATAAACAGACTAGAAGAAGCTTTACTCCTGCAGGGCAAAGACTTTCCCCAAGTAGGTAGCCGGCCCATTCCCGCACTCCTTTATGCGGATGGTGCCGTATTGATGGCACGTACTCAAAAAGGCCTCCAGAGAGTTCTGGATAGTTTTAGTACATTTATGAAGGACCTAGGTCTTAAAACTAATATAGCTAGGACTTATGTCATGAGATGTAGGCAAGGGACCCAGAAGACCCGAGAAATGTATATAGATGGGAAGAAGTTATTAGCAACAACATTTTTTACCTACTTAGGTATACTTTTTAATCAGCATGATTCATGGGTCGCTACCCTATTTGCTAAAAAGTTGGCATTCTCTTGATCCACTTCAGCTCTAGTAACTTTTGCCAAAAAACTAGGTAGGAAACCTCCCCCAGAACTGCTACAAATATATAAAGCAAAATGTATTACCATTGCAACTTATGGGGCTGCGGTGTGGGGTTTTGCAGATGCTGCCCCTTACAAATAGTTGAAAATACTTTTTCAAGGCGTATTCTCTCTGCCCCCCTAGTACTTCCTTATTGATCTGTCATGAAGAGCTGGGTCTTCATTACATAGCTGATCTTGTAAAATTAAAGCTAATACTCTTGTGGCATAGAGTTTGGTGTAAGGATCAGACAATGTTAAATAGGGAGATCCTAAAAGATACTCTGCAGTTAGAGGTGGCCCTATTGAGTCCTTGGATTAAATTCACCCATGACTTTATGAATGACCTGGGTCACCCAGAATATTTTTTAAATCCTACATCTATGATGGAGATTCCCAGAAAGGGTGACATCAGCTGATACTTACAACGTTGGGGATGGAGCCTTACCTATCATTCATACCTGGAACTTTTGATAGCTTCCTTTTAACTAGGCTCAGACTGGGAAATATACATGGACTAGTGTCCCTGCCGAAAATGAATGACTGGTCGTGCGAATTAGTATCGTGCCCTTGCGACAACGTTTCTGATCAGTCTACCATGCATTTAGTCCTGTTTTGTAAATTCTACGTAGAGCCAAGGAAAGTCTGGATTATTCCATATTTAAAAAGTCTAGGGCTTAGGCCGAGTTGCCAAGCCATGTTTTTACTCCAGCTTTTGGAAAAGAAGCACATAGCATGAAGATTAGCAAAGTTTTGAAAAAAGGTGCTGCAAATAAGTAAATGTATTACCATGGAGTTGTAAATGCTGTAGCATGTTTTAACTGAAAATGCATTGTGTTTTTATTGACATATTGTTGTAAATATTATGAAATCTAATTTTTAATAATTATCATGTGCTTTATGTCTGTCTTAAAAAGCATCCGAATAAAGCTTTTCTTGACTTGACTTGATGCGACGGCGTCTGCTGCGACGGCGACACTCTTTTCCAGTGATGCGACAACAATGGCTGCCGCAGCGACACGCTTCTTTGTCTTGAGTCGCGCTTCCAGCTCCCAGTGACACGTAGTCTCTCAGAAGGCCCAGCTCAACAGCAGGCACTCCAATTCCTAGCAAGGGAAGCCAGGGGAGCTGGTTGGGGAAGTTTGTTGTCCCGGAGACTTCAGCAGGAGGCAAGCTCTATCTCAAGCCCTTGGAGATCCTTTACAAGTTGACTTGAAAGTAGCACAAAGTCCTTTCTTTGGCAGCCAGGCAACCACTGCCGGCCATTCCCCCAAACAGCACTCAGCTTAGTTTCTCTGGTTCCTCTCCTCAGCAAAGGTTCTTCTTGTTTCCCAAAAGTGATCTAAAGTTCTTGGGTTTGGGTCCCAATATGTATACTAGCAAATCCTTTGTCCTCTGAAGGCAGAGGCCTGTACCCAATTCAAACCAGTTCTGGGCAGTCCTGGAGCCCTTTGTTGACAAGACTCCTTCTTTCCTTTGACCGTGTGGGCCAGGAACATCAGATGCACCACAGGAGGTGGAGCCAGCATTGTGGAAGGCAGGCACAGTCCTATTCGGGTCCCAGGTGCACTCCTCCCACCCGTCTACATGCAGATAGCTCTATGCAGCCCTGTGCTGACTCACTCTGTCTCCTGGAACCCCCCAGCCCCTGTCACTCAAACTCCAGAAAAGAAATACACAACCTAGCAGAGGCAGGCTTGGATAGTTAGGCAAGAAAATACATACTTTCTAAAAGTGGTATTTTCAAACACAGAATGTAAAAACCAACTTCACTAAAAGATGCATTTTATCATTCTGAGTTCAGGCATACTAAACTCGAATTTCTACCTAGTTCTTTGAGTCAGTTAGGATTATAAGATGTTGTAATCAAACTGCTCATTCTGGCCTATGCGGAACAGGTAGCCTTGCAAAGGAGAAAAACGAAAATGGCTGTAATTCACTATTAGGACATGCCACACACACCAGGGCATGAACTACCTTTTACCCACAACACACCCTGTCCTTGGGCCTACCATAGGGGTGACTAATATGCAGAAAAGGGAAGGTTTAGGGACTGGCAAGTGGGTGCACTTGACCAGTCAGCATGGCAGTACCAGACTGCAGACAGGTTCTGCAAAGGCAGACCTGAGACACACTTTTACAGGCTACTTCTGTGGGTGGCACAACCAGTGCTGCAAGCCCACCAGCAGCATTTGGTTTACAAGCCTTGGGCACACTCAGTGCACTGTACTATGGTCTGACAAGTAAACCAAACCAGCCAATTATGGAGTCACTAATCCATACATCAATTTACAATAGGGAGAGCATATGCACTTTAGCACTGATCAGCAGTGGTAAAGTGCCCAGAGTCATAAAACAGCCAACAGGTCAGAAAAAATACAGGAGGAAAGCAAAAAGTTCAGGATGACTCTGCAAAAAGGGCCAAGTCCAACACCCACAGATTGATATTTTGTTATGTCAAATCTCACAGATTTCCTTACTGGTAAATGGCATTGGTGTTAGACACAGTGTGGAAAACTCTGGATATAAAAGGTTTGGTCTGTCATAATCTATGATAGGCCGTTTTAGGAGACATATGTTTTGCTTAGCCAACTGTAATTTTGTATAACTTTCTAATTTTATGACTGTATGCCTGATGGGTGCCTTGCGGAAAAGGTTACATCAAAACTGATGGCCTGAGTTGTTTATGTGAAACGTTATGTCGAGCGTCACAGGTCCGGTCTACTTATTTATGAAACATTACAACAAAGTCAGTTGGTCTAGCTTCCTAATTGTGACCAGCATATGTTAAAGCCAGTAAGCGTTTAACAGTTGGTTGTCATCACATTGTGCTACAGACCATAGAAAGGTTTTTTGTCACATGTAATCTCACAGATTACTGCAGCAGGCAAGCGTTTTGAAGTTGGCCACCAACTCTAAAAAAAACTAGGGGTTTTCACTGTGATTCTTGCTAGGCCCTGATTAGAGGGACTGTATATTGTTCTGTAAGCTGTATTGTTCTATATATTTGTAATTTCATAACTGTATGCTTGATGGTTGTCAGTTTATATGCATTTGAATAGGCCACTGTTGGCCTATTATAAAGCTAATGTTAAAGGGTCAAGGCTTTATCAGTTCATTGGGAAACATTGATTTCAAAGGTTTGATCTGTTTATTATGGAACATTATCACAAAGCCCTAGCAGGTCTGACATATTTATTGTGAAAGGCGAGTGTTAAAGACAGTAGGCTTTTATGGGTGTTAATTACTAGCAATAATCGCGCTTTTTTTTATCGCTTCGCATGTGTTCCTAATAGGCGATAGCTGTGTTAGCAACTGCTTTCAGTCGCTACCAGTTGGAGTACACCCACTTTGCATGTCATTAGCGATAAATATCGCTGACATGCAAAGCGGGCCCCAAACCGGTCGCTATCGCCTGGAAGCTGTCGCTAACTGCGGTTAACAACAGCTTGCTGATAGGGCGATAGAAATATCGCCGCTTTAGTGGCAAAAAGTGGCGCTTAAGCGGCGATACTGCCCTTGCTATTATGCCCCTATGGGAATAGATAGGCACTACAGTAATCCTTGGTAGGCTCTCTTAGGATAGATAGTATTTTGCCTTGCCAACAACAATATTGCATACATATGTCCTTTTATGATTGTATGCTGGAAGGTTGCCATGTGGAAAGCTTACGCTCAGTACGATTGGCTTGAGTTGTTTATGGTGGCAAGCTACAGATAAAAGCTATGTGCCTGCTTGTTTATTTCGAAAAGTTATGAAAAAGGCAGTAGGGCTAACATATTGATGGTGAAAAGCATATTGTTTTATTTTGATAAATAAAAGAAGACACCAATGCAGGTAGGAATGTGCTTCTTTATTCCAATTCTCCAGTCTCCTCAACTCTGTCTCAAATGTGTGAACAGTCTAATGTAAGCTCCACAGTGGAACGCTCGAAGCAGGAAGGGAAGGCAGGGGAGGTCGGACTGTACCAAGGGGAGAAAAAGGAAAGGAGGGAAATTACAACACATCTCCCTTCCTCGGGAAAAGGAGAGAAGCAAACATGGCAAGGTAACAGTGATGAACAAAACATCTACAACAAAGGTGATAAGTTTATCACAGCTCCAAGTCTGTCCATTGTCTAGGCAAACAACAAAACATGTACAACTAAGGTGATTAAGTGATGTTGAATAGACTATCACCACTCCAAGTCTGTCTATTGTCTAGGCGAACCACATTTTTTCACTCTCTGAGATGGCAGGTACTTACTCAAGCCTGGTTGAACATGAGTCGGTTTCTTTATCACCACAGGTGCGTTGGGATAGAGGTCATGCTCTTTGACACCATGTTTCTGGTCGTACCAATTCTTGTAATTCTTTTGATGTTGTTGAGTTTTCAATTGACTTGTTTCTAGGTTGAATGTGGCTTTCTTACCTCCTTCCAACCACCGTGGATTCATCTTTGTGCTGGGTTCTCTCACTCTTAGCATTACAAAAGGAGAAACTCCTGTGATGAGGTTGGGTGTTGTGTGGTAAGACCAAATACATTCTTTCAAAGATTCTTCAATTTTGAGGTTGTTGGTGAAGGCTAATTGGATGTGATCCTTGATCATGTGGTTAGCTCTTTCCACCAGCCCATTGGCTTTAGGACAATTGAGTGCAGTTTTATATTCAATCTGACTAGGAAATCTTTCATCATTTCAGAGGTGAACTGCTCCCCATTGTCTGTTACAAGAGTAGCTGGTATGCCTTCAAAGAAAAATATGTTTTGCAAGAAGGAAATGAGATTGGTTGCATTTGTAGTAGGAGTAAATTTGAAGTTGATCCAATGCGAGGTATAATCAATGAGGACGAAACAAACCTCTTTTAAGTTCCCAATATTTCCATAGGACCAATTATGTCTATGGCCAACTTTGTCCACGGTATCTCTGGGACTTCGACAGGAGATAGGGGAACCTTCCTTAAGACTTTGCTCTTGTCACTTTTAGCACAATCAATGCATTCTTTCAATTTCACTTCTACTAAAGAGTCCATCCTTGGTAACCAATAACAACTTCTGAGTTTGTTTTTTGTATGGCTTCTGACTAAGTGCCCTTCATGAGCAAGGTCAATTATTTTATTCCTAGTGTCTTTAGGAGGAACAATCTTTCCATTGCAGTGTATTCTGTTTGCCATGAGTGATAGTTCATACCTTAATTCCCAAAAGTCTTTAATGGTGTCAGGAACTTGGGATCTATTCTCAGGCCAGCCATGACAATCAAGTCTTTTAGAATGTGCATTTCTTTGTCATTCTTCATACTTTCTTCCCATTCCTCTTTGGTGAGGGATGGAAGATGTGTGGACAATATTGGTACATCTAGTTGGTCTTCAACATGACTGACATTGATGGGAGACCTGGACAAATACTCCGCAACAACATTCTCGGGTCCAGGTAAATACTCTAGTCTGAAACAGAAATGTTCCAGTCTCAGCACCCATTTCATGATGCGAGGAGATTTATTGTCATTTTATTTTTTTATGAAAACATGAAAGTTAAAGGCTTGTGGTCCATGCGTATGTTGAATTTGGTACCCCATAAGAAGTATTTAAAATGTTTTACCGCCCAGAAGCACACCAACGCCTCCCTCTCAATGACGGAATAGTTGCGTTCTGAAGGGCTGAGGGACCGAGAGGCAAAAGCTATTAAAGTTTCACTATTCTCATCTTTTTGTGAAAGTGTCGCCCCCAACCCTTTGTTGGAAGCATCAGTGGTTAATAACGTTTTCATTTTGTGATCAAAAGGTCCTAATGCTGGAGAAACTAGGATTTGTTTCTTCACTTCATCAATCATTTCATTATGTTTCTTCTCCCATGTAAATTCCTTACTTTTTTTAAAAGATCACGCAATCCATCACACAATTCAGCGAGAGTTTTGATAAACTTTGCCATGTATTCGACTAGCCCTAAACATGATTTTAATTTCTCTTTGTTGGTGGGATATGGGACATCCTTAATTGCTTGAATTAGACTGTGTTTAGGTCTGAAGCCTTCTTGAGAGATGGTGTTCCCCAAGTAGTCAACAGAGCTCACCCAGATCTTACACTTTTTTACAGTCAACCCTGCATCAGAGAGCTTTTTGCAGACTGAATTAAGGACATTATCATGTTCTTCCATGGTTGACCAATACATTAATATGTTGTCCTGGAAACATAAGGTATTCTTGGTGCCTCCGAGGATTTATTGCACCATTGTTTGAAAAATTGCTGCCGCGGAGGACAGACCGAATGGCATTCTGATGAACATATATGCTCCAAATGGTGAAGTGAATGCCGTCAATGGCCTGGATTCCGGGTGTAATTCTACCTGATGGTAAATATATGGTCAATAGGTTTATTGCCAATATATACTGTGCATTTAGGGTAATTGGGTTTGACGGACTCATCAATGTCTTTTAATTGAAATAAACATTTTGCTGGAGGTTCGTTTTCCTTACTAACCATTTTTACAGAAATTGTATTTTCTCCTTCTCTACATACCCTGGCCAGGTGACCTCTTTTATTAATTTTTTTGACCCCACGTACAGAGCAGAAAGGGCTATTAGCTAAATGATTGTTGCTGCCGCATCTATAACATTTAAGACTTTGGCCATCTCTTTTTTTTGCAAACAGATTTTATTCATTACCTTCAGATGTAAGTACATCTACAATCAAATTATACAATGCGCATAGGATTACATTATTGAACACCTTGGACATATGTTATGTCATAATCGCAATCAGTTCAGCCTCCTCGAGACCCTCATCGCCATCCACAGTCTCAGAGCTGTCCGCCCAGCCAAGAATGCTAGGATGATGCGACCTCCCACACCAGTAAGGTCGTCTAAGCTTTGCCGCTCCAATCTTACCCATAGTTCGGTGCACCCCGACATTCCATGACTTAACTGAAAAACAACTCCCCCCCCTTCCCCATCCTCATCAAGTCCTATCCCCCCTCCCTGTCAGACATGTCGCTCTACCCTGTACCTCACAAAGTCTCACCTCATTCACTCCTGCAATCCACACCCCTAGTTCACCAAAGGCATTGTTCCAAGTCACAGGCGCAGGTTCCCCTTTTTAGAGGATCAATCACAGTCATCAGTAGGGCTCTTGAGCAAGTCCACCATCGCTACCCATACCCTAGCCGCTTCCAGCAATTTGTCATTATCTCTGAGCCAGTTGTAGTCTGAAAATCCCCTCACAGTCAGCCCACTTTATAAATTCCCTCAGCCAACGTGAGGCACTAGGTGCAGTGACTGCCTTCCTGTGGCTAGTAATCTCTCTTTTGGCTAGGACTAATCCTAAGTCCATAAACTTACTGGTGACCTTATTGCGGGCGGTGTGAGGGAACCAGTGTAGCAGGCAAAACCCCGGGGTCTGCTGAATCTCCCTGTTGGTTACCTCATGTAGTCTGGTCATGAACTCCCCCAAAACCCATGTAATAGTGGACATTCCCTGAGCATGTGAACAAATGTGGCATTTTCTAGTTTGCACCGCGGGCAGGCGGTGCGGGATCCGAAAAACTCGTTAATTTTGTGAGGTGTGAGATATGCTCAGTGGAACACATAAAATGGTATTAGTTGAAATCTCGCATTTCTAGAGCATTTCCATGCCAGTTTCATCAACATTTCCCACGGCTTTTCCTCTAAAGGTGTCCCCAGGTCCACTTCTCATTTAATGTGCAGCCCCTCCAAAGAAGTTCTGAACCCCTGCGTAATTCACCTATACAGACAGGTAACCGCCTTGACCTATCCCGCTGAAGAGACCACATATTGACAGGGGAGAAAGGTCGTTGGTAATTGTAATTGTAATTGTAATTGTAAAGGTTCTTCTATAGCGCATGGCTACTCGGAAGCATCCCAGCGCTTAGTACTAACCAGAAGAAGATAGATATCAGAAGATGCAGAAGCCTAACCCATCTAGATCTTGGGGAACAGTGCTGTTTTTAGCTTTTTGGTTCCTCCATCCCTTTCCCCCAGTGTTTAGCAATGGCTGCCGTCAATGCCGCATGTAAGAGAAAGTCTATTCTGGGTATTTCATACCTTTCCTTGAGGTCTTGGAAGACAGCAATGCAGGTAGGAATGTGCTTCTTGATTCCAATCATCCAGTCTCCTCAACTCGGTCTCAAATGAGTGAACATTCTAATTTAAGCTCCACAGTGGAACGCTCTAAGCAGGAATGGAAGGTAGGGGAGGTCGGACTGTATCAAGGGGAGGAAAAGGAAAGGAGGGAAATTACAACACATATGTTAAACTAAATACACATTTAAGGGTAGAATTTATTACTCTGAGTTCAAGCCTACAGTTACATGGACTCTCATGGTTTACCATAGTAGGCATGGGTTTGTGTTTTGGTTACTCCTCTGATGAACCATGCATTGTAAGCCTGTTGATTGCCTTGTGGTAATGCTTACGCCCAGTACAGTAGTCCTCAGTTGGTTATGCTGACAAGTCAATGATAACAGCTGTAGACTTGATTGGTGCGCGGGGAAATGTTAAGACAGATGCCATAGGTATGGCCTGTTTATTATAAAAAAGTTATTACAAATTACTGGCTTACTTATTATAACAAAAGGAAGTGCTAGTACTGCTATTTGATTCGACTCAATAAATGTCTCAAAACATCCGAATTAAACAAAATGCTTTGTACTCATATCTGTATTTTGCTTTCGTCACTTTATTTTCATCAATGATTTTTGATGGTAAGTTTTTTAGTTTTCTAGATTAACCAATTTCACAAACTTTTTTAAGACCTTATGTACACAACAAATACATTAATCAAACAAACAATTTACAGCACATTATATACATTTTATACATTTCTCAAAATTCATACATTCAGTCATACCTCTCTCATACAAACACACACAACATACAATTATACATCTAAATATACACTGGAATTATACTATTCACAGGAATGCCATCAGTTGTTTGTTTTTTTCAAAAAGACATCTTGTTTTTAAATTGTCTATGACTTCTTATATCTTTATGGCCTTGATAGTCTACGCGTTTCGAAATCGCGTTGCTAGGGAGTTCTCATCAGGACCTAAGTCTCTGTTTTAGAGAGCGCCTGTGCTGGAAAATTGCTATTTTGGTTGTCCCACTGTCTCGTGGTCTGCCTGTCTGCCTCGTGGGCTTGGGCTGCTGTGTATCGAAAATCGCGTGCTCCCGCCTATGGGTCAGGGCACGGAGCTCCTAGTGATCTTCACACTCGTTGAGACAACGCCGCGTCCACCGTGAAAGTGACGAGCTTCCGGGTCCGCAAAGGATCACGGGAATTGTGGTGTGATGTATTTCCTATGGGAACTGTACCAATATACCTGGTTCTGACCCTTGTCCGGCTAATATATCAATAGTGGCCATACAACGGCACAGAAACCCGTTTTCTGATTAGGTCATAGCGCATGCTACCACGTTAGGCAAGCACTATTCCCCCAGCCCCCATAGAAAGCATACCGAGTTCTCAAAACAAATCAAACCTCCAGCAACCTGGGAAATCCCCCGCAGCTATTGTTTTGATTTAACCAAGAACTCCAGTAAAGAATGTACGAACGACCAGTTCTTATGACATCCTTATTGACGTATGTATGTCCATCCTTACGTCAATCTCGGCACCTTTCAGGTATAAATATTACCGACATTGCCCTAAGCAAACACACGGTGGTGGTGACGAGATTGGAGCAGCGATACTTGCCGAGGAGCCCAGCTGATGCAGAAAAAGCCCACGGCCGCTGCCCCTCCCTTTTGACGCGCTGAGAGAGAGACGCTGCCTTTTCTCTTGCAGAGAAATCCAGCTCCGGCGTTCCTAGCCACCCTTGCGGGCAACTGGGATATCGAGTCCTGAGATTGAGATACCAGCCCTCCAGCCTTCTAAATCCCAGGTACTGAACTGAATAACCCCTCACAGAGAATTCTTGAATCAGATCCTTGGCAAAGCAAACTTAACTTAAACTGCTACTTATCTACTCCCACCCACGTATTAGGCTTAGGTCAGGTACACTGGGGTAGGCGTAGTTAGAAGCACCAGTTGAGTACGATTAGTCAAATGTATATATGTATATAACTTTTATCCATTTTAGTATCATATGGCTAAGAAACCATATAAATGCTTTTACAGTATTATTTTATAATTCAGTTTTTTACTGTATGCACTTTACTTAACTATAAGTATTGCAATAATAGCGATTCATTTCTCTTGTATGAGAAAAGAGACTGATCAATAAATAACATCTTTTTATTGAACCACGCCCATCTCTTATTTCTCTACAAACTGGTGAAACTAAGAATGCACGTACTGACTGAGTAAAATAAGTTGTCTTTTGTTTTCACACGACTCTAGAGATATACTCTTGATTAGGGGAGAGCAAAGTTGTCATGTTCTATGGTTGTCAGAAAATAAATCCCTTCTTGTCTATCCAGGGAGGTTAAACTCCTCCTTGCCTATTCGAGAAAGTTTCTAGTGAACTCTGAGCTAGCTGGCACACACATAACTTTTAAGTCTAATATCGTCAGTAGAAGACCTAGTTAACCACAGTCCTACGTCTATACTATTGAAGATATTATTCCAATGCGCAGAGCCTATTGGGATAATAGGAACTACACTACATGGCGCCCAACCGTTTGGATAGGCGATAAATCTAACGCAAGACATTAGAGTAACTCAGTCGTGCTTTTTCACACAGACCCCTTTTCCCATAATACTCCAAAGACGTCTGGAGTGGGTGAAAGGTTAAATCGGCCAAAACTTCGTAGGAGGAGACTCCTATGTATGGTTCTTGGTTTATTCAACGTTGAAGGATACACTGTTCCAAAATATTGTGCATCTAATCTTTGTTTCCATAGAAACCTGATCTGCAAATAAACAAAATAACCTTCCTGTCAGTAAAATGTCAGAAACTGAAGAAGATAGGGAGGCAGCTAGAATAGCAGCTCAACTCCTAGCAAATGACAATAGTCTCCTACAACAAGACCCGGAGGCAATACTAATCCCGGTCAACAGAAGGAAAACTATAACGTTAAAACTTATAGAAAATGGACTAACACCGAGAGGTGGTACAGTCATATTCGTAATTGAGGCACACGAATATCGGCAGACAGAGGTATTCTATTCATGGATAAACTTTCCAGCAGCAAACGCTGTAACAAAAGAGTTCCACTATTATAAAATAGAGGAACCACCGGATATCTACACTCCTTTCGAGGAAGTGGAGATATCACTCAAATACCAAGAGCACCTGCTCTGGTTTAATGGCGCCCTAAAAGATAATAATCACATCACCAGGCTCGGTCCACTAGGTAGACCAGGAGCAACGTGGCCGGTCCTAGCCGGATACACACCACATACAGACATTGAAGAAATGTCTGCACCAGATCTTTTAGCACAGCTAAAACAACTGATTAAAATACACAGACAATTAGTCCAATATATAATGCGGACTTCAACAGTCCAACCAGCTATTACAATTCCACAGCTGACCCCTCATCAGGGGAACACAAATAAAATTACACCACAGAACATACAGTCCTGTTTAGGTAAAGTACCCGCAAAACGGGAACAAATTCCATTCTGGTTAGCACAAAAAATCACTCAAATAGAGGCGGTATTTCCGGATACCACCCCGGTTGAGAAACACAGGATTCTGACTATCTGTCTTCCAATGGGAATCGCACCACATGCGGAGGACTGTGACACTTGGGGTACAGTCTTTGCTTCCGTTTACACAAAAACACATGGTGTTCCATCCATGTCAGTAATACCAGATGTGCTAAAACAAATTCAAGATGAATACGGTCCAGAACCTGCCTTAACTCTTGGTATGAAATTACTAAAAGACTTCAAGCAGGTCTCGGCAATATTACTAGCCAATATAAAGGGAGAAGCAGCAAATGTGGTGATCCGCCAGAGGTTGAAAGAGACAGATATAGCAGACCAACCATTTGAAATTGCCAGAATCATAGAAAAATCCTATGAAGAACTAGGAAGAGATAGTTTGTCAGGGAGTGCCCTCATGGCGAAGAAATAATTATGCCTGCCTTCTCTAATCATATTCCAATACATACAAAGTATAAACTTGCAAGAAAGTGGGCAGTAGCCCAAGCTCCTGCATTATATAAAAATCATGTGGGATGGGATGAGGACTCTCCTCCTCACAAAATCCAGTTAAAATCACAACCTACTGCACAGAGGCAGTACCCAATTAAGCAAGAAGCTAAAAAACAGGTAAAAGAGATCCTAGGCCAACTTGAATACCAGGGGGTGATTGAAACTTGCACCTCACAAATGAACAATCCTTTGTTTCCTGTCTCCAAACCAGATAATTCATATCGTCTTGTTTTGGACTACAGACACTTGAACTCATGTTGCAAAACTTTTGCAGTGCAAAACTCACACAGTGCAGCACTAATGAATAGCATAGTGCGCAAAAAATACAAAACAACATTAGACATCTCTAATGGATTCTTTTGTCAAAATATAGCACCTGAAAGCAGATATTTGACCGCTTTCTGTCGTTTGCCCCAAGGGTTCAAGAACAGCCCAGGATTATTCTCAGCAAGAGTAATAGAGTTACTACAAATGTATGATGATGAGGCATTATCTTATGTCGATGACATCTCTCTAACAGACGATGACTTGGATACTCACTTGAAAAGAGTGAACACCATAATACTTGGGTTCGCAGCAGAGGGTTACAAATTCAACTTCAAGAAGTCAAGAATTGCCCATCTGACTGTCCTATTTTTAGGATATGAATTATCAAGTGAAGGCAAAAGCCTGGCTAAAGATTTCCTAGAGACATGTGCTGTAATCCAAGCACCTAGGACACTGAAAAACTTGCAATCAATTCTAGGTTTCCTGAATTTCGGAAGAACTTACATTATGAACTATGCAGAGAGGGTTAAACCCCTCTATGATTTAATAAATCCAGATTTTAAAAGAATCAACTGGACTCAAAAACACACAGAAATTTTGAGATCTTTACAAACAGACATGTTAGTTAAAACAAAACTACAAACACGTGACAACACACGCAACCTTGTGATTCGAGTCTTCCCAGGAAGATGCGGATTCACATACCTGACCTCTAATGAGGGAGAAAAGGTACCGATAGCATACAAATCACATTTGTACACAGAAGCTGAAAAAAGATGCAGCATTAAAGAAAACATTGTTCATGCGGTTCAAACAGCTGTAGCAAGAGAAAAATACCAAGCTGACGGTAGACGTATTACAGTCAGAACAGCAGAATCAGCTTTTGAGGCATTAACAACCCCATGTAACTTACCAACAACGGCACTGAATCCAGAATGGATACAATGGGTAAATTCTGTTGCAACAGACAAAATAAAATACTATTTTGATCCAGAAATGAATGAATTAAAATATCTAGAATATGAGAGAGAATATCCTCTGCCAATCGACATTCTACCTTTACGACAGTACGCCTGTGTAATCTATACAGACGGACATGCTCAACCCTCAGTATGGGGAGAGCAAGCGTACAACGCCACATGCGAGATTGTAAAAGACGTATGGCGCGGAGGTAAACTGAGACCTCTATTTACAAAAACACACTCAGTGGAAAATAACTCAGAACAACAAACTGAAATAATAGCGTTAAAAATGGCGCTAGATAATGCCGATCGCGAATTCCCGACACTTATAGTGTGCGATTCGTATTACTGCGTCAAATCATACAATAACGATTTACAGAAATGGATTCAAAACGGTTACAAAGATGACACAGGTGCAACAATAAAGCAGAAATCGCTTTGGGAACAAGTAGTTCTTTTACAGAAAGAACTACCAAAAACTCACGTGATACATTCACTGAGTCATCAACGTGATGGCGTTCATGTTGCAGGGAATTCATTGGCTGAGACAGCCACAGCTGTAGCAACTAAATCGGCTTCCGTAGCTACAAAAAAGCGTTCAGTAAAATACATTGACGGTGAAACAGTGCTGGCGGTGAAAACGTCATCAAAAGGCGATTGCTCAGCTTTACCGATCAACTATCCACTCAATTATACATACATAATCGATGCAAACTCCGTTCCTTTTGCTCGAATCCCTGGAGTGGGGGATAGAGTGATTCCAAACATGAACAGGAGAGTCTTGTTAATAGTAGATACACATATTGGCGAGGGTCTTAGACATCGCACAATTAAGGATTCTCTAGTAGAATTACAATCAACATACTGGTGGCCAGGAATGAGTCTGGACCAACACCTATTCGCGAAAAACTGTTCAAACTGCAACAGAGATCGCAGTGGTGAACGAAACGGTGTATTCCCACGGCTTTTTTCTCAATAAGGAATAAGCTAACAACATTAACTCACCCAGTATGAATAATGCGTCTTATTAACATGTAGAGACTATTTTCACTTGTAATGTAGACCCCAACTTTCGGCTGACGTCTGAACTGTTATAAAAAGAAATATAATGGCATATACGCTAGAAGCAGGCTACGTCCTGACCAAAATCTTTCCTTTAGCTCCAAAAAAGCTTGTGGGAGGGTGCTTGGCAAGGATGAGCATTGCATTGCGGGACTCTTCTCACTTCCTTCCTGAGGGAAACAGGATGGTGTAATGAAAAAACCAAGGCATAGAGCAATCGATAACAGCAAAGGTATTAGGTTCGGGAGCTGGGTGGGTCAAACATTTAATAAGTGTCCAACGTAGTCTTAATAATCTGCCAAGAAATTCTCTGAGAGGTCTCAGTCCGTACGAACTATTGTTTGGGACTAGAATGTTAGTCCAGGACTTAGATAGTCAGACTTCAGTGGTTAAAGAAAAATGCTTTGATATCAAAGATCGCTTGGCTATTTTACAGGACTTAAATGAAACAAGAAGAGACCTGAGCAACATAAAGTTGAAACAACAGCCAACAACCACTGAAGAGAAACCACCTGTCCCAGCAAGACCTGTCTGGATGCCAAAAATCGGGGATCTGGTCAGAGAGAAGATCGCGGTAAAGAAGGAATTTGGGCCTTCTTACAGAAAAGCAGTTCCTGTCTTGTCTGTCAACGGGACGAGATCAGTAGTATTACCGCCCCTTGCTGGTAAAAAGGAGAACCGAGTTGTATCCATCGACCTGGTTAAACCACAATCATGTGGCCGATAACAAGTAGTAGGCCAAGTGGACTCCCAAGAAGTAGTAGAACACCTAAGTTTGCTACATCCACAGAGGTTCCAACTGAAAGACTCATCACATTTTAAAAATCTACAGTGAACCAACAAGGACTATGCAACAAAGCAATAGAACTTGAACCTCTTAAAACCCAAATCAAAACTTTACATCAAGAAACTCCACTCTACAATGATGTAACGGACTATGCTAATGAAACAAAGCAAATCCTAAAAACAAAAAGTAATCCAGATGCAATTGAAACAATTGACAGAACGGCATCCGGCTACTTCATCAATTTCGATGATTTTTCTGAAGATCTGAATGAACCTGACGATCATCCAACAAAAAGAACTTTTAAAGACAAAGCAAGGAAACTTTTTCATCAACTGAAAGAAACCTATCTGATTTCTCCATGGATTGAAATTTGGGTGGCATTTGGTGCATTTATCCTCATACTTTGGCTCATCATGGTACTATGCTTGGGACATTTCATTGAGGGAAAATATGCTAAAATGGACACAGCAAGCCAGAATATCAACTTGGTCGTTAAACCACACACATCTTCACACGTCGAGAAAAGAGAACTTTCGTCTGTAAACTTCACAGCCAATCCTATACCCGGCGGGGTAGCATGGGACAAAACTGAATATGAAATATATGGTCCGGTTGAACTACTGAAGTACCCACACCAATTTAAGATTTCATTAAGTGACTTTGTAAAACCAAGCACATTCGCTGATGATTGGGATTTTGAAAGTATTAATGATATGATGTCTGATCTAGTGATGTCAGCTAAATTTACAGAACATGATTATTTACAAGGTTCATCAAATTACGATCAAATGTTTTGCTATAACCATTATGCTAACCGTTATCTGCATAAATCTACCCAGCCTAGAAAAGTTTTAAGTTTTAACCAATGGGAACATTGTGCAACTCCACCAAAAGGCGGTTCAAAAACATTTTATGATAAATATTCATACTTTTCAGGGTTTAACACAAGTAATGCAGAAACATTCTATTTCAAATTGTTAAATAAGACAGGGGTTAAAACCATGCTTACAAACACAAAATTGGTATATTCAAACTCATTTTTTGAAAAAATGAATACATTTGGTTTTGATTTCTGGAATGATAACATTGAAACGAAAACGATCTGGGGCACAAAAGATTGGCGAGTACAAGGTATAGAATCTTTATTTAGAGCCTGCATGATCCCAGAACAAATTATATTTTTGAATGACACAATTCAGCAGACCACCTGTCTTGGTCTAGCCAAAATCAAAGACTTAAACAAACCGTCTATTCCAAAGCCAACAATGGATAGTAATAGCACCTCTGATGTTGAGATAGACGTAACCAGTATTTTAAACAAAAACAGAACACATCCTGAATGGAAACAATGGTTGATCTGGCCCACCGACACAAATAATTGTCAAGACAGATTCCTGAACAAAATACAGGGTTTCACATTGACCAGGCCAGACCCTAGATACTCCCAAAGACAACATCCAGGGATTGTAACTACTTACAGTGTGGGAAAGCTCTGCCTTCAATGGCTACATACATCCACACTGGCTGAAATTAAGCAACACCTGACTTTACTTAAAGAAGGTGCTGACTTGCGCGATTTCATTATGGGACCACGCAAACAGCGTCAAAAACGTTTCATAGCGGCCTCTATATATGCAGCTTATAATGAAGCTTGGAAAGAAACTCAAATTGAGACAGCAGAAAAAATACGGGAAATTGACCGTGTTAATTTGGAAAAATCACTTTCTGTTGTAGACAATGGGTTAATGACTCTGTCCTCCAGAATATATTCACTGGACAGTATTGTGTCTTCAGCAATCGATATAATAGAGCAAGACTTACTGATGTTACAACACGGTCAGTCTCAATTGCGTTCTATTGTACAGCTTGGCTGGACGTTACAAAATCTGCGTTCAGGCTATGTGCCTTGGCGTTTAATCAACACAACGTCATTATTTAATATCTTTAACCTTACTGATAAACAAATCAGTTTGGCACAGAAGGGTGCTGACTATACAATTCTGAGCATTGAAAAACTTGGGAGATTACCATTGACAATGTCAGAACGACCTGTCATTGAATGGATAATACATGGGATAATAAATATTCCGATAACAACTTTCCAGTTTCAATACTGCCAAAAATATATACAGGCAGGCCAGTATGAAAGGTTGGGTAAAGGATACATTAAGTCGACATGGGACTTGCCCTATACACACACTTGTGTTAGTAACAAAGGACAGAGTGTATTTCTTAGTGGCAATAATTGTGCAAAATCACTAAGTGGTATACTTCTGTGTCAGGGTTTAAGTTTGCATGGGGCCTGTGAAGGGACTTTAAATAACCTTTCATGTCACCAGCTAGGCACACCTGCAACACGAATAGAACCATTCTTTAGGAGACTCTCGAACGGGAGTTACATTCTAATTGTAGATCGCAGATGTTGCAGCCTAATGCCCGGACAACCTTATCTCGTGAGCGTGACTACCAGGGTCATGTGCTGTGAAAGAGTATTGTTCCCGAACGATACTCCAGACAGGGAGGCAAGGTTATGGCCCAGTTTTAATTTCTCTTCTATTCGAATTGATACTTTAAGCAGAATGAAGACTGTGCTCCTACAGACACCAACCAGGTTGACGTCATCAAAAGGAACGTATGATCTCCAAGTTGCAAGGACAACGGCAGAGATTCATTCACTGCTATCAACGAATAGCCCCCTACACTTCGCAGAAATACTAAACGAAATCTTAAATATTTCTGATACCAGTGGTATCGCCAGTGTATTTAAGACAGTTTTTTCAGGCGCTTTAACACCATTCAAAGCGATCCTGGGTATTTTTCCAAACTTCGTCCATTCTCTCTTTGGCGGACTACCTCTCCTGTTGGGACTAGTAGCAGGCGTCCTATGTTTGCTACTTTTGCTTCGATATGGCAAACCGTGTCACAGACATGACTCCAACAACAATGGAAGAAACGATCCTAGCTATCCGCTACCGGGACCGCATAACTAAAGTCCTTGGATTAGCACAGCTACGCGATTTAAATATGACTTGGTTTCTTTCATTCAGACCCTTGTGGCAGACCTGTGTTATGCCTGTATTAAGGTGCTTGCTATGCGGCGAAGAATGCGTGTTGGACACCTGTCTCACACTACAATCGGAAGTGCCATTGGATGCAGAAACTTTGTTGAGTCCAGTTAAGGCTCATGCATTGTGCTGTCCCCAGCGGCTACCAATCCTGATGACGGCATTCGTGGAGACTTCACCACTGCGATTGAAGGGTAGTGAAGTACAAGATGAAAGCAGCATCGATCAGGTACGACCATCTGTCAGCTATGCTGATCAAACCATCACTGAAAGCAATCATGCTCATGACTGCATGGTAGCGTCATTTTCCAACCTTGTCGAACTCTCACCAGAAGCTGTTGACTGTTTTTTTGAACATCTAAATGATATGATGTTTTCACCAGAACAGAAAGAATGACTTTGAGCAAACGTGCACACAGCGTTCCCTGAACTCTGAATTTGGCCTTCAAATTTAAAAATAAAGCCACTGAGAATTCTTCGAGTCTGCTCCTGCAAACAGGAACGTTCTCCAAACATCCAAAATATTTACCTTTCAGGCACTTATCTTCTGCTTAAAGTAAACTATTCTTAGAGAACAGACACTTCTATTTTTAGGTACCTCTAGGAGACATTACCTCGAACTCTAGGTTATTTACACATACGATTGTATTTCTATGTGATGAAATGGACTCGCACTTTTTCTTCTATATTAAGAGCCATTTCATGTGTTATTTTCGCAAATCATTCGTGCAGATATAAAATGTGCATCCTCTTTGAATGATTACACTGCTTGAATGCATACAGTAACTATATTCATTTTCATGTATTACGCTAATCCAAATTTAATGCAAATTAATGTATTTTGGGTGGGTTTGAATACACATACAATATTAGTTATGTTTACTATGCTTAGGTTAGTAAATATGGACATAGATTCCGTGGAGTGGGTGTGATGTATTTCCTATGGGAACTGTACCAATATACCTGTTTCTGACCCTTGTCCGGTTAATATATCAATAGTGGCCATACAACGGCACAGAAACCCGTTTTCTGATTAGGTCATAGCGCATGCTACCACGTTAGGCAAGCACTATTCCCCCAGCCCCCATAGAAAGCATACCGAGTTCTCAAAACAAATCAAACCTCCAGCAACCTGGGAAATCCCCCGCAGCTATTGTTTTGATTTAACCAAGAACTCCAGTAAAGAATGTACGAACGACCAGTTCTTATGACATCCTTATTGACGTATTTATGTCCATCCTTACGCCAATCTCGGCACCTTTAAGGTATAAATATTACCGACATTGCCCTAAGCAAACACACGGTGGTGGTGACGAGATTGGAGCAGTGATACTTGCCGAGGAGCCCAGCTGATGCAGAAAAAGTCCACGGACGCTGCCCCTCCCTTTTGACGCGCTGAGAGAGAGACGCTGCCTTTTCTCTTGCCGAGAAATCCAGCTCCGGCGTTCTTAGCCGCCCTTGCGGGCAACTGGGATATCGAGTCCTGAGATTGAGATACCAGCCCTCCAGCCTTCTAAATCCCAGGTACTGAACTGCATAACCCCTCACAGAGAATTCTTGAATCAGATCCTTGGCAAAGCAAACTTAACTTAAACTGCTACTTATCTACTCCCACCCACGTATTAGGCTTAGGTCAGGTACACTGGGGTAGGCGTAGTTAGAAGCACCAGTTGAGTACGATTAGTCAAATGTATATATGTATATAACTTTTATCCATTTTAGTATCATATGGCTAAGAAACCATATAAATGCTTTTACAGTATTATTTTATAATTCTGTTTTTACTGTATGCACTTTACTTAACTATAAGTATTGCAATAATAGCGATTCATTTCTCTTGTATGAGAAAAGAGACTGATCAATAAAATAACATCTTTTTATTGAACCACGCCCATCTCTTATTTCTCTACAAACTGGTGAAACTAAGAATGCACGTACTGACTGAGTAAAATAAGTTGTCTTTTGTTTTCAC
Source organism: Lissotriton helveticus (assembly GCF_964261635.1). Taxonomy (NCBI): domain Eukaryota; kingdom Metazoa; phylum Chordata; class Amphibia; order Caudata; family Salamandridae; genus Lissotriton; species Lissotriton helveticus. Next base: position 770,328,221 of record NC_136059.1, read on the forward strand.
ACGACTCTAGAGATATACTTGATTAGGGGAGAGCAAAGTTGTCATGTTCTATGGTTGTCAGAAACTAAATCCCTTCTTGTCTATCCAGGGAGGTTAAACTCCTCCTTGCCTATTCGAGAAAGTTTCTAGTGAACTCTGAGCTAGCTGGCACACACATAACTTTTAAGTCTAATATCGTCAGTAGAAGACCTAGTTAACCATAGTCCTACGTCTATACTATTGAAGATATTATTCCAATGCGCAGAGCCTATTGGGATAATAGGAACTACACTACAGTGGCCAAGCTGTGCTGTTGGGGGCCCGGACCCAGTGGTGGTTTTTCGTACTTATTATAACAAGCATAAAGTAAAGCCAATAGGCCTCTAATAGTGGATTGTTATCACATTATGTTACAGGCTATAGAAAGATACTTGGTTCCATGTAATCTCACATATTACCATAGTAGACAAGGATTTTGGTGTTGGTTACCCACTCTGAAAACCATGGGAGTAGAATTTCACAGTGATAAGTTGTGTTAGGCTGTATTGAGAAGAGTTGTATATTGTTTTGCCAACTTCTATTTTGCACATATTTGTGATATACCATTGGTGTAATCTGTTTACAATGAAAGGCTTTGACAAAGCAAGTAGGACTTACTTATTGTAAAAACGCAAGTGTTAAAGTCAATGAGATTTTAAGGGTTGATTGCTATTACACTGCACTAAAGCCTGTTGGCAGGTATTTTGTTACATGGAAACTTATAGATTACTGTAGTTGGTTTAGGGATGTTGGTGTTGGTGACCCGCCTCAACAAACAATGGGGAGCTATGATTTGCATAATGAGGGTCTAATGGTAGGGATTTTATATTATTTGACTACTATATTTTGTACATTTTTGTATCCTTTTATAATTAAATATGTGATGGTTGCCTTGCAAGATGCTTATGGTGACATGTCAATAATAAAGGTTATAGACCTGAATGTTTATTATAAAAGAGTTATGATAAAGGCAGTAGGTTTGACACATTTATTGTGAAAAGCATATGTTGAAGTTAATTGTCCTTTAAGGGTTGATTGTTATTACTAGGTAGTAAAGCCTACAGATAGGTATTTTGTTAACATGGAATCCATACTAATATTATAAAGAGAGAGCCCAAACCTTCGAGGCGGGTAATCTCAGTAACCACAGCACCAATCACAACACCCAATACAGTGTTGGAAAGGGCAGTTGCAGCAGAAGGACATAGGCTATGCAGACGGCCACCATATACATTTAAAAGGTAAAAGAACCGTCCCAGCAAAGTAGTCCCTTGTGGGCGTGTCTGCGTTGTGCTGTGGGTGTGGGCTGGGGGCGTGACTAACGCTGGGGGCGTGTGGTACGACTATCACATCGTGGGCTGTGGACCAGTGCTGGGGGCGTGACAACCGCTGGGGCGTGCGTCCACCCACAATGCCATGTGAGTCGTACATACAAGCACCAATTACGTTGCTGCGCAGCATCAAGGGGCACGCTGGGGGCGTGAGAAACGCTGGGGGCGTGTGTCCGGCCTTCATGCCATGTGAACGCAATTGCGCCGCATCAAGGGGCACGCTGGGGGCGTGAGAAACGCGGCGGGTGTGTGCTACGTTCCACCCTTCATGCCATGTGGGTCGTACATTAATCAGAAGATCGTCTGCTGTGGCCGTGTGCTGGGGGCGTGACAAACGCGTTCAGCTGGAGGCCTGGTAAGTAACGTTACTGCAGCCTCTCCTGCGCGCTGTTACTTAACTCTCTCATTCAACCAAATTACACGCGCCTGCTACCTTCAACCAGGGCTCTAGCCGGGCTCAGGCGGCGGATCAGTACATTAATTACACGCGCCTGATAACATCAACCAGGGCTGCAGCTGGGCCTCAAGCGGGGGAACACACGCCTGCTAACATCAAACAGGCCTGCATCTGGGCCTCAAGCGGGGGAACATGTAAATGTGCGTGTCTGCGGGGACAATTACTGCAGCCTCTCCTACTCGCTGTCACTTAACTCTCTCATTAAACGGATTTACCCGCGGCTGATAACTCTCTCATTCAACGACATTACACGTGCCTGCTAACATCACCAGGGCTGTAGCCGGGGCTCAGGCGGCGGATCACTACACCAATTACACGTGCCTGCTAACATCAACCAGGGCTGCAGCTGGGCCTTCTCCGTCCCTATTCTAATGAAACAAAAAATGTTGTCTACCGCGAGATTTTAAAATAAATTGCCCTTGCCAAATACACACATTACACACATTCTATTTCATACCCGGACAACGTCGGGACGGGCTGCTAGTCTTACATAATACCATAGTAGGCAAGTGTTTTGGTCCTGGTTATCCTCTCTTACAAACCATGGATATAGACGGCTTGTCAGAATCCTAATTGTTAGCCCCTCTTAGGAGAGATTGTATTTTGCTTTGCAACCTGTCGTTTTGTATACTATGTAATTTTATGACTGTATGCCTAATATTTGCCTTGTTGGAAAGCATATGCTCAGTACTGAAGGCCTCCATTGGTTATGGTGATAAGCCAATGATAACAGCTGCAGGCATGTTGCCATAGGCCTAATATGACTATTAAGAAACGTTATAATAAACACATTAGGCCTGACATATTGATTGTAAGAATAATATGTTAAAATCAACAGACATTTAAGGGTGTAAGGTTATTTCTCTTTATTAGCGCCTCACCAATAGGTATTTTGTTACATGAAACGTCACAGATTAGATGTAGAAAATGATGTTGGTGACGGTTACTGCCAATGACAAAATCTATTGGGAGAAGATTTGCACTGTACTAATTCTTGATAGAATCTCTTCTTAACTGTCTGCTGGAATTTTGTAATACAAAAAATCATTAAATAATACATTCATACATGTACATAAATATATAGGCTATGCTCCTACCTTAACTGGTACATTTCCAGTATTTAGAGATGTTGTATTTGCACCCCCTTGTGCGGACTTTCAACATTTACTTTGTGTGCAAAAGGCCTGGCATGCTTCTGCTCCTACAGTTATTGTGTGAGCTGGTACTGTTTGTCGAAGCATTTGAATCTGGCCCGAAGCCTCGTGAATATAAATGAGATTCAAAGTCTGTTTAGCCGCATCTTCTGTTCCACGTGGGCACAAGGAACCTCACCTCGAGTTTGACAGAGATCAGGTCCCACATGAACAGGTCATTGCCGAATGCTGTTACTCAATTTACAATTACAAGACAAAATACTTCTCCCGCGATGAATTTGTGGCGCAGCATGTTTCCCATTTCCGAGCCGTCATGCAATCACCGACTCCTACCGGCTATTAATCAGATGCTATCGTGAACGCCTTTGCATTTCAAAGATCAGCGATACCTTTGCTTCCAGGTTCCATTCGGTGCGCCATATTAGAACAGCAATCTAGGCAGACGAAGACAAAGAGCCATTATCATGGGATGCACCGAGGTCAGCCTCCTCGCCATAGAGGCCTTTCCTGGTGGACAGAAATAAATGAGTGCAGCAGGGTGCGAAAGGGATTAAGATACCCAAAAAAGGAATCATAATTGGCATGCTAACATTGTAAATTGCAACTGAGAAAGAATGATTTTAAAAAATGACGTACAATTCTAACAGAGATTGGTCCAAGGAGTAGCGAGAGTGGGCGTCTGAAAACTATGGAAGTACAGTGTAAAACCTATTCCTGTCGTTATGCCTCATTGTCTGTACATTCTTCAAACTCTAAATAGAAAGCACGTTTAAATATATTCTAGAGATGCGTTCATGATCCCTGAACCATAAATAAAGAGAACAAAGGCAGAAAAGTCATGTTACTACTGAATGTATACGATTTTGTTTACAATACTATTTAGTATCCCATCCATGTTTTTGAAGTCTCTTAAAACTAAAACAACAAATTGCCGGTATTTTTCTCTTAGAAAGGCGGCAACCATGGAATGGTAGTTCCAGAAACGTCTCATCAGACACATCTTGGAAGCTTTGTGTTTTTTCATACCAGTGTTTGCCTATGTGGATCATACACAATGGTATTCACCATGACTTTAAATATGATATGTAGCTTTAACTCAGGAAACAAGGTATGGACAAGCATTCTTATACAAGCATTGACAAAGCCTATATGTCTTTCTTCGACTGCTGACCTTTTGCTTTGCAGTGCTTATTTTGTTTGTTGAATATTTTTTGTAAAACAACACGAGAAGCTAAGTGCCACAATTCCAAGGGTAGACTAACACATTGAAGTGCTCGTCTCCTCCCCATCACCATACTGAAAAGCATTAGGGGCATATTTACGGCCCCCGTTGTGTCGCTCTTGTACCACGCAATGTGGTGCATGAGTGACGCAACAAAAAAATGAGATTTATGAAGCCACGCATGGATGGCCCTAAATGGCTTCATAGATCATGAGTGAAACAACGCAGTACAAATTGCTGAGTTGCCTTACTTTGCAGCAGACTGGCGCACCATGGGATATATTTGTATTCCTCCCGTAGCTTTCTACTTCTATGTGTGCTGCATTTTAAGGCACACATAGAAAGAGGGATTTGCCTCTCAGAATTGTTTTTGTGCAGAAAATCTTTCCTGGAATGTGCCTGTTCCTGCACAAAGACAATCCTATCTACAATGTAGACACCCGTGCACCATGGGGCAAGGAAGCCTGTGTTGGCGCTAGGCAATCAAAACGACACCAGTGCAGGGACAGGAATGCGTTGTATTCTTTTAAAGACAGCGCATTCCTGCCCTTTTCCTGTGGCGCAGCAAGGTGACTTGCTGTGCTGCGCCACATTCTCATAAATATGCCCCTTAGTCTCTTAGTTAGTGCTCCTTTCTGCCTTTGTGTTGCTGAAAACACTTACTACGAAGTGTCAATCATCTACTACCGGATGCCCACATAGAACTCAGGTTTGAGAGAGGTGATGTTTTGATAGATACACCATTGTTTTGTTCAAATTATGCTTCTGGGGCCTGGGCTAGTCTTCATTGCCTCATCCTGCACATTTATTTGCTAAACCAACAACAGGCAGGCTGCAGCGGCGGCCGGCATGGTTCGCGGGTGGGGGGCTGCGGGGGTGGTGTTGCTGGAGGTGTCGCGTGTGGGGGTGAAATAATAATTTTAAAAAGACAAACTTACCTCAAAGGGTCCCGTGTCTTCTCTGCTTCTGCTCTCCTGCCTCTGACAGTAAGAGGAAGCAGGTAGCCAGGCTCCCACCCCTAAGCCAATCATAACACTGCAATGGTAGCATTGTGATTGGTCTGAGATCCGTGACACGGCGCTCAGCCAGGGGCTTGAGGGATGGGCATGTTCTCCATGCAGGCTGTAATGCGGCCTGTATGGAGAACAGGGAAGTGCGCATGACTGGTTTGGGCAGCCCAAGAGGGCCGACCAAACAGTCATTGCGCACTTTGGAGTGCGCAAACCCCTTCTCCCCTGCCCTGCTCGGAGAGCAGTGCATCCCCGCCCTCAGCAAAGCACCAGGACAACTCAGGAAGCATAAAATGATAATAACTTAAAGTTATTATCATTTTATGTTTCTCTTCTTTACACTGCTTAAAAGCAGTGGGGCAACGCTCCTCCACCATAGCGGAGGAGCCACCCCTGGCAGGCTGAACATCAACGTGCACAGTGGTACTTGGCCATCAAGAACAAGGTTAAACTCCTGAAAATGTGAGTCCATCCAAACTGTGCTAGAATGAATGCTGCAGAGCTAAACGGGGCTCTCAAGCAAGCTAAGAGCCTCCTGGTCCAGACTCCCAGACCTCCATCCATCCTCATACTGGAAAATAGTAATACTTAACCTGGCGGCTTATTACCATCAGCAACTCTGAGCAGCATTGGTTTGGTTCAAATTAAATCATTTCATATGTCCAAATAAGCAATGTTCTTGATCAGCACGATGCATGTTTTAGTGGAGAGGTGGAAAAAAAGACAAATGCAGGGAAGGAAAGGTTCGGGTAAAAGGAAGAGTGAGATGTGAGAGGGTAGTGGGAAATACAAATGTAGGAGGGAAAGATGGAATGTATTGAGATGCAAAAGGATAAGGGAGGAGTATGGAGGAGTGACAAAAGACGGTGTGAGGGGTGGGAGAGACTGAAGGAAATATAAAAGAGAGGATACATAGAAGGGAGGAAAAAAGAGATGGAGAGTCAGAGATGGAGGGGCATAGAGATGGATGAGGGAGAAGGGGGAACGTTGAGAGGGAGCAGATGGTGGAATGAAGAAGCATAAAGAGAATGGGTGGATGGAAGGATGAATGACAGATTCGGAAAGGAAGTGAGAGTGAGGGTAGGAGGGTAAGAAGAAAAAGTAAAGAGAAGGCAAATTGAAGTTTAGGGAAAGTATTGAGTGTCACGAGTTTTCAGACGTGCAACGATTACATGCACTATTTTATAGTGATGAGAGCTCATAGGGTCCCTTCATAGCTCAATATTGCCCCCCTTGTTCTCCATAAATGTAGGGAATGATTTAGAAGTGGGTTGTAATGGAGTGTCCAATTCTTGAACGAAGTCCAAATTCTGGAAGAGAATCCACTTGTGGAATTTACCATAGTGTAGTGAAGGAAATACCACTGGTATATTCTTCTCCATTGTTAAAATTTACTAAGTAAACATGGGGGAATATTCACAAGGAAATGGCTGAAGGCGGAGGTGCGCCAAATTTGACAGTGCCACACTCTGCCATTTCCAAACCGCAGGGAACTGCATTATTTACAACAATACAGCTCACCCCTGTGTTTTCCCTAGCACAGGCGCAAAAAATAGCTGCCTAGCGCCAATGCAGGCACCCTTGCACCATGGTCCAAGGGTGCCTGTGTTACAGGGAATGATTGTTTATGTGCAGGAAGGTGTCAAAATCTTTCACCATCACAGGGCCCACGGGTACACAGTGGAAAGGACATTTAGGCCCTGATTCAGTGGCCTCTGATTCCTGATGGACTAATAACAAGTGGTAAATGGCTTATCTGAATTATGAGATCTGCAGGAATGCCATGAATTTAATATTTCCGCACAGACTCCAGTTGGAGAAAGCAGCTGCATCTCCATGTGAAAGTCTGTGGGAACATGACGAATTACTAGTCGAATCGGACCTGAAATTACAGATTTCCATGGTAATTTCTCTTTTTTTTAGTGGATCTTGTGGTTCCAACCATTAATGGACTGGACTTCCTTCACACAGTAACCCGTTACCAATGACTCCAGGATTGGGACACTCCGATCCATTTTCAGGCCACTCGTTATGAGGGGCTTACTTAGGCACCATAGCTGTAAGTTGGCTGGAGTCGTGTTAGAAAAACAAAAGGGATATAGTAGTCACCTAGCACTTCCTGAGTGTTTAAGCAGTTTAAATGCAGCTTCTAGGCTATCGCACACTTCAAAATGGTTCATTTCTAATATTTATTTCACTACATTGAGATATTTTTTTTTGTTCTACTCTATAAAATGCCACGCATACAGTCCTAAGTCATTAAAATGTCGCAAATAGGCTCTTTACAGGTATGCAAATGCTACACCTAAACAATCTGAAAACTTGGCTGATACGGTGTTGGGGAGCTGCAGGGCTTTTGCATAAGAAAAAACTAGCATTGTTTAAAAGCCAAAATATTTATTTTTATTTGCTTAAAGTACTCCATTAGTAGTTCCTGGTAATGAAAGGAATGACTATGCTGATGTGCACACTGTGCAACAGCAGAATGCTGTCACTTGCAGTCAGTTAAGGCAATGGCTAAAGTGGGTTGACCTTGTGTCCGATGCGGTACGCTTGGGTGCGTGGAAGCAAAATGTGAATGCCTTCACTTTAGACAAATGGATGAAGAGAGTATACTGAAAGCCCTTGTATGCATAAATGATTGGTATACATATTGTACTATAAATAAAACGTTTTGGCATATGTCAGACCTAAATGGTGTTGTTCTGATGGGAAGGCCATTGAACTTGAGTAGAAAAGAAAGAATGTTTCAACCTATGGAAGAGGTTGCTGATCGGAATTTAAACTTAGCATGTCAAATGCTTGCATTTAAACTTATCATGCCAAATGCTTGCATTAAATAGATCCTCCAGGATTTTGTAACTTGCCAAAAATTGCTAAATTGGCAGTTTTGTAAAAAGCCTGCACTTTTTAGGTCTAGCCTAGGCAGCACGCATTGCGCTGTCTGCAAGACCTGTAGGGCCTCATTTATGAGGTTTTGCCATAGGGAAGCGCAGCTGGCCTTCCTGCTGCACTTCCCTACGGCAAAAGAAAAGGGCAGGAATGCACCATATCTATAAGATACGGCGCATTCCTGTCCATTTCCCCTGCGGCGGCGCACAGTGGGCTGCCTCTGCCAATGCAGGCACCTTTGCACAATGGTGCAAGGGTGCCTGCGTTGCGGGATGATTATTTTTGTACAGGAAGGGAAACTTTTCTGTACAAAAATAATCACAAGAGGCTTTTCCTCTTTCTACGTGTGCTGCAGAATGCAGCACACATAGAAAAAGGATAAACAAGGAGAAATAAAGATATTTCTCCCCGTTGCGCCTCCCTTATGCCTCCCCTGGAGAGGCATAAGCTTTTGGCACTGCCTCAGATTTACCATTTCTCGTAACACTGGGGCAGTGTGAAAAGGCCATGGATGTTGCTGGGAACGCCCCCAGCAACACCCATTGCATGCCCCTTTAACGCAGAACACTGTGTTAAAGGACCTGATATTTATCAGGCAGCATTAAGCCAAAAAATTGGCTTAGTGCTGCCTGATAAATGACTTGAAGCCTTTACACGCAGCGTTAGCAATGTAAATAATCCTGGTCAAATAGCATCCCGCGGTTGACAAATTCATAAATAGGCTCTCAGTGGCAAAGCATAATCCATATTAAAATATTTTATTTAATAGTTAATGTAGCACCTTTCCACGGGACCAGAAGCAATTAAAATGATGCTTTTAAAAGTAAGTTTCAGTACATTAGTTATTCAGTTGCCATTAAATAATGCCCCAGGCCCTGGAACACTAGTGATAAACAACTGCAACCGCCTGTCTCTCAGTCCCTGTGTGGTGACTTCTGGTGACGTCGCGTTGCAGCACTAGCCTGTGACAGACAAGATGGTCGTGGTTTTCAGCTGGCAAATTACGAAAGAAGAGGGCCTTGTAGGGTGTGGTTCAGGGGATGCCCTGGCATCCTTTAAGCACTGCTCTGCATGCATCGCTCTCGTCATTCGTTGCCCTCTTCTCCCTTACCTCCTTTTATTTCCCTACCCTATTACTCTTCCCCCACTGTCTCCACCTCGTCTAACACTTCACTCTTCCCACCTGTACCTCGCCCTCCCTGCCTTTGCTCTTTCTCACTCGTTCCCAGTCACCCTCCTTTCCTCTGCCTTCCCCCCTTTTCTCTCCCATCTTTCCATCCCTTCCCTGGTTCTATATCCCACCCTCCCCATCTAATCTATGCCCTCTACCTCCTCCCCTTCCCTCTGTCTCTTCCCTGACACCGTTCATAGTCTTTCCCTTTCCATTTGATCTTCCTCGCTTCCTCCTCCCCTTCGACTCTTACTCTCACCCTTCTCTTCCCTCTGCCTCCACCCCTGTGCCCCGGATACCGAGCTCCTGCCCAGCCTTAGATCTCCCTGCCGTGGAGCTCTGGCTGCTGACCTCTAGCACTCACCTGACTGGAGGAATGTCCCTGGGGGTGCTGGAGCAGTCCTGCTTTCATGGAGCAGATGTCAGTTCCTGTACCTGCTGGCACACGCTCACCTCTCTCCGCCCCCTAGGCGCCCACTTCAAAGCTCAGCTCCAGAGCTGATCACCCCTCTGCAGTAGGCCTACCGTCTGCATAAACATCCAGATGTGTCAACGGCTTAATGCGCAATTTTTCCGGTGATACCAAGGCTGTCATGCGTTGTGCAAAGATCACATGGACTGTCAGTCGAGCAAACTCGAATTAGATTCTAGTTCTTCAAGACAGTTTCCAACTGATAAATGCCATTTAAATGTGCATACACAAAACACTGTGATGCCATTAATGCCAGATTTGATGAAATAATTGTATTTTGAACCCATCTATGTTAGTATTGGACTAGGCCTCTCTACTTGTTGCAGCACTGTCTGTAGTGATATATATGTCATAAGGAGATGCTTGGAAGTTGTTTGTGGTTAATTTCCATTAAAAAAAGTCTTTATTGCGATTATTCGTCTTAAAAGACAGGACAGTCAGTTAATTACAAGTTACAATGAAATGAACCGTTACTGCACCATAAAAACTGTCTTTACAAATTTGATAATAAAGTAAAAAATATAAACACATATATTTACAGTTTTCAGATTCTATACATTAATACAGATTTAAATATATCACACGCACAAGACTTTACACAATCTAAAATACAAAGGGAAAAAAACCCATAAAATTCAATTTCTTAAAATACTGAATCCACCAAAATCAGTATATAGCTGTTACGACCCCCCGTTTTTCTCCCGCAAAACCCAAGCCCAACTCAGGAACTTAGATACACCTATTACTGCAATGTCATTACAACTAATTTTCAGTAGCCTTTTAGCAGTCAGCGCGGAGCGCGTTCCCAAGGTTCTACATGTTGGTTTAAGCCACATGCTTCTGGGTTGTTGGTACGCCGGGCAAACATATAGAAAGTGATCAATATCTTCTATACAGTCTGGGCAGAATGGGCATTTGTCACTGGTTCCTGGTAACCATTTACATGTAAACTTTCTGAGCAGGAGAGTCTCAACTCTAAACTGGTGGTAGAGCTTACGATCTCGGGGTTTCATTATTAAATCCCACTAGCTTTCCATGCAGGGTTCATCTTTAAATTCTCCAAAATCTCTAGACAAAGAAGAACTAGTCAGGGCGGAGTACTTCCTGGTTTGATTAGGTTCCAGTATGCTGCTCTATATATTTCTTTGGATGGAAAATCCTCAGACTCTGGACTGTCCCACAAATCTCTCATCCCCATATCAGTAAGCAGGGTTTTATTACCATTCAACCATGAGATCTTATGCGAACGGTCCAATCCCCTTACTTCGGTCAGAGCCCTAGCAAATAGATGTAGTTCGGGAGTGATCCAAAGCCTTCTCCAGAAAGCCAGCGGCCTATACCGTGCAGTATCCTCAATTGAATAGCAGCCAAGGTCTAGGAGGAGTGGGATACGGGAGGAGGATTGGGGCAGGCCACAACCATTCTCATAAATTTATCCTGGGCTGTTGATAGTTGGGCTAAATTACTGGACCCCCAGATTTCAGCGCCATATAAAATGGCGGGGATGATTTTAGTGGTATAAATTTTAACAACTGGAGCTACAGGCTTAGTTAGTGAAACCCTAGTTTCCTTAATCAAAGCTCCTGCTAGTTGGGAGTGTTTCAGAGCGAGGATCTTAACTTTTGGTTTCCAGCTCAGTTTATCGCCAAAGGTGACACCTAAGTAGGTGAAGACATCAGTCTGCTCCAAGAGTTTTCCGCTCATGAAAACTCTTGCTTTAACAGACCTGGACCCATGGATAACCATACATTTTGTATTTTCTACATTGACCACAAGCCCATGATCGCAGTAAAACTCCTCTAACCGAGACAGTGCCGACTGTAGTCCCTGTCTCGTCTTGGATAGTATTAAGGTGTCGTCTGCGAACATGAGCAGGGGCACCCTTTGGCCAGCTAGCATAGGCGCATCCATGGGGTGGTTAGCAAAATACTGCACCACACCGTTAATGAAAAGTGAAAACAGTGTGGGAGCCAACACACAACCTTGGCAAACGCCTTTCCCTACCTCAAATCTCTGTGTAACTTCGCCAGGTTTACCCCATCGGACCTGAGCATAAGTGGATTTGTGGAGTCTCACCACGAAGGCAACTAGCTCCTTGGGCATCCCCAATCCTAGTAAAACTTCCCACAATTTGGCTCTAGGGACGAGGTTAAACGCGGATTTTAAATCCACAAAAGCGGCAAAGATCATTCCCCTACCCAAAAGGACCTCCTTCCAATAAAGCAGGACAAATCGAAAAGCTTGATCCAGGGTCCCCATATGGGTCTGGAACCCTGCCTACAATGGGGATAAAATATCTTCTTCTGACATCCAGCCCTGGATCCTACCCAGTAGCACTCGTGCTACTATCTTTTGCAGTGCATCGATGAGGCTAATGGGTCTATAGTTGGCCGGAGTGGAACGATCACCCTTCTTATAAATCGGGATGATTTCTGCTGCAGACCAAGATGCAGGAATTGGTGCCCCCCGCTAGCGAGTTAATTAAGTTCGTAATATATGGGATCCAAAGGGCAAGATCCTGCTTAAATAGATCGGCTGGGATACAATCAGGCCCTGGTGCCTTAGCACATGGAATGATCTTCAGAACTGCCTCTAACTCTTTAGTATTAAACACCAGGGGAGCATCTATAGTGATATGCGGGTCAGGGGCTATGCTTTCCGTGCCCAGTTGAAATTGGGCTTCAAAGAAGGCGACCCAATGCTCTGGATCTACGTTGTTATTCGGGGTAATCGACCTCTGCCCATTCCCCCATTTGATGAGATCCCAGAACTGGGTCATGTTCCTACCATTGCATGCTAATAACAGGCAATGCCATCGCTCCTCATCCCAATCTTTCTTTGCGTTTCTTAAAATTAGCTTATAAGATGCTCTACACTGTTGGATATTGACTTGGTTCCTAGATTTAATGGCTACCCCTAAAGCTTTATGTGCTAACCTACACGAGTCATTATACCAAGAGTTGGGCTTAAACTTACAAATCTTCCTAGCTGGTTTGGGATTAGTAAAGAACCATTTCAGCCCGCAAAAAAGCTTGTTGTGGATCACAGCTAATTTAACGTTTAGGACCTCTTGACAGCCACATTCTAAAAGTTTCGCTAGAGACCCTGATACTAATGCCCTGATCGCTACCACATTCCTGTCATCTAAAACCACCTTAGCCCATCGAACCCTTCTCAAATCATTCGCAATGATTAATTGGTTGGAGTGATTGTCAACCTCCGTTGACGCTGTGCCCCGAAAACTCCTAACATTCAATTTAAGGACTAGGGGATTGTGATCGCTTTCAGGACGGCATTGGACTACCATATCGAGGACTAGGGACCATATCTCCACATTCACAAGAATGTAGTCTATGCGGCTTTTGGAACGCCCATTGTCAAAAGTCACCGCCCCCATGGCATCGGACTTAGTCCTGCCGTTAATTGCCCTTAGGCCACGTTCTAGGCACAACCCTTTTTCTTGGAGTGCTGCCTCTGTCCATTTTTTGATGGGCAGGAGATCCAATTGTGGCACCCCCCAAAGTGCGTCTACCTCATCACTAAGTCTGCCGTCTTCAGAGCCTAAAGGTTCAAAGCAGGTGTTAAAATCTCCTGCAACAATTCGGTTGGCATAGGGTGCTCCATGGGTCAGGTGAGACTCTAGAGCCATAATAACCTGTGAGTTCCTACCACCCGATTGTCCCCTAGCATATACATTATACAAGAGTAAATCGAGGCCATTTGCTGATCTGAACCTTATGACTAGAATATCTGGGCTATCTATACAAACCTCTTCCACAGTTATCCCCTCAGCTTGCCTTACCCAACAAGTTAACCCACCCATTGGTCTCCCCCTAGGGCCCTTATTGATGGTTTAGAAAAATTTAAGTATCCAGCTTGAAACACATCAACTACAGACCATGTTTCTTGGAATGCCCAGATGTCTGCACCTAGTGTAAAGGATATCAAAAGTGGGAGTGAAGAGGTGGTGCCACACGGCACCGAGGTGGGCAAATCCTCCTCTTCTGAAAGTACAAATAATCAACAAAGATCACCTCATATGAAGTTAGTATATATTCTGGTGTTGATGGAATACACACAGTGTGTTAAAATACCCCTCACACACCAAAAGGGCCCTTGGTGTCATGCTTCATCATCGGGGTCTTCCCGCCCCGCTGCGGGACGGGGCAGTGCTGCGACAAGCGACTACGCTGGAGCACCTTTTTAATGTGGGTACTATGTGAGTGAATAGGAGTGAGTGTCAGTGGGGTCAGGAGTGATAATAAAGGTGAAATTAAAAAATACCTGGCCAAGTGGTAGAAAAAACTATTTAATAGGCACTGGCTGGTATTGTTAAAAAGGGTGATGCGGAGAGGTAAAGCAAGTTACTGGGCTTACTCTCCTGTGTGGGTCAACATGTTTCGGGGCGACATGCCCCTTCGTTAGGACCGGGTGTAGATCCCCCTGTCACTCACTAATGTTATACCACAATTAATGGGTGTAAATAAATGTTATCGTTATCAATGTGTATAGTTATGTTATATAAATATACGTGTTTTAGCTCTATCAGAAATTCTGATGCAGTAAGCTTTGGAAATAGGGTGTCAATGCCCCTTGAGCCAAGGCTGGGCGAAGGGTAATTGGGGGTCCAAATCAACCCCCAGCACCACGGTGCTTCCTCCTTTGTCAGTGGCTTCAATATAGGATATCCGATCGGCAGAAGCTATTTTTGATTTAAGACCCCCTATGTTCCATGAGGAAATATTCAAATATTCCCTCGGTGGACCTGGGTCACCATGCCCAATAGCAGCTGCCGCCACCTGTGAGCAATCTTCAGGCACTATTGTCACGGGAGTAGGGATAAGAGCTTGTACTTCCATTGCAGCTCCGGATGGGTAGCCTATTGTCGTAAGGGCCACTTCACCCGCCTTCATTACTCCACTAGCTGGACCCACTTGAACATCTATTCCCAGTCAGTCAATTTCTTCGAGTGAGGAAAGAACCTCATAACGATTTTTGAACTGAATGGGAAGATCGGGCCAGGTGCAACCACCCTGTGGTACTCGAAAGTCCCTGGGGCTAGGCGTCATATGATGCTTGTAGAAAAAGCCAAGGGGGAGGATTCTAATGGCAGCCGCATTAAATGGGAAATGGCCAACCATCTTGAGGATGTAACGAACCAGAGCAGGTGACCTAAAGCTCAAAACCACGCAGTCGCCTGGCATGGTTTTAGTGGAATGGCCAACCCATTTTATACGGCCAACCATTTTAAACTCATGGAATAAATCATCCCCAATGCCAGTCTTCTTATTCAAGAAGTGTAGGGCTTTGTTTTTAAGTGCCGACCAGTGCTCGTGTGACCCCGGCGGGAGGGGGGGACGTTTGCTAGAATGACTGAGTAGGGGGTTGCTATAGGTGGGAGATGGAGGTAGGGGAGCTTATCTGTCCCACCATCATTACTATTATCATCCTGCCTCCAAATCCCCTCAGTCCCAAGAGACTTCTGTTGAGGCATGGGCTTGTCGTTACTAACACCAGTAGTGGATACACTACTAGCACTCCCTGCTGGTTGCACCCCACCCCCCATTATCTGGTCATTCGCCGTCACGCCACCCTGAACCCTGTGTGGTTCCCCCACTCTGACTGGAATATCTCCTCCTAATGCCTGTTTAATGGGCTGTACCGGGGGCGCTTGATGCGGGCGAGACAGGGCTTCTTCAATCTTGGAAAGTCTGGAATCAACAGAATCTAATCTATTCAAAAGTGGTTCAAGGAAGACTGCTAATTGTTCCTTTAATAGGGTACAAATATCACTTCTATTCATCAGGGGGTTAGTGAAGGCCGTAGTGGAAGAACCAGGCATAGTGGAGCGTGGGTTACCGAAGACAAATGCCCCACCCGATCCACAAGTACCTATCGGGGACTTTAGCTTTTTTCCACCACGCCCCTTCCTTTTTTTATTTGGAGGTTCTATATTTGTACCACCCAAGGCCTTCTTCCCTCTTGTCATAATCCTAGCTGGACTCCCGTCATTATTCTGTGGCAGTGGAAAGCACGGTTCTGGGCTAATTGGCAGCAAGCTTAGTGACCTTGATGAAGAGGGGTCATTTGATATAACTACTTCGGGGGTCAACTGGGTGACAGGTCTATGGGCACTGGGTAATGATCCCCCCTTGATAGAATCGGATCGAGCGAGAGTCTACGCTCAGTAGCCTCAATCTCATGAATTAAAACTGATTCAGCTCTTATTAGAAAGTCATCAAGGGTACCCACCACCCTGTCCCCCACCTTCCTCTTACTCATATTAGAGAAGTACAATCGACTAATGGTAGCCCACAAACAAACCCCTGCAGCCAAGTGCTACAGTCCTAATTTGTTTAAAGCTTACTGTCTAAGAGTAGAAATGTCAATAGGGTGGCCCAGTCCGGCCTCCTCTGGCCCCGGACGGCCTCAGACGGCCGCCCTTTGCCCGTGCTTAGCCCGGCGTCCCCCCGCACGTCCCGCGACGTGGGAACTCCAGCGGTCTTTTCAGCGCCGCCTGGCGCGAAACCGTTGTGTACGGCGTCCGGCCGCAAGGGCACCTGGGGGATGTAGTCGTCCCCCCTCGGCGGCCGCGCACTGAGTTGGAAAAAGGCTGCGGCAGCGGGGGGGGGGGGCGGTGGCAAGCGTCCCCGCGAATAAGGAAGGATGAAAGAAATGGCCCAGTAGAAGAGTATGTCCTGGTGAGTGATGAGTGTTATGCGCCCAAAGTTCGAGACAGCACCCGCTCTGCCGTAACTCCAGCGGTCTTTTCAGTGCCGCCTGGCGCGAAACCGTCGTGTGCAGCGTCCGGCCGCAAGGGCACCTGGGGGATGTAGTCCCCCCCTCGGCGGCCGCGCACTGAGTTGGAAAAAGGCTGCGGCAGCGAGGGGGACTGGTGGCAAGCATCCCCGCGACTCAGGAAGGATGAAAGAAATGCCCCAGTAGAAGAGTACGCCCTGGTGAGTGGTGAGTGTTATGCGCCCAAAATTTGAGACAGTTAAATAAACAGTAAATGTAAATGGATATTTGTATAGGCACTACTCACCCGCAAGGGTCTCAAGGCGCTTGTACAAATACCGCTGTGGAACCCATCCTGGCTTTCCCTTTGAGGTGTCCACTCCTGGGCACCCCCGGGGTGGAGGCCAGGCATCCTTAGCGTTGTGGGGGCCATTGTGGAGATTAAGCAAGCTATTGCCCAGAGTTGCAGAGTGGGACTCCATGATTGGAATAGGCACAGAGGCAAGAATTATCAGGTCCGTGGAATTTTGAGCCCAAGACCCGCCGAGGCGGGGAATTGAACCCTGGTCGCGGGCTAGACCTCTGCATCAGGGTCTGCCGCTCTAACCATTGAGCCACACTTCTCCACACCATTTTAATTCGGACTTGTTCCTTAGCAACACAAGAACTTGCATAGTGAAAATATGCATTCTTAACATCCCTTGTTGGGTAAACATCAACAAGGATGTGATCTGTAAAAAAACAGCCTCCTTTAAAAAAAATAACACCACTGCTGCTACACCCCACTCGGCAACTCTGGGCATTAGCTTGCCTCATCTCTACAATGGCCCCCCCACATTCGCCGGGGATGCCTGGTTTCACCTTGGAGATACCCAGTAGGGACCATCTCACAGGGATAGCCAGGACGGGTTCTCCAGCGGTCTACAGCGCCACGACGCCTCAGGGCAGCAGTGCGCTTTACAAGACACATACATTTACATTTACATTTACACCCGAAATCACGCCAGGCTGTTTTATTTATTCTTTCCGCGGTAACCTTCATCAAAATGTTTAAATTACATTTATTGTTAAAAACTCTTCCACCTTTGTCATTTCCTTCCCTCTTACACCCCCCCCCATCCCTGTTCCACCGTCCCCTGGCATGTGTTTGCGGTTGAGAACCTTTACAGACAAATGTGGCAATAAAAACCATATACTGGTTAGAAGGACGATAACAATCTTTACAGCTAAGCACAGCCACAAAGGATTCTTCCATCTCCCACCACTACATTTACTCTTCAGCAATTACAAACTTTCTAAAGGTTCTTATGGAGTCAATTCTGTATTTTAAAGCCTTTAGACTATTTTTAGCACACAATCACTTTATTCACAGCGAGAAGGATGCGACAAGGAGTCTGGTGTCCGAAAACAACATTGTATACTTTGCAGTTTGGTAACAGGCGATAGGTACACTATATAAAAGACGATATTAGCACAACTGTTAAGATTATCACTGCTAAAACAGATGTGTTTTTTTGACAACTTCCACAGCATTGGAACTTACTTTTCAAGAGTCTTAGTTATTGGATGTAGATTACAAATTACATTAGTGTGGTTTGGGTGGATTAAAAGTTTTAAATGAATGAAGTAAAAATTAAATATTCATACTTTCATTTTTGTGCATTCTTTACTCCACTCCCCACCACTCTGCTTTACTCCATATTGCTCTGCTTTACTCGACTCTGCTTGGCACCACTACACTCAGCGCCACTCTGCTTTTCTCCACTCTACTTTACTCCACTCAGCTTTACTCCACTACGCTCTGCTTTACTCCATTCTAATCTGCTTTACTCCACTCCTCACCACTCTGCTTTTCTCCATGTCAGTTTTACTCCACGCCAATTTACTCCATTCTGCTTTACTCCATTCTACACCACACCGCTCAACGCCACTCTGCTTTACTCCACTCAACGCCAGTCTGCTTTACTACACTCCATTCAGCTCAATGCCACTCAACACTACCACTGCATCACTCAGCGCCACCACAGCATCACTCAGAAACTCCACAGCATCACTCAGTACAATGACAACATCACTCCGCAGCTCCACATCATCAATGAGCATCACCACAGCATCATAAAGCACCACCACAGCATCATTCAGGGCACCACAACATCACTCAAGGCCAGCACAGCATCACTCAGGGCCAGCACAGCATCACTCAACGCCACCACACCATCAATCACCACAACATCACTCAGCATCACCACAACATCACTCAGCAGCTGCACATCATCAATCAGCATCACCACAGCGTCACTCACCACCACCACAGCATCACTCTGGGCCACCACAACATCACACAGCACCACCACAGCATCAGTCATCACCACCACACCATCGCTCAGCACAAACACAACATCACTCAGGGCCACCACAGTATCACTCACCTTCACAAAAGCATCACTCACCACAACAACAGCATCACTCAGGAACACCACTGCATTACTCAGGAACACCACAGCATCACTCAATACAACCACAACATCAATATGTGCTACCACAGCATCACTCTACAGTGCCACAACATCAAAAAACATCAGAGCATCATCAGTCAGCACCACCACAGCATTACTCACGGCCACCACAGCATCACCCCTTCAGTGTAATAAAGGATTATTAATTTCTAACATTGTGCGCAACACCCAGAATTAAAACATTAAAGCATTGAAACCACAATGTGTTGCTGTGGCGTAGACCTATGATGGTGATTTACATTTTAAATGCAGTGAGTCCCATTGGTGAACTCACAGCATTGCCTTTCTACTGGCCGTTCTGCTATTTAAGTAACTATAGAGGAACAATTGTAAAAATCCTATTACACGTGGTTTCTACAAAACCCACTTACGATCTGTAGGGCTTCAGACATTGCACAGCCTGTGTCCAGTGCAAACACAAGGCTTTCTAGTTGCTTATTAATAAATTAACAACTGATACACTTCAATATCCATGTGCACGATGCAAGTGGAACCAGTTTTAATTGACTCCATTACCATTGGGGAGAGTAGTTGGCCTAACGGCTAGAGCAGCCGACCTCGAATCTGAGGAACAGGGTTCAAGTCTCGGCAATGACGCTGAACATCCTGTGATTCAGGGCAAATCACCTAATCTCTCCGTGCCTAACAAAAACAAACATTTGCAATGCAATAGGTCTTGCATTTACGCAATTTTAAGCTATTGCCATTGTTAATGGCAATGCCTTTTATTTATGTTTAAAACACCAAATCCTAAAAAATGGCATTGTCATTTACAATGCCAATAGCTCAAACTTAGTAAATGCGAGACCTATTGCATTGCAAATGCTTGTTGCCTTTTCCTTCTCTGCTGCCTGTGCGCAGCTTCTCCAGTCTGTGCTCAAATTCTTCTACAAGGGGATTGCTGGCTCCCGTGATATGTCTTTGTAGATGGCCCCCAAAGAATAGAAGAGCGACTTCGGAGAAACCTGTGATATGGGCAGGCTCTCTGGCAGGATGGTAGAGGGGAGGGAAAGACGAGGCGGTTAGAAGACACAAGGAGCAGGGGGGAGCCCAGTTTCGAGAAAGCCATGGTGAAATGGGGGGAATAAAGGGCTGCGGTATTGGAGGATGAGATGCTCTGCGATTACGAAGGATTGTTTGAGTAGAAAAAGAGCAAAGAATTAAATATGTTAACATCTTCGAAGTGCGAAGGGGTCTCGGAGCAATTACGAGCCTGGATCAAGGGCCCATCGACTATTAACTTGATGGCCACATTGCTTCCTGTAGATCTGCACTGCAGGTTCCAGCGTGTTGTTTGGGGGCGCTTAACATACTGTGTGTTGTTTCTGTTGGTCTCCACTCGTATGGCTCACAGTCTGCTGTTACTATTCATCTTGTTATAGACAAGGAGTAAACCGTCTGTCTCTGTGCTCTTCTCAAGCCAATGTGACGCCGCGTTTTTGTGTTTGTGAGATGGGAGGGTGACTTGCGATAAGATGTGGGGGGGGGGGTGAGTGATCCAGGGTGCTTTATTTAAGAAACAGAAATGTCCTTGGTCCAAGAGTTTCGGCTCCAGAAGCTTGGAAGTATTAGTCTCCGTTGTATCTCTACTTTTTAGGTTTTGCCTGGCCGGAGGCTGCGATCTGCGCAGCTTTTCGGCGCAGGCGAAATCTAATGTTTACTATATGGGCTATAGGAACGTCCCCCGGCTCCCATTGGCTAGCTCCATAAATGGAGGCTAGCCATTGGAAGCCCGATCTGTCCGTCAAGGCCGGACCAGATTCGGGGGCGTTCCCGCGATTTTTTCGCTCTCCGCCTCTGCGATGTCATCATCGCGGCCGTGGGCGGGGTTTATTTTTTTTTCCCGTCCAGGTTTGTTTTGGCCATTCCGCGGCCGACCGCCAACGGAGGAAGCCTTCCCGACCCCCCTCCCGCTGTCCGTTCCCGCCCCCCCCCGTCCGTGTGCTTCCGCTCCGTGCTGGGCCTCCGTTGTTCCCCAGGTGAGTGCTTGTTAAACACGCACTTCTCTTTTTAATGATGGACATCCGCTCGGGAGAACGAGGCCCTTTATGAACGGACACGAATTACAATTTGTTTCACTCCGCATTAAAGTGTCCAGGAGATTCTTCATTTATTTTAAGGGGCTGTGTAATTTCTGGCGACCAATCAAATCGCGTTTTACCTTTCTGAAGGTTTATAACTTGGGTAACAATTTCCTAAAATCTCATCACGCCTTAATCTGATTTCCGTCAGGCCTTAGCGGGGCATTGCGGCCCGCCGGAGCGTGCGAGATTCGCTTTGAGGCTTCGGCCTGTATTTTGTTGCGGACGGTTTTGTTTGGGGGGCTGGTTCAGTTTCCACTGAGGCGCCCCTGGACAGGGGTGCACAGCGGCTCGGCCTGGGAGGGGGAGGGCCGGGGTGTGTGTTGTTTTCCCCCTCTTTCCTCCCTTTGTTTGGGGCGCATTCCTCGGCCTGCGTCTGCCCGGCCGACCCGGAGCAGCTGTTCCAGCACATGGCCTCGGGGCCCCCATGGGCCGGAGCCCGCTCCGGGGCCTTTGAAGTGTCGGGGGGCTGCGGACGAGGGAGGGGGGACATTGGGGGTGTTGATTGTGAGGCTCTCTAGAGGGGCGCGTGGGGGGGCAGAGAGGGACTGCATTTTGGAGGGTACACATGGAATCATGCACAGGCCTGGTGCTCTCAGGAATGGGGGGACCTCCTCTCACCTGCCTAGAGACCTTGGTCATAGCGCCTAGAAACAGCCAGGAGACGAACGGCGCCCCACCCACCCAAGATGCCCCCCCCCACAGCTTCACTTCCAAAAACCAGGGAAGGCCTCACACTTATTCGACCCAAACAAAGGTGCATTCGCTCAAGTTTTGCCCCACTATCAGAGTCAAACCTGTCCCATACCGAGAAATAAAGGGGCTCCGGACACCCCCCACAGGTGCCCCTACAGAAGCACTCGGGTGTCTCTTGGCTGCGGGGTGGGCAGACATGTTGGCATCAGGAAGGCCTCACAGAGAGGTCACTTGGTGTCCAGGCAGGAATGGCTGCAAAGGGCCGGCGTCACTTACAAGAATGGGTCACCAGGGACGAGAGGGACGAGAGGCTGTGTCTCCCCTCCCCTCCCCCACCACACAACAGCAAGAGACAGCTGCAGTGCTGTCATCGAGGCTGCCCCTTATAACAGATCAGCATTGCACTGTGCCCTCCTTGATGGGGTGCCCATGTGCTGCTCATGCGTTTCTAATAAATCCGCTTTGCTCTTTGCTCTCACCCGCCCTTGTTTGTTTGTTTGCTAACTCTTGGGGCTTCCTGGAAATGGCGAGACTTCACACAACAATATTTGCCGTGGCTTGGAGGCAGGCCGCGAGACAAGGCTGCTCAGAGGCCTGCAGTCTGTCGTCTGCTGTCTTTGCTTTAACTTGATGCAGTACTTCACATTGTTACCACCTTAGACTTTGTCCTACCAGAAAAGTGACTACATGTTTTTCTTTCGCACCAAGTCTTTTGATGGTATCACTGAACAAACATTGGCACCGTTTCAATGGCATTTGTGTACAGGGCAACTTTTGTTTTAATTAATAGTGCTAGGTGTTTAAGTATTGTGTTGCCATGTAACGTCCATAGTTCCCAACTTGGTTTGCTCATCTTTCAGTAGTTAAGCGCTTTGTCAATTCCTGCTCAACAGCTTTCCTCTGAAATAATGGTCTAAGAGGAGTTCCACGTACTATACATCAAAATCATATACATATTTTATCGCTGTTAAAAACCACACGTCCAAAATTACAGTTCCAAGTTGGTTGTAAAGCACAGGCCAGTGCCACAGCACCACGATTAATAAACATAATTTTTAAAGATGACATTTAGCCAGACCTCGGTAGCAAACAAATCAACCATATATGTAGAAATGGGGAATGTGGTGGGGGAGAGCAGGAGGAAGCGTGAAATGACCCCAGCAGTTAATATACATCTGTTCTGTAATGGGACTATTGGTAGGGATTACGATTATCTTTATTACTCAAGGCAGCAGCAAATCAAAAATATAAATACGTAAACCACATTCCCCGGAAAACTCGAGAAATGAGTCCTAAAGCACTGTTCTTCTGACAGCCGATCCCCTACGTTACAGTACAAGAAAGTCTCCTGTGTGAGGCTTGAGTTCCTCTTTATTTTTTTCTGAGACAGTACATTGTCTTTAGTAGTGTTTTACAGCCGTTCCCGTAGCCTCGAAACTTGGTGGCGCAAAAGCACAATCCCATCCCAACACTGATCATTATTGTTCCTTCTGGGGCTCTGAAGGGTTGGCAGTACGTGTGGAGGAGGGCTCACATGATCATTGAAGAATGCTCGCAGGACTTCAGTGAGATCCGCGTGCCCCTTCACAGAAAGAAATATCAGCCTGATTCATGTACGGGCCGTTTTGCGTGGCCCTAATAGCGAATCATAGCGACTCGCTATTGAGGACACGCAAAACGGCATTCATGTAGGAATTGCTAAATCAATAGCGATTCCTACATGTTCTCTATTTGCGAGTAGCAATTTGCTACTCGCAAAAAAAGGAATAACTCCCCATTCATTCCTATGGGCCAAAAGGCCCATAGGAATGAATGGGGAGTATCAATCATTTGCGAGTAGCAATTTGCTACTCGCAAATCAGATAGCGATTTTAAGGGTGCCAGGGGTGTCCAAAGGACACCCTGTAGCACCCCTAAAATGCACAATTGAACAGGTGTTGCGCACACACATGTCCAAAGGACATGTGTGTGTGCAACATGCAACTTAGAAAAATGCTTTTAAAAGCATTTTTCTGAGTTTTTGCTATTTACCGAGAGGTCTGACCTCTCGGTAAATAGCGGCCCAAAAGTGCTAAATCGCAATTTTTTATTGTGTCATGAATAGCATTTGAGGAATCTCTATTAGAGATTCCTTAAATGCCATTCCTCGCAAATATGCGAATTCTTAAATAGCGATTTTTGCATTTGGGATGATGAATACCAAATGCAAAAATCGCACTCGCAAAGGGCCAGATTCTCAGAATCTGGCCCTTTTGCGAGCGCTTTTAGCTACATGAATCAGGCTGTATATGTCGATGCCATCACTTTAGTATGCTTTTGCACATTTTCCATATTTTCGTGCTGGGTGTCATGAGGTTAGTGTATGTCTTCCCTAGATACTGAGATAGTAAGAGGGGCCGTTGTAATGTACCATTAAGGCCTCGGTTGTGACCATCCATTTTAGTGGTGGTAAATTAAAAAGGAGATTGATTGAAATGTGTACTAGGGTGTATATATACCCCGTGTTGAGAAAGCACATTTTTGAACCCTGTAGACATTAGATAGTGTTTCCTAGATGCCATCATGTTAGTAAAAAGCCCCAAAAATAGTTTGTTCTCCAGTCATCACATAGGAACAATCTACGCAGAAATATGCTAGAATGCCAACCTAACGTTGAAGTCAGTTTTCATTGGTGTACTTAGTTACTTGTACTGTTAGATTTGTTACATTCATGTGTGTTGAGTATAACTGTGGGGCCGAATTGGGAGTGCAGAGTGCATAGGGAGTGCAGAGTGCATAGGGAGTGCAGAGTGCATAGGGAGTGCAGAGTGCATAGGGAGTGCATAGGGCATAGGGAGTGCATAGGGAGTGCAGCGTGCATAGGGAGTGCAGAGTGCATAGGGAGTGCAGCGTGCATAGGGAGTGCAGAGTGCATAGGGAGTGCAGAGTGCATAGGGAGTGCAGAGTGCATAGGGAGTGCAGAGTGCATAGGGAGTGCTAGGGAGTGCTAGAGAGTGCAGAGTGAGTAGGGAGTTCTAGGGAGTGCTAGAGAGTGCAGAGTGAGTAGGGAGTGCTAGGGAGTGCTAGAGAGTGCAGAGTGACTGCAGAGATTAAGCTAATGGCAATGTAAATGACAATGCCATTTATTTATCTGTTTTCAAAACCAACACATAAATACAAATGTTGTCATTTACAATGCCAATAACTCTAACTTTTCCAAAGGCGAAACCATTGCATTGTAAATGCTTGTTTTTCTTTTTGCCTTTTCCCTCTCTGCTGCCTGTGCGCAGCTGCCCCTGTCTGTGCTTAAATTCTTCTACACGGCTGTCTCTGCAGCCATTAATTACCATGCTGGGGGCAAAGGGGGAGGGGCAGGGGAGAAGGCTGGGGTTGGTGGGAGGCTGTAAGTTTAGCCTCAGGGTGCTCACACAAGTAATTCTGTCACAAAAATTAAATTAAGGATGCAGCCTAAAGTCGAACCAAAACAATTAAATGTGTCCCTTTTTAGGTCGAGCATTCGAGACCTCTTGTATATACTTTAGTATATACTTATTATTATATACTTATATGTGTATGTACTTTGTGGGCTCTGGAGATCAACCCTAGGACTTGTCTGCTTCCACTTAGGGACTTTTTTCTTCTGTTCAACTGCCTCTATGTAATTGTCGTGATAGAAAACGAGCAGCAGAGATCAGTAAAATACCAGAATTGCTTTCTGCTGAGAGACTTTCCTTTTTAGGTCTCGTCCTATGCAACGCGCATACGTTGCATAAGAGGGGCCCTAATGCCATCGGCAGAGCTTTTGCATCAAAAAAGTGCACGCGTTGCATTGCTTGCATTGCAACGCGTGCACATCTTGGCGATTTCCTTTCGGGAGCGCGCAGCGCCATGTGGTTGCACGCTCTCGAAAGGAAATCGCCCATGCCCCATCCCCCTGCTGCCAGCCTGCAACTTTCACTGCCGCGCGGCACGGCCAGTGTCAGCCGTGCGAGGCGCGCGCGCGCCTCCTCCTGCTGCCGGCAGACCTGCTGTGCTTGTTGTAATTCTGAGGTGAGTTGGAAACCAGGATTTTAATAGGATCAAAACAAAACAGGACGCTTGTATAATGTGCAAATAATAAACATGCACTGAAACCCGATTTCCACAGGTTATTGTTAGTGTGTCATGCACCTGTAGTGGTAGAATAAAGCGCATATTGGATGCAAATTTAGTGGGTATTTCAAGAGGGAAATATGCTCTTTGCAGGTGGCAGTACCCTCGCACACCATGCTTTAGTCATACATCTGGGACGGTGCACTCCGAAATGCACCACTGGACACATGTTCTCACTCAATGTGCAAGGCTGTTCTGCACTACTTGCTCCCGCCTTCCTTCTTCCCTCCGTGCTTCCCTTCTCGCCCTCCTCTTCGCTCCACGCACCTCCAGCAGCCCCTCTCGTGTTTTGCAGTGCCTGCTTGAGGTGCCCCCCCTCACCCCTCCTTGGCCACATTGCGGAGTGTGTATTGAGAGCACTCTTTTACAGCACGCAGCCCAGCGCTTCTCAGAGGTGCTACATGTGTAACAAGGGCGCGGTCGGCTCGGCTTTCTGACATCTGAGCCCTCGGATCACGGAGCAACTCAACGCCCTGATTAGGTACATCTGTTGACAGGATGTGGGGCAGAACTCACTGGAAGTTCTAGTGAGAACAGAAGAGCCCCCCCCACACCCACTGCTGTCACAGCTACAGCATTTCATGGTCCGAATTCAGAGACAAACAGGGTTTCCCAGAATGTTGTGATTTCTGCATTGGGTTCCGGAGCGAGCATGCTGCTCAGGTAAACGCTTTGGCGCCTCATCAGCGGTAAATGTTAGAATGTTGTATGTTGTATACTTGTAAAGCGCACAGCTGCCCCAGCAAAGGGGCGTCCCGGCGCTGTATACCGCTGGGGAACCCGTCCTGGCTTTCCCTGTGGGATGTTCCCTACTGGGAATCCCCAAAGTGGAGCCAGGCATCCCCTGCGTTGATGGGGCCGTTGTGGAGATTAGGCAAGCTAATGCCCAAAGTTGCCGAGTGGGACCCCTGGTTAGAGTAGGCACCGAGGCGAGAATTGTCGAGTCCGCTGACCCTGGTCCACGACCCTGCCGCGTCGGGAATTGAACCCTGGCCCCGGGCCGATTTCTGCTCCTGGGTCTGCCGCCTCTAACCAGTGAGCGCTATATAAATGAAACTGCAATTACTCGCCCTACCAAAGTTCACTTTCTCCGATGATGCTGGCTGACTGAGATCTCAGGCGCATCATGACCTAAGATGACTGAACCTTGTAACAAGAGCACCCCTTTCACCGCCTGTTCCTGCGTCCTGTTCTGGGGTGTCCTCTTCCAAACTTTGTGATCGGGAACTTAGGTCAGCAGCTTCACTGAAGGAAGACAAGACTGAGACAGTGATTCAGATCAGAAAGTGAGAGCCTAGAACTTCAGCTGACAACAAAGCACCTCTCAGTTGCCAATTTGAAAACTGTGGTGATGCCATTCACACATTTGTATAGCAACTCCTCCCCTCCATCTGAGAAGAGCGGGTCTCTGTTCCACCAATATCCACCCTCCCCAGTGTCTGCCTGGCACGCTAGGGCTCTGAAGTGACTGCAAGGTAGCACTTAGCACTCTGCAAAATACCCAAAATACCTAGGCTGGTAAAAGGTGGGGAGAATGACTTTGATTGGACAGGTGGGATTAGTACGACTAACCTGTGTATAGATAATAGAGTGCTTCTGCGCCAGATAGACTTTTTGGCACTAGAGACAGTGATTCAGATCAGAAAGTGAGCGCCTAGTACTTCAGCTGACAACAAAGCGCCTCTCAGTTGCCAATTTGAAAACTGTGGTGATGCCATTCACACATTTGTAAAGCAAGCGATCTAACATTTTCATGGCTTGGCTTCCAATTTTCATGGCTTGGCTTCCAAGAGTCCGGCAGTTCATTCCACACGTCTCATTGGTGTGAAGGGATCCGCAGCTGCGTTCAATGAATGTGACCATTCAGTGAGCTGGGGATGCTGGCACTGCCAGCGCTCACTGCATGACTTTAGAAAATGTATGTTCCACGCAGGACTACTCTTGGAACCAGCAGCGAGTCAATCTGAGATCTCAGATATCCAGAGGCAAGAAATTCTACTAGTTTACTTAGCAAGGGGAGTCTGTTTTTAGTTTATTTGAACTACGTGCAAGTGCTGTCCTAATTGGTGAGTGTTACTACGTTCACCACAGCCTCGACTGTGTTTCAGGATTTAGAATACTAGTGTGCTGGCAGAAAATATGGTAGAACTTTTAATCACAAAGCTCGTAGTAGTGATTCGAGATATCCATGTTTTTCTACTATTATAAAATAAAACATAAGCTGTGTTTTGATTTATATTGATAAATGTGCGCTTACGAATGAGAAATGTGTTACTTTTAAAAGGGCCACGTCGCTAGCATAGCGAAATGAAGTCTATTTTTTGTCTCTATCAGACACAGGGCGTGTATGTTTGGTAGGTGGCACCAGTGCTTTAAAAGGAAAAATAGAAGGGCAGTTACTCTGTACCAGAGTACCTGCTTGTTTCAGAGAAGTGCCGGTACTCTCCAATTAAAAGTATTACATTTCTCTTCAGAAGTGACAGTATTAAAAATTAAAAAGTGCTGGTACGCCGTACCGGACAGTACAGGCCCATTTAAAGCACTGGGTGGCACCAACGCCTCTTACACGTTCCTGGTTCCGTGAGTGTCTGGAAATGAGCAGTAAGGAGTCGCTTTACCAAATCCTGTTTGTGGTGCTAGAATGTCCCAACATCAAACTCAAGAAGCCTCCTGGTTACACAGGCCATATACGCGCTGGTGGCCGTGTCCTACCTGCTTCCTCATCAACAGGAATAAGTGCTGCACGTAATATTGTAATTTGCACACAAGATGCAAAAGCACTGAGCACCCTTTTCTGCCGGTTGTTAAACAGTCGAATGACAGACTTTGACATGAATCTCACTCTGTACATAGTGACGAACTGTAAACCCCTGCATAGTGGGCACACCATCTCGATTCCTCAGGGATCTTATTGCATTTTTTATTTAGCATGAACTGGCACAGGTAGATTACGCGATTTTGTCCAGATTCAGAGGGTTTCGACTTGAGTTGGAGCGGGGACTCAAACCTGGATTCCAAGTTCAAAAGTCTGCAGCTCTGGCAGGCTATGTGGGCAGTATTGCCAAATCACACCATATTTACATATCCCCTGCTTTCCTCTTACAAGTCATTGTTACTCGGTACATTAATTATAATATTTGGACTCCACAAAATGAAAACAATTCTCATGATGCACTATGTTTGTTATGCATGTTCAGGACTGAAAAATGGGAAATACCGACAAGGGTATATCTGGCAACAATGGGTAATCTTAAACCCTTTTCCTCAGGATCATGTGGCTCGCACTGGTAGGGACCTTGGGTCCACTGTCAAAATTAAAGTTATTTTCACTGGAAAATACACAATTTTTCACTGCACAGCCGAACCGATTATGAAAGTTTTTATGCATACCATTCTTATTTGCTAATCTATTACCCCTTAAGCGTTCATCAAAACAACTAAGGGCCATATTATCAAAAAAAGGGCGCTACATTATCGCCGCTTTTATCGGCAGGAAACTGCCGCTAAAGAGGCGATAATGGGCTTCATAATATGCCCTTGTGAATTTCCATAGCAGCCCAGGTTACACCAGAACCTGGGCTTCTATGGGAATTTACAAGGGCCTATTATCAAGCCCATAATCGCCGCTTTAGCTGCCGTTTCCTGCCGATAAAATCGGCAATAATGTATTGCCCTTTCTTGATAATATGGCCCCAAGTCTTTAAATGCTACATATTGTACAAACAAATGCATATTGCTTCACTCATTGCGGGGTTTATGAGATAATCCTCCTTACATACTGCCCAAGTCAACCAATAGCAAAAGCAATACCTTTTCTTTCAGCATTCTGTTACCAACAAATCTCATGGTGCTGCAAATTCCCATGTTCTCTAATATGTGTCTCCACAGTAAACCCTCGACTGGAGACAACAGATATTAATCACACCGCACTTACAATTTGGGCGTTACCTAAAAGACTGCCATAGAAGAGCGACAGCATTAACACATTGCACACAATGAAAGTGGCACAGTAAACATAGGGGTGACTGAATGCTGGTACGGCTGAGGTTATCTAATGGTTCCATGTAAGAAGGCTCAGTTGTGGTCAGGATTCACCTCTTTTGAGTCAATGGAGTTCAAGATAACATTAACATGTGGTACAGTTGATTGCATTGGATTCAATCCGAAGGAGGTAAAAGCCAGGGAGACATTTTTTCTTATGAAGGTGATTTATATTTCAATCAAAGAACATGTTGGACATATTGATATTCATATGTACATGGACACGAAGCAAGAGCACTGCGTTGCGTTAAATGACATGTAACCATAAAGATATTGTGCACAAGTGCTCATGAGGTTTGAGTGATGGCACAAGTGACACGTGATGTGGTATATACAGCGATTTCTGGTGGGCACAACAAGGCATGGGAAGTAAAAACAATTTCTTTACCTTTGGAAAACCCCAACAGTAATTGTTACATATTTATACTGATTTGAATAGGGTATTTGTTTGGTGGAAGCGCCAAGATTTTCGCTACAGGAGTCGACGGCGTTTCGGCCTGTAGTTATGTTAGGCCATCATCAGGACCAGGTTACGTGATATTTGATATGCAGTGCTGGGGAAAAAAGATACATGTATTCCTTCATACGCGGGGGTTGGTGGACCAAGATGGACAGAAATAGTGGTGAGGGGAAGGTTTAAAATTTGAGCCCACATTGACGGAGAGAAGACATATGAGGAGCGCTAAAACACATAAACAGTTACCGCGTGCCTAGGCTCATAGAAAGGGAAAAAAGGGGGTGATCAAAGGGCACCTGAAAACATGCAGTATATGAGCAGAGGTAAACTTACTAAACACTCAGGGTTAGGCTCAAACCGGTGGGGCACTCGATGTCCCAAAACAAGGGCTGTGTGAATCCGGTGGGCTGCGATAAATCGAACAGTAGGTAAGAGAGCTCCAAGGTGCTGCCTAAGGATAGGGATATGGAAAGTATCAAGGGACTGTACTGGGCGTGTCCAGGTACGAAGTGGGGCACGCTGGGGTCAGAACCTGTGTCTCTCAAGGAACCGATGTATGAGGAGTAGCGGGGGTGGTGGGAGCCTGGTGCAGTCTGGACTCCGAGTGGTCAGTGCAGGAGCAAAACGGGATTGCATGCGGGTGGTGCCTGGGACACGGTGTATACCGAGCCGTGTGGTCTGGTATGCAAAACTGGACTACATGCAGGTAGCACCTGGGACGCGGTGTATACCGAGCCGTGGAACCACGGAGCACACAAGGGTCTGGAGTGGCGATCAGTAGTGGGAAGAGCCGGGGTGCAAAGCGGAGGTCTGTACGAGAGCTGGTTCCGCGAAGGCAGGCATGGTTGGGACGGTGGGGTGCCGGAAAGAAAACAAGGGCACTTACTCGAGGAATCGGCAGGAATGAAGAATTGAATTACAGTCTGTGAAATAAGAATTAAGCTCCCTTCCAGAAAAATCCAATTCCAAGAAAGAAAAAAGAAAAATGTCTTTCCCTGTGCTTTTACAGATACCTAATATAGACATTTCAAAAAGTCTAGGATCACTAATATAGCTAGTTAAGTAACATTGATACGTATACATGTATTGGATGTATTTGCTTTTTGTATTTGTCTTTTATAAGAAAAATGTTTAATGTGATGTAATACGCTTTATGATTTCAATGCTTCTATGATTTGAATGTTTTGTAAAATCACCAGATACTTGTCTTTTTTTGTACTGAAATGAATTTATGAAAAAACAAGAAAACTTATTAAGTAAAAGGTATAAATAAAGTACCAGAACAAACAGAAAGCAATGAATTTGTTCATGAAGCAAAATCGCTAATGCTTATAATGAAAGCGAGGTGAAGGCTCACTCCCCCATTTTTTTGAAAACTTAAATACGGCCCTGCCCAAACCTCATCCATTGGGCCTAACTCCTTATTTACCTAAACTATAGAGTGGGTAGACACCCGCGAGAGTAGGCACAACGCAAACAAAGCTCCCTTTTGATCGAAATAGTTAAAGCATTTAATACAGGCGGGGACCCCACCTTCCTGTAAAATAATGTCTGAAAAGGACACGTTGTCGTTCACTGAAAGTCATATACAAGACCTAATCACAGCTCCTTCTCCTTTTTTCACAATCTCGTTAAGCTCCTCTGCAAGACAACACAATGAGGCAGAAAAACTAATGCGCCTCCATAAGAAACATATCCGCACAGAACTACACGGACACTTTCTCTTGGAACACTTAAGAGCAGGCACTATCCTTTGGGGACTTCAAGTAAAAAACGTACCAGTTATATTCATAGAAGACGCTGAATACAAAAAAGGCTTTAGCTTTATTAACACCAAATGTAGTAGAAACCTTATGGTCTACACGATAGAAACAGCCTAAAGATTATGCAAAAAAGAACTTGAAGAATTAGAAAATCTAACACAGACTATTAAAGATAACCAATCTGCTACAGAGGCTAAAAATCTACTTGAAAAAATAGAAAAGGACATTCAAATTTTCAAAGACAATACCATAAACATAAACAGTGCCAAATTTGAAAAAGATTCCAAGACATTCAATATAGAACAGGTGTACCCATTTCTCAAAGAAGACTACTACACCTCTATGAATTGTTCAAAGCTCTTATTACCTACCAAGGCCGATCAAAGAACCGGTTTTCCACTTTTTCAGATACATCATCATCTGAATCTTCAGGAGAATCAGACACTAGAGAGGGCAACCCTAAAAAACAGGTATCTTTTTTAGACAGGGGCAGGCAACAAAAAACAAGGTTCAAACCGCAATGGGAAATGCAAACCTGGAATCGAACTTACTACTCATGAAGACATCCAACATAGTAAACCTGTCACAGAAACAACTCTCTAGGGATGAGCAAACTGTATTAAACTTGGGTTTGAAATTTGTCACAAATAGACAAACAGACTACATGAAGCTCAAAATTGGAGGCAAAAGAGTTTTGTAGAAAAATTAGACTGAAAGCCTTCTTTGAAAATAATGAATCAACAACAAACAAACAAAGAAGTGACAGGCTTCAGAAAAAAATCAAAATGTATCCCTACTCAGAATATCCTAAAACAAATTCTTGCATTTGAACAAACCATTCTGTCATCTATCAACAAACTAGAAAAACCAAAGAGATATGTTCATAGAAATATAAGCTCAAAACAACAAGCGGCGATATATGACCTTAAATCAGATACTTCAGTGGTTATCAAACAGGCTGATAAGGGTGGTGCAGTAGTTGTCTGGCCTAGAGAGATGTATCTCAAAGAGGGAACAAGCCAAGTTAACAACCAAACTTGGGGGTCATTAGGATGGCAGGCGGACTTTGCCCGCCTGCCATCCTCCCGGGGATTGGGACCACTCGCCATAAGGGTGGAGGTCCCATGGGGGGAATTAGGATGCGCCCACCACAGTGGCGGGCGCATCCTGCATTTTTAACATTGCGGCGGGCGGTGCTGAAAGCACTGCCCGCCGCAATGTTAAAAATGCAAGGCATGCATTTGCATACACAAAGCGGCAGGCACCATGCAGTGCCTGCCGCATTGTGTATGCAAATGCAGGGGGGTACCACAGGTACCCCCCATGTGCACTCCCCACCTCGCCTTCACCATGGGGGCCTGCAGATCAAAGGAGTCTTTATGGGTGCATGTCTTGCCCGAACTTTGCCATTCTCTATGTCCACCCCTTGAGAACACCATTATATTGACAGACCTCAATCCCTTCAGGAACAATATAACCTTTTGGCGTCGTGACATAGACGGCATTCTACTTATCTGGTCAGGAAATAATGCGACCCTCAATCAATTCGTGGAATGCCTGCATACCTGCCAAAAACATTTAAGATTCACCGCGGACTGTCAAGAAAATAACTTACCTTTCCTTCATCTTACACTACGGGTGGCAAAAAACAAAATAGGTACTGCACTGTTCAGGAAACCAACAGAGAGAAACACTTTATTGCTCTACTCAAGCTACCACCAGCGCGGCCTATGCGATTGTTTACCATTCGGACAATTCCTACGGATTTGCTGCAACTGCAAATGGCAAAGAGATTTCTTCAAAGAAGCGGCCATCCTGACTGAGAAACTCATCGCACGTGGCTACCCCAAAAAATTGATCACTCGAGCGAGAAAACATGATTGGTACAAGCACTACAAGACCCTACTTAACCCAAAGAAAAGAGGTCTAACTCTTGCATCCCCTTTATGTCAACGTTTTCGCCTGCCAGCAATAAACTTTCCAAAGTCATCAAATCTAACTAGAATACACTGGCGCCCCTAAACATATTCAATGAACCACCTCTATTTTCATATCGAAGGGGCAAAAACTTATCGGACCACCTTGTGCATGCCATCACCTGGCCACAAACTAACAACAGGCCTGACACAGTGAGAGTACTATGGGACCTCCCACCACTCCTTGGACATTACAAATGGCAAAATTGTTCTGCATGTGATACCACATTGAACACTAAATGCTTTGAACGTAAAGGACAGAAATACGACTTAAAAGCCTTCACCAATTGTAGAACCAAGAATGTGATCTACTGCATACGCTGCCCATGCAACCTTCTGTATGTCGGCCAGACCACCCAGATGGTTAAAGATCGCATTCTGCAACATCGCAGCCGAATCAGGTGCAATGTGCTCACATCACCTCTGGCATCACACTTTAAGGAACACAAACACCACGAAACAGACTTTGTGTGGATGGTGATTGATCAGCCATCAATCCCGATCAGGGGTGGTGATATTCAAAGACTCCTAAACAGATGTGAATGACGTTGGATTGCCCGTTGCAACAGTTTCGAAGACGGATTGAACACTCTGGATGAATGGAATACCACACTTACCTAATGTACCCCCTATTTTGCGACCTGTATTGTTCCCATTTAATTTCTTGCTGCTCCACCGTCACATTTAATGTATTTTATCCCTGTCCTCAATTCACCCTAATATCTGTGCCCTTATTCATGTAATCCCATTGTTCAATAGCAAGTATCTCCATTCATCGTGGTATGCATAAATTAACAATATACGTATGCATGTTTAATTGCCTTCTCTTTGGAAATCTGCAACAATGGGTTTTTACTGATCCAATCTATTTGAAAATCTGTAACTATGTGGGTATACTAGTCAATCTGTTTTTTCCCCTTTACAATAATATCTGTCCTCTGTCCTTGCTCCACTTAGTCTTTCTTCTTCAATTTCCCTTTCTATTGTACACTTGCGCCTCATGCATGCTTTAGCGGTTGCATTCCCACACACTCAGGTGACCGGCTGCACATCCTTATTTCACTCCTGCTCTGAGCTACGCTCACATAGCCTGACTAATGCAGGCTACAGCGCTCTGATCCCGGACTGTTGATTCATCGAGTAAGTGCCCTTGTTTTCTTTCCGGCACCCCACCGTCCCAACCACGCCCGCCTTCGCAGAACCAGCTCCCGTACAGACCTCCGCTTCCCGAGACCGTCACCGCTCCAGACCCTTGTGTGCTCCATGGTTCCCTCCCCTCCTTTTCCCGCTCCTCTAAGCAAGCCCCATGTCCAGTCCAGTCACCGCCACATGTCGTAGGTCTACCGCGCGTTACCCACACACGCTGCCTCCTTGCAACCCGGGCCACCGCACCTCATACCTTTGCACTCCTCAGCCCAATTTCACTGCTCTCCCCATTGGTTTACACACCAGCTATATCAGATCATACGGCTCGGTATACACTGCGTCCCAGGTGCTACCCGCATGTAGTCCAGTTTTGCATACCAGACCACTCGGCTCGGTATACACCGCGTCCCAGGCACCACCGCATGCAATCCAGTTTTGCTCCCGCACTGATCGCTCGGAGTCCAGCCTGCACCGGGCTCCCACCACCCCCCGCTACTCCTCATACATCGGTTCCTTGAGAGACACGGGTTCTGACCCTGCGCGCCCCACATCGTACCGGGCACACCCAGTTCAGTCCCTTGATACTTTCCATATCCCTATCCATAGGCAGCACCTTGTAGCTTTCTTACCTACTGTTCGATTCATCATAGCCCTTGCTTTGGGACATCGAGTGCCTCACCCGGTTGAGCCCAACCCTGAGTATTTAGTAAGTTTACCTCTGCTCATATACTGCATGTTTTCAGGAGCCCTTTGATCACCCATTTTTTCCCTTTCTATGAGCCTAGCCACGCGGTAATTGTTTATAGGTTTTAGCGCTCCTGATATGAATTCTCTCCGTCAATGTGGGATCGAATTTTAAACCTTTCCCTCACCACTATTTCTGTCCATCTTGGTCCACCAACACCCGCATATAAAGGAATACATGTATCCTTTTTCCCCAGCACTGCATTTCAAATATCACGTAACCTGGTCCTCATGATGGCCTAACACATCTACAGGCCGAAACGCTGTCGACTCCCGCAGCGAAAATCTTGGCGCTTCCATCAAACGAATACCCTATTTAAATCAGTATGAATTTGCAACAATTACTGTTGGGGTTTTCCAAATGTAAAGAAATTGTTTTTACTTCACATGCCTTGTTGCGCCCACCACAAATCACTGTATATACCACATCACGTGTCGCTTGCGCCGCCACTCAAACCTCACGAGCACTTGTGCACAGTATCTTTATGGTTACATGTAATTTAATGTAACGCAGTGCTGTCGCCTCGTGTGCCTGTACATATAAATATCAATATGTCCAACATGTTCTTTGACTGAAATACAAATCACCTTCATAAGAAAAAATGTCTCCCTGGCTTTTTCCTCCTTCGGATTGAATCCATGCAATTAACTGTGCCACATGTACCTGTACATTGAATGATACCCATGTTGGAGTCACTGTTGTATGTTACCACTTACTGTCCCAGTCTCCCTGTGGTTTATGGGCTACCTCCTGTAGTTTGATACTACCTAATGATATGGAGCCACCTCATATCCTTATTTATTCATTTATTTATTTATTAGATTTTTAATGCGCATGGCTGCCTCAGCGACGGGGTGTCCCAGCGCAGACCACAAACTCCCAGACGAGAAACCAATGCAGAAAGCAATTAAGCCGGAAAGAGCCAGGTCTTAATGGCCTTCAGGAACGCAAAATGATTTTGAGTTGCTCTGATGGTCCCAGTGAGCGAGTTCCAAAGTTGCGCGGCTAGGCAGCGGAAGGACCGGCCGCCCGCTCTGGCTTTCCAAACACGTGGGGTGCATACCAACGGTAAGGTGGCAGATCTTAAAGGACGACGTGGCGCATAGAACTGTAACAGCCTCCTGCAAATATTTCAGGCACTTCGCCTGCAAGACACCCATTACTAAATGTCATTCATGCCACATGATTGCTTCATCCTTAACCATTATACCAGTTAGGAGAGGAGATTCTGTCTGGCTGGCCCCAAATGCACATCTCACCCCAATCCTCCTCATAGCACAAATAAATGCAACAAGTGTCTATAGCCACCTTAAATCTCACCAGCAAATAAGCCAGTAAACCACACTTCATTTATACACTCCCAACCAGAAGAGTGCTTCAAAACTCAGTTTTTACCCACACTACAAATACTGCAACAAGGTTTAAAATGAGCTTCCCCTCAAATCACTGTACATTTTATCAAGAACAACTGTTCGAGCTGAAGCGCTGTTTCTGCAGTCATGCAATACATGTGTGTAACTAGGCTGCTTATGGATTGTAAGTCAAGAGGCAAAGGAGCAGTGAGCATTAAAGGGGGTACAGATTAGAGATTCATTAGGCAGTGGAGAGAAGGGGTACTGCATGAAGTAAGAAATTACAGAAAAAGTGCAGGCGTAGGTGGTTAATTAGTAAAGGTTAATTATCGTTCTCAGCTTACATGTATCACACTGAAGGTTAGCTCAGTGGTGGGAAGCTGTGGGGTTTTTACTGTGCGAGTGCCCTCATGTGTTACAATCTTCGTTTTTAGCCTGCACAAATTAAAACGCGACCGTGCATTTTTAATCTGTGACTGTTATGCTTTTTAAAAAGGATAAAAAGGAAAAGACACATTTTGCGCTTTGCACAACTGTTTGCTTACTCACTGACTCTGATTTAGGGAGCCAACATCGAACAGTCCCTCCCCGGTCCACCGCAGCCATTAGCGGGCTGATTGAGTGGAGGGAGGTGTGACTGGAGATACCTACTTCCTGTTTGCCGACCCCGCCGCCATTTTGAGTAGGGTGACGGTCTAGGCTTCAGGAAAACACTGAAAAGGGGCCGATGGCACCAAGCGCAGCGGACGCGCGCAGCGGATGCGCGCAGCAGGCGCGCCAAAAGAAAGCCCATCCGTGCCAGTTTGTCACCAGAAGTGGGCGACTTACACCAGGAACGATCTGTTAGCTTTCAGAAATGGGGTAAGCAACTGCAGACAGTCTTGTGGGGATGCCATTGAGGGCCCTTTCTGCTGTTTGAGGTGTAGTTTTAGCACCGCTCCTACGCTGACATCACGTGACCACCATCCACAGTCCAAGAAGGTCATTAAGATTTTTTATCTCAACTGCCACTCATTAGCTAAACATCACGTTATTTACGACCTCCTAGAGGACACATCCCCTGACGTCCTCTTTCTCTCCGAGACGTGGCTCTCAGGTTATATGACTGCTGAACCTGGCCTGGCGCTCCCTGTAGGATATAGCATCCTCACTCTCAACAGGGCGGCTAGAGGTGGGGGCATTGCAGTCATTTTTAAATCCGGTTACCTCTGCACCTTCACTAGGCAGACTGTACCCGAATGCGCCCATTTTAAGGTCACTCTTAGCCCAAATTATACCATGTCAGGGCCATCCACAGACATCTAAGGTAGCACTCGCAGAGGCGTTCAGCGTGCTGGCAGTCAGAGCTGCCAACTTTACCATCACTGGGGATTTGAACATTCATCCAGGCAAACTTGACAACCCTGACGTGGCTAATTTCATAGCTGACATAGCAGCCTGCCAGCTAGTACAACTGGTTACAAGCCCAACTCACACTGCCGGCCACCTGCTGGACCGAAGATATCACTCCTTCACAGAGCGAGGACCAGACATCCTCGCTCAAACGCCCTGGGCACAAACTTAACTGGGATTTATTCCATGCCCGCTTGTCCACTACATGCCCTAGCCTCCCTAAGGACCCCAATGAGGCATACATGGCCTTAACAGACTGAATCAGCCAGCCACTAGATAGTCTTATCTCTGAGAAATAGTCACTGAACCGCAAATCCAGGACAAAACCATGGTATAAAGGCGACTTAGCCGACTTGCGGCAGGGCTGCAAAAGGCTGGAACGTATGTGGAGAAGGGACTTAAATACCGCAGCGAAGGACAACTATCGAGCGGCAGTTAAAAGGTACCATTCGCGATACTTTCCAGCCGTAAATCGCAGCAGACCAACGCAGGGCTGAAGATCAAGTCCAACGAGCAGTGTGAGGACCTCGCCTCCTTCTTTATTAGGAAAGTAGACAACATCTATAGGTCCTTTCCAACTACAGCTATCACCCCGCTAGCAGTATGGTGTGGTCAAACTGCTAATACTTTAGACTTATTCTCCCCTATCTCTGCAGACCAGCTGCAAGCGTTATGCAGGAAAATTAAATTAGGTTCCCCTGCTGATCCCCTTAAACCAGAGCAATTTAGGAAAGTGCTTCCCGCGATCATGCCCTCCCTGAGGCAGGTTATAAGCACATCGCTCTCTACAGCAACCGTGCCCAAGGCTTGGAAACAAGCCAAGGTGCTACCTCTGCTCAAAAAACCTTTCATGGACCCGGACAAACCAGAAAACTATTGCCCCATTTCCCTACTGCCCTGGGCAGCTAAGATCACAGAGGCGTACCTCAACTCACTCCTATCAGACTTCCTGACCAAGAACAACACGCTGGACCCCTCCCAGAATGGCTTTCGACCTGGCCACCTCACAGAGTCTGCCCTCCTTGCTGTGACAGAACACCTTAGGTCGGCACTGGACGCTGGGCAGACGTCGGCACTGATTCTTCTGGATCTCAGTGTCGTATTTGACACAGTGTCCCATGCTATTCTATTACAATGCCTGGAGGAGGCGGGGATTGTCGGCCCGGTAGCTCACCTCGTTCCTCAGTGAGAGATCATTTGTGGCTACTGTTCCCCCATTTGCCTCGGGTATATACTCCATCAAACAAGGTGTCCCACAGGGTTCCTCCCTTAGTCCTCTACTATTTAATCTCTATTTATAACCGCTGGCTAGGTGGCTAGAACTAGGCGACTGACCATGGTCTCCTTTGCCGACGACACTCAGCTGGTGGTGGCACTCTCAAACAACATCAAGAGGACGTTAGTCGCTGAGTGGATGACCGCCAATTGCCTCCAGCTGAATGCCAGTGTTGGACAGGCCGCATGGTCGGGCTGTCCCCCCCTCCCCGCAACGGGGCCCGGACCCTGGCTCTCCCTGAATCCCCAACCAGAGTCCCCGGCGACCACCCGAAGTAACCTGCCATCCCTCCACCACAAGACACCAGCTCCGGACCCAGCTGGCCCGGGTCACCATCCGCACCCCGGCCTCGGCCCAGCCGCCATTTTGGGGTACTACAGAACGAGGCCGCGTGGCCTCAACTCGACCCTAACCCTGGGCCCGGCCGGCCCCGACATCGAGGCACCAACCTCCTCCCAGGAGGCAGAGTGACCACTTAGCGAGTCAATGGGAGAAGGAATCGTCAACGGCTCTCCTCCGCCAGGTGTCGATCACCCCAGGCCGCCCTGGGCGCTGGCTCCACCCCCCTGCTGGGTGTCTGGACTCCCTCATCCCGGACCTCCCGGCCCCCAGGCGCGAGGGTCCGGACATCAAAGGGGACCAGACCTATAACTGGGGCAGGGCCAGACCAGGAAGGGGGGTGGTATCCGGGAGTCGAGAGACCCGAGAAGAACTCATCCGTGACTGGCCTGCTGGCGCTGCCGCGGCCCTCTGCCTCGTGAAACCATCGTCTTGGCCTGCTGGCGCTGCCGCGGCCCTCTGCCTCGTGAAACCATCGTCTTGGCCTGCTGGCGCTGCCGCGGCCCTCTGCCTCGTGAAACCATCGTCTTGGCCTGCTGGCGCTGCCGCGGCCCTCTGCCTCTTGAAACCATCGTCTTGGCCTGCTGGCGCTGCCGCGGCCCTCTGCCTCGTGAAACCATCGTCTTGGCCTGCTGGCGCTGCCGCGGCCCTCTGCCTCTTGAAACCATCGTCTTGGCCTGCTGGCGCTGCCGCTGCCCTCTGCCTCGTGAAACCATCGTCTTGGCCTGCTGGCGCTGCCGCGGCCCGACTTGCAGACTCGCCAGCTCGAGGATCGTGAGCTCACCTCTTGCCACCTCCTGTACCGACCCGGTACCAAGACTGTCCCGCTACCCCTTTTTCCCTACAGAGACTAGAAGTGAGAGGACCCTCGGGTCCGATATATCCTGTATCGCCAATATCCTTGCCCTACAAACCTTATATAAAAGTATTGAACTCAACCTGGTGTGGTGGCTGTTTGAGGGGAGGGAGGTGACATACCTGTACAATCGCCGGAGACGGTCCTCATCGGGGACCTCTCCCTCAGTAGTCGGCCGACCCTCAGGGTCCCCGTCTAACATTGGTGGCCAGCGGCGGGATCCGAACCTACGTATAATAGTACAGAGAGTCACTTTCCCCACGACACACAACCACCATGACAACAGAGAGCGGAACAACGGAAAAATTCCAGATGGAAAAATTGGAAGACTACAACCACCAGGAACTGAAGCAATATTGCATAGAACTTGGCCTTCCAACCACAGGTCTGAGCACAAAGGAAGACTTCAAACGAGCCCTAGAAGCTTGGGCAGAAACGGGTACGGTCGTACCCCGAACACGAACAACCGAGACGAGCCCCGCACCAATTGAAGAAAGAAGAGCGGGTCTCTCCCTGGAAGAGATCCAAGAAAGAGAAAAAAGCAGACTCCACGAATTAGAACTGGCCCGACTTCGCTTGGATGGAGAACTCAAACTGGCGGAACAAAAAATAACTCTGGAACACTTACGGCTCCGAGAGGAGCGAGAAGAGAAGCAAAAACAGAGAGAGCTAGAGGAAAAGAAACTAGCGTACGAACATGAGCGCAACCTCAAGGAACTGGAAATCCAGAAACAGAATAAAGAACTCGGGTTCCCCGAACGACCGACCCTGCCTGCCTCTACCGAACCCAAGGTTCACATCCCCAAAGATGTCATCCGGGAATACCACAAGAACGATGATATACAGCAGTGGTTTAAAGCCTATGAGGTGGCCATGACCTCCCACCGGATTCCACGGAGCGACTGGGGAGCCGGGTTATGGGGGAGGTTTGTCAACGAAGGGCGGGACGCCCTGCTGCAACTCCCGGACCATCTGATGACATCCTACGACCACATGAAGGCCGCCCTCCTCACTCGATACGGGCTCACACCCGAGATGTACCGCCAGCGGTTCCGCGACTGCAAACGGATTCCGGGTACGACTTGGGTGGAGTACGTGAACTTCTTTAGTCGAGCCTTCGAGGGGTGGATCAAGGGCAACAAAGTGACCACCTACGGACAACTTTTTGACCTTATCGTATGGGAGCACCTGTCTAACAACTGCTTCGTGGAACTCCGGCAACACCTCTTGGACAGTAAACTAACCGAACCTCGACAACTCGCCGCCGAAGCCGACCGGTGGGAAAGCACCCGAGTTGGCCGGAACGGACCCAGCGAATCATCCAGACCGTACCCAGGGCCCCATCGCCCCCGGGGAGGAGGAGGAGGGGGCCAGGGTCGGGGGAGAGACCCCGGCCCCTTGTCGCCCACAAGCAGCCCCTCGACCCCGGTCGGCCGAGGGAGCCCGGCCATCCGGGCCGGTTTCCGGGCCAACGTTATGTGCCACAGATGCCAGCGACCCGGCCACTACGCCAGTGATCCCAACTGCCCAAAGAATCCAAACACTACCCCCCGCCAGGTCGCAGCGGCCGCCCTAGGGGAAGAACTAATCCCGGAAGACCAAGAAGAGTACGAGACCGACCCCTCTGAGTGGGCACCAGCCGCCATGGCGCTGGTCTGCTTGGGGGAGAGAGAGATGATTCCGCGGGCCCCCCTTCCCGCCAACACGCAGAAGTACAGCCAGTGGGTCAACATTAATGGCCGCCGGGCGGAAGCCCTCCGCGACACCGGGGCCAGTGTAACTGCGGTCCGATGCCACCTTGTCACTCCAGACCAAATCCTGCCGAACATTCTTTGCCCTGTCCGATCAGCAGACAACTCAGAAAGTCTGTGTCGCATGGCCTGCGTCCCCTTCGAGTGGGGAGAAGTAACAGGGATGTTAAAAGTAACTGTCCGCGATGATGCCCCCGTGGATTGCCTCCTAGGAAACGACCTCGAAAGCTCTCCCTGGGCAGCCGTCGAACGGAGAGAACACCTGGGGATGCTCGGCCTCCCCGAATGGGTCTGCGTCACGACCCGGTCCATGACCGCCCGCGCGGTCCCCAGTCTAGAAGAGCCCGAGTGGCCGGAACCTCCTCCCGCGCTCATCCCAGAGGAGGCCGCCCCAGAAGCCAGTCCCTCGACCCAAACAGAAGAAGGATCCGACCAGCTTCGGGACGTCCCTGACCTGGCACAATGGCGTCAGGAGGGAGGCCCCACTCAGGAACAATTCCGGGCCGAACAGAAAACATGTCCCTCTCTCGAAGGACT
Source organism: Lissotriton helveticus (assembly GCF_964261635.1). Taxonomy (NCBI): domain Eukaryota; kingdom Metazoa; phylum Chordata; class Amphibia; order Caudata; family Salamandridae; genus Lissotriton; species Lissotriton helveticus. The sequence continues at coordinate 770,371,741 of NC_136059.1, forward strand.
CCGGCAGCAAGCCCTGGCCCAGAGCACAGGGGATACCTCGGGGGCCCACTGGATCTACTGGGACCAAGACCTGCTCTACAGCGAGCAGAAAATTGCAGAGCTAGGAGCCAGTCGGGTACTGGTGGTGCCCCTTCGCTTCCGAGACTTTCTCCTGAACTTAGCCCACGATGTCCCCCTTGCCGGGCACCTGGGACAGGATAAAACCTACGACCGCCTGGTGACCCATTTTTACTGGCCCCAAATGCGAAAGGATGTCACCAACCACTGCAGGGCCTGCCCCACCTGCCAGGCCAGCGGAAAAAGTGGCCGAAAAATCAAAGCACCTTTACAACCCTTTCCTGTCGTCACCACCCCGTTCGAACGAGTGGGAATAGACATTGTGGGGCCCCTCGACCCCCGAACAGCCCAAGGACACCGGTTCATCCTGGTCCTAGTAGACCACGCCACCCGCTATCCCGAGGCCATCCCTCTTCGGACTGTGACGGCCCCCATGGTGGGCCGAGCCCTGATGGGGATCTTCTCCCGGGTGGGGTTCCCCCGGGAGGTCGTCAGCGACAGGGGCACGAACTTTATCTCCAGATATATGAAGTCTCTCTGGCAACAATGCGGGGTCACCTACAAATTCACGACCCCCTATCACCCGCAAGGAAACGGACTGGTCGAGAGGTTCAACCGCACTCTCAAGGGAATGATTATGGGCCTAGAGGAACCCCTTCGACGCCAGTGGGACGTGCTATTTCCCTGCCTCCTGTTTGCCTATCGGGAGGTCCCGCAGAAATCACTCGGCTTCAGCCCATTTGAACTCCTGTACGGGCATCCCGTCCGGGGCCCCCTCAGCCTAGTCAAGGAAGGTTGGGAGCAGCCTCCCCAGAAAACTCCCCCGGACATCTACAGGTATCTCCTGGCTCTTCGCAACCAGACCCGGCGGTTCCGAGAAACCGCCAAAGCCAATCTCGAGGCCAGTCAGGAGGACATGAAGAGATGGTACGATCAGCACGCATCCTCCATTGAGTTCGAACCGGGACAACGGGTCTGCGTGATGTCCCCGGTTGAACCCTGTGCACTCCAAGACAAATGGTCCGGACCCTTCAAGGTGATCGAACGCAAGGGGCCCGTCACCTATTTAATCGACATGGAGACTGCCCGGAACCCTCTACGGGTCCTCCATGCCAACAGGCTCAAACCCCATTTTGTGCGATCCGAACTCAGCCTCCTGATGGCTACCGATAACGGGACGGAAGAAGACTCCGAGCCCCTTCCGGACTTACTGAGGACCCTCGAGCGGGATGGCTCAGTGGAAGGGGTCCAGCTCTCCGAGGCCCTGTCCCCGGAGCAACGCCAAGACTGTCAAGCTCTCCTGAGGCGGTTCGCCTCCCTGTTCTCCCTCACACCCGGAGTCACCCCCTGGTGCCTTCACGATGTGGACACCGGGGACAGCCCTCCTATTCGACACCGGGCGTACCGCGTACCAGACCGGGTGCGCGCCTGCATCCAGACCGAGGTGGCCAAAATGCTGGCCCTAGGAGTGATCGAACCCTCCGACAGCCCCTGGGCAAGCCCAGTCGTCCTGGTTCCCAAGGCGGCCGCCCCGGGCGTTGCCCCTGAGCTCCGGTTCTGCGTGGACTATCGGGGGCTGAATGCAGTTACCAGGACCGACGCTCACCCCATCCCCCGGGCAGATGAGCTAATTGACCGGATGGGGGCCGCCCGCTACCTGAGCATCTTCGACCTAACGGCGGGCTACTGGCAGATCGCCCTCACCCCTAGGGCCCAAGAACGCTCCGCCTTCTCTACCCCGGACGGGCACTACCACTTTAAAGTAATGCCCTTCGGCATGAAAAACGCTCCGGCAACGTTCCAACGGCTGGTGAACCAGGTACTGGCGGGCCTTGAAGACTTCAGCGCCGCCTACCTGGACGACATTGCTGTGTACAGCCATCATTGGACCGACCACCTCCGCCACCTGCGGGAGGTTCTACACGCCCTCCAGCGAGCCGGGCTCACCATCAAGGCCAGCAAGTGCCAGGTTGGCCAAGGGTCCGTGACCTACCTGGGACACCAAGTGGGAAGCGGGCTGGTGGCCCCCCTCCAGCTCAAGATTGCTGCCATCCAGGCCTGGCAACCCCCTACGACCCAAACGGAGGTCCGGGCCTTCCTGGGGCTCACCGGATACTACCGGCGGTTCGTGAAGGACTATGGCAGCATCGTGAGGCCCCTCACAGAGCTCACCTCCAAGAAGAGCCCCAAAACAGTCAACTGGACCCCGGACTGCCAATCGGCCTTCGAGAAATTGAAGACCGCCATGTGCACGGCCCCCGTGCTCCAGGCTCCCGACTACAGCCGGGAATTCATTGTGCAGACGGACGCCTCCGATCATGGTGTGGGGGCCGTCCTCTCCCAACTCAACACCGAAGGGGTCGACCAACCAGTGGCCTTCATCAGCAGACGCCTACTGCCCCGAGAACAGCGCTGGAGCACCATTGAGAGGGAGGCCTTCGCCGTAGTCTGGGCCCTCAAGAAGCTCCGGCCCTACCTCTTCGGCACCCACTTCCGGGTGCAAACAGACCACCGACCCCTGCAATGGCTGATGCAAATGCGGGGGGAGAACCCGAAGCTGTTGCGCTGGTCCATCTCCCTACAGGGGGTGGACTTCACGGTGGAACATCGTCCAGGCCAGGACCACGCCAACGCAGACGGCCTGTCACGCTTTTTCCGCCTCAGCGAGGAGAGTCCCCAGGAAGATGGCTGACTCTCCCCGCCTTCAGCTGGGGGGGACGCATGTTGGACAGGCCGCATGGTCGGGCTGTCCCCCCCTCCCCGCAACGGGGCCCGGACCCTGGCTCTCCCTGAATCCCCAACCAGAGTCCCCGGCGACCACCCGAAGTAACCTGCCATCCCTCCACCACAAGACACCAGCTCCGGACCCAGCTGGCCCGGGTCACCATCCGCACCCCGGCCTCGGCCCAGCCGCCATTTTGGGGTACTACAGCACGAGGCCGCGTGGCCTCAACTCGACCCTAACCCTGGGCCCGGCCGGCCCCGACATCGAGGCACCAACCTCCTCCCAGGAGGCAGAGTGACCACTTGGCGAGTCAATGGGAGAAGGAATCGTCAACGGCTCTCCTCCGCCAGGTGTCGATCACCCCAGGCCGCCCTGGGCGCTGGCTCCACCCCCCTGCTGGGTGTCTGGACTCCCTCATCCCGGACCTCCCGGCCCCCAGGCGCGAGGGTCCGGACATCAAAGGGGACCAGACCTATAACTGGGGCAGGGCCAGACCAGGAAGGGGGGTGGTATCCGGGAGTCGAGAGACCCGAGAAGAACTCATCCGTGACTGGCCTGCTGGCGCTGCCGCGGCCCTCTGCCTCGTGAAACCATCGTCTTGGCCTGCTGGCGCTGCCGCAGCCCTCTGCCTCGTGAAACCATCGTCTTGGCCTGCTGGCGCTGCCGCGGCCCTCTGCCTCGTGAAACCATCGTCTTGGCCTGCTGGCGCTGCCGCGGCCCTCTGCCTCTTGAAACCATCGTCTTGGCCTGCTGGCGCTGCCGCGGCCCTCTGCCTCGTGAAACCATCGTCTTGGCCTGCTGGCGCTGCCGCGGCCCTCTGCCTCTTGAAACCATCGTCTTGGCCTGCTGGCGCTGCCGCGGCCCTCTGCCTCGTGAAACCATCGTCTTGGCCTGCTGGCGCTGCCGCGGCCCGACTTGCAGACTCGCCAGCTCGAGGATCGTGAGCTCACCTCTTGCCACCTCCTGTACCGACCCGGTACCAAGACTGTCCCGCTACCCCTTTTTCCCTACAGAGACTAGAAGTGAGAGGACCCTCGGGTCCGATATATCCTGTATCGCCAATATCCTTGCCCTACAAACCTTATATAAAAGTTTTGAACTCAACCTGGTGTGGTGGCTGTTTGAGGGGAGGGAGGTGACATACCTGTACAATCGCCGGAGACGGTCCTCATCGGGGACCTCTCCCTCAGTAGTCGGCCGACCCTCAGGGTCCCCGTCTAACAGCCAGTAAATCAGAGATACTGTTGGTAAGGAAAGGCCATGGTCTGTGGAGCAAACTCTGGCGGCCAGAAAGCCTTGATAGTGCCCCCCCTCCCAAGCCGGCCGTCAAGAACCTGGGGGTATGGTTGGACTCATCCTTTAGCTACCAAATTCAAACCAAAAAGGTGGCAGGGACTTGCTCTAGGCTCTTACGAGGGCTTAGACCCCTACTGGGCTTCTTTGACCCACCCACACTTCATACCATCATTTAGGCATCTTTAATGTCCAGATTGGATTTTGCCTGCTCTTTGTATTTAGGGTCTAATAAGGCCGAGATTGCGTGGCTACAACGGGCCCAGAACGCAGCAGCCAGATCCCTGATTGGCCTGCGTAGGTCCTGCCCGGTGTCAGCCACCATCCGTCAGCTGCATTGACAGCCGGTGGCCAGGAGAATTGAATTCAACGCCGTCTGCATCACATTCAAAGTCCTGAAATTTCACACTCCCAGCATCCTGGCCAACTTAGTTACCCCCTACCTCCCCACACATCAGCTCCGCTCACTAGGTTAACACCTGGTGGGGGTTCCGAGGTCTCAGAGACTGCGGGCAGGAGGCCGCTCCTTCCGCAGTAGGGCGGCCTACCTCTGGAACTCGCTGCCTACCCTAATCCAGAGCCTCACCAACTAATTAGAATTCAGGAAGGCCATTAAAACTTACCTGTTTCCCACCGTGTAGCCTGTGCCTTACTCCACCCTCCGTGTCAGCTGCTCTGCTGTCAGCGCCGGGTCTCCCCTTTGCTGGGGCAGCTGTTGCGCTATACAAATCTCAGTAACATAACAAGAGGAAAGTGAGCAAAAGGTGGGGCACAGCTCTTAAGTAGATAAAACATAATTCGGCAACAAAACACATAATCTACTCAGCAACACATTTACCCAACACACCACATACATACAATCAACAACACAAAATACCACATCATACCACAAAATTCAACAGAACACCACATATTTAAACTTCGCAACATACCACTGCACAACACAAAATACCATTCCACACGTTTACACTCCATAAAATACGATCCCACTCCACGTAATTCAAGTAAACGCCAAACCACATAATTACTATACACATAATTCCTCTGCACACCGGGCCACATAATTCCACAACACACAACTCACATTCACTCCAAACCACACAATTCCACAACAAACAATAACACTCTCTCATATGGTTGACTTCAGGTTTTCAAGCACAGTTTCTTTCCCATGCCTTTTCAACATTTCCGCCCCTCAAACTTATGCTCTCTTCCTGTTCCTAGCGTGTCTTCTGCGTACACAGGTGCTCCCTCTTTATGAGTTTATAGCCTAATCTCCCCTTCTTTCTCTCTTTCTCACACACTTTCTGCTCTTTTGGAGTTCATTCACCACTTCCTACACAAATTACCTATCTTTCTCTATCTTACCTTCTATCTATTCTGTGCAGCTCCCAACCCTATCTATTCACCACATAATTCGACTACACTAACACACTCCACACCACACAATTCAGAAATAACAATTCCAATACAAACCACCTAATTCCACTCTTGGAGGCACCTGGACTAAGCCTGTTGCTGAAGACAGAAGAAGACCAGAAAATGGCAGAAGACAGAAGGGAGCGAGAAGTCAGAAGTGAAGAAGGAAGACAGAAGACGAAAAAGAGAAGACTGCTGCTGCTCGGACCAAGACACCAAAGGGCAGGTACATTTTTGTCGTGGCCTGGTACTTTCTCTGCTCCTGCGCTCAACACCGGCACCATCCACGGGGCGAAAGCGGATGCTGTGACTGCTGATGTTTGAGGGAGATGTGGGGAGCACACTGCAGCGAGCCCTGGGGGCAGCACTTTTTTTTTCAAATGAAAGAGAATTGAGGTACCTTGTCTGTGAGCAAATGTGCAGGTCCTGCTGGAGGCAATTTTTTTTTCCTAAAAAGAAAAAATTTGGGCCCGTAGGCATGCATGGGTCCCACTGGGAGCAATATGTAAAAAAAAAAAAAGAATTCTGGCCTGTTACCTGTGGGCATGCGGCGGGTCCGCCTGAGCATTTACGTCATTTAGGGGTTGCCAAGGGTCGCAGCTGCAATCCCTGGCCCGGCCTTTGCTACCTCTGCAGTGCCTTTGCGACCCCTGGCCTCAGAGGTGGCACATTCATTGCCAGGAACACAAGGGCATATGGAGCAGCACTCTCTTTATTTTCTGTCAATTGTTTATTACACTAATAGAGAGGAAATAAAATACATTTGTCACTAATAGTGTAATAAATGTACTATAAACTGGAATATGCCCTTCCATGACACCAGAGGTAAGAAAATAATGCTTTTAAATGTATATTGTGTGTGGACTTGCAGGCGAGAGTGTGTTTATGTTTTAGACAGTGAATATGTGTGAATTTGTGTGTATGTATAAGTATGTGTGTGAGTGAGTGAAAGTGGAGGTCAAAGGTCGGGTGTTGTCCCTTCCACTACCCCAGCATTTCGGTGAACTGCATGCGGCGGGAACCTCTAGGGGCAATATTTTATTTTGCAAAGAAAGAATTCGGGCCCGCCGCCCATGGGCATGCAGCAAGACTCTCTGGGGGTAATATTTTTTAGGAAAAGCAAAGCAGAATAATTTACTGATAAATTTTGCAAAATTTCAATATTTGTGCCGCTAAGTTCCCATTTTTGTGCTTCTAAATTTGCTAATTTATGCTGCAGTATCTTGAGGGGGGGGGGGTCTGATTAAAGCATTATATTCACCAAAAATGTAAAATCAGATGAATTGTATTGATCTAACGGTACTTTGTAATTATAGTATGAATGTATTAATATGTAAGTCTACACAGATTATCGAGACAAATATAGAAGAATAATAACTTTTAACGAAATTAAGAAAATGTAAACAAATGTTTACAATGGATACGATTTGAGCTTTGCACAATAGACACATATTCTCTAAGAAAAATAAACATGTTACATACATTTGCTTTGTAAAGGGAGTAGAAATAGGCACCTGACAACTTCCATACCATGACAAAAGAACACCACATAAATACAATCTTAAGTAAAAGGATATTTACAAAATCTACGTCTGATATCATCCTGTTGAATTTGCCAAACAGTAATGCCCTTTGCAGTCCTTCAGTCCTGAAATTTACATAGAACCTTTTCACTTCTGAGTCTGAATTAGCTGCTAGGTGATATTGTATTTGACCACAACTAGAAGATCTACAAACTGCATATGATCGATAGGGCTCCATGCATACAATTCTATTGTTATTAACAAGCATTGGTAATGTTAACATGTCTGACTTTAATGTGCTGCACTCTGCACTAATCTCGAAATTAGACAAACACCGCCACCATGTGGCAGATTGTCATAAGTGCCGGTGCTGGCAATTAAGTGCCTGTGCCGAGCACTGAACACCACCGGCCCAAATTAAGCACTGGGCACTTATCACCTTGCACTCTGATATACTTCATCATTCAAGTACTACCCACCCTGCTATAAGACACTTTCGTCATCACTTAGACACCTGTCACCTTGCCCTCAGACACACTTTTCATTATCAAATTCACCCTGCACCCAAACACTGCTCATCCTGCACTCACTCACACACCTCTCAACCTAAACCCAGAGACTGCTTACCTGTGCAATACACCATTCCTCAACCTGCCCTCTCTCAACATTCATACATTACTCATCCAGAACCTTCTCACTAATTAACCCACCCATTATTCACCCTCCGCTCACTTACCATTAACACTGCACTCATAAAACACTCACCTGATCGCACACAATAGTCCTACCTCTGTCCCTGAAAACCCTCACAACTTCGCTTAAACACTCACTTCTTTACCTGCACACAGACCCATCGCTAACTCTGCACACTTACTCTGCACACCTACACACTTTCAGGATGACCTGACACCATTCACCCTGCACACTCACCCACAACTCACTCTGCACACTCACCCTGCACTGACATCTCTTAAAGTGCTCTCAAATACCACTCACCCAGCACTCACATAATATTTATCCTGAACACAGATACTATTAATTATTCACAGATACATTCATGCAGTGTTTATACACTGCTGACCCTGCACTCAGACACCATTGGCATACCTCTCACCCGGTACTCACACACCTCATGCCCTCCACCCCTATTTCTTAACTTGAACTCAAACAGCTCACACATCACTCACACACCTCTTGCCTTGAGCATGCCAACATCTCTTACACTGCACATGCATGCTGTGCTTACCCTGCACACTGAACATACACAAATCACACTGCAGTGAAGCACCTTTTAGCCATCACTCATGCACCACTCAAGTTCCACATACAGCACTCACGCCATTCTGTATGCACTCACACACTGCTTGTATATCCCTCTCACCTTGCTCTCACATTGTTTACACATCGTTCACCAATGCACCTGTTAGTTTGAACCCCTATACCTCGTACCGTGCACTCAACACCACTCACTCTGCACTCACTTTGAATTCACACACCACCCACCCTGCACTCATACACCTCTCACCCAACAATTACTTATCGCTCACACAGCAGTCACTCACTGCCTTCACTCACTAATTCACTCTGCGCTCTCCACCATTCACCTTGGACTAATTTACTATTGACTCTGCAGTTACACACCACTTACCCTGCACTCACACACCTAACACTTTGTTCATTCACACCACACACTGCATGCACCCACAGCGCTCTCCCTCCACATGCACATTGGTCACTTTGCACACATACAGCTCACCTTGCACTCAGAAAGTGCTCATCTTGTACTCAACATCACTCACCCTGCTGCTAACCTCCACTTGCCCTGCACTAATATATCTCTCACCCTTCACTCACCTTATCCTGCACTCACCGACCACATACGCTGTACTCACACCTCTCACTTTGCAGTTACACAGTGCACCTACACACTTCACCCTGTAAACACACTGTTCTCCCTACACACACATCCCTCTCTCTACGCTGAGCCACTGATCGGCTTGCACTCATGCATAATTTATCTTGCATTCAAGAAATGCTCACTCTGCACTCATACACCACTCACCCTTTAATCATAGACGGTTCCCCTCCCAGGCATCCACCACTCACCCTGAACTCACTTACATACTGGTTGATCATAAGATGCTAGCGAGTGACATTTAAGAGAGGTGACCCATTGCTGCAGGGACAGAGTCAGTCTTTATCTTGGCAGCACATCAGAAAACTGTGAGGGCCTCAGCCAGAGGCAGCACATTTGAGCCAGTACAACAGTATTCCAGCACCATCCTAATACCACTGGAACCTGTGTCTGGACCCGAAACTAACACAAAGCCGCCCTTTGTGCAGCCATAGCACTTGCTGGAACTAAATGCCTTCTACCATGGTTCAAATTCACTCTTTTTATTATCTGAGCTCGCGTCCCCTAAGTTAACAAAACTTCTTATTAATTGACATATGTTCTGTTAGCACACCAAGCACGCTCAGCTTCCTGGAATACAAATATGCCTTGAAACACTCCCTGGCGGTCAAACTCACATTTCATAGCTTTCATTCTGCTGCCCACCTTGAACCCTTCACCTGTATATGGTGAGCAATCATGCTAATGAGGTGGCTATAAATTAGTAATATACGCTAGTTGCTAATACCAGCTGCCTGCTCTACAGGTATTTGTCCAGGATTTGTACCAGCCACATTGCATCCAGGTGCCAATAATTAGGGTGCAGGATCCCCACGGAATTGGGAATTGGTTGGAGTGTTAACAATTAACTACAATTAATAAATGATGGAGGATAACTTGGTCTTACCTGGTCTGCAGCTCACATACAGATGCCAGCAACAAGCATTTGAGTGGCCGAGCATCCTGCCAGCTATATATGAAAAAACGATTTAATTCTGTAGCTATTTGTTTGCTGTCACATTGTCTCCACTGTGTCTAATACAAGTAGGAAAAAAACAGTGAATAAGTATTTATGCTTTCCAATTGTGTGTTTTAACCTTTTGGCTGCTGCCGTCGGCCAACGGTCGTCGCGAGCAGTACCTCGGTAGTGCTGTGCACGTCCGTTGGCCGTCGCGGCCCCACCCGTTTTTCGAACATTCAGCACTGGAGCAGAACGTTCGAAGCAGCCAACGGGTTAAATTCACCAGTTAACAAGAAAACATTGTACCTTTTACCCTTTTATGTGCTGGTGTCAGCCAATGGCTGACACTCGCAATACCTCCCCTGTGTGTGCGTTGGCCATTTCCTGATACCAGGGAGTTATTTAAAGACCCCTCTGGTGGTCTGAAGAGCTTCCTGAGCAGCCTGGTTGACGATCAGTGTGCAGGGCATGCTGACATCCTTACAGGAAAGTGAAAGGAAAACGAGTCAATGAGCTTGTTTTAGTTTCACTCAATTAGTGCTCGGGGGCATATCTCAGACCCTCGAGCGCTGATTCATTTGGGAGAGGTATTGTTGGAGAGGGGAGAATCTCCCCTTCCAAATGCTACCTCTGCCCAGTGGATCCCTGCTTGAGGATCGTCACAGGAGATTGTTCCCCAAGAATGGATCTAACCACTAGGCACCAAGGAGGGCGAAAGCTACCCCTTAGGCAAGAGCTTGTACTCCCCAGCACATTAAAATATTTAAGTATTTCTGCTCCCCTGGGGGCAGATGAGAGTAATTATTTCCCAATCTGCCCCCTAGGGAGCAGATAGCCCACTAGTTGCAAGGGCAAGCTTGATATATATATATATATATATATATATATATATATATATATGTATATATATATATATATATATATATATATTACCTACTGGCGGTCGCCAGTAGGTATATATAGTTAGGATTTTTTCTCTATGGGTTTTTTGAAAATTCTATGTCTAATAACTTTGGCGTTTGTGGACGGAATTGGCTGAAATTTTCAGGAAAATGGCACATTTTGTTTCTGAGCAGCCCCTGAAAATTTTGGGGGGGTTCGTCAAGGGGGGGCCGAGAAAAAAGGGGGGTCCCAAAACGTGTTTTTAACATTGAGTTTTCCATAGGGCGGTTGGCCTCACTTTTAGCCCGAACGGCTGAATGGATTTGCACGAAACTTGGCAAAATTGTAGGGACTGGTAGCCCGATGTGCCTTTTGTAGGTCTCAATATATGTGCTCCAGTGGATTTTGAGAAATTAACGTTTAAAAAAAGATATATATCTGTAACAGCGGACCGGGCAGCGCTCTGGTTCGCGGACTTTTCGCGCAACGGAGCTTTGTGAAGCGAAGCTGATTGGTTCTCCGGCGTCTGTCAACATTCCAAACAGTCCGTAGCGGCCGCCATCTTGTCTCTTGGTAGGATCGAGAGACAAGAGGAGGCCGAAGCGAAGGGGCAAATGACCATAAGGGGGCATAGTACATTGTCGCTCACCCCCTAGGTTTGATGTGGAGGTTTTAAAAGGGCCCCGCGGGGCAAAAAAAAATAAAAATAATAATAATCGAACAGCTGAATGGATTTGCACGAAAGTTGGCAAAATTGTAGGGACTGGTAGCCCGATGTGCCTTTGCTAGATCTCAATATATGTGCTCCAGTGGATTTTGAGAAATTAACGTTCAAAAAAAGATATATATCTGTAACAGCGCACCGCTTCGCGTACTTTTCGCGTTACGGAGCTTTGCGAAGCGAAGCTGATTGGCTCTCCGGCGTCTGTAAACATTCCAAACAGTCCGTAGCGGCCGCCATCTTGTCTCTCGGTAGGATCAAGAGACAAGAGGAGGCCAAAGCGAAGGGGCAAATGACCATAAGGGGGCATAGTAGATCCTCCCTGACCCCCTAGGTTTGATGTGGAGGCTTTGAAAGGGTCTCGCAGGGCAAAAAAAAAATATACAGTTTTTTTAGTTTTTTTGCGTGGAGTGCGCCCGGTTCGCGAACCGGGAAGCGGTCTGGGGAGCGTACTTTCTTGAAATTAGTGAAAAAAGTTAGAGTAAAATAATAATTGTGAGTGATCAGATGTAGGGTAGCTCTGAGAAGAGCTTTTGGGTTTATGGTACATTTAGGTACTTATAAGTAGGTACCAATGCACAGTCTTAAATTCAGAGTGAAAACTCTGTTGCCCTCATCTGAGAAGTGAACTCCATCTGCTCTGTAGATATCTTGCATGTAGTAACGCAAGTTATTGTTGTACAGGGAGCCCATTCCATGGTCTCTCATGTAAGCTGAAACAGATTTGTTTACATGCTTCCTCGATTTCTCAATTTGTGGACAAAATTGGTTCGACCACCTCCATTTCTGTCTTTGGCATATATTTGAATATACCAAGGCAGTCTGAGGAAAAAGTGCCATCAATTGCTCAAAGGTGTCCTTTAAAAGCATTTCCAGACCTACCCCAGTCAAAGTGCCCAAATCATTACCTCCACAGTGCACAATTAACAGGTCAGGTTTTGGCAAATGCATAAAGGTTTTCACCAATGGTATCAATTGGTGACATTTTAATCCTCTGTGGCCAAACCACTTAATTTCCACATCTTGTAAATTGAGGTTAGGTAAATTCCTGTTTTCAGCGTACCTTTGAGCCCAATAGATGTAGCTATGTCCAACAATCCAGACAGAAAACATGGCGAGAGAAGGTTCTCCTGCAGTCAGATGAAGTGTGGCAATGAAATGGCAGTTGAAAAAATGAGAGTGTAAAATGAAAAAAACTGAGGAGTTTCTGTGTTAATGAAGCAGTAAGAGTGATTGGTGGATTTTGATTGCTGAAAACAGAAAGTTAGTGTGTATGGATGAGTTCGATGAAAGATGTATTTTGAGTGGCGAAGAAAAAATCATTAAATGAAAGAATGCTTTGGATATGCAGGTGCACTGAGAGTTCAGAGTTCTATTGCAACATTGTTGTGTGAGAGGTCTTGCAAGAGGTGGTTGCTATGCAGAAAAAGCAGAGAGGGGGCAGAGGGGGGAAGGGTTTTGCTTTGAAAAAAAGTGAGGGAAGAGTTTTGATTGGGTGACATGAGAGATCTGTGTGAGGAATTACAGCATTTCTGTGCTTTTGATAGCTGCAGACTCTGGAGTGCATACCTTTTGCTCTGTTGACGACAAATTGGTGTGTTTCTGAGACTGTTTTGAAACTCAAAGTATTTGCTAAGGCGAGAAAAAATTTCTTTAATTTAGATAGAAAATAGTGTGCTTTAAGGAGAAAGTTATGAAGAAAGTTGTGTTTTTCAAATGTTGCTTTGTCTCAAGTGTTTCACAAATAGATTTTGTTTCTTTGAGAAATTGTAATTGGAGAAAATGTGAAGTATTAGTACTGACAGGGCTTTTATGTGCATAGGAGCTGTGGAGTGTTTTCAAATTATGACTTGTAAATCGTTTTTGAGAAAAAGCAATGGTTTTAATATTGATGAGAAGGACATAATGGTGTCTGCTTCTTTATAAGGTAATTGAGAGTCTCTGATGTTATTTTTCCCATTTCAATGTAAGAAGTTTGTCTGTGGAGCAAATTGCTTGTAAATATGCTCCCACCTGTGCATGGCAAATTTAGATTTTGAATGTTTCCGTTACATAGGCATGTTAAAGGTGACTGAAACATGCTGCAAAGGCAATCAAAAAATGCTTTTATGTGTCTTAAGGACATTTTAAGTCATTTCCCCATGTGCAGTGTTTTCAAATTATGAGTTGAAAATCGTTTTTGAGGTAAAGGAATGTTTTCAAAATTTATGTGCGCCATATGACCCCAAATTTTTTTTCCAGGGGTGCAGCAGGGTGTTCTTGAGACACCCCTGCACCGTCGGAAAAATTCGTAATTTGCGATGAGGTAATTGCTAATCGCAAATTGCACCTTCATTCCTATGGGCCTCCTGCTGCATGGAAATGAATGGGTAATCTTGCTGAAATGCAAAGTCGAATCTGTATTTAAAAGGGTCTGCACCTCTGTACGGGTGTTCGCTATGTGAAGCACGAAAGTTTCACGGGCCGAACTCAAGGCCACCTCTCTCTGAGACAAAAGAGCTCTTATTCTTGCCATGCTGTTGAAATGTGCTCCCAAGGTTGGTATTTGTGGCCAGATTGAAAACTCCATATGTTCATGTGTGGGAGGAAATAGAACATTTCTGCAGCAAATAACCCGTTCATTTACTGTTACGATAAAATGAATACTTTTAATTAACCCAGAACAATCTTCATTATTGAGCATCAAATAACTACCATTTTCCAAGAACTTGAACGTGGGGATGATAGCAGGAACTGGCGTGCCTTGCAACACGCAAGCCATATTTGGTCGGTGTTTGTTGCATGAACCGTGTAACTGTATGTGCCTACACATTAGTGAATGATCTGGCGTCTCAGTGCATTCCTCTCCATTCAGATAAAGGTCTTGATCATCTTTGAAAATCTGTATGTGTATGGAAGCGACCAGACCTCATGAAGAAAACCACTACCTAAAGGTTAATAACGACCTATTGGTATATATTTCATACAATTTGAAAACTTATATAAAGCAAAAGGCAGCGTTATTAAACCGTGGATAAGGCACGTTGCCAAAGCAGTGAACCTTTTGGATTTATACTGGAAATGTTAAAGGAAGAATTACGGAGTAGGGCCTGTAAATCTTTAATGGACAACGAGTAAAATTACTCCAACCATCATATTCCTCTAACTCCGGGATAGTAGGGGTGTTTAATTTTTTAGAAGTAGCCAATCCAAAGCATTTGGTCTGGGAAATTGTTTCATTCACAAACAACATATGATTTGGGATGAGACATGCACGGTGGAAAGCCTCAGTGCCTTGTACCTGCCAGGTTCGTGAACCCCAAACTGATGTAGATCCTGGATATTTTTACACTGTGTTACGTTAGCATGGGCTCATTACTGGTTTAAACGCCATTTTTCCTTTTTTGTAACTTCTGCACACGATACTTAGTTGTTGCTTTAGCTTTCAGCCTACCTGCGTCAAGATCTATGCCTGCTTCAAGCAGGCGCAGGGTTTTGATGTAGCTTTGTCCTATCTGATTGTAAATGCGGCACACCGTGGGTGGCAGAGCAGCGGTGCACGTTAACTGGTGCATCCCTGGGGATGTGCTAGTTAATATAAATCTGCCCCTTTACATTTAATTATGTGCAGGGGACACAGAGTAGGTGAGGTTTATCCAAGGTTAAGAAGAGATGAGTCCTGTTCAGTGAAAAATTGGAGATAGGCTTCAGTATATTATATACTTAAGTAGTGTGTTAAGTTTTTGATGACTGTTATTAATTTACTGTTGGGTAATAGTGGTTAATAACATTTTTTATTATATTTTACCACAGATTCAACTGCAGATTATTTCAAGATTTTAGGATGCCTAGCAAAGAAAGAGTAAGAAAGGCTGCAAAACGTCAAAGTTAGCAGGACCATGGAAGAATGCAGCAGTCCTCTAACAAAAAGATTTGTCAAGTCACCAAGAAAGCACCGGGTAAGAGTCGAAAAACAGTCATAAGAAATATGTGTAGTAAAAAAAATATTACTACAGAAAATGTGTCAGTCCAGAAAAGGAGACAGAATTCAAATGGTAAGGAAAGGCCAATGAGAAATGTTACTGCTAGAGTAAGAGATAACTCTATGCATGAAAGTAGAAGGAAACAAGAGTTTAGGGATATTCGTAAACGAATGTTCCGCAACAGGATAATTGGGAATTTGTTAAAAAATATTAAGAAAGGTCAGCAGAAAGTGGTTTTTTATAAGAGAAAAAAAATTGTTGAGAAAGTTATTGATCAGGCATTTGAAATTAAACGTAAGTTATTTATTTTGACAATCAATAGAATTCGGAAGCTAAACAAGGTAATTTATGATTTCAAAAGAAATAGTAGATGGAAGAGAATAGTTAATCGTAGTAATTTTTGTGAAGTTTTTTCTGGAGAATGGATGCATAGTTCAAGCTCTGAGGCATTTTTTAATGAGGAGAGTTATTTCCAGGATAATGATTTGGTGCATGCAGTTGACACCAGTGGTCGAGCTTATGAAGTGAAAGATGGTTGTCCAGTTGAAAAAGAAAAACTTGTGACAACAGAGATAGAAGAGGTGTTAGGTAATGAGGTTTTAGGGAGACGTCCTAAGGGTCCTGTGTACACCTGGAAGTGTAGTAGTATTTGCAGTGTACGACAGGATTCCATCAATTTGCTTTGTGATTTTATACGGTCATTTAGTAAGAACAGTTTGAAGCAGAAAATGAAGTTGTTGCAAGAATTAGATCCTTGCAGAGTGAGAGAAGTGATAGGTTTGCATGGTCATTCACTGGCTTGTCTTTCCAGGAGAGTATGCCAGAGTGTTTTTCATCATTTCAGGATGCTAGCAGTGCATCATAATAAAGTGAGGAAATTAGTTAGAATGTTGTATTATGCTAAGAGTCCAGCAATTATGCTTAAACAATTATGCGCTGCTCTTTTGCATGGTTCTGAAATAGATGTGAAGAATATATGTGAAGAAATTGAGTTTTGTTACTTTGGAAGTAAAGAGGAGAATGTTGAAATTGACCAAGAAGAAGAGAGTAATGTGGAAGATAGTGTACAGGTTTCCAGTACAGATAATTTCCAGAGGGAAATTGCGACGTTTGAGGTGAAATCAAGTGAGAGGCCAAATTTCACTTGTGTGTGTTGTCGACGCACTTATTATAAGAATCAGACTAAGTTAGTGGATTTATATGGAAAAAGTGAAAGGGAAAATAATAGTGAATGGAAGGATTTTACAACATACTTGATGGTAGAAAATTGTTTTGATTTGGGATTGGATCAACGTGTGTGTACTTATTGTTGTAACAAATTAAATCAAAACCAGATGCCTGCTAGAGCAGTTCATAATAATCTGGAATTGGTTGAGATTCCTTCTGAATTGAAGGATTTAAATACTTATGAATCTATTTTGATTCAAAGTATCCATCCCTTTCAGGCTATTGTAAGAATGGAGCCAAAGACAGGGAAATTGCCTCCATCAGATTTACAGAGAGGATTAAAGGGAAGAGTTGTTTATTTGCCTCTAGATTTGAAGAAAAACATTAACACAATTGGAGTAGAAAAAGTGGAAGAGGAACCTCTTGTTATCTTAGTTAATGGGGTTCCGACAAAGAATAAGAAAATATGGCAAGATTTAGTAGATGTTAGGAAAGTCAAAAGGGCAACATTGTATTTGAAAAAATATAATAAGTACTATAAAAATGTATATGTTGCAGAAGAGGAAGTAAGTGAGGAAGAGGATAACGATTTGTGTGCTGGTCAAATTGAGAAAGTAGAACCCTGTACTAGTGAAGAAATATATGAACATTATAGTGTTCATCCTTTGCATTCCAAGGAAGTCATGGGGAATGCTATTGAGTTGTTTCAAATGAAACAAGCGAAAGGGAGTCCCATTAGTGTTTGGGAGGAAAGTTTGGAAGCTCGGTGTTTCCCACAGCTTTTTCCAACAGGTCTGGGAGGAAGATATGATGAGCGACCTCATCAAATTCCTGCTTCTGAATACCGGACTTTGCGATTGTATGCAGGAGATCCTAGGTTTCGACAATGCATTCCTTATTTGTTTCATCTCCTGTTTGAAAGCGATCTGTCTGGACTGTCATATGCAGTGAACCACATCTTGAAAAGTGGTATACACATGCAAAACATCTCGGCAAGTGACTTTATGGATAAAGTCAATGTCCAAGACAGTATTTTGGATTCTCACCTGATTAATCTCATGGCGTGTCAGCGTGGTACTAATGAGTACTGGTACCGTCGTCATGGTGATTTAAAATGTATGCTAAGGAACTTAGGAACTCCCACATGGTTCCTCACTTTGAGCTGTGCTGAGTATGGCTGGGAAGACTTACTTGAATTTCTACGAGAGGCAAATGCTAACGTAGAAAACATCGAATTCAAGACACCCGGAGAACTGTGCTCTTTGGATCCAGTCAATGTATGTAGGTACTTCAATCATAGATTTGAAGGTATGATGTCTTTCATCATACCAGTGGAGAAGTGTGGCTCAGGGGTTAGAGGCAGCAGACCCGGAAGCTGAGATCGGTCCTGGACCAGGGTTCAATTCCCCGCCTCGGCGGGGTCTTGGGCTAAAAATTCCACGGACTCGATAATTCTCGCCCCGGTGCCTCCTCGACTCACGGGTTCACACTCTGCGACTCTGGGCAATAGCTTGCTTAATCTCCACAACGGCCCCTCGCGGCGGGATGCCTGACTTTCACCATGTGGATACCCTGCTATCTCACAGGGGAATACCAGGAAGGGTTCCCTAAGCAAGCGCCGGGACACCCACTGCGGGTAGCTGTGCGCTATATAAGCTCAACTACAACTACATGAATAAGAAGAATCCACCTCTTGGAGAGGTGTTGGATTTCTTCTGGAGGAAGGAGTACCAAGCAAGAGGTGCTCCTCATATACATATGTTGCTGTGGATCAAGGATGCACCTAAATTTGGAACGGATGCAGAAGACTCAGTGATGAGTTTCATAGAACAGTATTCTACGTGTGCTGTTCCAAACGCAAAGGAGAAAAAAAGCCTACGAGAAAAAGTTCTACGTTTCCAAAGCCATCGATGTGGAAAGTACTGTCGTCGTAAATTCCGGAACAAAGACAAGTTCTACACCAAATGTCGTTTCGGCTTTCCACGACCGGTGATTTCTAAAGGAAGAGTGAACAGTTTGATGTTTTCGCTGCGACATAATGTGATGAAGAAATCACCTAAAAACACATACAATTTGAAGAGGAACGAAGAGTCTAAGTACATTAACGACTACAACCCGGTGATTTTGTCCATGTGGAATGCTAACATGGATATACAGTTTGTGGCTGATAACTGTATGGCTGTGGCTCGGTATGTGACATCTTACATCACCAAAAAAGAGAAGACAGAATTGAAGGATATGTGGGGGGACATTTCCCATGAAAAGAGCCTCAGCAAGAAGTTGTACAGTTTCAGTCTGAAGATGTTGTCGCATCGAGAAATCGGAGCTTACGAATGTTCTGACCGGTTGTCTTCAGCAAGTCTCTATGCCAAGTCCAGGAGTATCGTTTGGGCGAGTGTTGGTCTTGCTGCAACGCGTAATCGAGTTCTGAAACCTGTGCGGGAAATTGAGTATTTGGCGGAAAAGGAGCCAAACAGTACCGACATTTTGAAGAGCAACATGTTGGATACATATTATCCAAATCGAAGCAGTCACCTCGAGAATGTTTGTCTGTATGAGGTTCTGCAAAATTACATATTCAAGAGGAACATCAAAGAAGATACTGAGAAAGGAGTGTATGCTGTAATAGGAAGTGAGGGATGTCTGGTCAAGCAAAGAAAATGCCACTTGATAAACCATCGAAAATTGAGTGGCGAATCTCCTGAAAAAAAGGAGTTTTTCTATTTAGCACTTTTGCAAATTTTTAAGCCTTGGCGTGCAGAAGAGGAACTGCTTGGAGATTTCCTTTGTTACGAAGACTCATTCAATGCTGCCAAGGAGACCATAGAATGTCCTGCTTTTCCCAAATATGTAGAAATGTTGAATGTGGAAATTGAGCAGGAAGCAACGATTGCAGCCGAGATTGCCAGAGACAGTTCTCAGGACAGTCAGAGTTCTGCTTCATTGAGTCAGGATCCACTAGGAGGACCTCTTATCGAAAATGAAGCTGCCACTGCTATGAATGAAGTGGAAAGAGCCATGGCACATGCTCAGGAGGATGCGGTTAACTTAGAAGAGTTGGAAAGACAACTCAACGTTGAGCAGAGGAAAATATATGACGAACTTACCATGCAAATTGATCATGGATTAAGTCATGACAAGAAAGAGTGCTCATGTACGTCGTTGAAGCCTGTCCGACTGTACGTGAGTGGAGAAGCGGGAACTGGAAAAAGTTTCCTTATTAAAGCAATTTCATGTTATTTGCAGGAAAGGACAGAGTCATCGCTGTCTTGTGTTGTCACCGCTCCAACTGGACTGGCAGCACATAACATTAAAGGGATTACTTTACATCGTTTACTGATGCTGCCAGTGGAGCATGACAACAAATTAGAATATCACAAGCTATCTGGAGATGCTTGTTTTGAAGTTTCAAGAGTCTTGAGGAAAATGAAACTTCTTATCATTGACGAAGTAAGCATGGTTTCCAATGTCATGCTTGCCTTTGTGCATTTGAGAATGCAAGAAGTTCTCAAAACAGAGTATGATGTGTTATTTGGTGGCAAACACATCATTGTTTTCGGAGATCTTCTGCAGCTGACACCAGTGAAAGGGCAACCTGTGTTCAAAATGCTCACGCATGAAGATACCAGGAAGTGCTTAGGGAGTATTGGCAACGTCAATATATGGTTAAACTTCAATTATGCTGAACTGCATGAAAATATGCGTCAGGCAAAGGATGAAGTTTACAAGACTATTCTACAAGATGTTAGAATTGGAAAAGTGACCGAGCATGGGAAAGAAGCTTTACATGCACGATTACTGACAAATTTATATCCAGACGAAGATGTTGTGCCTGAGAATATTTTTCAGAAAGTTACTGAGAAAAAATCTGGAATATGTTTGATGCCAACTCTTGCAGAATGTGCCAAATTCAACAACAAAATGTTGCATTTAGAAAAGCAAGAGATTGTGAAATTGGAAGCTATTGACAGAGTAGAGCATATGGGATCAACAATTATTTTGTCTGAGAATCTGAAAACAAAATTGGATTCATTAGAGAAGAATATATCTAAAACTGCGGGTTTTGAAAAGACTCTGAATGTGTGCTTGAACTGCCGTATAATTTTAAGAAGGAATTTACATGTTGAAAGAGGTCTGGTAAATGGATCAATGGGTAATGTTGTTGATTTTGTGAAATACAGAAATAGAGATGGAATTGAATTTTTAAAAATTAAATTTGATGGCATTGAGGAAGTACAGCTAATTGCTCGTTGTTCTGCTAGATTTTTGCTTGTAAAAGACTTATATGTTCGTCGTAAGCAGTTTCCTGTTTGCTTGGCATATGCGGTGACAATTCATAAATCGCAAGGTTTAAGTGTAGACTGTGCATTGGTGAATATTGGCAGTTCTGTGTTCAAGGAGGGTATGGCATATGTGGCATTGTCACGAGTTAGGACTTTATCGGGATTGTACTTGATTGAGTGTGATGTCACAAACATTTGTGCGGATCTAGATTGTGTTAAGGAATACAATAGGTTGAGAAGAGAGTATGCGCCACATTTGCTTCAGTATCCTTTGTTTGAGAAACGTGTGGTAGGCCGGAAACGAAGAAATGTGACCAATACTGGGGAGGTTGTAGCAAAAAGACGAAAAGTCGATGAACCTGAAATTACAAGCAGAAACAAAAAGGATTCTGTTGAAGATGTTGTTGGTTTTCAATTTGAAAACAGTTCTGGTGTCAACTGCTATGCTAATGTAGTAGTTAATGTTTTGTTTTCTCTAGAAAATGTAAAAGAAGAGATTGTGGTCAATTCTGATCAAAGATTTTGCAGTTTGTTAAATTCTGTGTTAGAGAAATGTAGCACTGATAGAACAAACATAGAAAGTGTGTCTGAAATTCGAAATCTGTTAGACAGATGTTCAGGCCAAACACAATTCTCTCAAAATAGTCAGCAAGATTGTCAGGAGTTTTTAATGTACATGCTTGATGTATTGCATGATGAAGGTGTAGATGTAGATCACCTGTTTGGGCTTTCTTATCAATGGCAGCATGACTGCGAGAACTGTAGGGTATCAAGTACTACTAGTGTAGACTCAGAAAGATTTATATATTTAACTTTGCCAGACAGTAAATCAGTCTCTTTTAATAAGCTAGTAAAAGCAGCTGATCACAACATGGAGTGTAGCCAATGTAAATCTGAAATGATGTCCACATTATTTATACGAACATATGGCCAGTATGTCATTTTAATGTTCCAACGATGTAGGCCTGATGGAACAAAATTGACAACTTTAATTAAAAATTTTGTGGCTTCACAGTTGTCAATATCAGGAAGGACTTTTGTAACTGTAGCAATTATATATCATGATGGTCCTTCAATAACATCAGGACATTATACAGCTTATTTAAAGTGTAGAAATGGCTGGTCATTCTGCAATGATTCTGTTTTAATTTTCAAAAAAAAATTGCCGTTTGACCTTAAAAACTCTTACCTGGTGTTTTTAAAACCAAAATTTTAGGGAAAGAATCTCGGGATGTGCTCTGAGGAATTTCAAGAAGTTCTCATGGCTCCTACACGATTTGGCCTTGAGGATAAGTGTAGTACAGAGACATAACTTCTTACCATAACACTGGACTTTATGGAGAAATACGTGCACTTTGAATGAGTTCAGAAAAACTGTTTCTTTTTATAAGCTAATTGAAGCAGCCAATCAAAACATGGAGTAGAGGGAATGTAAGTCTGCAATGCTGTCTACTGTTTTACATTGCTTTGTGATTAAAAGTGATGTAGAGAATTAAATAATTGTACTAGTCATAAAGGTAGTGTAAGTCTGCTTCATAGTAAGCAGTATCAGTGTGATAGGAAATGTAGAACATGATTGAGGAAGAAGGGGAAGATATTACTAGTCCAGGATTGTGTAAATGATCTTCAACATTTTAATTCTGAAAGTTGTGGAAATGCGAAAAGACGGGATTGGCTAACAAGAAATCCAAGAGTTATACATGGCTCTGACAAGATTTGGCCTTGTGGAATCTTGTGGTAGAGAGCAAGAAGTCATTTATTGTATGTAACATGTTTTTGAAAACGATGGAGGTTTTCTTTCAGAAAGTGGCGGGTTGAAAGTAATAACAGCACAACAGAGTGTAAGCTGTTCATAGGACATCCTTGGCCGTCATGGAAAGTAAGTTAACTTTAAGGAGTTCTGAATTCTGATTTCTAATGTTGTATGGGTTTTTTAAACACAATCATTTTGATTGTGGTTTTTTTTCCCCGCTGTTATATGATGAATACCTTCAAGTCACTGTTTTAGTGAAATTTGATACATTCTGAGAACAGCAAAAATAAACCATTTAACATGTATAATTAATTCTGTTCTGTTTGCATTTATGATGTACATGTAGAACTGTGTAGGAGGCATGGAGAAGGTGAGGCTTCTGTAAGTGTCAAAGTTGTTGCATACAGTCCTCATATTCTACGTAGTCTTTTATATTTCATTACTTTCACTGTTTCTGACTGATCTAAAAATTTTTTTTTAAAAAGAACAGTAAGTATAAGGGAAGGAAACAGACAGTTATGTTAAAAGAAACACAGCTATAGGGAATAAACTAGGGATACTGTTACCCGCAATCCTCTGCTGATGATGTCACTGAGCATGTCATGAATGATGTAATATGTGACATCATCAGCAGTGGATTACGGGTAATAGTATCTCTAGTTTACTCCCTTATAGCTGTCTTTCTTTTAACATAAGTGTCTGTTTCCTTCCCTTATACTTACTGTTCTTTTTAAAAAAAAAAAATTTTGGGTTCGCTTCCGGTTCGCGTACCGGGGAGCGAACTGGGAAGCGAACTAAGAGAAATAGAGGTTGGCACAGTTGCAAATATTGTACCAATTTTTTAATAACGGGGAGGTAGTTCTGAAAAGAACTTTTTTTTAAATTGTTTTTGTTGTTTTATATTTTTTTTATTATTTTTCTGAACATTTTTTTACTTTTTTTGAATTTTTCTGAATAGTTTTATAATTTTTTTGTTTTTTTTTCGGAGGGGGCAACGAAAACGATTCATTGTAAAGGGCTCAACAGGAGCAAGAAAACAAAAAAAAAGAATTTATTGTTTGGGGAGTTTCGGACAAACATGAGCATGATTGTCAATAGCTCTGTTGATCAGAGTGATGCTACTTTCTGCGTAGCAAATGAATCCACTGCAATGTAGGCAGACTTGTTTTACTTCACGAAATCTCGTTTGTATATTTGGCACCATCTCCCTGCCCTCTGGTCCCGTTACTTCCGGTACAACAGATCTTCTGGCCATAATAGGGAGATTATCTAGGTCGTCCTGTTCCTCTTCTTCGTCTTCTTGCTGAATTATAACTTTAGCAGGTGGTCCACTCTTCCTTGGATGTGGTGGAGGTGGTGGGGAAGCACCAGCTGAAGCTAGTAAAGAAGCCATTGCTCACTGGTAACAAAGGGTCTTTCTCTCACAATGATGAAAGTCAGAGTGAGGAAAGAAGGAGGGATTTTCACCATTTGGGAAAAAAAATAGTTCTCAACCAATGAAAAGTGTTCATTTTAGATCATATGACCTAGTCTTACATCATTAGGAAACCGAAAGTGAAATGAACCAATGAAAAGTGTTATTACCAAGTCACATGACCTGCTGTGTGTATGTTACGCGCTTTGCAGGGCCTCCCGGTTTGCTTCCAGAAACCTGTGCTTTGCGACTCGGTAAGCGTACGAGTTCGCTAACGTAGCACGTCATATGACGTGTCACGCGACAACGCGAAACGTCATGCGGACGGGAGGCGTCACGATGTTGTTTTCTAACGCGGCAGTTGCGGTAAAGAAACGTTTACCGGCTCGCGGTCTATTTCGCGGCATCAAGGTCAGCTAACGGGAAGCTTCCCGATTCGCGAAGCGGGAACGAAGAAAAAAAAATATTTTAAAAAAAAGTTATTAATAAACATATAAAATATATTTTTGGATTTAAAGAAGAATACATTTTACAGCTACAGATATTAGCTGTTAAAAAACCAATGAAATTCACTGAAAAAACCATAGGTTATAGACCATATATAGTTAGGAATTAGCATTTACAAAACCTTGAAAATTCACTGAAAAAACCATAGGTTATAGACCATATATAGTTAGGAATTAGCATTTAAAAAACCTTATTTTACTCACACAAAACCATTGAAATTCCATATATAGTTAGTTGCACTAACTATATATCGCGCACCCGCAATCCACTGCTGATGATGTCACATATTACATCATTCATGACATGGTCAGTGACATCACTGATGACATCACTGATGACATCTCAAATGACATCACTGATGACATCACTGATGACATCTCAAATGACATCACTGATGACATCTCACTTGACATCAATGATCACATCACTGATGATATCATTCATGTGATAATACAATGCATCTCCTCACACTGTAATATAACCTCCGTTACACCCAGTGTTAAATAGAGAGTATCATTTTTGAAACCATTGACACACCAATACTAGTTACTACATACGCACTCACTGATTCCTATGTCTACACACACATTCACTCATACAATCATTCATACATACAATCACTCATCTTTACAACACTATCATATGCACTCATACACCTATACAGACACTCACACTCTGCCACTCATCCATGGAGTTACTCACACACCTAGTCAGTCCTGAAAAGAATCAATCACACTTCCATTTTCTCATCTATATAGTTAAACACAGAACACCTTACATTTTTGAAACATATACTAACACATAGTTACTCTCTTATAGAATCACTGATACAAGTACACATTGATCTGCACAGAGTCACACACCTCCCAGCCAGCCATACACACACTCAGTCTCCCATACAAATACTTGTGCAACCAATCAATAACCCATATAGCTACTTATATAGCTACTGATCAACACATGCAGCAGCTTGCACAACAACAGACATACTGATGCACACTTTCAGACAGTTTAGTCACTAACCCGTGCATTCAGTAAGACACATTTAATCACTCACTCATACAGTCAATCACGCACCTACTAAAACCTTCATTCAGACACTTATACATCCACTCATTCTTCAATATGTAAGACATATTTTAACTTTACAGAAACATAGTCACTGAATGTTGTCATCAGTGATGTCATCAGTGATGTCATTTGAGATGTCATCAGTGATGTCATCAGTGATGTCACTGACCATGTCATGAATGATGTAATATGTGACATCATCAGCAGTGGATTGCGGGTGCGCGATATATAGTTAGTGCAACTAACTATATATGGAATTTCAATGGTTTTGTGTGAGTAAAATAAGGTTTTTTAAATGCTAATTCCTAACTATATATGGTCTATAACCTATGGTTTTTTCAGTGAATTTTCAAGGTTTTGTAAATGCTAATTCCTAACTATATATGGTCTATAACCTATGGTTTTTTCAGTGAATATATATATATATATATATATATATATATATATATATGAGCCGCTCAGCTATCACCCCTTTTCGCCCCAAAATCTACCTTTTTACCGATCATGCCGCGTGATGCGGTTGATGGTTATGCTAGACAGAACAAACTATAATCGAATGGCATAAAACTTTGCAAATAGGTGTCAACTCGAAAAAAATAAACACAATTCAATATCATTGGGAGGAACACCTGAACAAAGTATATACATGTGAAGGCTGACCAGCCGGCCAACCACTCAGCGATAATCTACGTCACATCATATTGACAAATAAAAGAGAATAAAGTCATCACCAATCACAACACAGTTCACAGGAAATTGCTCAAATCTTCGGTCAGGTTCAAACCATTAGGTGCCTTGGTATCTAAGGCAAGAATCAAATGAGATTCTTTCTGCCGAAGAAGTTTCATCCTGTCACCTCCCCGTCCGGGTTGAGGTACTGAGCACAGAACTGTGTATTCAAGATCCCTCAATTTTTTATCATGTACAGCTCGAAAATGTCTAGCGACAGGATAGTTATTGTCGCTATTCACAATTGCACGGATGTGCTGCAAAATTCGTTGGTGTACCGGAAGTTTAGTACTTCCGATGTACTCCAAGTTGCACGTGCATTTTAGTTTATATACAACATATTCAGATCTGCATGTAAGATATTCTCGAATAGGAACAGGTGTGGAGCAGAATGCGGTGACATAATGCGTACTGTTTTTGGCAAAGGTGCAGGCTCGACATGAAGTCCACCTGAAGAATCCAGTTTTGGTGATCAGACTCTTTTTAGGTGGGTCTTCGGGCATGGGTCTATCAAGAGCGTCTCGCATACTGGGAGACCTTCAAATGTGATATTGGGACTCGTAGGAAGTATAGGTCCAAGAATGACATCCGTAAGGATTATAGGCCATTCAGAAGAAATGATACCCCTGATTTTGTGCTCCTGGGTGCTGTAGTTAGTAATTAGGCGTACATTGCATTCAGCGGTAGAGATGTTAGGAGTCTTGGGCATCAATAATGTTTTTCGCTCAAATGCACATGCTTTATGTAGAGCCTTGTCAAGGATAGAATCAGAGTAACCCCTACGGATGAAACGTTGTTTAGATTCATTAAGACATTTCTCAAGGGAGTCATTTTCGCTGCATATTCTGCAGATACGAATGAACTCCCCATAGGGGATACTCCGGATTGTGTGGGCAGGATGAGAGCTGTGAGCATGCAAGATCGAGTTGCCTGCAGTGGCCTTTCTGTGCAGGCAAGTTTCAATTTGATTGTTTTTAATGAACATGCTAACGTCTAGAAATTCTGCTGAGTCAGTCGTGATGGTAGAAGTGAATTTAAGATTAAAGGTATTCATATTAACCTCTTTGACAAACATTTCTGCCTCATCAGCTGATCCCTGCCAGATAATGCAGACGTCATCTATAAAGCGCCAATAATGTGCAATATAAGGTAAACATCGGCGATGTGTGGTTTTGAGCTCATGTTCCTCCCACCAGCCCACATGCAAGCATGAGTAGCTGGGGGAGAAACACGAGCCCATTGCCACACCGCGAAGTTGCTGGTATATCTGACCCTGAAATTTAAAGAAGTTAGTAGTAAGACAGATGTTCAGCATTTCCATCAACATGCTGTTATGGTCTCGAAAACAAATGTCTCTTCTGTCCAAGTAATATTTACATGCTTGCACACCATGCTGATGGTGTATCGACGTGTAAAGCGATTCTATATCCATTACCAAAAACAGCAAATTCTCATTCCATTCCACTTCCATGAGTTTATTGAGGAAGTCCGTGGTGTCCTTAACAAAGGACGGAAGATTCTGCATGTGGGGCTGCAAAAAGAAGTCTATGTATTTGGAGAGGTTTTCATTGCTGCTCCCAATGTCAGCTATGATTGGACGGCCTGGAGTTGGAGTGACCTGTTTATGAATTTTCGGTAGAAAATATAATACAGGTGTGATCGGATGATCATTGACTAGAAAATTGCATTCATCTTTGGTGAGCAAACCTTTGCGCTTCCATGTGTGGATTTGTTTGCGCGTAGACTCATGGCATTTGTTCATCGCAAACTGGGAAGTCAATAGATAACAGGAGGTGTCATTAAGGTGTCTCAGGGCTTCAGTTATGTAGTCTTTAGTCGACTCAAGCACTGTGTTGCCACCTTTATCAGCGTTTTTGATTATAATGTCTTTGTTCTTTTGAAGTTTGCTCACAAGTCGATGGTATTGATTATCATTGTAGTTAGACTGTTTTCTTTGAGTAAGGATTTTTCCATTGAGTGCTTTCAATTCAACAATCACCCTGTCGCTGAAAACATCAACCGCATCACGGGGCATGATCGGTAAAAAGGTAGATTTTGGGGCGAAAAGGGGTGATAGCTGAGCGGCTCATCTCGGTACTCTGGCTCACAGTAGGAGTGGGCTGTGAGTCATTGTCAAAAGCAAGATCAAGCAAGTTTTGTAGCCCCGCAGCATCTTGAACTTGTAATCCAGGTGTCATCGTGTTGACCTCGGTTATAGACTCTGTTTGATTTCTTTTGGCTTCAAGTCTAAAATATTTGATAAGTTTAATCTTGCGAATAAACTTGTAGATATCAATCCGAGTTTGGTTGTATGAAAACCTGTTAGGTGGACAATATGACAACCCCAGAGACAGTAGTTGTTGTTCTTTTGTAGTCAGAGAGAAATTAGTCAAGTTGATAACAGTATTTTCTACCATGGTCGTTATCTTCTCCAATTCTTTTTTGCTTTTCCGCGTGTGATATTTCCGTTTGAAGAGGACCCTCCTTGCGTACCTGCGCTGGCTGTTCGATTGCCTAGTTTGTTTTGAGGTTGCCGGGAGCGCAGGGAGTACCGCCGGTCCTCGCTCACAAAATTCAATTCTTCTATTAGTGTGAAGTTTTCACAGTTGGAAAGACCTTCTGTAGATCTCCCTTGTCTAATGTCGTCTTCACTGCCAGATGTGAGCGAGTTCAAGGAGAGATTGTCACTATTATCAGGTTGTACCGTGTTAGCAGAGGTTGAAGGTTGAATGGTCTGAGCAATGCCAGCATTAGCCACTGCTTTTCGCTTTAGATTGTCATATTTTCTAGAGAATGTGAAGATTCTCCCTGTGGCATAATCATTTTTGTCTCTGGCAAACTTGGTGATTTTGCGCTCAATAATGGTTTCTTCCAATTTTTTAATCCTTATGTCAATCTCTGCCTTGGTTTTGGTGATTAAATCAGTTTCACCTGATGCCTCCAATAAACCATTCACTCGATCGATTTCAAGTAGCAATTTATTACGATCAGATTCAGCATACTTGATTAGAATATGTAACATATTCATTGAGCATTTCAGGTTGTTTTCCGCCCATTCTTGGAGCATCAGGGGGTCTGGATTGTCATAGGTAGGGACAGTGAGGACTCTTAAACCACGCGGTATTCTATTGGCATCCCTATATTTCTCGAGGGATTTCTTCTCCCACCATTTGGAAATTTCACCACGGAGAAGCTTTTCTAATGTTTTTAGTAGATTTTTCACATCGTTATCAGCCGACCCTGGCGCCTCACTTGTTTGTTTAGAGACGTTAACAGGGAGACTGTCAAAGCGTGCCTCAGCTGTGGCTTCTCTGTTTCTTAGCACGTCACTTGAGATCATAATCACGTGTTGGAATACACGTACGTCCGACTCGGATGAAAATAACAGTCCAAGTCCCTGTATTTTAGTAAAGAGGCTTAAATGCTGGCGAAGTAGGAGGCAATCCCAAAACCCACTACTGCGCGTATATATAAGCAGCACACGTGAAGCAGAGGAGAAAAGAAGAAACCTTACCGGAATCGGTGTCGGGTTGTCCACCAGTCAGCCGACCGGCAGAACACGCCTCTCACCATGCCGAAAGGTCAACAACTTCCTCACTCGCAGTGCGTGGCAGCTAATGAAGATTTACAGCGCGTAGGCGGGGGGCACAGCAAAGGCAGAATCCAACGATTCAGAAAACGAAGAGGCGTTGCAACACCTCTGAAGCAGCGCCGACACTGTGCCTCACAGAACAGGGAGGGTCCAGAAACCGGGAGCAGCCAATCCCGGATAAATTGAATGAAAAGAGCAGTCCAGGTTTCGAGTGGAATTCAGAACCAGAGGTCAGGACCTCAAAACACCTCGTATCCAGCAGTCCACAATAGCCTCGAATAGAATATACATCCGACAATGGAAAACAGGGAAGACGTTTTAATGTAGGATGACGCGTTTCACTCTGCAAGAGAGCTTGTTCACACAGTGCGCCAGAAACAGGGAAGTGCTTAAATAGTAAACAAAAACAAAGGACTTAATGAAAACAACCAATGCTACACACCTTCTCATAGTAATAAACACAGTAGATGGACTACAAAGTGACGAAATATAGAAACAAAATAACAAAAAAGCATATAACGTTAAATGCTGAATTTTCATGGTCCCATTCATTTACATGTTATTAATCCAAAAAATAATAGCAGGTAGTAATACTATGTACACAGGGGTTATTTACAGAAGGAAGGAATATTTACAACCAACAATGAAGGCAAGTGCCTGATATTACCATCCTAAAGCAATGCTGTTCAAATGAACAAGAAAAAGAAAATGATGACATAGTGCCAAAATAACATTGCCAAGCCTAGCATATAATTAGCAGCTAAGTAAGTGCCCTGTGCAGAATATTACCAACATATTAAATGAGATAAAGAAATAATCATGTGAATAGGACCACAGCAAAGTAGATGTACACAGAAGAGTAAACCAAAATCAGCCAAAGCAACTGATCAGAGAAAGCATAAAAAAGTGATGATAAAAAAATGAAAGGAATAATAAAGAAAAAAGTATGTAAAGCCACAGCTGAGCAAAATATGCTAGACAGAACAAACTATAATCGAATGGCATAAAACTTTGCAAATAGGTGTCAACTCGAAAAAAATAAACACAATTCAATATCATTGGGAGGAACACCTGAACAAAGTATATACATGTGAAGGCTGACCAGCCGGCCAACCACTCAGAGATAATCTACGTCACATCATATTGACAAATAAAAGAGAATAAAGTCATCACCAATCACAACACAGTTCACAGGAAATTGCTCAAATCTTCGGTCAGGTTCAAACCATTAGGTGCCTTGGTATCTAAGGCAAGAATCAAATGAGATTCTTTCTGCCGAAGAAGTTTCATCCTGTCACCTCCCCGTCCGGGTTGAGGTACTGAGCACAGAACTGTGTATTCAAGATCCCTCAATTTTTTATCATGTACAGCTCGAAAATGTCTAGCGACAGGATAGTTATTGTCGCTATTCACAATTGCACGGATGTGCTGCAAAATTCGTTGGTGTACCGGAAGTTTAGTACTTCCGATGTACTCCAAGTTGCACGTGCATTTGAGTTTATATACAACATATTCAGATCTGCATGTAAAATATTCTCGAATAGGAACAGGTGTGGAGCAGAATGCGGTGACATAATGCGTACTGTTTTTGGCAAAGGTGCAGGCTCGACATGAAGTCCACCTGAAGAATCCAGTTTTGGTGATCAGACTCTTTTTAGGTGGGTCTTCGGGCATGGGTCTATCAAGAGCGTCTCGCATACTGGGAGACCTTCAAATGTGATATTGGGACTCGTAGGAAGTATAGGTCCAAGAATGACATCCGTAAGGATTATAGGCCATTCAGAAGAAATGATACCCCTGATTTTGTGCTCCTGGGTGCTGTAGTTAGTAATTAGGCGTACATTGCATTCAGCGGTAGAGATGTTAGGAGTCTTGGGCATCAATAATGTTTTTCGCTCAAATGCACATGCTTTATGTAGAGCCTTGTCAAGGATAGAATCAGAGTAACCCCTACGGATGAAACGTTGTTTAGATTCACTAAGACATTTCTCAAGGGAGTCATTTTCGCTGCATATTCTGCAGATACGAATGAACTCCCCATAGGGGATACTCCGGATTGTGTGGGCAGGATGAGAGCTGTGAGCATGCAAGATCGAGTTGCCTGCAGTGGCCTTTCTGTGCAGGCAAGTTTCAATTTGATTGTTTTTAATGAACATGCTAACGTCTAGAAATTCTGCTGAGTCAGTCGTGATGGTAGAAGTGAATTTAAGATTAAAGGTATTCATATTAACCTCTTTGACAAACATTTCTGCCTCATCAGCTGATCCCTGCCAGATAATGCAGACGTCATCTATAAAGCGCCAATAATGTGCCATATAAGGTAAACATCGGCGATGTGTGGTTTTGAGCTCATGTTCCTCCCACCAGCCCACATGCAAGCATGAGTAGCTTGGGGAGAAACACGAGCCCATTGCCACACCGCGAAGTTGCTGGTATATCTGACCCTGAAATTTAAAGAAGTTAGTAGTAAGACAGATGTTCAGCATTTCCATCAACATGCTGTTATGGTCTCGAAAACAAATGTCTCTTCTGTCCAAGTAATATTTACATGCTTGCACACCATGCTGATGGTGTATCGACGTGTAAAGCGATTCTATATCCATTACCAAAAACAGCAAATTCTCATTCCATTCCACTTCCATGAGTTTATTGAGGAAGTCCGTGGTGTCCTTAACAAAGGACGGAAGATTCTGCATGTGGGGCTGCAAAAAGAAGTCTATGTATTCGGAGAGGTTTTCATTGCTGCTCCCAATGTCAGCTATGATTGGACGGCCTGGAGTTGGAGTGACCTGTTTATGAATTTTTGGTAGAAAATATAATACAGGTGTGATCGGATGATCATTGACTAGAAAATTGCATTCATCTTTGGTGAGCAAACCTTTGCGCTTCCATGTGTGGATTTGTTTGCGCGTAGACTCATGGCATTTGTTCATCGCAAACTGGGAAGTCAATAGATAACAGGAGGTGTCATTAAGGTGTCTCAGGGCTTCAGTTATGTAGTCTTTAGTCGACTCAAGCACTGTGTTGCCACCTTTATCAGCGTTTTTGATTATAATGTCTTTGTTCTTTTGAAGTTTGCTCACAAGTCGATGGTATTGATTATCATTGTAGTTAGACTGTTTTCTTTGAGTAAGGATTTTTCCATTGAGTGCTTTCAATTCAACAATCACCCTGTCGCTGAAAACATCAACCGCATCACGGGGCATGATCGGTAAAAAGGTAGATTTTGGGGCGAAAAGGGGTGATAGCTGAGCGGCTCATCTCGGTACTCTGGCTCACAGTAGGAGTGGGCTGTGAGTCATTGTCAAAAGCAAGATCAAGCAAGTTTTGTAGCCCCGCAGCATCTTGAACTTGTAATCCAGGTGTCATCGTGTTGACCTCGGTTATAGACTCTGTTTGATTTCTTTTGGCTTCAAGTCTAAAATATTTGATAAGTTTAATCTTGCGAATAAACTTGTAGATATCAATCCGAGTTTGGTTGTATGAAAACCTGTTAGGTGGACAATATGACAACCCCAGAGACAGTAGTTGTTGTTCTTTTGTAGTCAGAGAGAAATTAGTCAAGTTGATAACAGTATTTTCTACCATGGTCGTTATCTTCTCCAATTCTTTTTTGCTTTTCCGCGTGTGATATTTCCGTTTGAAGAGGACCCTCCTTGCGTACCTGCGCTGGCTGTTTGATTGCCTAGTTTGTTTTGAGGTTGCCGGGAGCGCAGGGAGTACCGCCGGTCCTCGCTCACAAAATTCAATTCTTCTATTAGTGTGAAGTTTTCACAGTTGGAAAGACCTTCTGTAGATCTCCCTTGTCTAATGTCGTCTTCACTGCCAGATGTGAGCGAGTTCAAGGAGAGATTGTCACTATTATCAGGTTGTACCGTGTTAGCAGAGGTTGAAGGTTGAATGGTCTGAGCAATGCCAGCATTAGCCACTGCTTTTCGCTTTAGATTGTCATATTTTCTAGAGAATGTGAAGATTCTCCCTGTGGCATAATCATTTTTGTCTCTGGCAAACTTGGTGATTTTGCGCTCAATAATGGTTTCTTCCAATTTTTTAATCCTTATGTCAATCTCTGCCTTGGTTTTAGTGATTAAATTAGTTTCACCTGATGCCTCCAATAAACCATTCACTCGATCGATTTCAAGTAGCAATTTATTACGATCAGATTCAGCATACTTGATTAGAATATGTAACATATTCATTGAGCATTTCAGGTTGTTTTCCGCCCATTCTTGGAGCATCAGGGGGTCTGGATTGTCATAGGTAGGGACAGTGAGGACTCTTAAACCACGCGGTATTCTATTGGCATCCCTATATTTCTCGAGGGATTTCTTCTCCCACCATTTGGAAATTTCACCACGGAGAAGCTTTTCTAATGTTTTTAGTAGATTTTTCACATCGTTATCAGCCGACCCTGGCTCCTCACTTGTTTGTTTAGAGACGTTAACAGGGAGACTGTCAAAGCGTGCCTCAGCTGTGGCTTCTCTGTTTCTTAGCGCGTCACTTGAGATCATAATCACGTGTTGGAATACACGTACGTCCGACTCGGATGAAAATAACAGTCCAAGTCCCTGTATTTTAGTAAAGAGGCTTAAATGCTGGCGAAGTAGGAGGCAATCCCAAAACCCACTACTGCGCGTATATATAAGCAGCACACGTGAAGCAGAGGAGAAAAGAAGAAACCTTACCGGAATCGGTGTCGGGTTGTCCACCAGTCAGCCGACCGGCAGAACACGCCTCTCACCATGCCGAAAGGTCAACAACTTCCTCACTCGCAGTGCGTGGCAGCTAATGAAGATTTACAGCGCGTAGGCGGGGGGCACAGCAAAGGCAGAATCCAACGATTCAGAAAACGAAGAGGCGTTGCAACACCTCTGAAGCAGCGCCGACACTGTGCCTCACAGAACAGGGAGGGTCCAGAAACCGGGAGCAGCCAATCCCGGATAAATTGAATGAAAAGAGCAGTCCAGGTTTCGAGTGGAATTCAGAACCAGAGGTCAGGACCTCAAAACACCTCGTATCCAGCAGTCCACAATAGCCTCGAATAGAAAATACATCCGACAATGGAAAACAGGGAAGACGTTTTAATGTAGGATGACGCGTTTCACTCTGCAAGAGAGCTTGTTCACACAGTGCGCCAGAAACAGGGAAGTGCTTAAATAGTAAACAAAAACAAAGGACTTAATGAAAACAACCAATGCTACACACCTTCTCATAGTAATAAACACAGTAGATGGACTACAAAGTGACGAAATATAGAAACAAAATAACAAAAAAGCATATAACGTTAAATGCTGAATTTTCATGGTCCCATTCATTTACATGTTATTAATCCAAAAAATAATAGCAGGTAGTAATACTATGTACACAGGGGTTATTTACAGAAGGAAGGAATATTTACAACCAACAATGAAGGCAAGTGCCTGATATTACCATCCTAAAGCAATGCTGTTCAAATGAACAAGAAAAAGAAAATGATGACATAGTGCCAAAATAACATTGCCAAGCCTAGCATATAATTAGCAGCTAAGTAAGTGCCCTGTGCAGAATATTACCAACATATTAAATGAGATAAAGAAATAATCATGTGAATAGGACCACAGCAAAGTAGATGTACACAGAAGAGTAAACCAAAATCAGCCAAAGCAACTGATCAGAGAAAGCATAAAAAAGTGATGATAAAAAAATGAAAGGAATAATAAAGAAAAAAGTATGTAAAGCCACAGCTGAGCAAAATATGCTAGACAGAACAAACTATAATCGAATGGCATAAAACTTTGCAAATAGGTGTCAACTCGAAAAAAATAAACACAATTCAATATCATTGGGAGGAACACCTGAACAAAGTATACA